>NW_026915268.1:3130357-3806071 GCF_034315485.1 Pezoporus occidentalis
TCTAGATGTTTCTGTGGCTGTCAGCTTTCTTTCCATCAACAAGGCTGTAAATATGTATAGTTAAATAATGGGTCTAAAAATAAGTAGAATTCTGAAGTGCAGGTTATAGGCTGTGTCTGATAATATCATGGGCTTGTTTTCTGTAAATGGATTATTTTTAGAGGCCTTTTGATTTTAAATCCTTATGCTACACCTGCATCCTTTCTTTTCCTGAAGCTAGGAGGATTGTAACACTGGGACTTTCAGACAATCAGCTCCTTCTAGGAGTGGCAGCTTGAAATATAAAAAAACAAATAAGGAGGTTAGTCACATTAACAGAATAAAGCATATGTGACTCAGTAGGCTTAAGTAGCACCAAATTCAACAGGGTACTAGAGAGTAGTATATGCTAATATGTTAGAAATTAAAAGGAGGTGGCACAAGTGACATGCTCAGGCAAATTACACTGTTCTACCATTCTGTAGGCTCCAAATAACCTCTGGCCTGAGGGCTTAAGATTCTTGCTACTTGAAAATGAGACAATGAAGATAGAATTCATCTTGTCTAATTTGTGCTAATATAAAAGATATGCTATTAATCAAAGTTAATCATCAGTAAAATAAGACAGGCACTTACAGAGTGATGCCTCCTGCATTCTTCATTTTAGGATGGCATGGGAGAAATTTCCCTAATTGTGATGTGTGTATCTGTTCATTAACTGCAGAGGTAACTACTTGACTAGTTGTGTTTCGATAGCTAGTTTTAAATTGTTAGAATTAGTTGAAGCCCATCCAGAACTTTGAAAATAGGAGAGTATATTTAATTTGAAGTTTTTTCAGTAGTTAATTGCTCTGCTCTGTCCTTTGACATCCATTGTCCTGCTGCCTCCTGCTTCTCCAATGGAGGGCACTGGGAGACCAGAGCACTTAATTTTTAGCTGCTGTCACTTACAGGCTCTTTGGACACATAGCCCAGGTTTGGATATTCCCAAGACTTGCCTCAGCTTGCAGATATGCTCAAGAAACTGAGCAAGAAACTTTAACCCTATTTGTAATCTTCCCTTGACTTAGCTTTTATGTTAGATAGGTTTAACAATGGCAAATAAACAATTTCTAAAGCAACAGCATTGCTAACCTGGAAATGGAGTTATAGAATTGAGGAGTTAATGTCCAGAAGTATTTTAATAATGTATAAGAGCATTTATTGCGGTTATCATTTAAAGATTATTTTGAAGCAAATCTTGACCATAGATATGGTGTCCTTGTAGTACTTGAAGTAGTGCTGTGCTGGGATACATCGCACAGTTATGCTTCTGCAACCAGCATTGAAGCTAATGCATGTAAGATGTAAGTTCTTCTGGGGGAATTTCTTGCAGCTTGAAGACAGCACAGAGGCAAATAAACATTCTTGAGCTTTTCTGAAGGTGACTCTCCTGCAATTTAGCTGTGAATTCTTTGAAGAAGTATTTTCAGTGGCTTGGTTTTGGTTTGGGTTTCAGATGTTTACCTTTGGGTCTGGAAGACAAACTGTAGTTATGAACTTGTATTACATGTTGTTTGAACTTGTTGATTTTCTGTGTCCCTTAAGAAAGCCTCGTGACAGAGTCTGTACCTGACATCTTGGTAAAACAGCTGTCAGGTTGGGGAATACAGTACTTGAAGGAAATGTCTGTTGGTCCTAGGTACATGCTGGAATAGGGTTTAGACATCATGCGTTCTAATGCCTATGGCACAGCACCCTTAGTATTGTGTTAGGAAGCGTATTGCTTGGTGGGTACCACTACTGCTTTCTGTATTAGTGGCACTTACACTACTTTAAATTTACTCCCATTTTATGATGAATTTAAAACTTCCTGTAGCTAAGTAGTCCTATGGATGATGATTTTGAATGGATGGCATCCATGGAATTTAGTTTTAAATTGATGTTATGTATAGTTCATTTTAGATTCACCTACACTTATGTTTTGATGAAAATGTAAAGATAATTCTTTAGGGCCAGGGTTACTTGATTTGTATAAAATACATGTAGTCTTATATCTCGTGGTTATTAGTACATTTTATTTACAATTATATTTTAACTGACTATTTGCACTTTTTATTTTGTTTTCAAAAACATTCCATTTTTGTAGGTAGGGTTTTGGATGAAATATTCCAGGCTTGTAAATTTAAACATTCAAAAGTCTGCGTCTGAGATGAACCAGGGTGCATCCTGTGACACTGACTTGTGTACCTGGGCTTTCAGGAGAAGGAGAGCTAGGGTGGGATTTGGATGTTTTCATATGCTGCATGCCTCCTGTTGGCCAACTCAAGGATGCTGTTTCTACTTATGCTTCTCAGTTTTCTAATTCTTACCATATTATCTATGGAGAGTCACAGCTGCCTGACTGGAAACAAGTGCTGTGGTGCTTAACTATCACTGCAAGTCCTTGTGCCTTTTATTGCATCTAGTACTAAATAGCTACCAAGGCAATTGGTGGGTGTTTGGAATAAACGTAAGAATTCTGACTGCTGGGTATTGCTGAAACTGGTATTTACTGATTGATTGTTATAAAGGGCAAGAATTAAATGGCCTTAATGATTTATTTTTTTTCCCAAACCAACCTGCACACCATTGTATTCCTAATATGATAGTTGAAAACTGTAGTTCATTTATTTTTCACTTGCTTACCGAGAGCAACAAAGAGGATTCTCACTTGGCTGCAAAGGCTCAGGTCAGAGAGTAGAACTAAAGAAAGGAGACTTTAGTAGCTCTGCCACTCAGCTGGTCACTTCCCAGCTTGGACTGGTGCTTGGGATTATTCCACCACCTTTGGAGAACAATTTGTTTCTCTGCAAAACATCATGAGGCCTCAGAGGGCCGTTCCTGGACTTTAAAGGTTCCTCTGGATTGAAATGCTGTGATTAGTTATGTCAACCACTCCCGCAATTTAACACTATCCAAGGAGATGCTGACAGTGTAATCTGTCTCATTGTACATGTGGCTGATGAAGATACTGGGTAATAGAGACTGTAGTACTTCTGCAGTATTTTAATTGCTGTTTGGTGTCAGCAGAACACTGAATTATTAATTCCTGCTCTTTGAGCCTAGCAATTCAGCCAGTTTTTGGTTCACCAAAATTCTATTTGTCCAAACAATATTTCTGCAGCTTGAAGTTGAGAATACTGTGGAAGACAGTGTCAAAAAGTTCACTAAAAAATAAGTGCAACATTGATTGCTTTCCCCTCGTTTCCATAGCCAGTCATTTCATCATAGAATGTAATCATTCTGGTCAAGCATGATTTGCCCTCTGGTAAATTCAGGTTAACTATTCCTGATTATCTTCTTGTCATGGATATTCTTGGAAAAGGCTTCCAAAGCGAAATAGCTGAAATTCTTTCTGGGCATCATTCTAGGTGAGACTGACTAGGTGAGTCTATCGTTCCCTGGGTTCTCTTTCTGGCCTTTCTTAGATGAGCATAACATTAGCAAGGACTTGCCCCCATGGCAGTGATTTTTCACAGGTGAATGTCTCCTTATGGCATAATGTCTCCTTATCCATAATTTTTTCAGTACTCTTGGAACCCAAGATCACAGAATCACAGAATGGTTTGGATTGGAAAGGACCTTAACATCATCCAGTTCCAATCCCCCTGCCATGGGCAGAGACGCCTCACACTAGACACTGTTGCTCAAGCCCCCTCCAACCTGGCCGGGGATGGAGCATTCACCACTTCACTGGGCACTCTGTGCCACCCTCACAGTAAAGAATTTCATCCTTATCTCTAACCTGAACTTCCCCTGTTTCAGTTTGAACCCATCACCCCTTGTCCTATCGCTGCAGTCTCTGATGAAGAGTCCCTCTCTGGAATCATATCACACATTTCTGAGTAACTTCAATTTTTTCCTGATTGTTGCCCTAGCTCAGCACCAGTGTTCAGACACTTAAATGCCCTTGTTTCTAAGCAGGACCATGCGAAGTACCTCTTGTGCTTTCCCCTCTTGCAGCCCTCTTCTTACTTTTGAGTTGCACTCTTCATTGCATGCTTGTTCTCCTACAGCTATGTTAATATATTCACTGACAGCTTTCACTAAAATCTAGTTTTACAGATGTGTATGAGCAAATATGCATGCATTGCATTATACTGTATTACTTCCGGTTTTCATTTTCAGCCTTGTTTTATCTATAAACATAGAGCTCATATTTGTTTGCCTCACAAATTCAGTTGCCATTTGAAAAGCGTAAATGTAATTGTCCCATCATCTTGGCTATGAATTTTTAAGGCAGGTGTCAGCCACTCCTAGTTAGCCTGTCTTCCCTCCAGCCTCACCAGCCAGAGCCCTCGGTTTTGAGATGTGTATCCGAAACAGTGACATCACTTCCCACTGCTGCTCTGGAGCCTTTTAGAACTTACAGAAGTTGAATCACTGGGAATTAAGCTTTGAAAGTCCAAAGGGGAAATTGTATTTTATTTCAAAGATCTTCACTGCGTTTTAAAGTCTGAAATAATTCTTCACAGTTCAATAAAAATAGAAATATCCCTGCTTTATAAACTTACTTTATGGGGTTTTGTTTGTCCCCGTCCCCGTCCCCCCCCCAACATTCTCTTTGAAGCTTACCACTTGATAGATTAGCCCAGTGCTAAATAAAATGCCCTTTTTTATGTGTGGAAGCTTGGTAATTGCTGCAAAAAGTTTCTTAGTGGCTCATAATCTACATATAATCAGATTAGTTTTGAATTCTGTCTTAGCTGAGAAGGTAGGAGTAATCCAATTGGTGGTTGTTTACCTCTGCTTTTTGTGATGCCACAAAGGGTGCAAGCAAGCAATGCCACATCAGCAGCTTGGTAAAGAGGGCAGCTAGGCTTGTGGTGCAGAGAAGCAGTAGATTTTAAGCCTCTAAGGAAGACATGTTTGAAGCTATTGAGACTAGCCACAGCTGTTCTGGTATATACTACTTAAAACTCCAAAGCCTCGTTGTGCAGTTCAACTGTCAAGTCTAATACAGTTCCATAGTGAGAAATCTTTCCCAAAGTTGTGAATGTATGGCACTCTCTCATACTTCAACTGATTCCATCATCCAGGTCTTCTAAATACTGCCCCTCGAGAACATCTGCCATGCAGTTGAAGTGTGCAGATTTCAACTATACATGTATTTCTTAAATGTAATATGTGGGAATAGTATGTGTCAGTACATGTATACGAGGACATTTAATGCCTTCTGAAACTTACATCCTGGGAATCTGTTCCCACTACCCCACGGTTACATCCAAGAAATATTTTAATATATTTTGCATATTTTTATATAAATGTCAGTGTTTTGTCTTTGTAACTTTTTATAAAACATTTACTCGCAGAAGAGCTCCCTGGTTGATGCAGGTTACACCTCTACTGGCCACAGGGCTGCTACAGGTATATAGACCTAGCAAAGCTTGCACTGGATGGTCTACTAAGATTTTTAAAAAGCAAATCTTTTCATATTGTTTATATTATACCTAATTTTTGAGAGTGCCAGGAGTTATTTCCTGTGTAACCTTTACTTAAGTGTAAACTAGGAAGGTTTTCCATTTTTCTTCAATAGTAAATTTCAAAGCATTTAAAATTTTAGCTGCTACCAAGTATTTGGCAGTGTAGAAACTCAAATCACAAAATGCAAACTGAAAATGTCATGGTAAAGATCTGCTTCATTATGTTTACTTTTCATTAAGAGATAAAAGAGGTTTTGTTCATAAGGATAAAGGGATTAGATGTTTCAGTTTATGGAAGAAGTCAGGAGATACGTAAGACATTCTTTATAATGTGTGGGGAGGGTGTTTTCTGTAGCAGAGTTCTGGGTTTTGAACTTGGTTAGATTGCTTGGATAATTTGAAGTTATTTAAATTGGATTTTTAAAAATAGAGAAATCGGTATTCTGCCTACTTGGACTATGTTTTAAAGATGCCAGCACTTCAAAGGAAATGACTGAAAGGAACCAACCTGCATCCAGCCTAGCAAGATTAGTTCAGGGTATCCTGGGGTAATGCTAAATGAAAATGGTGTCCATGGTGTCAGAGCACACAAAAATGGTATTGATGCGTTATTTGTCAGAATGGAAGGAAAGATGTAAAGGTATTTTCTCATATGTAGGAAGATAACTGTAAACAGTATGACTTGGTAGATATTTGTTTAGGATACTTGATGTAAAATCCCTTCTCCTCCCTGACTAGAGACATTCAGACTTTCAGTCTGCTGGAATTGCCATGTCTTACAGAGAGGGGGGCTCTTTTCATAATCCAGTATCTCTTTTCTTACTGCAGGATAAATGAGGTCTTCGAGTGATATACACAGAAGTTCTACATGTGGGAAGCATTTTGGGGGTAGGGTGAGGAGTAAGATTTGGTTGGGGGGGAGGTTTGGTGAAGCCAGTGAGATGGAGTGATCTACTTGATAATAAAGCTTAACTTCAATGCCAGCTCCATGCTGTTACAGCATATTACTACACAGCAAGAAATGTGGCACAGATGTTGTGGCAGCCATATTTTACATCCTCCAAAAGGTCATGTCGCTTGTTATTACATTCAGAATCAATATTAAGTGAGCGTTCCAAATTTCAGCTGTCAGTTGAATTTATTGCTGCAAACCAAGGCTGAAAGGTTTTCAACTGTGATTCAAGCAAGCTAACAAATTAATAATGGAGAAGTGTGCATGGTGGAGCAGGTGATCCATGGTCCAGCAGAAAGGGGAGTTTAACTGAAAAGAATAGAAATCAGAACTGGGGTGTTTAATCCATTCCCTCTACCATAGTGGACTGGTGTCTGTTAGTGTGCATTGTAATGGTTACTGCTAGGGAAGATCTGCAAACAGATTGACTTGCATGCAGTACAGCAAGATAATGCATATGCATGTGTGGTACCTTTACGTGTCTATCCTGTAAAATATTTGCACTTCTAACATATGTAAGTAATTTGCAAGCTCTGTGCATGTATGACAATTCTGCTTTCTTGTCGTTGTCCCTGGTAAGAACAAAAGAGAGTAGGTCTGAGTGGTGAACCTGGTCCAGGGAGTGCTGCAGCCAAGGCTCTGAAGGCAGTTTGCACTGATGTAAAGATATATTGCAGCACTGAAGCACTTTTGGAAGAGAAAATTTAATGTTGTTCAGTGGGGATGCTCTTGAGGGAAGGGGTCTTGGGCTTTTCAGTAGCCACAGTCTCACAGTTCAAATCTTCCTAGTTTTGGAAGATACTGGAATTTCTTAAAGTTTCTAGATATTCAGTATTTTTGATGCTGCTTACAGCACCAGATGCTCTGAGAACAGAATGAAGAAAAGTCCTTGCAGTTCAGCATCTCTTTTGTTCTCAGTAAGTATCAGTGACTTTAGCTAGATGAAAAGCATGATTTTAAATCTTATCTGTGAACTCATGTTTCGTTCTTTCTTCCCTATATTCATATAGTTTCATTCTGCCAGATTTGCATTTGCTTAAAGGCTTTTCTGCAATAACTATCTCTGGCATGCTTTGTTGCTTTTCCTCCTTCTGTTCCAGAAATGGTGGGGTTTGCTTCTTACAAATCTATGAAAGAATTTCTTCCATTTTACAATTTATTTGATCAAAATTGCAGCTAATCTCCATAATTTCTCTAATTCTCCTACATTTCACTAAAATTTGACATTCTCCATCCAACTTAGTTCTTCAGATAGAAGTTTGTGGCTCTTGAAGCTAAACATAGGAAAACAAGGTAAAATTACGAAAGAGAAATCAAGCTGAAATGAGAACAAGAGAAACATGTCTCCACAGCTGCCTTTTGTGTACTTTTTAACTCATGTTTTGTGGTGGATTTGTTGGTTTTTTTCAACTTCCAATTTTAAACTTCTCCTCATCTGTGCTAGTGCCAGGTAAATGCTGTTTGTACCATTCTGGTTTTAGTAGGCATCTGATTAACCAAGAAAGTAATATTTTTCCTTAAAAATCAGACAGATACTGAGAAAACATAACAGTTTATTCAGTATAGATTTTGGAGAAATAAGGGTGTAATATGAAGGGGATTAAAAACTAATAGGAGGAGCAATGGGACAAATACATTAATATGCCAAAGGTATTTTGCTGCACCACTGTGTACTATTTCTGGGCAGAGTATAAATCATGGTAATTTCAAATAGACAATGAGGTTTATAGAGCTGATTGAAGTTATCCATAGTCTACCATATGACTTATTGCAAAACAGATGTAGATTCAGGCTTTCCCGTTGCAAGGCAAATCATTTCTGTCACGTATCTTGTTTCTTGTCCTCACTGCCACTGCCATTCTTATTCTTCTCATTGTTTCTGTTTCCTCAGTAACAACTATAGCTATTTGCATTTGCAATGGTCTTTTGAGACTACAAGCCCTGAAAGGATCAGACATTTGTATGTACCTTCAATTTTAGTGAAATGGCATTTTCAAGGCCATTGTAAAAATCCACATATTTGTTTTCTTCTAAAATGCAGAAAGGAAACCACAGAGACAGCAAGAGACAATGGGTGGGTTTTCTTTTTCATCAGAACATTTCTATATGGATGAGAAAATTACTTCATTGCATAAGTTTAAACTGTGGCATAAACTGATTTTATCTCATGCTGTGGCTCAAATCTAGATAAAAACTTCTGTCCTTTCTTCTTTCTGTGTACCTCAGGGAAGTAAATACTTCAGGTTGCATGGCAGCCAAAATCTGGCACATTAAAATTTGCAGATGGTAAAAGGCATGTCTTTTCATCTGCCAATGTATGATTCAGATAGCACAAGCAGACTTCAATCCACTTGACCTCAATAGAGTTGGCACAGCTGCTTTTCCCAATCTATTTCCAGGCTTGTTTGATAAAGCAAAGTCAGTGACGCTTCTGTGTGAAGAGGGAGTGTAGCTTTTAGATCTAAGGTAATTAAAAATACTGCAGAAGTATTTATAGAAAAGTTTATTTTTTTTTATATATGTAGTTGAATTCTGTGTATGCCAGAGAGTGTACTGAATGTTTCTGAAGGTAATACTAACTACCATTATTTATGTGCCCAACTCTGAGATCAGGTACACATTTAAATGGTTAGAGCATCTTACTTCCACCAAATGAAGTCAAAATTTTAGAACAAAATGCTAAAATTCGGTATGTAGCAATATCAGATTATTTCATTTGTGTTGGCAGGTTATGGAATGAATACTTGACCCTGTCAGAATAAACAGACTGATGTGACATCCTATTAGGAAGCTACAGAAAGAAAAGTTTGTAGGTTTGTTGTTGTTTAAGAAATTATTTTGACATAAATTCTGAGGGAACCCTTTTCTCTGTTGGGTGTGGAGGGTTTTTCTTTGTATGTTTAGCAAAAAAGTGTTCTTAAGCACGTGGATTATTGTAATTTCAAAAGACTACACAACATGATACAGTCTTAGAGCCCTAAAATTCTTTTCACAAAGGTTCCTTTTTCATTTAGCTGTACACATTGGCCTCTATAATCTGGCATCTAGATTTGTGTTAAGGAATTGAGCTTTCTAAGATATATACTTTTATTTGATGGAACCCACCAGGGTACTTGTGTCACGTAGAGCAGTAGTTCTCAAAATTTAGGAATCAGCATGCCACATCAAAAATTCAGAAGCACTTATACTGCCTGTAAGATTTTGATTAGTTTAATTATAAATCTTTCTTGTTCTGATTTTTACTAACTTGCACACAGCCTGATTGCAGCTCACCAGTAGTCGATGTAATACAATAATATATTGTACTCTAAATTTTGATAACCACTTTTGCAAAAAGATCTGTCTGGCTGCTTTGGACAATTACATATGTTGGTAATCTGCTCTTTCTGGTTGTCTTATTGTTACTTAAATATCTCTGTAATAACAATGCCGTTTTACTAAATCAGAGTTGTACCTAAGTGGTAGTAGGATCATGAGCAGGAATTCTTGAGAAAGTGGGACTAAATTGAATTTTAAAAAGCAAGAGGACTGTCATGTTAACTGATCATGTGGAACCATAGGGGCAGGAACCAGAGTTCAGGCTGCCTCTTCCACCTGTAGAGTTCCTGAGGGCAAAAGTGTTCTCCATCCTAGTGGCAACCAGCATCTGCCTTCCTGCATCTCCTCTTATAACAAAGAGCTGTGTTGATTAATCATTCCCCTCTACAGTCTCCAAGCAAAGCACTCATTTCCACATGTTTCTACGTAGTCCTGAGGCTAGTAATTCTACTCTTCATGACACATTTGGTAGGGGTTACCCCATGCTTTCAGTCAAACCATTTTGGCACAAGTTACAATACTGAAGTTTTGTCATTCCAGTAAGTGCTGGACTCGAGTCAGGTATCATGCATCAACCCTCCTCCTTTCCCCTCCGTTCTGAACATTCTCTGAAGAGAATCCATCTACCACTTTCAACTGGGCTCTTTATGTATGTGCTGGAAGCAGTTTCTGATTTTATAGGTTTTTCTGAGAGCTAAGACTTTAACAGCCCAGAAGCCTGTTATTCACAATAGCATAGACTGCTTCTTGGTAGTTCTTCTTCCCTTCAACAGTTCTGTGATTAAAGATAATTGTTTGGGAAGACTTGATAAGTATGGCACTTAATATGCTCAGATTTACATAGGGCTTTCAAAGAGGGGAATCTATACCTGAGTAACTTCATCACGCAAAGCTTTCAGAAAAATTGTGTTACTTATGCTCCATGTTACATCCCCCAAAGTGTAACAAAACAGAGAAAAATCTTTTTGCTAATGGGGGCTTTTCTTCCATTTTGTGCTGATGAGTTTCAGTGATGATGCTCTGAAGCTTCTCTTGCTTGTACCTCACTCTCCTGCTGTTGACTTGCATCGGTATTACAGTTGGCAGTTAGGGAAGTTCGTAAGTTTATGGGAACTTGTGAACTTTCTGGATTCTGCTGTAGTCAATACATGTGAATGATTGAGAGAAACAGAAGAATTCCAGTGCAAAATTTTTATCTGGGGGGTCAAAGTGGAGAGCATCACACAAAGGTTAGCAGCATGTATATACATTTCCATGATTTACTGTTTTTCCCGAAGCCATGTGATTTATTTCCTTGTCTAAGTTCTTTGTCTTGCTATGCTTTTTTCCCCTTCTGACTACAAAATTCTGTGTGGTATTTTTTCAAGAAGCTTAAATTGCTGTAGACTATAGCAATTTTGAAGGAAAAGCTAAGTATATACTTGCCCCATTGATATACTTTTTCCTAGACATGCTTGTTGCTGGTAAGGACAAGATACAGTGTTGATGTAATGTTCTGGAAGTTCTTGTGTTTCTATATTTCCCTGCTAATTTTGAATATTCTGGGTGCCTTTTTTTTTTCTCATTTTTTTCATTTCTTTTTTTGTCTGGTTTTCCACTTTCTCAAATTCAATCAAAGTTTTCTCAACTAAATCACACAAACATTCAACTTTTAACAGTCCAACACTAGAACATTCACCTCACTTCTTGAGGAGTTTATAGGCAGCATTCAGTGCCAAGCTTTTAGCAGTCTGTGTTTTAGCAGTAGTAGCTTTGTTGCCAGAAGATTCACCACTGTCAGTCTATTGAGAGCAAGATGAGATGTCTCAGGGTTCCCCATTTATGGGAAAGTCAAAGGTCTTTGGGAGAGGTATCTATGGGAAGATTTGGAAGGAGAAAGGAAGCAAAGGTCCTTTTTCAATTATAATTTCTCAAAAAAAAAAAATAAGACCCAAACAACAAAAGATGCTAAACAAGAAAGAAGAGACAATTTTTTTTTCCTACAAACAAATAATTGATGGAAAATATTTGTCTCTTCATGGGGAGGGGTGAAAATCTAGTGGTCTATATATATATAGACCCACATAGATATACATCTATATATATATATACACACAGTGTGCAGGGAGGAGGGAAGCCTCTAAGAAATGTCTGGGAGCAAAAGAGAAAGAAATTAAGCTTGCTGCTGGTAATGTTATTATTCAGACAATCCAAAATTCTTTCTGTCCCCGAATCACATTAAAGGACTCATAAAAGCAATTAACATGTAGACTATTTTTCTAAGTCCCTGGAAGTTTCAGCATCTAATTACCCATTATGTAGTCGCTGGAAGCCAGCAGATAAACTGCAAATTGTTGGTGCCCCAGGATCATTTAAAACACTTTGGTACTAGTTGTGTTTAAAAAAAAAAAAAAAAAAGGGGTTTTAAAATATATGGATGCCTCTTTAGCATGAATATGTTAATCTGAGATTATTTAGTCTCAGAGTGAACATCAGATGGTTCTGATTACCTTGGTATTGCTGGGTTTTGATGTTGTTCCCATGAATTAGAACTGAAGCCATGTCATCAAAATGGACTGCTCCTATAAAAGAAACAGGAAAAAATGAGTTTGTTAAACTGAGAGCTGAAATTGATAACGTGTAGTTCAGTAATTTAGTAGTTGATCAGCTTGGTAAAAATTACTCTTGGTAAAAATTTACCAAGTAAAAATTACTTGGTAAAAAATTACAGTGCAAAGCATGTCCTGTGACATAGGATTTCAGTTCACATCTGGCACTGGCAGGGCATAAGTCAGTGGGTGGTGAATAATTGCTCTGTGCATCACTTGTTTTATATATTCTTTTTTTTTTTAAATCATTATTATTTTCCCTTCCCTTTCTGTCCATCAAACTGTCTTTATCTCAACCCATGAATCTTTTTTCCCTAATCCTCTCCCCCATCCCACTGGGGAAGGACAGTGAGCCAGCAGCTGGGCGGTGTTTAGCTGCCTGCAAGGTTAAACCACACCTTAGGTACAGGTTGTAGGATTACATTTACTTGAGACTTTCTTCTTCTGAATCAGGGGAGAAAGATTGTGTTCACATTTTTAATAAAGTACTTCATTAAGAGAAAAGCAGTAATCTTTCCTACATTACAGACAAACCAGTCAGCTCTCTGTCAGAACTGATGGGAGAGTATTAAGAATACTCTGAATTCTGTCACAAGGGCTTTCCAGTTGTTTTCTGATCTCTGCACTTGTATCTGAAACATGTTTTACTTGATCATCTTATTTATTGATTAATCCATGCCAAATTATGATTTGTAAAATATTTTTCTTATTGATTATATTTAAACACATTTTAAGAAATGGTTGATTTCTCCAGTGCATTGCTGAATCTTTGTAATAGAGAGAATGTACTCAATAGACAAAAAATAATTTCGCAGCAGCTTTTGCAGCATGTTTAAATCCGAACATACAGTTGTGGAATAGCAGGACGTTACTTGCAAAATACATTTGCTGGATACTTGAACTGATGCTCCAGCATGCCCAGTTCACCAGTGAGAACAAGTTCAGCCCCCAACAGACTGGTTCACTGTGAGCTTTCCTAAAAACCTGTGTAGACTCTGACCAGCAGAGCAGTGGTGTTACCTCTTCTTGTTGCTGTCAGGTCTTACTTGCATTTTAAGCCCCATTTATCTTCAGTCACTTCTTTCATTTTTCTCATGTTTTCTAGATTGCTTCTGGTTTTTATTCATGGTCTTCATAAATGTTTAGCAAAAGAGAGCATCTCCACTGTATGCTTTCAACTTTTTGTTACAGAAACCTTATAGTCAAAAAAAACCTCTTGTCATAACAAAGGCATGTTTTCTTTTTGCTTTGGTCTCAGTTTAAACTTACCTCTGTGTTGGCCCGTAATGGTACTAATACTTAAATATGACCTACTGATTTTGAGTGGGCAGCATTTGCTTTAATGGGATTCAGTAAAGCAATGTCCATGCGCCGGTCAGCCAGAGAATCTCCTCTGTATTGCCCATGAACTTGGTAGTAGCTTGGACCTCTCTGAATAAGCATTAGTGTGTTCTATCACCAGTAGTTTGTGAGCAAGGTGCTTGCCTGTCACCCCACATGAGAAGAAAGTAGTAGCTTTCAAATACATGGTAAGTTTTTATCATTTCTACAAGAGAAAACTTGAAGCAATGCATAATGACTAACATTTATAATGCTTAAAGTCACTCTGTGACTTAAGATTTGGGCTTGGATTATCTAAATCGTATACTGTAGATCAGTTCGCAATATCAGTTGATTTCTTTCTGCTTCTCCTTCTTTTTCTTGCACCTTCAAACAATTGAACTTCCAAATGGTAGAATGCTAATGGAAAATCCCACTTACCTCTCTAAAGTACGTCGACAGTCTTACATGTGTGATAGCACGTACAAAAGAGGTCCAGGAATCTTACTTCCCCTGGTTCTGAAGAGCATTTTCAACCTACCTAAACTGAGTATGTGTGAACAAGTGTGTTGCTTTACTTGTTGATCCAGTTAAGTGCTGATGCCTGCTGTGGAGAACGGCATCCAATTATGCTGAGAAATATATTATGAGGATAGGCACTTACTTGAAGGAAAAACCAGTCAGGGAGTAAGGTGTATTTGTGAAGTAGCTCAGAAAGGCCTAAGTGAATCATGGAAAAGAATTAGTGTGAATATTTTTTCTTTCTTTTCTTTTTTTTTAACACATTACTCCTGAAAGGTGTCAGTGCTCACACAGCTCCCATCTTGACATGCTGTCTTTTCATCAGCTCTACTTCATAAAGGCAACTAAGGTACCAGTTCATATCAATGTTCCCAGCTCTCTTGTTTTCACCTTATGTCCTTGAGAGTTGTTGCATTATTTGTACAGTATTAAGTGCTTTTCAGTGGCTGATCCCTGCTCTGATGAGCTTGCGGGCTATTTTAGACAGAGGGACAGCAAAGAGGAGGATATAGTCCCAAGCTACCTAGGAGCAGATATAATTGATTTTCAGTGTCATGGCAGAATGTTCAAAGGAGTTGTTTCTCTATTTCTTTGGTTTTGATGGGCGGTTTTGGGCACAGTTGTGTTAGTGTCTGGAAATAGAAGTCAGTCACAAAGGTTTAAGAGAAAATATTTTCCTCTGGAATAGTATGCAGGGTTTTTACCTCCATGCTGTTCAGCAGTGTACAACATGAGCTCTGCATACTAAAGCCTGTGCAAACTAGACAGTCTCACTTTGCACCTACCAAACAGGTAAATGTCTGAACAGTGCAAACAAGATGACATTCCAAGCACAAGGAATAACTTGTTTTTTGTGGGAGAAGAAGGGAAATGGAAGAACAGAGTACAGGATTGTCAAAAAAAAAAAAAAAAGAAAGAAAAAGCTGTTGCTGATTAAGACCCAGTGGAAGAAATTACTGTTCTATATTCGGCATCCCCAGGGATGGAGGTGAGGTTGACGGGCTGGTAGTTCCCCCATCCTTCTTCTTGCCCTTTTTGTAGATGGAGTGATATTGGTCATCAGGCACCTCACCCATTCTCCATGATTTTTCAAAGATGATGCAGAATGGCAGGACAGCAATATCTGCCAGTTCCCTCAGTACCCATGGGTGCATCCCAGCAGGGCCCATGGATTTATGGGTAAGTCTATCTAGCCTGTCCCTAACCCAACCGTCTATGACCGGGGGAAGTGTTTTCTCTGGCCTTCTTTTCTTATCTCTGAAGTCTGGGACTGCTGAGAGCCATTCTTAGCAGTAAAGACTGAGGCAAAGAAGTTATTAAGTAATTCTGCTTTCTCTGTGTTGCTTTCTATGAGAATAATTCCAATTTCTTAAACTTGAACTGCAGTTACAACATTGACAAAGAACATGGAGTTATATTCCTCATTTGAAACATTCTTATAACTGTTAAAATAGTTAGAATCATAGAATAGTTAGGGTTGGAAAGGACCTTAAGGTCATCAAGTTCTAACCCCCCTCCCGTGGGCAGGGACACTTCCCACAAAACCACGTTACCCAAGGCTCTGTCCAACCTGGCCTTGAACACTGCCAGGGATGGAGCATTCACAGCTTCCCTGGGCAACCCATTCCAGTGCCTCACCACCCTCACAGGAAAGAGCTTCTTCCTTATATCCAATCTAAACTTCCCCTGTTTCAGTTTTAACCCGTTACCCCTTGTCCTATCACTACTGTCCCTAATGAAGAGTCCCTCCCCAGCACCCCTATAGGCCCCCTTCAGATACTGGAAGGCTGCTCTGAGGTCTCCACGCAGCCTTCTCCAGGCTGAACAGCCCCAACTTCCTCAGCCTATCTTCACACAGGAGGTGCTCCAGTCCTCTGATCATCCTCGTGGCCTCCTCTGGACTTGTTCCAACAGTTCCATGTCCTTTTTATGTTGAGGACACCAGAACTGCACACAATGCTCCAAGTGAGGTCTCACAAGAGCAGAGCAGAGGGGCAGGATCACCTCCTTCGACCTGCTGGTCACGCTCCTTTTGATGCAGCCCAGGATACGGTTGGTTTCTGGGCTGCAAGCGCACACTGAAGCCGGCTCATGTTCATTTTCTCATCAACCAACACCCCAAAGTCCTTCTCCTCAGGGCTGCTCTGAATCTCTTCTCTGCCCAACCTGTAGCTGTGCCTGGGATTGCTCCCACCCAGGTGTAGGACCTTGCACTTGGCATGGTTAAACTTCATGAGGCTGGCATCAGGCCACCTCACAAGCATGTCAAGGTCCCTCTGGATGGCATTCCTTCCCTCCAGGGTATCAACCGAACCACACAGCTCGGTGTCATCGGCAAACTTGCTGAGGGTGCGCTCAATCCCACTGTCCATGGCAGTGGCAAAGATGTTGAGCAAGACCGGTCCCAACACCAATCCCTGAGGGACCCCACTCGTTACTGGTCTCCAGCCGGACATTGAGCCATTGACCACAACTCTTTGTGTGCGGCCATCCAGCCATTTCTTTATCCACCCAGTGCTCCATCCATCAAATTGATGTCTCTCCAATTTAGAGACAAGGATGTTGTGTGGGACAGTGTCGAACGCTTTGCACAAGTCCAGGTAGATGCCATCAACTGCTCTACCCCTGTCCATCAGTTCTGTAGCCCCATCATAGAAGGCCACCACATTGGTCAGGCAGGATTTCCCCTCAGTGAAGCCATGCTGGCTGTCACCCAGCACCTTGTTGATTTTCATGTGCCTTAGCATGCCTTCCAGGAGAATCTGCTCCAAGATTTTGCCAGGCACTGAGGTGAGACTGACTGGTCTGTAATTCCCTGGGTCATCCATTTTCCCCTTCTTGAAAATGGGGGTTATATTTCCCTTTTTCCAGCCATCGGGCACTTCACCTGACTGCCATGATTTCTCAAAGATGATGGACAGTGGCTTAGCAACTTCATTTGCCAGCTCCTTCAGGACCCTCAGATGGATTTCATCAGGTCCCATGGAGTTGTGCATGTTCAGGTTCTTAAGATGGTCTCAAACCTTATGCTCTCCTACAGCGGGCCCAAGGTCTTCATTCTCACAGTCCCTGTGTCTGCCTTCCAAGACTTGGGTGGTGTGGTCAGAGCCTTTGCCAGTGAAGACTGAGGCAAAGAAGTCATTGAGAACCTCAGCCTTCTCCAAATCCAGGGTAGCCAGTTCTCCTGAGAGCTTCCAGAGAGGGCCCACGTTGTCTCTAGTCTGTCTTTTATTTCCAGTGTAATTATAGAATCCCGTCCTGTTATCCTTAACATCCCTAGCAAAGTTTAATTCTAACTGGGCCTTAGAACATCCCTAGCCAAGTTTAATTCTAACTGGGAACTAGTTCCAACACTTAATATTAGAACTTCTTGTGTCAGAGTGATTCAAAGCTGTCATTATGCTTTCTCGGTTTAGACAGAGGCAGATTAATTCAGTTTAGCATTTGCTACTGGTAATAAGTCCCAAATAAGATTTCATTAGTACTAAAATAAAACTAAATTCTAATTGTTACATTTTAAGCCTAGAACATCAAACTGTATTTCATTAATGGTCAAATCAGAAATTAAATTAATCACTATATTTAAAATACAGGAGTACAGTCCACTGCAAGCATAGCACTACAGATGTTCTGTACGTTCCCAGGGCTGCAAGACACTAGTATAGATTAGTATATCTTAGTCACGCACTATGACATACTAGTCATAACACCATAGTCATAGGCTATGGTGTTATGCTCAAAGGTATACACATATAGAAGCAAGCTGTGAACTGTTCAGAGAAGGTGATGTTAGTCCTATAAGAGAAACAAAATCATAACTAGGTTAGGAACCCTCTACTTGAGCTAGAAATTTATAGTTCACATGAAACCAAATGTGCAAGGAAAATTTTGGGGCTAAATTTTGAATTGGTAGAGAGTCATTGCAGTATGGAGGCAGTAAACGTTGTTGGGCATGAGCTGAGAAAGATGAAAAGAAAGATGAAAGAAGAAAATAGGTTCCTAGAAGCAAAATAAAATGCAGATTCAGAAAGGCTGGGATTTAGCCCATTAATATATGGTGGCACATTTACAAGTTCTCTCTTGCGTATTGTGAGCAGTAGATGTACGCATGCAGGTCAGATCTCTCATAGACAGCAGCTCTCAGGAACCGGTAATTCTCTCTCTCGTTCTTCTCTAAACACTATTGTTCATCTAAACCAAAATAGTACTAACTGCATGCTGCTGGCATTTAAAATATAAAGATTATCAGAAGATCTTAAGCTAAAGACTGGAAAAGATTGACAAGTGCAAAAGCACACATCATTCAGGATTCATTCCTCTAGGCATTCAGTCATAAGATGTTTTCTATTAAAAGAATGAAACATAAGTTGAGAACAGGAAGACAGGAAATGGCATGGATAAGCAAAACAAATGAAGCTCAGATTACAAAGGCACATACACGTTAATAGTGAGATCAGCTGGAAGGGTGTAAGTATTTCTGTGTAAATCTTAGAGGCCTACACTGAGAACACTTAGGACACTTTTCGAAATGGCAGTATCAGCCTCTTTGTAAATAGATACAGAAATGGGCTTGATGTCAAGGTAAGGAATAGGGCAGACTTGGAAAGGACCACCTGTGCACACTGTGGTTGGAAGCACCTAAAAGGCTGAAGAAGAACGTGGTTGGTGTCTTCTGGATCCCAGCAAACAGTAAGCTTACCTCTGAAAGGAAAGTTAGGGATGTTGAGCCTGCTAACGGAGATGCTATTTTCTAACTTACAGTTTCAGGTCATGATAGGGCTTTGACAGCCAAGAGGTTATTTTGATCTTTATCATGGTTTCATCTTAGTATGTTTATCTATACAAATCTTTCTTCAGCATCACCATACAGCACAGTCACATTCAAGATCTAGTTTTGAGAAGAAAATGAGAAACATGCTACTAGACATAAAGCCTGAATATGATAAGGCATGGTAGTTAAGGTGTTAATGAACCTGAATCTCCTACCTAATCTAGCCCATGACTTATTAAAAGAACTGGAATCCAGCCTCTGACTGATTTCCAGTATTTTGGTATTTCCAATACTGGAATCAGTTTATGCTTAAAAATTGTAATCCAAATCAAAAGCAGTGGTCCTAGCATCATCCTTTTGCTTGTCATTGTCAATAGGTGCCTTGGAAACTTGGTGGGAGGAAAGTAATTGGCAATTGGGTTAAAACTAAAACAGGGGAAGTTTAGACTGGATATAAGGAGGAAATTCTTTCCTGTTAGGGTGGTGAGGCACTGGAATGGGTTGCTCAGGGAGATTGTGAATGCTCCATCCCTGGCAATGTTCAAGACCAGGTTGGACAAGGCCTTGGGTGAGATGGTTTAGTGTGAGGTGTCCCTGCCCATGGCAGGGGGGTTGGAGCTAGATGATCTTAAGGTCCTTTCCAACCCTAACTATTCTATGATTCTATAATACATTGCAAGGTCAGGGAATAAACAGAATAATAAGAACGTATCATACAAAAGGGAGGGCTGCTCTGTAAAGCACTGTGAGGCAAGCAAAGCATGTAACCAAGTAAAGAAGTCCAGTTTGTGTCATTGAATCTTTGTGGCTAGAAATTCTTTGAAATGAGAGTTTACTACTAAATGTCAAGATAGATCAGACTGTAATGATGGCTTGCAACACACACTGTAGCTTAAGTCTCAAATGATACCAAGACTGCATTTTTAGATGCCACAGGTTACTGCTTCTGCTTTAGCTTTGAGTTGCATTTGAACTGCCTCAAGATGTAGAAGCTTTCCATAATGGTGACAGTAACTTGCTTAAGCTCTCTTTATATCAGGATGGTTTTATATGTTTCCAGAACAGTTTTACAATCTCCCAAAGGTTTAAGTGCCTTGGTTTGGAGAATCATTTGCTGATTGATGGGTAAAGGGAAGGCAAGGTGAGGCGTTACTAGCAGTAGTTGGGTAGGGAGTAGATGGCCTAGAAGACTTTGTAAGAAGACCAACTGTATTCCACTTATCACCAGCTACTCCATGAGCTAAAGGAATTGAAACTTAAGAAGTGAAGGTGGTACATTCTAAGTACAGCAAATCTTTTGTACTTCCTCATAGCTGTATTGACAGAACCACTAAATAAATTGGCTGTGATTGTGAACAATTTTTCTGAGGAGGGTAAAATATGGTCATATTTCTGATTATCACATTTCAGTATAAAGCCTTTTAGGGAGAAGTAGGCCCTGTGTTTTTATTTAGGACTTTGTGCCAGGATCTTTGAGTAACTGCTTTCTGTTACCTTCCTGTCTTTCTACTAGAAATGTCTTTCTATAGTATAGGCTTCAAGTGACTGCAAGTGCTAAGTAGGGCTTGTCAAACAGCTCTCTGTCAAAAGGTTGAACTTTGATGATTTAAACCATCTAATCCAAATCAAAACATGTTTCTCTGCTTCTCAAATAAATAAATTTTCATGTGCTTTTTTAGCTGTGACACTAATAGCATTTTATCATTAAAACATCTGCTAATGAAAATATTAGATTTAGGATTTTAAAAGTGACTTTCTTCCCAGGGGGACACTTTCCAGTATCAGTTTACCGACTTTTTTTTATGCTTCTCACAAATCCTTGCCATATATTCAAATTATGCAATACAGCTAATATTCAAATCAAGTAGTCTCACCTCTTGTGCTACTCCTTAATATGGGAAAAATAAGGAGTCACACTAAGGCTGTGACACTTTAGAGTATATCTAGTGCAATACCTGGTTCTTTCCAGTGTAAGCTTCGTGTCTTTGTGACCGTATCTTTCCCTGGTTTACAGCTTTGAACATGCTTGGGTTTAGTATACCTTTTACCAGCTAAGAGTCACTTTTTGAGTGTAAGACACTGCAAATGCAAGATTTTACTCAGCTGCATAAAGATATCAAATAACATGGCTGCAGAAATAGTGATGTTAAATGCATCTGTTGAAAATGTAAGGTAACAGGGTAGCAGTTATTTGCTGTCATTTGTTATTGGTGTAGGAACCCACATTTCTTCAAGGTTATTTTTCAGTTGTGTTTTTCTAGTGTGTGTAGATATATTTATGAAGCAAAAGTTGTCATTATGAACTGCAGTATGACATTAATAACAAACTAATTAGGAAGATAAAAGTGGTCAGGTCTTCTCTTTATTATGCCACAGGGTTTCTTTGCATCCATGACCTAGTCTTGTTCCTTTTTATGCAAAACTAAAGCAGCAAAATATACTTACCGAAGGGATACAGAAATAGCAGCACTTGAAAGACTTTTAAAAGCAAAAAATGGCATCAGTGCCTTTAAAGTACCATTCTATCTCGATTGTTTGGTGGAAGGAGAGGAAAAACATTCTTCTTTAAAGGGAGGTAGAAGAGCAGTTCTCCTTTCTCTGTAGAGTTGGTTTGGAAATTATGAAACCTCATCAGTTAGATGCAATTTATGCTTTTGAATAATACTGTACAATTTCTTTATTCCCATGTATTCCCAAGAGCTACTAAAGAACAAACTTTGTACTTCTATCTAGTACTAATTGTTAGTAATTGTGCAGAAATACTGAGCAAATACAGTCTAAAGAGTTTAATTTTTATTTTACACAGACACACATATCCCTTAGTAATTTTTTTCAGGACTGCTGATGTACAGCATGAGAAAGTACTGCTTACGTCTGCAGAGCAGCAACCTCACCAGTGATATGAAACTGAATGGTTGTTGGGTTTGTTTATAAAACCTCTTTCTGTTTGCAGGTTTTTTGGCAGATACATATATCCCTTGTCACATTTTGACCATAAAAATACAGATAATTGGTAGGTAATAAGAAAGGCACAGGTTACACAAAGGAAAAAAAACAACCCCCCAAAAGCAACTATTGTGATATGGCTGTGTTAGTGCTGTTGTATTGCTGTGTCCTTGAACCACAGGTCAGAACTACTGTCGTGGTTTAAACCCAGCCAGACAGCTCGTTCACTCACTCCCCCCCTTCTTGCCCTCCCCCTACTTCCGGAGGGACAGAGAGGAGAATCAAAAAGAATGCAACTCCCCGGGCTGAGATAAGAAAAGTTTAGTAACTAAGGTATATGTCGTGGTTTAAACCCAGCCAGGTAGCTTGTTCACTCACTCCCAGTGAGTGGTGCCGAGCTGACAACAATCGAGGTCCGTGTCCGTCTCCCCCCTGCCTCCCAAAATAACAAGGGAAGAGAATACGATACCACCGGCCAAGAGAAACGAGCTCCACCCGGAAACCCCTGTCCTTCCGGGTCACTCCCAGTTACCCCTCACCCCGGGCATGACGTGCTGTGGTATGGAATACCTCCCCGGCTAGCCCGGGTCAGGCGCCCCGTCTCTGCTTCCTCACAGCCTCCCCTCCTCCCTGGCAGAGCATGAGCCTCACAGAGTCCTTGGTCAGGGTAAACATCACTTAGCAACAACCGAGAACATCGGCTTCACCAACACTGTTCTCAAACTGGAAGTCAAAACACAGCACTGTACCAGTTAACACAAAGGAAAAACATGACTGCTACTGCGGAACCCAGGACATTATCCACCCCTTATTCCATACCATTCACGTCGTGCTCAGATCCCACATTTTTCAATACACCATCGCTCTCCCACATATATACATCCATATACATACAGACCAAGAGGAAAAATCATTTTCTTAGTGCATGGACCAATCCCTATAATGCTGCCGAGTCCATTCGGTCCATGATGTTCAAAGTTCATTCTCTGTTGGGATGATGGCTGGAGGGAAGTCAGGGCCAGTCGCTGGTGACCTGGAGACATCTAGTTGATGGGCTATAAAAGCATTACACAGCAGGCAACAGCATACAATTGAGTTCACTGGCTGTTTTCCCCTAAAATCAAATCCCCTTGAGGTATACATCGGACTTCCCCATCTTCCCGCATTACCCACCAAGTATATCCAGGTCCCTGAGCAAAAGCAATCCCACGAGTGGGTTTGCCTTTACCTGAAGCAGGAATTACCCAGACTGTCTTTCCCAGCAAATTCTTCATATGCACCACGGGAACTTTGTCCCCCTCTACAATATGTAACAGTTCTGACTGGGCTGGGCCAGCCCTGTTGGCAGATCCTCTGGTGTTGACCAACCAGGTGGCCTTTGGTAAGTGTGTATCCCAATGCTTGAAAGTTCCCCCACCCATCGCTCTCAGTGTAGTTTTTAACAGCCCATTGTACCGTTCGATTTTCCCAGAGGCTGGTGCATGGTAGGGGATGTGATATACCCACTCAATGCCATGCTCTTTGGCCCAAATATCTATAAGGTTATTCCGGAAATGAGTCCCATTGTCTGACTCAATTCTCTCTGGGGTGCCGTGTCGCCACAAAATCTGTTTCTCCAGGCCCAGGATGGTGTTCCGGGCAGTGGCATGGGGCACGGCATGTGTTTCCAGCCACCCGGTGGTTGCTTCCACCATGGTAAGCACATGGCGCTTGCCTTGGCGGGTTGGTGGCAGTGTGATATAGTCAATCTGCCAGGCCTCCCCATATTTATACTTCAACCATCGTCCTCCATACCAAAGAGGCTTTAACCGCTTGGCTTGTTTAATTGCAGCACATGTTTCACACTCATGAATAACCTGGGCAATAGTGTCCATTGTTAAGTCCACCCCTCGGTCACGGGCCCATCTATATGTTGCATCTCTGCCCTGATGGCCTGAAGTGTCATGGGCCCACCGGGCCAAAAATAATTCACCTTTACGTTGCCAATCTAAGTCCATCTGAGCCACTTCAATCTTAGCCGCTTTATCCACTTGTTGGTTGTTCTGGTGTTCCTCAGTGGCCCGACTCTTGGGTACATGGGCATCTACATGACGTACCTTCACCACCAGGTTCTGCACCCTGGCAGCAATATCTTTCCACAGTGCAGCAGCCCAGATGGGTTTACCTCTGCGTTGCCAGTTGCTCTGCTTCCACTGCTTCAACCACCCCCACAGGGCATTTGCCACCATCCCTGAGTCAGTATAGAGATAAAGTACTGGCCACTTTTCTCGTTCAGCAATGTCCAGGGCCAGCTGGATGGCTTTCACCTCGGCAAACTGACTCAATTCACCCTCTCCGTCAGCAGTTTCTGCAACTTGTCGTCCAGGACTCCATACAGCTGCCTTCCATCTCCGATGTTTTCCCACAATACGGCAAGAGCCATCAGTAAACAAGGCATACTGCTTTTCACTTTCTGACAGTTTATTATATGGTGGGGCCTCTTCAGCGCGCATCACCTCCTCCTCTGGTGACATTCCGAAATCTTTGCCCTCTGGCCAGTCCATGATGACTTCTAGAATGCCTGGACGACTGGGATTTCCTATTCGAGTTCGTTGTGTAATTAGTGCAGCCCATTTACTCCATGTAGCATCGGTTGCATGATGTGTAGAGGAGACCCTGCCTTTGAACATCCAGCCCAGCACGGGCAGCCGGGGTGCCAGAAGGAGCTGTGCTTCAGTGCCAATCACTTCCGAAGCAGCTCGAACCCCTTCATAGGCTGCCAGTATTTCTTTCTCAGTTGGGGTATAGCTGGCCTCAGATCCTTTATATCCCCGACTCCAAAAGCCGAGGGGTCGACCTCGAGTCTCCCCTGGAGCTTTCTGCCAGAGGCTCCAGGTAGGACCGTTCTCCCCAGCTGCAGTGTACAGTACATTTTTTACATCTGGTCCGGTCCGGACTGGTCCAAGGGCTACTGCATGAACTATCTCGCGTTTAATTTGCTCAAAGGCTTGTTGCTGCTCAGGGCCCCATTTAAAATCATTCTTCTTCCGGGTCACATGATAGAGAGGGCTTACAATCGAACTGTAATTTGGGATGTGCATTCTCCAGAACCCCACTGCACCCAAGAAAGCTTGCGTTTCTTTCTTATTAGTTGGCGGAGACATTGCTGTTATCTTGTTGATCACATCTGTGGGGATCTGTCTACATCCATCTTGCCATTTTATTCCCAAAAATTGAATCTCCTGTGCAGGTCCCTTGACCTTACTCCGTTTTATGGCAAAACCGGCTTTCAGCAGGATTTGGATTATTTTCCTCCCTTTCTCAAAGACTTCTTCCGCTGTATCGCCCCACACAATAATGTCATCAATGTATTGCAGGTGTTCTGGAGCTTGCCCCTGTTCCAGTGCAGTCTGGATCAGTCCATGGCAGATGGTAGGGCTGTGTTTCCACCCCTGGGGCAGTCGGTTCCAAGTGAACTGGACACCCCTCCAAGTAAAAGCAAACTGTGGCCTGCACTCTGCTGCCAAAGGGATTGAGAAAAATGCATTGGCAATATCAATCGTGGCATACCACTTGGCTGCCTTTGACTCTAGTTCATACTGAAGTTCTAGCATGTCCGGTACGGCAGCACTCAATGGTGGTGTGACTTCATTCAGGCCACGATAGTCTACTGTTAGTCTCCATTCTCCATTAGACTTTCACACTGGCCATATGGGGCTATTGAAGGGTGAGCGGGTCCTGCTGATCACCCCCTGACTCTCCAGTCTACGGATCAGCTGATGGATGGGAATCAGGGAGTCTCGGTTGGTGCGATATTGCCGCCGGTGCACTGTTGTGGTCGCAATTGGCACTTGTTGTTCTTCAACTTTCAGCAACCCCACAGCAGAGGGATCTTCTGAGAGACCAGGCAAGGTGGACAGCTGCTCAATTTCCTCAGTCTCCAAAGCAGCAATACCAAAAGCCCACCGGTACCCTTTTGGGTCTTTGAAGTACCCTCTCTTGAGGTAGTCTATGCCGAGAATGCATGGAGCCTCTGGACCAGTCACAATAGGGTGCTTTTGCCATTCCCTCCCAGTCAGGCTGATTTCAGCCTCCAGCACAGTCAACTCTTGGGATCCTCCTGTTACTCCAGAAATATAGATGGGTTCCACCCCTTGACAGCTTGATGGCATCAGGGTACACTGTGCACCGGTATCTACTAGAGCCTTATACTTCTGTGGGACTGATGTGCCAGGCCATCTGATCCACACAGTCCAGTAAATCCGATTGTCCCCTACCTCCACCTGGCTGGAGGCAGGGCCCCTCTAACAGTCGTCACAGCATTGGACACTTAAGTCGTGTTGAAAGGGATTATTCTTCTTTATCACAGGAGCTGGAGTAAAATCAGCTCTTCCACTCCATCTGGGAAACTGATCACCAGAGACTGAAGCCGTAGCTCTCATGGGACGATCAGTCTTGGCCCTTGCTCCCCTCTTCAGTTCACTCACCCGTTCCTCCAAAGCTGAAGTAGGTTTTCCATCCCACTTTGTCATGTCTTCTCCGTGATCCAGCAGGTAAAACCATAGGGTACCCCGTGGCGTATACCTCCTGTATCTCCTCTCTTGAACAATAGGACGCCTTTTGTTAATAGCTGAGACGTGTGTTGGTACACGTGAGGAGCCGGATAAATCAGATAGATTGTCCTTCAATTGTTCGATGTCCTGGGACAGTTTTTTCACAGCTGAGATGATGGAAGGGGTGAGATTGTCTTCGAACTCTCGGAGTTTATGAACCATTTCATCCACTGTTAGTGGTACTATGTCATTCCAGGTTACTGTTGCCAATGAATGGGCATATGATGACGGTGCATTCCGTGTAAGTTTTCGCCACATGGGTCGTGTACATTCAACTTCATCTGGATCTATAGGTGTATCCCCGTTATTCGGCTTGATGTGATAGATCATCTCTACGATGGCCGATTCCCTCAGAGACTGGATGCCTTTGTCTATAGTATTCCACTTGGCCGAACGACTCGTAACATCGTCCTTGTACGGAAACCTTTCTTTCACAGCTGCCAAGAGCCTCCTCCAAAGGCTGAGGGACTTTTTCTCTCTTGCAATTGCTTTGTCAATTCCCCCTTCTCTAGCAAGTGATCCCAGCTGCTTGGCTTCTGTACCTTCTAGTTCGTGACCATCAGCCCCATTGTCCCAGCATCGGAGTAACCAGGTGATGATGTGCTCCCCTGGTTGACGGGTAAAATCTTTTCGCATATTCCGCAGCTCGGTTGAGGTCCGAGGTCGAGAAGTTACCTCTTCTTCTTCTTCTTCGTCATGTGATGATGACTCCTGATCAGATTCTGGACCGGGTGGTGAATTCATTGGTTCTTCATCTCGCTTCACCCTTTTTGCCTCCTTTTTGCTTGTTCTCTTGCGTACAGGGGCAACTGATATTGGTACGAATTGGTCCTCTGGTTTGGCTGCAGTGATTATCACTGTGGTTTGAGTAGCAACTGTACTTGTTACTGGGGGTGGTGTAGCTACTGTGCTTGGAGCTGGGGTAACCGCGCTGTCTGTTGCAGTTGAAGTTTGAGCAGCTGCTGTACTTGCCACTGGGACAGCTGTGCTGTTCATTGCAGCCAAAGTTTGAGTAGCGACTGTTGCTTTGCCCTCAGATCCGCCGACATTCTTTTCCTTTTGAAGGTGCTGGATAGTGTTGAACAAGGCCCTGTAAGCATAGGCCAAGCCCCAGCACGTTGCCATGATTTGTCCATCTCTGGTATGGCCAGAATGACCACACACCTCATTTAAGTGTTTTACTAATTCTTCTGGATTTTGCAGTTGTTCAGTAGTGAAATTCCAAAGTACTGGAGGGGCCCACTGACCTAGATACTTGCCCATACTATCCCACACACCCTGCCACTCATGGCTGTCCAGCCTCAGGGAAAATCTCTCGGTCCTCCTACATCGTCGTTTGACCCCAGACAAGACCCAAACCTGAATCTGCTTAACTCTTGAAATCAGTAGTGGGTAAAACACACTCTGTATGCGTGTTAGCATGGTGATTCCCATCACCATCAGCAAACAAGTCTCAACAGCATTAAAAGGCCATTCAAAAAATTCAAAACTCTCAAATGTAAATGGTCTGGGGGGACGACTAGGAGGGTAAAAGGATGTCTCCTTCCCAGGTTGAGCACCTGAGAAGGAGAAAAAAGATGTGTAATTGCTAAGCACCTCCATCATATACCTCCCAAAGTATAAAGGTGGTGACCACACTGGGAACATAAGCCAGATCAATTTCATGATCAATGATTCTATTGTATTACAAGTCATTACCATAAAGTACAATGGGATAAAAACCTTAGCCCAAGCCCCATACTTGAAAAACACTAATACAGCAAGTACCGGATGGACGTAAGATATCATATACTGAAACTGTGAGATCAAGAGGAACAACCTTGAGAGCCAATAAATCAGCATTGTGACGAGTGACTATCAATCCAGTCAGATCTGTTCTTATCTCAACCCTTCGTGCCCCACGTTGGGCGCCAAAAAGAACTGTCGTGGTTTAAACCCAGTCAGGTAGCTTGTTCACTCACTCCCAGTGAGTGGTGCCGAGCTGACAACAATCGAGGTCCGTGTCCGTCTCCCCCCCCTGCCTCCCCGCACCGGGGCTCTCCCCTTCCCCGCTCCCGGAGGAACGGGGAGGAGGATCGAGAGAGTGCAACTCCTACGGGTTGAGACAAAAACAGTCCAGCAACAAATCACCACCGCTACTATCAGCTACAACAATGATAAGGGAAAATAACAAGGGAAGAGAATACGATACCACCGGCCAAGAGAAACGAGCTCCACCCGGAAACCCCTGTCCTTCCGGGTCACTCCCAGTTACCCCTCACCCCGGGCATGACGTGCTGTGGTATGGAATACCTCCCCGGCTAGCCCGGGTCAGGCGCCCCGTCTCTGCTTCCTCACAGCCTCCCCTCCCCCTGGCAGAGCATGAGCCTCACAGAGTCCTTGGTCAGGGTAAACATCACTTAGCAACAACCGAGAACATCGGCTTCACCAACACTGTTCTCAAACTGGAAGTCAAAACACAGCACTGTACCAGTTAACACAAAGGAAAAACATGACTGCTACTGCGGAACCCAGGACAGTATAACACAAATCACTGCTGCTACCACCAATGATAATGATAAAGGAAATAACAAGGGAAGAGAAAAAAACACCTCAGCACCAGCCAACTGATAACTCGCCCCCCCAGCCCAACCAAGCACCCACTGATACCTCCTCCAACCCTGCACTCCACCAGCCCTTCTGGGTAACTCCCAGTTACATCCTGTGCATGACGTGCTGTGGTATGGAATACCTCTTTGGTCAGTTCGGGTCAGGTGTCCTGTCTCTGCTTTCTCCCGGCTTCCCCTCCTCCCTGACAGAGCATGAGGCTCACAAAGTCCTTGGTCAAACCAAAGCATCATTGTTATCAGCTCTGGTCCCAGGCCGAAAGTCAAAACACAGCACTGCACCAGCTACTAAGAAGGGGAAAAAATGACTGCTACTGCTGAACCCAGGACAACTACAGAAAACAGATCTTAACGTGTTTGACTTTGAATTGCCACATAGCTTTCATCATCCAACAAATACCTTTCAAATATTCATATTTTAGTTTTGCATTTCTTTGTGCTTTCTGACTCATGGAAAAGAAGGTGGTATGTACAGATGTGATAGGGAAAGGTTTCCATGTGGCTGCTCTTTCCTTTCAATAAAGATGAGGCAGGGGCAGACAGAAAAAAGAAGAGATGTATGAATAGAGCTGTTTTCATGTTACAGTCACAGTGGAATACCTGTGGAAGTAACTCATGATTCTTCTTTCAACTCAAGCAACATGTTTATAGGATGATAGAACTACTCCGAGTGGGACTTGGGGTGAGGAGGGAACCATTTCAGGTAGGAAGCATCATCAATTTGTTCCTCCTGTATGTACTTGTCATTGAAAGATAAAATTTGATGTACATACTTCTTCAAAAGGCATATTGAGCTCAGCTGCTTTCAGGAGGAAAACCTACTGCTTTTGAACCTGGCAGATCTTCCTTTCCCAATCAAGGCAATGTGGATATTGGAGAGAGGTTTTTTGCCTGGTAACTGTAATTGGAAAAATACTGCAGAGTTCTGAAAATTGGCACTGCTGAGACTTGGAGCCAGTGGCTCTTGCATCTCTTGCTGAACACAGAATGTGTTGACATTTGGGGTGTATTTTCTATCTATCTGATGTGCTCCTTTTCCCAACCTCTTCTATCCTTAGTGTTCTGGTATTGTCTAAATTAATTTGAAATCAAAATACATGCATTTTTCTGTGACAGGTCACGAAGGAAGTGCTACCAAACTTAAGTCAGAAGTTAGGCCATATGTGTATGGTTCATAGATGTTTCATCACAGTCCACCTTGGAAGAGTTTTCCTACAGCTAGACTTTTTAGGCATTCCTGCCCTATTTGCCTAGGCAGAATATGCTTTATTGTGCAGAAAAGCCACACATGATATCCTCTAATAGAAGCTTATTGTAAAGAATAATCTGAAATTACTAAGATGTGGGAAACAGGTGTCTCCACAGTAAGGTAGCAAATGGATCTATTGCATACAGACTTTTCTTTCCCAGTCATTGATGTCTCTTTAATTTTGACTGGCATTAGCAAGATTCTAGATTATGCAGGCAGTGTAACAATCATTAGAGAAAAAAGTAATGAAACCCCCAGGATTTTCCTTCTTGAAAACCAGGTTTGACATATTCTGTATGAATAGTGGTTGTTATGTTTGTGCTGTTCTGGTTTGCAGAGGCATCTGGAGGAACACTGTGTTCCTCCTTTCAAATTTCAGGAGGAATTTGGGGTGAGCAAAGTACAGTCATCATGGTATAACTTTAATTTACTTCAGTCAGGCTTACAGATATAGCATGAGATACCTAAGTCTCAAGGGTTGTAAATAGCTGCAGAAATGTTGCAAAGATAATTTATTGTTGTATCTTAATTAAAACTATAATTAACAAATAAACATTTTGCTAATAACATGCTAGCAAATTTTCTGAAAGGTAATATAATCAGAGACTTGATTCTTATTTTTCATACCCTTTACATTGGTATGTTTGCATTAGTGTAGATGAAGACACTTAGAATCACAGAATCATTTAGGTTTGAAAAGACCTTTAAGATCATCTAGTCCAACCATTACCACGGTACTGCCAAGTTCACCACTAGACCTTGTCACTAAATGCCACATCTACATTTCTTTTAGATACCTCCAGGGACGGTGCCTGCAGCCCTGCCCTGGGCAGCCTGTTCCAATGCCTGAGCACCCTTTGGGGAAGGAATTGTTCCTCAGCTCCATCTAAACCTCCCCTGGTGCAGCTTGAGGCCGGTTCCTCTTGTCCCATCCCTTGTTCCTTGGGAGCAGAGATCAACCTCACCTTACTACAACCTCTTTTTGGGTAGTTTGTAGGGAGTGATAAGGTCTCCCCTGAGCCTCCTTTTCTCCAGTCTGAACAAACCCAGCTCCCTCAGGAGCTCATAGAACTTCTGCACTAGATCCTTCACCAGCTTCGCTGTCCTTCTTTGGACACAAAGGACTTGTATGTGTGTGGGTTGGGGTTAAGTTATTTTTGGGGGGAAGGGTGTGGGGTGTTGGGTTTTGTTTGGGGTTTTTTTATCTACTGTTGTAGTTACAGTCAGGAACAGAATTTCTAATCAGATATTTGAAAGTTAGTTAGTTAACTATCTGTCCTGCACTACACTCATCATAAAGTATTTAAAGGTGGCTCAGTCAACTGATAGCTATAAATTAGCACTCCTTATGAGAAAGAAAGGTGTTGTTTTCCAAGATACATTTATTATATTTTGAAATAGTAGAAGACTTTGATAATACACTGCATTTGTACAGCTACTGCAAACACAAATTGGGAAAATACATTCTTCATCATACAGTGTTACCCAATTTTCACAGATGACTCGGTTTTAAAAATGTGATTGTTCAAATGAGCCACTTGTAAAAGATTTTAAAAATGCAGTTATAATTGTATATTGCTTTATGATTTGAAGCAAATTGGAGCTCTGGAGGTGTAACACATACTTACTCAATGTTTTGGCCTGTAGAACGTTTGTCACAGGCTTCGTTCACCCACGACATTCTGAAAGTACATGCCAGTAAAAGAGCATCACCTTCTCACTGCATGGAGCTAAGTTCTATAACAAAAGAAGGGACCTGGAGGAATTGGAAGAGGTGACAGAAGGACATATTTTGGCTGGCAAAGTCAGCGCTTCATGTTTAATTTAAAAGAACATTAAACTTTTCATGTTTAATTTAAGGAAACAGTAGCATGTTGGGATTTATAATCCTAATGATGCTATGTCAGAACTACACGATGTTGGTGGCGTGCCTGCTCTACAGGCTGCAGATGTATAGCAACATTTTACTAAAAATGCCTTTCCTTTTGTTACCGAGGAAAAAAAGAGGAAAACAGCTAAGGCAGCAACAACAAAAACAGCACATTAGGCATGCACTACTAGTCTAGCTAATTCTAGGGGTGCTATTAGCAGACATTTAGGCAAATCTATTAACATTTAGCATCAGCACAAATGCAATTGCATTCCTACTTTTCATGTTTCTGGCAAAATATGCATGGCCATTGAAGGGAGGAAAAGGACACTGAAGCCATTTGTTAGGTAGTACAGCGTAAATGGGGAAAGAAGTTTTAAGGAAATTGTTAAATTGAAAAAGAAACTCAAAAAAATGTTACTTAAAAGAAGAACCAGGTATCTTAAAGAATAATGCTGATGAAGTGTTTGGTTGGCATTTTCTATCCATCACCACTGTTTAATTTTTAAACAAGTCTTAAGCTTTTATCACACGTAAATATATAACTCTTCATCTTTTATTCTTAGAAACTGGGAACACCTTCACAGAGGCACACAGAGTAGTCTTTTGAGGTGCATCCATTGTGCATTTCAAGTTAAAAACATTTGTAAAAATATTTTTCATCTCCAGAGATGTAGCAGACAACAGCACAACAGGCTGAAGGCATAGCTACAGTAATTGTCTTATTTTTGACAGTGACAAAGGGCAAGTGCTCTATTATAAGTCATAAAATATCGATAGTGTACACGTATTGTAATGTGGTGCTGTAAATGGGAATGTTCTTCCTAACTCTAGCTTAGGTTTTTTGTAGGTTGACTGACATCATAAATTATATGATAGAAAATTCCTCTTCAGCTTTACAGTTAAAGTAAAATATTTTGAAAAAAAAAGCTGTCATGGTTTCTATTCCAATTATTTTTTTTAAGCGCTGAAGTTTATTGTGTACCTTTTACTCAAGGGCTTAACAGTTTTTAAATGTCTGGCTCTATCGTCCTTAGAAATGTACCATCACTGACGTTTCAGGAGTTCCATGCTTACAAAACAAAGCAAACAAGTCAGTGTTATTCAGCTGTTTCTATTTTTTTACATTTCAGTTTGTATTTTATGTTATCTTGGTTTTGAGCTGTGCAATTTGTGACTTGATACCAGGAAAGAGAATTTGTGAACCAAAATAGGAGTCCCTGTGTGTACTTGATGATGGTAGATATTTCTGTTTCCTGCTCTGCCTGGTCCTCTGCTCGCTTCCTCTACATGGTGTTAGTTTATTGTGGCCTCTTGGTCCTTTAGAGACCCCAGAGCTCCAGAGGCATTCATAATGCTTATTGCTTGTTCAGGCATTTTTGGTTTGTATTTCTTAACTGTGTAAGTCCTTGATGAGGAGGAAAGATTTCTGATGGAGTATAGCATTTATCCTTTTTCTGTAGTCACACTTGTCTCTGTTAACTTCTACTGTTTTTCTCTCTCCTCCTCCAGTACGTGGGTAGGCCTGTTTTTATCTTCATCTCTGTACTATGTATTGAGTTTAATCGTATTGAATCAGTGGACTTATAGCAAATGAAATACTGTCTTGTCCATGGATTTTGTTGTGTAAGCTTGGAAACATACTTTGTGTGTTCTTAGGGTTATGCTGTTAGAATGTCTAAATTCTATTACAGTAGAGAGTCATGGGTTTTCAGTGATTTTGCAACTCCATGCTTTGTTCTGTCGTTTTCAACTTCACCATTGCATTTGCAAGTCCTTCACACACATCCCACCCAGTGCTGCTCCCACCCTCCATCCCCAAGGAAAGATTTATAATTCAAGGTAAACGAGGTCTCAAGAGCTGTGATCTGAAATGGTCTGTGACCAGGGAAGGTGAAACCTTGGCTCTCTGTCACTGTCTCCCCTCCAAGCCTTGCCTGCTCAGTCCTTTCTCACACCTACAGGGTGTCAGCATAGGGATGCAGCTGCAGGGAGGAAGAGGTGGTGCCTAGCACAGGGGAGACAAGGGCAGAAGCAAAGGGGTGCTAGTGAGCCCTCGTTGGCCTCAGGTTTTCTGGAACCACTTAAGAATGCAGTGCTGCTGAGGAAAAGACAAGGAATTGGAGAGTTACAGAGCTGAAGTGGGGGGTCCTTCATCTTCTTTCGTCTGAGGCTTCTCCAGAGGACCCCATTGCTTAGGTGTATTAAATTTTCTTCTCTGTTACTAAAATTCTGTAGGGCTTCTAGGTATACTGTAGCCATACTGCACTTGTTTGTTCAGTTATTTAAGTCCTCAAGTCATTCCTTTGTTTTATGCTACTATTTATATATACATATATATATATATATATACACACACATGGAAGGCAAGAATCCCATTTGTATGAACCGGATACTTTGTTATGCTAACACATATTTTGTACTTAACATGTACAGATTTAAGTGATTATTTATATAAAATGTGTGAGAATAAATTCTTCCTCAGCTTGTCTGTTGAGACTTAAATTCAAGATTCTGAATTTTTATACACACAGCAGTTAATGATTTAATTTGTATTGGTGGCAGCTTAAATCCTGTCACTGCTTAAATGGCATTGACTGCTGCTACAGAAATACACAACCATGAAATAAATCCCAAATTGTTACTAAGGAAAAAAAAGCAAACCAGCTTTAAAGGCTTAATTTCTCAATTAGATCTTAATCTTGTAAAGTGAGCTGCTTAAATGTAAAAGAAGAGTAAATAAACTATTCTTCTTACAGAATCCCTAAATCTATCTTTCAAAATTGAAATTTCATCTGAAATACTAATGTTACATTTGGGGATTTACGAAGATTCTGGACCTTTTAAGCTGTCTTTTAAAACTTCTACCGTTTGACACATTTTGGAAAGGCATAATGAACTTCTGTTGAGGGCAGTGGAATTTGGAAGTGTTCAACACTGTCAAGATTGATGCCAGAAAGAGTGCAAAGTCTTTTAAGTGATCATAATAGAATTGAATCTAGAAGCCCCCCCCCCCCCCCCCCCCCCCGTTCTTATTTTTTTCTGAGGCATATTTCTTATAGGAGCTGATTTTCTTCTAGCACATCATTATGTATTTCAGGGATTGTGCTGACAGCATCATAGAGACCCCAGAAACTGAAACCCACCTTAGAGCATGTCACTGCAGTGATTGCTAGTTTTTAAATCTGCAAAGAAGTGAGAAGAGACTTTGGAGAAAAATACTCATTATAATAGGAACACAATACATACAGTCCTCTTCAGACTGCTGAATCACAGCACCCAGTTAAACCTCTGCATGGAGGTTAATTGTTGATAGAGGGAGCAACAATTTGAATTATCACAGTGTCATAATGGCTTTCCGCCGCTCGCCTGAACCTGCTTGTTGTCTACAGTCAAAAAAATGTTAAACCAGTAATTTTCTTTTATGAGAACTCAATGTATAAAATTTTAACCACATAGAAAGTTTGAAGTGTCAACTTGATTGTGTTGTTTAGATCACCTGGGACGTGGGCAGATGCTAAGATGTTGTAAATGCATTCTTTCCCAAGAGGATGGTGAGGCTCTGGAACAGGCTTCCTGGAGAGGTGGTCATTGCCCTAAGCCTGTCAGTGTTCAAGGGACGTTTGCACAAAGCCCTTAACAGCAAGCTTCAGCTGGGCCAGCCCTGGATTGCTCCGGCTGTTGGACTAGATAGAAGATGGTTGTTGTAGGTCTCTTCCAACTGAAATAGTCTATTCTGTTCTCACTCTTAAACCAATGCTTTGTGGTAAAGTCCCGTGTTCTCTGACCACGGTCTTCAAGAAGTTGGTACTCTAGGTCTGGGAAGGTGGAACTATAATCTTTATATGCAATAATGTGGCAGAATCCATCCAATGTTAAGTGAAACCGTTTAATTTGTGAGCACAACTGTGATTTCTATTACAGCTGTTTCTTCCTTGGTTATTGAAGGAAGATTGAAGGTTTAATATAGTCAGTACCATGCACATCGACACAGCAATGAAACATATCCAGATGTCCCTGTGTGTCCAGGGGCAAACTGTTGCAAAGCTGAAAGCTTTTCTCAGATTGTGTATTGGGTCACCTAGCAACATCTTTGAAACAGGCAGGAGGATCCCTTCATTGTGGGTCACCTTTCTGATAATGACAAAACATGTACCTTTAGTGCATAGTGTTTTAAATAGCTGTCATGAAGCAACAACAATGAACAGGCTAATGCAGAAAAGGCATCCCTTAGTTACTTTTAGGCTGCAGAAAAGCTGTAAATGGCTTTGTTCCAGAAAAATGTTGCCAATTTTCACTTCTTCGTATAGATATTTAAATTTCAATGTTGCTCTGTTAGAGGCTATTTGATGAAACAAACTGAGGTTTGACATCAGTCATAAAGCAAACTCTTGCGTTATTTTGTCAATCTAAATATTCTAATATCAGAATAGTTATGCAATCACTGATGTTAGTTTTTTCTCAGTGATGTACCTGTAATATTGAACATAATATCACTTTAATAATGCTGACTCTATTCTGCCTACTGTCTTTGAGCTAGCTGCTATACTAGGTCTCTAGTGCTACCAAAAGATAGATATGCATAGATAGCTTCTTTTAGTACTGGCCAAAGAATGGAATGGATACTATAAACGTTTTCAGTCCTAAAAGTTTCTTTAGGAAGGATATAGCAGTTCATGTACTTGTTGATTAGTTTGGGGTCTTTAAACTGTTCTCAAAGGTATCGTTACTCTAACAAATTTTTAATCAAGTCTTTCAGAGGCAGTGTTGAATATTAAAAGTTAGTAGTTACTGGTTACAGCGTGACTTCGTTAGTATACAGGAAAATCATTCTGTAGTGATTAACATCTATTCGCATCTTGGAATGCATTATGGGCTCTAAATTATCATAGAAATTAATGCAATCTTCTTAAAAGTGCTTAAAATATGGTAATAGATACAGCATACTAGCACCTGCAGCTCAAGGTACCAAAGTTATTAAAGTTGGATATAATTATATTTATTTTGCAAGCATCTAAATGAGAGGGAGAATGAGAAACAAAGTTTAATAAAAATTTAAGATAGGCACTCAATTTGAACTCGATTTAGATTTTAAAAATTTTCTTTAACAAGTATATTACTGTTTCTGATGTGTATGAAATACTTTGTGCATTTAAAGTTCAGAACCTGAGACAGAATTGTGACATTCCTTGTACTGACTTCATATTAGTGAAATCAGTCAACTGGGTTGCTTGTCATTTGCACCATTAAGTCAAGGAGGAGAGAAATTTGTTACACAAGTTTAATTTTTCAAGGCTACTGCTTTTTACCTGTGCACTGGGCTTGTATGTTTTTAAGGGTCACTTGCAGATTAATTTTCCAGTAGTCTAACAGAACCAAATGGAAAATATGAAAATCAAAATATGGGAGCTGATTGCAGCTTAGTTTCTGGTTTGCATCTATGTAGCTATCCTATAGGGATAGACTAGCAGGGAGCAAATCCCTGGTACCTCCAAATGAGCAGATGTGATTAACTTGGGGCTGATGGGCTGTAGTACTTTGCTCATTTAGAGAGGCAGTACGTGGATAAATAGGTGATTGGGACTTGGCTTCAGCTCCCATTCACAGAGCTAGCCACAAAATGAAAGTGCTTTTTTGCAAAAAAAAAAAGTTAAGATTATTTTCCAAATGTAAAAGAAAAGAAATAAATGTATAATTCCAGTGAATATCTGTGACAAAGTAACTAAATATCTCCTTATTCCTTATATTCTTATTCTTTAGATGTTTTACTGAATGAATCCCTGCCTATCTTTAAGATAACAAGAAGACATGCTGACATTTGATGCAAGTGTTCATTGTGCATACAGTGAAGCGTGTACAGCACATTAAGTGCAGAGTTGGAATGCCAAGAGAGATTTACAGATAACAGAAATTAGCAGAAAATGCTTCTTATTATCAGTAGAGAAAAGCTGTATTTTAAATGACAGCCAGATGCTTGTTTACTATGATTATAACGTTAATGGTAATATTCTGTTCGCAGTTCTGTGTGAAGAGCAGCTACCAAGGTCATTGGGAATTCTGGGAGACTTTAACCCCTACCTTTTCCTTTTTTTTTTCTTTACTTTTTTAAGGAAAATGCTGTCTGCTGCTCACAGTGCCGAACAGTATGAAGTGACATTAAAATGCTACCTATTTAATGAGGGGTTTTTTTGAGTTTGGGGGGAGGGGGGTGTTGAGATATGTGTGTTTTGCTAGACATGGTACAGGGAAGCAAAATCTTTATGGTATCATTAGATTAGCATCCATCAGTACTTCTGTTTCGATTTTCTCAACAGTTCTTTCAGCCCTACATGCTTGTAAGCATCTGTTGGTATTGTATGGTGATCTTAATGAGATAAACAACCAAGATTTTAGTGCATAGGAGTGAATTCAGAATCTTTTTGTCCCATTTGGAATGAAGTTAGGATTATGATTTAGTCTTTATGACGATATCCTTGCCCAGCTGTAACACTTGAGATTTACTTTAAGTTTCGGACTTAAAGCAGTGAAAGAGTAAATGGAATAAAAATGGAGGGATTGAAAAAAAAACAACAAATCACAGTGCACACACACACACACACACATCCCCTCCCCCCAGCAAACCCAGAGCCCCTCAAGGCAGTCAATAAAGAGTGTAATTTCTAATTCATTCAGAAATGGGAGTAATGGTTTCCTAAAGTGAAATGATCAAATCCAATAACTAACAGTTTGTCAGGGCAATAATAATGGTGTTTGTGTCTCTTTTAATTGGCTTTAACCTTTCCTTTTGTTTGGAACTATTAAAAAATTAAAGGGGAAAGTATTTAGAGAGGCAGATTTATGTTAGCTCATGGCTTGCAGTGGTTTAATGAGGTCATAGCAATAAAGACTCTCAATAGATCCTAAGGTCTGGATGATGGATCACTGTCTTCCACTGCTTATTCACAGTGTTGTGCTCAAGTCTTTGAGTTGCTGTTTAAATATGAAAATATAAATTTCTACAGTTAGGAACTATTCTCGAACAATTTACTCTTTCTCAGGATAAACGTGAACAAATGGATTTGAATAAAAATGGAGGAAGTTTTGCCTCTTGGCAAGAGGAATATGGAAGTGGTTGTGTTAGAGAAAATGTTTTTAAAGTGCTATTTTGGAATAAATAAATAAAATGCATGTGCACACATGTGTGTTTAAATCTACTCAGGGTATTCAGGCATGTCTCCAGTAAAATGATTATTAATCATATGTAGTAAAGTTATAATGAGGATTTAGCAACTGCTAAATGTGCCATTTTCCTAATGCAAGGTTGCACATGTGGTGGATAAGTAAGTGCTAGTTTTAGTGGAAGTGAGGGTAGTAATTATTGCCTATTGATCTTTCCTTAATGGCTTAATTTATTGAAAGTGTTTGATTTGGTTTGGTGGAAATCTACAGTGCATCAAGTTTATGATTGAAGGATGATCCTTAGGATTTCTCAGTCTTATTTAGTCCTTATTTGTTCCATTTTTTTCTATTGGTCAATTTTATTCCCTCGAAAAAATGTCAGTAGAAATCTGAAAGTGGACAAGCAGCAAGTTCCCTGGTTCACATCCATATATGCATTACATTTTATATAGTGAGCTGCAGTATCTAAAAATAGGGTTGGTGAAGATGTGCATGATTGCTGACTGTATTCCTAAGGGAAACTGAAGTTACTTAAGAAAGGAATTTAGCTCCTCTTCCACTTAGGAGCACTATGAGAAATAAACCCCATGTAGTTCCTTTCTTTTCACTAACAATAACTGCACATTCACAAGAGAAAAACCACTATAAATAAGATAGGTCTTACTTTCTGTGACAAACAGCTACATTGTTCATCTGGAAGTTTTATTAACAGCTTACACTTATATATTTTTATGATACTTTTAAAATAGTGAATTATGAACAATTGAAAATACCCTCCAGCTTAATTGAGAACCATTATGTCTAGTAATTGCCACTGATTCCAGAAACAGCTGTTGTTCTCTGGCCTATTAACATAATTTGAATTTTTTATTGCAGTTCATAATTATCTGTTGGAGTTAACAAACAGTCCCATTTACTGAAGTGTTTAAGAACAAAAGCCCCAAATGGACTGGATAGTGGTGTATTATTGCTATTAACTGACCTTGCTGGAACAGTTTTATACATCAGTTTTTGATGGGGTCATGACTTCTGGTAGGAGTGTGGATTTTCTAGTTTTCATTTCATTAAGTGTAGGCAAAATGGCATCTTTTAAAACTGTCTTTGACTCCTTCTTACATACCTACTCCATTTAGGCCTCAATACCACTTTTAGCATGGTCTCCAGGATAGCTGGAGAGAAGCACCATGATTTCAGTCTTACAGATTTAACAGTTTTCATCTGTTCACAGTGGCAAGTTAGCAAAGACAAAAGAAACTTGACCCCCGCTTAGATTATAATATTTTTAGATCAAGACTTCTTTTTAGTTCTGTGATTTGAGTGAAAACAAACTCCTTGTCTATCATTTACTTCTATGTACTGCAATAACAGAAATCAGTGAAACTCATTGTGTTATTGCTGGTTTTCCCAGCAGATGATCACAAACAGCATTCCATCATTTGTAATATAAAAGCATCCAGTGACAAAAAGATCTCCTAGTTGTTCCTTTTTCTGTCATTTCCTCTTTGTAGGAATCATTTTATGCAGGTTTTCCTTCCTCGGGTGTTTAAACCTCAAGCCTTCAGGTAATCTTCTCAATTAGTCCCTGGGGCTGTAGAGAGACAAGAAAGTGCAATTCTCTTAGCAGCTAAAATTGCAGGTTCAGGTTAAAATTAAGGTTTTAAGCAATCAGATATTGGGGGGAAAAAGAAAGGACAGGAACATATAAAAATCCTGGACTTGTGGTTAATGGTAAGGATGGTGAAAAATGTGATCGACTTTTCCGAGAGAATTGTAACTCACTCTTCCTTTGTAAGCCCCTGGCAGGTGATATGTCAGGCTGTGCATGCTGCTTCTCTCTGTATCGATCCTCTCCACCCTACTGACTTCATCTACATTTCCATAAAATCCATCAAATGTTGTGTTCAGTCTGTGTAGGGCCCTAACAGAAAGTCTGAGATTGGGAGGACAGAGGGTCTGGGGGTGGGGGCAGGCAGAAAGGGGGCAGTCTTACAGGCAGTTTCACTTAAGCCAATTGCTTATTTAGAGCATTTAGCTATCAAATAACTTCATTCCTCATTTGTTGCTTCTTTCTATGGCAGAAACATTTTACATCACATTCATAATCAGAAACCAATAAATTGGTGTAACTGTTGGGAAAAATGATGTTATGGAAAGGCAATCATTACTATGAGCAAAGAGAAACAGTTCAGAATCAAGTGTAGGGGCTTTGGGGTTTGTTGTGGTTGCTTTTATCTTGGAAAAGATGTCTCCCCACTAAATTGAAGGAGCCCAGCTGTAGACCTGTGGTCCAGACATGAGCTGTCTGCAAGCTCTGAGGAACTTCTTCCGTAGAGCTGAGAACTGTAAAACTCCCATGCATGCCTTGCCAGTGGCGAGGTTTATATTTGAATAAGCCCACAGCTTTCTGAGCATTAGAATGGCATTTTGTTTTTTTCCAGGATGTTTTAGGTATATGAGGTGGAATGAATGGAAAATTTCTTAATATGTGAGTGTTCTCCTATCATTGAAAATGATAAAATAACTATTACGCAAGTCTGGATCTTCATGCTTTAGTGTAGGAGGCATCTTTTTGAAGACTAAGCAGGAAAATCATTATCTGTTGTCATTAATTAAATTTAAACTAGGAATCTGAAATTGTTATACTACTTTTATGATCATTTTACTGTGGGATACTGGCTATTGTTACTGAAACATATACTTGAATCATATTGGCATGAGTCAGGCTATCTGATTTTGCCTTGCAGGAAATACATTTTTACCTACAGCTTGCTGGTTTGTTGTTTGCTTTGGATTTGGGGGGGTTTAGTTACATCAATATAAAGTCAAACACGTATCATCCTTCTCATGAGTAATGAGAATCTTTTCCTGGAAATAATTCAAAGGTCAACTCTTGGTAGGGTTAAGTTTAGGGCACCACATATCTAGTATGCCTAAACATATCCTTGTGTGTGGAGGTATATATCTGTGTGTGTTCATAGAATATCCACATCTGTGGTATACATCTATCTCTCATGTTATGTGGATTTTTTTGTTGCCCTATTACTTGCATGAGTGTAAAGGAAGATGCATGAACTGGGGACTGCCTCAGAAGGATTACCTGTGGTAACCCCCCTGGTGAGGAGAAACAGCAAGAGGGTTCTGCTTCTTAGGAGACTAATGTTCTAAAATGTTTATCGCTTCTTCCTTTATAATTAAACAAGTGCTTATCCAAAAGATAAGCTATAATTCCTTATCCAAAAGACAGTGAAATACAGTGCATTATAGTTGTATCCTGCATTATGTTGGCATAATGTAAGGGTTTTTAAATACTGCAAAGGGTAGGACTGGTGATTACGTACACCTTATGATACAGTTGCTTTAATGTTCCATCAGACTGTGACTCCGTTATAGGTGATCTGTGTGTTTTATCATATGAGCTATAGATTGAGAAGATATTAGGTCTCATATTAAAGCACTATCAAATGAGCATGGATGTTCTGGTCATGGCATGTTTTAAGTTGTTAACCACAGGCAAATTTGAGACTCTTGCCTCAGGCATCCTCTTTAGCAATCTAAGCTCTTTTCATACTTTTAAAATAGCCGTAAATTGTTGACCAGAGAAGGAACTGATTTTTTTTTCTCTTTCAAAATCCATTCCTTTTCTAGATATGTGTATAGCAGTTTATTTTCTATCATGTATATATATGTGCTAGAAAATACTATATAAAAATAAGCATGAAGTAATATGTATATATTGTATATGCTAACATATGTATATGCCATTGAGATTGTGGGGGTTTGAATGTCTGACACTTTTGCATCATTTATAATTAAAAAGGGGAGGAATGAATAATTTTACTAATAAGAACAGTAACGTAGCCACCTTCTTTATCTCTTTGTTATTAAAGGAATATGTCCTCTGTTGCTCATCTGAGATTATTACTTGTGCCATCTTAGGGGTTGATCTGACTTGCATTTTCTTTTGTTGCTGTTGTACATCATTGGATTTAGTGTATATGGATCTAATAAATAACAGATTAAACTGCCTAAACTGTCATCAGTCTGTATAGTTGTAGCACATAAATGCATGCTGCAGGCATTTAATTGTTGTTCCAGCTCAGAAGACAATAGTTTTATGCTCCATTGTTGTGGATGATCATGTAGCTTATTTTGCAGTCCATGGTGAACTTAAGCACTGGAATGGCATTGTGTACAGTAGCAAAGTTACACAGGCCTTGTTTGTAACGCCAGGTCTTACTGTGCAGAAACAAGTCAAAGTTTTCAATTATTTTTGTTTGCTAAGTGTTATGCACTATTAATGTACGTTGTTTCAGTTGTACATCAGGTATATATTGCAAAGGAAATTGTTCCCACCTTTTTTCTCTACCTCACTGCTTACAGATGGTGCAAAGGTCGTGCCAGAGTTAGGCATGATGAGACCTGGGGTTGCTGTGGGATTGTTTCATCTGGATGTGAGAGGGAAGCTGTCTGTATGGAGCACAGGACAAAGTTTTTAGTTGGGAGAATTGGTTTTCCTAATACTTTCATGTGTGACATGCAGTTATAAATACAGAAGTTGGTTTCCTTCTTACTTTAAAATCACAGTGTAAATGAATTAGCTGAAATAACCATCAGTGAAGTTCAGACAGTTTAGAAGTTGCTGTAGTGGTGTGGACACCTGCCTGCAAGCAAGGCTGAAGAAGTAATAATCTCAGATTACTCAAGTACTTTTTGATGTTCTCTGTCTCCATTGATAGACAGCATTTTTGACAATGAAAGGATATACAGTTTTGTTTCGTTCATCTTCCCTGTTTTCTTAATAAGCTTCCGGCTGAGTTTAGATACGACTTCTAGCTTGGGCATGGCATTTGGGAAAACCAGAAAAAGTAGTATAAATGTAAATGTGAAAAGCTACAGCTCATTCTGTTTTTGAAATTGTTGGTGTGAAAAGAACTCAACAGTGTTTTATTTAAACAAGGTCTGCTGCAACCTTGATTGACTTGCAGTAAATTGCCTGGTACGAGAGGCAAAAGGAAGTGGATAGAAAAATGGCAATCAGCACCAAATGTTTCACATACTGATTGACAAGCACCAGAGATGTGCTAGAGTAAGATAAATTGGCTAACAGAGCCCATCTTGACAGCTCCTGAGATGGGAAAATTGTTGCTGTTAATTTGCTGCTGGGACCTTGTCATTTATAGGGATATATATTTGAGTGCCTTCTAATGGTGTAAACAAACTTTGGATTCCTAAGTAGCATATTTCAGCTTCAGTTGTTTTAATTCTTCTCTGTCCATGTATTTCTGAGCTGTAGTTATAAAGTGCTTTAAGATTGAAAAAAATGAGAGAAACTGTCATTATTTGAAAGATACAGTTTATGCTGAAATACAGCCTAGTACATTCCAGCTATTCTGTAGCCTGTTTGATTTTTGGTGGGGTTTTTGCTTTACCAAAAGGCATGGAACAGAGCCCATTTGTTTTAAGGGAAGAACATGTATTTTTATTCCTTCAGTTTTCACAACTTTAAGTGTAACTATAATGAAAAGTTTTCTTACCTTTTCAAGTTATCTAATTTTGTGCTTGCAAATGTGTTTTAATCATGTTACAGATTTTCTTAGTACTGCAGAGCAAAGCTCCCTTTTCCACATAGTAGTCTTTCATGTCTGCAATTTCTTTTCATTAAAAGGAAATTTTATCTTTTTAATTTCCTGCACTCTCAGAGTGCCATTAATTACAGCAATACACAGCAATAGTAAAAGAGTTAACGGGCTGATAGCTCCTGGGTTGCAGTCTCTGCTCAGAAAGGTCTTATTTTGGCTAAATCTTTTCATATAAAGTGAAATTTGCCATAAACATTCTCACTTAAGAAATCAACATTTTTCAGCTTTCATATAAGCAAAATGAACAGATTCCTGTATTCATTTAAGGTGTGGCCCACAAACAATAAATGTTATTTTCTCCCATAATTTATATTCTCTTTCGTTATTTGAGTCTGCTTCTCAAATTTTGAACTGGAAATCACCTTTACGAAGGTGGAAATCTCTCAATCCTTATTCAATACTGGGAGCAAACAAAGTTTTATCTGCCCTTAAGCTGCTCATTTGGAAGTGGTTTTGTAGGTTGTCCATAATTCTGTATTTGGATATTTTCTGTATTCCGTGTCTTCTTCAGGGACTAGTCAGCTCTACCAGAAGACATCAGAGAGATTTTAAAGGGCTAAATAGACCTGGCTCCTTATGAGTGATGGGATTTCACTTCCCCTTTTGATTTTGAACTTCAATTTAGCTCCAAGCTGCATTCCTAAGACCCGAGCACAGCAGACCATCCAGAATTAAATGAACAGCAACAGCCTGGTATTCCAGTACAGAAAAGACTGCTGTTGGGGGAGCATCTCTCTGTGCAAAGCTTTTTAGGGCTCTAGGATGAAATCCTGGCTGTGCTGAAGGCAAAAATAAGATTTGTATTGACTTTTATGGAGCTGAGATTTCACTGGGGTTTGCTATTTAATGGTGGGATATTCATTCATCCATTACAGGGCCTGGTAACTTCTTGTCAGGGAGCACAGATATTCAGAGTAAAATATCATAAGAGTCTTAAACATTTGTAGCACCTGATAAGTCTTTAAGAAAAAAAAGAAAAGATGTTTAGCTTCCTGAAGATGCAGTTAGACACAGGGAAGTTAAATGCTTACGTGCTTTTGTGCATTGGAAAATCACGCCAGTATCATACATGACTGAAAAGTCAAGCCTTTAGTTTCCTTATGCATCCACAACTTCTACAATTTTCCATACAGCTTGTGTAAGAAATGTGAAGATCTCAAAAGAAGAAACTAGATGAAGAAAAATGTAAATATCAAGATAATATCATGTAAATGTAAGTATTGGTATCAAGAGTAATGGAAGATTAATTCCCATCATAGTGATACTTTTCTTACTGCACCTTAGTATCTCCCAGCCCTAAAATACAAGCATGTTTAGAGTGTATCACAGCAGCTGCTCAGCACTAATTCAGAAGCATATTTAGAAAGCAAATAAGGACACTGTATTCAAACTGTAGGTGTAACTAACTAAAGTAGACTTTAATAAGCTGAAGCAGAATTAGCCAGAATATGGCACTGGCACTGCACTGTATGATACAGCAGGTTTTATGTATAGTGTTTAAATTTAGCTGTATACCTAATACTGATCACGTGAAACCTTGTCTTCGTTTAATATTTGTCCACCAGAAATTAAAGCTGCTGTTTTAGTAGGTTGCAAAGAGTTAACACAAACTCTCTAATCATTATCCAACTCCCACCAGTTAGTACTATCTATATATGATTTTTCACAGAGTTTGTTGAATAATTACAGGTTGGAGTTTTCTCATGTTTGTACAAGGCAGTGTTATTTTTCCCACCTATTAGTGACTCTAGGCACTTGAGTCACTAAGTGTTGCAACGTTCCTGGAAATAAATTCCCTAACAGAAATAAAGACAACATCATTCAGGAGGATTTGGAGTGGAGATGGTATGCGTGGTTGTTGAACAGTATTTAGAATTTCAATAAAATAAGGTGAAGGTAAACAGGAGGTGTTTGGAAGGTAGAAACAAGTTTGTAGCACAGCACGATATAAACTCTGTGTCACTAGAATAAAGATCAAAACAAGTACTTGTAGATTGATCTAAGGAGGTAGAGTTCACAGGGTGCCTGGTAACTACCTACCTAGGGCCTCATTACAACCCTTCCATTAGTGGAATTCCCTGGCATGAATGCTTAGCTATAAGATTGATAAATAGGAAATTCTATTTCTTCCCATTTTTTTTTTAAGCTGCACATATCACTAAGTTTCTATAAAGGTGGAAATTTGGTCATACATGATGATGGCTGTGAGTCTCCCAATAAGCTTCTTCTAAATACACTCCTAATCTTAGATTGTTATTTTTGTCCCCCAAGGAGCAGGCGGTTGATGAGTTGTTATAATTTAATGTTAGTTATAGTTAGTTCAGTAGAACCTTTTTTAGGGAAGTTGAATTGATGCAAGCTCATGTGAGTTATGCTCATGTGGGTTTTTCTGTTCCTTCTTGCTCTGACTTTACTGGCTAACTCAGAGGTATGGTAATATTAGAGAAGACATTTTGACTTTATGAGTGATGAGGAAAAAAATCATTGAAACAAATTACTGTTTTCCAGCCATGAAGGTATCAAACATATGCCGAGTAATCAGCTTGCTAGTGTAATAGGTTCATGAAGGAAAAGAGTTTTCTAATCGTATTCACTGATGTTTTTTCCCAAGACAGCAACAGCTTTTATAAAATGAGGCTTATAACTTCTCATTACAGAATCTAATCTGCCCAAAAGACATTGAACAGCTGCAAACCCCTCACATCTTCTAGCTGTAAATTGTTTGTATTATTTATCTTTGTTTAACTAAAAAAGAAAGGGCCATCAGATGATTTAACAAGACAAGAATTAAGTGACATTAGCTTTTGACAGCAGCAAATTATTCTTTTACATTCTGAATTGGTTTAGATAATTTTTAAGTCATGTACGGTATGAATTCTGTAAAACTGATATATTTGGTAGGTGGATTGCTTAGGAAAATTAATTTAACTTTAACACTGAAAGTCAGAAGAGAAGTGATTGCTTTCCAAGTTAGCCTTATTCTAATGCATAGATTTTAGTAATAATAGTACCTTGCATTGGTACAGTGATTTTCATATTCAAGCATTGCACACGGGCAGTACTTCAGGAAATATTAACCACATACAGAGGTGAAATGGTTTAAGGAAGATACAAAACTTGAACAAGCCTGTCGAATGGATCGATAATAAAACACAGAGACCAGGACTGGCTGGTTCTTCTTCACTCAACCCTTTTCTATTATCTAAAGCTCTCAAATTGCATTCCTAGGTGTGCAGGTAACTGGTTCTATTTCACAGGACAGGGAAGAGGAATATGTTAAGTATGAGTATATTTTAATACTGGATTTTTTATTATTTTTTTTTATACAGAAACTGGTTGCCATTTAAATTTTCTGTTTTTTTCCAATCACACGTAACACCTTATAAACAATTTCTTGTCCTGCTCGCAAAATCTAACTAGAACTACAGCAACACTAAAGCACTTGAGACTTCATGCATTACTGTCATGAAGAATCTAGGATTATTTTGGTTTGTCTGGGGTTTTCTTGATTTATCTCTACCACCACACCCTCCTACCCCCCATATCCTGTAAAATTGCTTGGAAATGAAAATCTAAATTATAACATGTACCAAAGAAGAAATAACTTTGAATTTTAGGGTAGTTTTATTTAAGCAACATTTAAACTTACTGAGTACAAACTTGTTATACCCACACAGGTAAGATCACGATTCCTAGGATCCTGTTTTTTAAACAAATGCTCTATGGCTTGTACAACGTGAATTTAAGACTCTTTCAAAACTGTATTTTATGCTTTCTCAGATCATCCTGTGTTACTGTCTTTCAAATTTTCATAAAGGAGGTAGAGATTTTGGCAGGCATGTGTTAATTTCTTGAGTGCCCTTTTCCTGAGGGATTTGGTCCCCTTAGAGATGATTTTGCATTTTGACGTTTCACAGAAACCTGGATGTGTTTAAGAGAAGAGGTAGTTCCATTGCCTGCTTGAGAAGGGAGGGAATGGATGTTGCTTGCGCTAAGTTTGTCTTCAGTATTATCTTTGGAGATCTTGCCAACAAAAATGCTTTCCCTCACCCTAAATGCTGTGGGAGTTCATGTGCCGCTGATGTGATGGAGCTGTGCCTCAGCAACGCTGCTGCTCTGGGGGACTCCGACATGAGCCTTTCAGTGTTTCAGCGACCTTGAAATGAAAAAACCCTCCAAAAATAAATGAAGAAAGGCCTCAGGGCTTCAGGGGCTCCAGTGAAGTCTTCTGAAGGAACACAGCAGCCAGGAGCACAGCAGGCAGTAGCCAACCTGTCATCCCTGCAGTCCGCAAAGACATAGTTGCAGGCATAGCTATCGCCTGCCCAAGCATCTCCACTGTCTCTTACTGAGAGCAGGATACACAGGGTGTCAGTGGAAACAGCATAACTTGGCTCTCTGTGTGCCCTGCTGGGCTCTGGTTTCTGAGGAGCTACTGACCAAAGATACAATCTTTGTACATTGATAGAAATTGCCTTTTGGGGCATATTCTTGCCTATACCGTAGTTGTTATTGTTATTATTGATATTATTATTATTATTATTGTTACCTGCACTGTGTTCATGCTCTCATTTGTGCTTTTTATGCATAACAAAAGGTTTGAGAAAACTTAGCAGGCCATGTCAGATGTTGTTCATTTTGTTAAATGGGAAGGATACAAACCATAGTACTGACTCCTCTTCGCTGGTTCATTGTTATGTAAATCACAGGGATGACTTACTGTATGTACATCTTTTTTTGGCATTCTCTTTTCATTGTTTCAAAGCCACCTTCTGTCTTTCCCTGGTATGATAGGATGGCATCAACTTCATCCTTAGTTGCCCTTACTATCTGTTTTGATGAAGAGAGATACCCAAAAGACATCAATAAACAGGTCTGTGCAGGAATATCAGCCCCATGCTTTTAGGAAGACTTTATTTTCTCCTTTGACTCTTGTGAAATAGACTTTGTGAAAACCTTTTCCTTAGCTTGGCTGGTTTTGTTCATTTGTTGTTTTCAGAGAGGTAGGAACTTCAGAAACCCTGGAAGTACCTTTCTTCTGTGATAACTCTCTGTCATCCAAATCCTGATTCCTATCTTTCTTTTCTGCTGTTTTGAAGCTTTTTTGCCTTAGAGAAAAAACAGTTTAGGCAACAGAAAACAACTTGGTGCTGAAGAAAATGATCACCAATTGTTAGATTTCATTCCCTCTTCTTAACAAGCATCATTTTGGGCTTTTGGTTAGTATTTTCAACTTGAAATACAGCCTGATAAATACAGGGTTAACAGAGTCCTCTTTACAGAGAGGCTAGCACTGCTGCTTGCTGGATGAGGTGACTGTTGGTGTGTCTTGTCTCTCTCCTGGGGGCTGGCAGTACAGCCTGCTTAGCAGTGGGGAAAAGGACTTTCTCCCCTGGGAGAAGCTTTGCCTGGGCTCCATGCTGGCCTCCAGTGTGCTGACGTACAAATGCCATTTTAGCTACATAAATAATAGATGCTGTTACTGTGTGGGAAATGGGTGATTTTTCCTGTTGTCAGTTAACGGCAGTAATTTCATCAGGTACAAAATATTTATATTCCTTATTCTAGTTATGACAATACCTATTTATTAAATATGGCTGCTTGGGAGTACCCAGCCCATTGGCAAGATGTGCTTTGCACACATATTTGATGGAAAGCAGGGTTTTTTCTGATAGAAAGCAATTATTCTGGGGAGGAATAGGAGAGCCTGCTGAATGTGCTATACCTCAGGAAAGTTTCACCTTCATCAGCTGCCTAGTTAATTTGTAGTGCTTTGCACTGCAAAAACATGCATCTTACGTTATTAGTTGTTTCCTGACACATTTACCAACACTTCTCACTCCTTAAGTGAACTTCACATTGCTGACAATGTAGGTGCTTCAGCTGGGCTGACTTGGAAATGTGGTGAGAATGTGTTGTGTGCTGTGCGAGGAGGGCAGTGTGCACTACCCTGACAGCAGGGTCCCGCCTGTCTTCCTGTACTGATTCCATTTAGCTTTCCAGCTGTTTCCTGAAGTCAGGGAGCAGAGGAGGAGGATATCTGATCCTTCTCTTTTATCATCTCTAGTTAATGTCCACCCAGTGCCATTACTTAGCTTTCCTTCTGTAATTTTAGTAATATGAGCAACACAGCAACTGCTGTTAATGGTATACCCATCGTTTAAGTCACTAACATAATTTTATGGGACTCCTTTCTACACGGTTCTATACTTTGTATTGGTGTAACATGAGTATCAGTTTCAATCAGTAAATGTCAAAATCTTAATCGCCAATTAAGTGCTTTACAGTTTCTGTCCTGATGGCATCAGTTACATCTCATCTCCTTCCACTTTTTATGTCCCAGCTTCCTGCACTAATCCTTGAATGCTACTTCAGCTTCCAAACAGCTATTAAAAAAAACAACACACCAAGAAAAAGTTATTTTAAAGTTTCCCTTCTTTCTGCAGTCTGATGTGTTGGGGATTGCACAGTGAGGTTTTGGCTTGTGTTTATCTTTGCTGTCTGACTCCTGGTCCTCTTGACCAAAGCTATAGAACAGGCATAAGTGATTTTACTGATAGCGATACTTGTGGCTAACTGTAGGTATTCCAGGTCATAGAATGGTTTGGGTTGGAAAGGACCTTAAGCTCATCCAGTTCCAACCCCTGCCATGGGCAGGGACACCTTCCACTAGAGCAGCTTGCTCCAAGCCCCTGTGTCCAACCTGGCCTTGAACACTGCCAGGGATGGGCAGCCACAGCTTCTCTGGGCACCCTGTGCCAGCACCTCAGCACCCTCACAGGGAAGAGCTTCTGCCTTAGATCTAACCTGAGCTTCCCCTGTTTCAGTCTGAACCCATCACCCCTTGTCCTCTCTGGCATCCTTGTAAGCCCCCTTCAGATATTGGAAGGCTGCTATGAGATTATTTATGTTTATTTTCTATATGAATAGTAGGTGTCCTAACTTAGAGAAGTACAAAATAGTTATATCCTCTTGATTATGAAGATTACCAGCTGTTTAAAGCTCTTGAAACTTGATTTGCTTATAAAAGCCTCTACACATAGGAAGATGCCTTCATAACTGCAATTTATCAATGAAGATATGCTGGTTTGGTAGATGAACTCAGTGAGACATACTGAAGGTGTGTGGGGTTCAACAATCTACACAAATAATCGCTACACGTGCTAACCTTAGAAGCGAGATTCTCCTGCTGCAAAAAACCTGGAGAATTCCATTGCAGGTACAATAAGCTTTGGAATCTGTATTTACAACCTCTAGGTTTCAGGTGTTTTCTAATGATGGAAGTTTTTACGTAGAAATGGTTAACTTAGGAGGGTGGGCTGGCGACATACATGTTGTGATCTTCCCCCTACCAAAGTTAATGGCAAAATGGCTATTTGAGGTGTCTGGATTGGTCCTTCAGAATGCTTAAAATAATGTTCTTTTTTGGATATTTTGTATGTCTGTTTAAATGTGTGTGGGCAAATATATTGAAATATATGAATATTCATATAAACAGATATACAATTATATTTCTTATGTGTTGTTGCTAGGTAGCAATACTATACTATATTACACTTAGCTGAAAGGTTACTTAGCAGCTCTTCAAGATACAGTTTTGTAATGCATATTTACACAGGGACTGCTCATGCATCAAAACTCTTAAATTCCGGGTGGTTTTGTCACGTTTGTTCCCTGCTTCCTGTGGTGCACCATGGTGGAGTATAGAGGCCAGGGTTTCACACGCACAGGGGCTTTATTCACCCACAGAACTCCATAGGTCCTTTGCAGGAACAGGAAGGGAAAGGGTATGGAAGGTGTGTCTCAAGAATCCTTCAGGAACTGATAAGCAGCTTGCTTCTCTTCTTTGATTGTGTCTCTTATTTATGTATATTAATGCTAGCAGTGATTGCAGACAGTCCTTTTTTTATTGCTTTTTTTTTTTCCTGTGATGAGTTGGGGTCTTTCAGGCTAACAGCAACTGGAGCATCTCTTTCCAAATGTGTTATTGTGATTAAGGTGAACAGAGCTCTTCTTAGCTGTTTCACAAGTGTCTGGGCTTGACACCTTCTTCTCTGTCACCCCATTGCCACGTTATTCCATGACCACACATGGCAGGCTCCGCTGGTAAGCTTGTTCCTTGTTGTACCTCTGCTTGGCTATGAAGCTGCCCTTAACAAAGAGATTATAGGAATTTCTCACACCGATGTATGATCTGCATCCTCAGCTTTTGTGGGTGTCCTCCTGAAGGTGGTGGCAGAGCTGTGGCATCATTACCAGCTACAAGCCTGGCTTGATTTTTAAATGTCGATTCTACAGCAGATTTTAAGCCTTAGGGACTTGGGAGTGTAGCAGTAATTGAGGAATGGTTTCATAAAGGCTCCTGGGCTGATGAAAAAAGATGTGACTTTGGTAAAAACAAAAAAAAATACAAGCTGAACTAGTAAGTCGATGCTGTCTGCTACAAAATCTTAGGGGGAAATGGAATATAAGTGATAAGATCATAAGAAAGACCCTTGCAGACTGAGATGCTGTGTGGCATGGTTGCCCAAAGCTATCTCGGATCAGAATGCCCTCCTGAAGGAGAGTTATCAAGTTTCTTCCTTCACTCTAAGTAGTAAGATAAATTATATGTCAGGAGAAAGCCATGAAGGAGGCAGGAAGAAAAGGAAAAGCTTTTGTTGTTCTAGGCTGCCCTACAAGTATTTTATTCAGTATCTGTACAATTTATTGCCATGCATGAGCATATGCAGTATGAACATGCCTATGAACAGATACTGGAAGGAAGAACTAGTATTAACTTTTACTACTGAATTGTAATATATCAGCTTGAAGACTTTGATTTTCCTTTATAGCATGTGTATGTGGTTAAATTTCTGTGGGTATATTACACATTTACGTTGTTGCTGTCAGTGGAAATAAATACCACTACACAGGGTTTCTGTCAATGCACAGCTAGACAAAAGTCTTGTTTGAAGAAAAGCAGACAAAAATTGTATATACTCCTATTTACATTATGGATTTAACTTTCAAAACCAGCAGTGTAGTAGAATTGACAGTATGTTCTATAATACTGCAGGGATTGCAAGTCCCATTGTGAAGTGATGGAAATTTAGAATCATTTCAAGAGATGGGAGGTGTCACAATACGACGACTGTTAAAGTATCTACATATACATTAAAGGGTCTGGCAGGAAGCTCAGGTTTCTGAAACCTGGAAAGCTTAGTCTGTTATTTTAAATGGCACATTGAATTTGTGTGACCAAGATATTAGTATTCAACACTACAAATTGAACCCATTATTTCTAATTTAAGAGTATATAGTAACAAATAGATTGCATTTATCATGCTTTTTATAGCCTAACTGCAGCCCATTCAATTCTCTTTGGTACTTTCACAGCCATTCTCTTGACTGTGGTACTGCGGATAGTTACCCTTTGGATTCATTTCCTAAGGCAACAAAGCTAAAGTGTCTCTCTCTGTTCCTCGTTGGTAATTTTTCAGCTGGCTTCCCAACAGGTTTTACAAAAGGTTGCTTGTCTTCAGCCATTCCGTGTGTTTCAGGGGCTGGGGTGGAAAGCCGTACAGAGAGCAGCTCTGTCTGGAGCCCCGCTACAGTACAGGAAAAGGCTGTCGTGGGAGTTTAATGTTTACAAGGTGTCAAAAATCATCTTGACAGAAAGATCAGGAGTTCCCCAACCACAAGAAAAGTTTTAATCAGATTTAGCAGGTTATTAGGAAATCCAAGCACAGGACAGATCAGCAATAGGGTTTGTGACTCGCAGACATCTACAGTTGTCGATTAACATGTGCTTATGGACACATCTTCCTCAGGAGCCAACTTCCCACCAAAAGAATGCAATGTTTTAACAACTTGTTACCTTCTGTTTCCTCTAAGCTACAAACAGACCTATAGTAATCAGACGTTTTACCTTGTCTTCAGGGATTTGGGCTGTATTGTTTCATGAAGGTGTGAATGTGATTAGCCTTCCTGGCAAAAGAATTCTTGGCTTTTTTCATTTCTCTTGAAGTATTCTGCAAAACTGTTCCTAAGTTTCCCCGAAATACCATAGGCACATTGCACAGAAGAAAAAATCTTTCTCCCTTCATCTCATAACCTCACGTCCAACATTTTTATGATACAGTAATATATTTCCATATGATACAGCAAATGCAGATTGTGAATTATAAATCTTCTTCTTTTAGCTTCGTAATGTTGAAGCAGAACCAGAATATCTGAAAATTAAATGCATGCAATAGTCGCAGTGTCGTATTCCTGTGTGAGTTCTCTCAAACCTCAGCCTCTTTCCTTGTTTCTAACACATTGCAGAAGAATAATTAGTAACGGGGTTTGCTCAATCACTTTCCTTTAATATTTAGGATATTTACTGTAGTATTTTGTAACAATAGCATAATCATGAATCGTAACAGTAATTATTCCTATCGTCAATATTAGAATTATTTCCTCGTAAACGCAAGTCCACAGTGAAATATTCAATCTATATTGAATTTTCTCTACCATAAAAGACAGTAGATGAGGACTACCGTAAAGTAGCTTAAGCCCATTTTTGTTATGTGGTAACTTGGTCATTTAGTCTTATCATCTGTGCTGGTTTTGGCTGGGGTTTTGGCTGAACATGGGAAGCGAGGAGTGAATTCCTTGTTTTGCCTTGCTTGTGTGTGTGGGTTTTGCTTTCCCTATTGAACTGTCTTTATCTCAACCCACAAGTTTTCTCACTTTTCCAGTTCTTTCCCTCATCCTGTTGGGGTGAGTGAGTGAGTGGCTGTTTGGTGCTTAGTTACCAGCTGAGGTTAAAACACCACATTATCTATCTATGCAGTGCTAAAAACATGATGATAAAATAAGCAGAATAGTCCCTTGTCTATCTCCAGGTATTTATTTTGTTTCGAACTTTTTGAAGGTAAAAAAGTAGTTCATGCTATTTGCTAGTACCATGCAGAGAAAGGAGTTGGGATTTTAATTTCTCTGGGCTTCTTTGGTTGAGTGCTGCTCCCAAGTATAATTTCTATGTGATGAATGGAACTTTTTATTTAATTTTCCTTTACTTTTTTCTGTCCTTTGGAATTTGATGTGTGCCTCATCCTGATGGTATAAACCTTAGTGCAATTCATATAAAATTCCTGTTAAAAAAAATCATTCGCCTTTCCCAAAAAGAAAATGTAACTAGTGAGGAAGCCAGTGTGTATTTGCTCTGCTACTGTTTCTTTAAGACTGATGGAAATAAGGTTGCACCATTTTATGTAGTTTTGCTGCATTTTAACATCAGTCGCTAGCATGCAGCAGATCTCTCTGCCTCACAGACTTCAGCAGTATCACAGAGGTCATATTTTCCTGTGTATAAATTATTCATGAACAATTTCTCCAGTGCACTAGATAAACTTGCAGAGATCAGAATTCATGTTTCTCTTCTTCCTCTCATCTCTATAATCAGTCATATTCTAATAGGCAATGCAAAAAAACCCTCAAAACCTGTATTGATCTGTGTGCATTTGATGGAATAGATTGGTACAAAGTTATAATTAATATAAAGTCATTAGAGGGAAGTCCACAAAAGTAAAGAATAAATAAGTATGAACATTTTTGTTGCTGACTGGATGCCACTTGCTTATTTGACCAAAAACGTGTTGTTACAGTGGGCTGAGGTATGTTGTACACATTAAGGACTGGGTTTCAGAGCTGAAATTAAACTGTCTGGTGAGTGAGGCAAGAAATTCTGCCCCTACAGCACCAGTGCAGAAAGAAATGACAGTAAAACACTTCAGAATTTCCAGTCCATATTCCAGCTTAGCCCATTTCTTCAAATGGGATAATTCCCTTTCAGTCCTGCTGTCCGCTATGCTTCCTATCACATCCGTCAGTGGGTTTTGGAAAGATCTACAATAATACAGAGGATCCTTATCTTGGAGATAGCCTTCATATGGTTCTTGTTACATGCCTCTGATCGATTCCTGTACTGGAGCAATTTCCCTGGTAAAAACTAAAAAAAAAAAGAAACCAGAACAGCACCATTATTTTAAGAGACGATTACAGACATGTGCTGTAATTCCAGGAATCAGCACATTATAGTCACCTTTCCCATTGGTCTTATTTAGCCAAAAAAAACCCACCCTATTTCTGTGAAAATTCTTCTGGTAAAATCTGTAGCTGATGCCCTTGCATTTTGCAGCACCTGAGGATGCAGCGTGGGGCCTTTGGGCATTTGGGTGCTCTGTGTGTTGGCACCCGTGCAGAAGAGGTGCTCCCGATCCAGTGGTCTGCAGCTGCTCTCAGTTCATCAGCATCTGCTCACCTGATGGGTTGCAAGCCGGTGCTATGGAGAGATTTTTGGAATGAGTTCGCAGCCAAGCTGCTCACAATGCCTTGAATATGATACAAAGGGACAAGTTTGTACCAGTGAAGGGATGATGTGGCTCTGCACAGCAGTAATCGTGTGTAACGATGGACAGTTACAGTGCAATTACTTGGCTGTTTGGGTTTTTTTTCATTACATTCATTGCTGATCTTTGATCCCTGTGTCCTCTTTCCCAGGTCGTCCCATTCCACCTACATCCTCGTCTAGCCTTCTCCCATCTGCTCAGCTGCCCAGTTCTCATAATCCTCCACCAGTTAGCTGCCAGATGCCATTGCTAGACAGCAATACGTCCCATCAAATCATGGACACCAATCCTGATGAGGAGTTCTCTCCTAATTCATATCTGCTAAGAGCGTGTTCAGGGCCACAGCAGGCCTCCAGCAGTGGTAAGAAAATTGCAAACATATGGAGTTTGTCTGTGACATGTTTGTGCCAGTTTTATGCCTTTTTTTTTTCTTTTTCATTTATTGCAAATGTGTTCTTGCATCAGCACAAAATTGAGAGCATCTATGGAAAAGGGCAAACAAAAACTTACAGTTTTATTGCAGTGAACATTTTTTGGAAACACCATACATCATTTATGTTTTTCCTTCATTTTACTGAAGAGAGCTTTTTGGTTTTCAGAGTGTTACAAGCAGCATAAAAAATATTACTGTATTCTTGTCTCATCAGAGGGATTTATTTTTCAAAGTAAGTTTCCAGCTCCTTGATGCGTCTTCTAAAAGTGAGGTTTACACAGAATGGTTCTTTGTTCTGCATAGGCTCATGTAGGTGATGAGGTTCTATATCTAAAAATGTGTGCTGCTTCTGCCATTCTGTGTCTGTTCTTGTTTGAGAATCTGTCTGATTTTGTACTCCCAATGTCACATTTAACTAAAATACTGCTATTTTTCTGCAAATTACTTCTTGTCTTTCAGGCCACTATTTTAAAACATTTGCAGCTCTGCTTTCAGTCATCTGCGGTTTTTAGGGTTTTCTTTATTCCTTTTTTTTTTGTTGTTAGTATTAACAGATGCTGACTTTTCTTTTTGACAGCCAAAAATCAAGGAATGAAGATGCAATCCCTTTTTAGAAATACAGGCAAAACAAAGGAAGGCCATTATAGCTCCTTATGGTTTTGCCTTTTTTGTTGTTTGGGTTTTTTTAACATAGATGTCTGTTGTGCAGCTCCTGTCTATTTAACTAAACACTGTAAATTTATATTTTATATGTACTTCCTGATCTGCTCAAGGTCACTGTTTCCTGTAACAACACAGTTCTGGAGGTACTATGTGGTGTGGAACTTTTGGCCTCTGTGGGTGCATACAGTACACTCATATAGTGCCCTTTAAATGCGCTCGTGGTGGGAGGGTGAGACAATGAGCAGAAGTTGAAACATAAGATTCAGAGTGGATATAAGGTAAAACCTTTTCCCTAAGGATTGGGTTGGAACGGGTTGCTCAGAGAGCCTCTGCAGGCTCTGTCCTCAGAGGCTTTCATGAGCAGATTGGTTAAAATCCTGAGCTAGTTGATCTGACCTCAGAGCTGCCCTTTGCATGGCAGGTGGCTGGAGTAGGGACCTCCTGGGGTTCCTTCCATCCTGAATTAGCCTTTAACCTGATCAGCCATTCAGGTGTGTTAAAATATAATTACACAAAGAAATAATAATTCAGCGATTGAGCATGCTTCATTGCTACTACAGCGTAGAAGGTGGAAAATACAATTCCAGTTTTGAGGGTTTTTTTTTAAGAGGTTGAGGGGGATCTTGGGAGTAGCAGACCTCAAAATCTGTAATAGGCAACTCAGTAGAAACCATTGCGTGGGGGAGGGAAGTGAATGTGATCTCTCTTTGATGAGACAGTATAGCTTCTGTAAAGCCTAGCAATTTAAGCGTTCTTTGAAGGAGTCAGCCATTCCTGAATGGGGGTGATCTAGTTAATAAAGGGTCTTTGTATTTTCAAATGGGTCTCAACAAAATCTGCTGCTCAACACTTTTAAGGGAAAAAAGGGAAAGAGGAAAGACACCTTCACAATAAGCAGTTTGAAAGACAGTGAGTAGAAGCTGGAGCTCCCCAGTGACTTTTCATGGGACATGAAGATACTTGGAGAAGATGGGTGGGGTAAGAAAAGTACCTGATGGCAGTATGGTAAGGATGAGATCAGACTATAAAGAATTACAAGAGGACCTTTTGAGACCAAGTAACAGGGCAATAAAGTGGCAGAGGAAATTCAGGGCAGAGAAATGTAAAGTGATATTCACAGAAAAAGCAACTCTGGTTCACTATTGGTAACGGTGATGGGCTACTGCTAATCAGGAGTGAGTTTCTGGGGATGTGCAGGCTTCATCTCAGAGCTCAGAACAGGTGAATGCTGACAAGAAAGGAATAAAGAACAAAAGAAATAACATTGTATAAAAGATGTGGTGGATCAAACAGTGTATAAGGGTTTAAAGGGGAATGCGAAAAGTGAATGGGGGAGAGATGCAATAAGGGTTATGAAGTAGAAAAAAATCAAGGTCAAGGAATATGGACTAAAAAGGAGACTTGGAGGATACTTGAATACTTGGTACTTGGTGTTAATAGCTGCCATTGGAGGCTGGGTGAACCAGCATTGCTTTTCTCATGAAGCCAAATAAAGCAAGTCACAGTAAAACAATACTGCAAATCTGATGGAAGAGCTCTTTAGGTTTCATTTTAAAAATAGTCATTGTTTCTTTATATCCTCAAAAGCTTTCTGTTTTGGACCTGTTGCAGTGGACTTGATCCAATGAAGCTTTTCGATAGGCTCAGATATGCTTTGATTTGCATATGAATGGCTGATTTGTTCATTCTATGTTTTAGCATTTTTCTCCCCCAAATGTCTCATTTTCTTCATTAATGAACAGTCATAATAAGTGACTTTTCAGGCTGTAAGAAACAGCCGTGGGGTGTCAGGGGATTTTTGTTGTTGGTTTTGGTTTGGGTTCTTATTTTTTGACCGTAGGCACATGCTTAATTGCTTGATCACCACTGAGAGTGTTCTATAGCACAGGTTCTTCTAGACTTAATATATCCTGTGGAAAGTAATAAGTGGTTTCTAATGATGTCATTCTTTTCTGTAGTTCTCACGTGTTCTCATGTAGTTCTCTAATGTTTCCTTTCGAGAGCTTATAAGAAAACACCACAGATAGTGCCATATACCTTGACTTGGAAAAACTAACCTTTTTATGTGGCTCATTCATGTGGAAACTTAGCACCGTAGATCCAGGCATCTGGGAGACAGTAAATGCATTTAAATAATTTGCGCTTGGTCTTGGGTTGAAAAGGAAGATTTGAAGATACTTAGATTTAAGATTCTAGATTCTCTAAACGAATCTATCACAGTCTCCAAAGTAGATGCTGAAGATTAAATATTTGCAGAAGTCTCATACTGATTACATTATATAAGTGTCCTCTTATTTGTCTGATTGTACACTTAAGCTTGCTTCAACCTCAACAATTATAGGATAGCTCCACAACAGCTTGAAGATGAGTCTTCTTGGATATGAGGTGATAGTCATCCATCCACATGTACTGCCCTGTGCCCTTCACAAGAGCCATTCTTGGTATATCTGGAAAACTCATTTGCCTAAAAAAATTACCTAATCAAATCTTCCATCAAATGAGCAATCTATTGTTGATATTATGAAGGCCTTTAATCTACAATAAATCTTTGTTAGAACTCATCAGAGCTTCCACTTTGAGAGAAATGTGATTATAGCACTCTTAAAATGACATTACATCATTGGGGTGATTGGTTTATCATTTGGAGAAGCGACATCAATCATAACTAGCATAACCACACAGTAAATGAATTCAACCTTTCTACTGCAGAACAATGACACAATAATTGCTCAAAATCAGACTTAAAATGAAATCAGAAAATGCACTTTCTTTAAATATGATGTTAACCTAATGGAATATATTATCAAAAATCATGTTTGAGGAAAGTCTGTGTAATTAAAAATACGTGAAAATGTATTCCTTTTTTTCTCTCATTAGAACCTGATTTCAGTTGCAGAATCATTTTCGATGCAACAGATATTATGCTGGTTTTAATTGAACTCACATCACTTACATTCCTCTGCTTGTATTTCTTAATATAATATGCAGCACAATTATATGTGATGAAGGACAAGAGGTTTTTGAAATCTGGTGCACCTGCTGATAGTGTTTTGAAAAACACAAATATTATAGAAGGAAATGAGACTTTCATCCATGAGAAGCTAGTGGATTATATTTTTCCCTTCTAAAAGGTCAGTTCCTGTCACACCATTTTCTAGGATGGTTTCTTACAGCTAGAAGGAGGAATAGGTTTGTTTCTTCTTCCTGTGTTTTCTTCCTGGCAATATAAGGTGACTCATCTTGTTGGAATGCCATTTTAATGGTTTCGGTCATAATACAATGGGCTGTTTTTCAGTCTTACATAGGGAAAAAAAGATAAGGAGTGTTGTTGCCAGCACCTTTGCCTTTACTTTTTTATATAAGATTTATTCCTATTAAACCAGATTTTGGAATCTTAACAGAAAAACTGTTTTCCAACCTGAGTAGAACACCTAGGATAAATCTACTTGCGATATAATAGAACCATAACTGGATGCATTCCTCACCTTCAACCATTCTAAAAACTTAAAAAGTAGATGCAGAATGATCTTTGGAGTATTTATATTTTGGGAAAATTCTAAACTGCAGGTTAGATATTGTCATGATGCCCAAGAAGTTACTGGAGTTTAACTGGAAGGGGGATCATGCCTAGTTTTTCAGTGTTAACATGTCTTTTTGGCTCAGAGACAATAATCCAAAGCTGTGCTTCAGTGTAACAGTATTTGCCCACAGGGTAGTTTGGACACTGCTTAGAAGACAGGGCTTGCTTTGATTTTTTTCCCAAGCAGTTACTGGCAGTGAAGGGAATGCTTTCCCATGGTGATTCCAAGTCCATGGGCATTCTTTCTCAATCCAGTCAGTATGGTGCCATCAAACTTGTCTTGCTCATATGCTGTCATTGCAGGTAGTAGAAGTCTTGCCCACCCATTCGCACAGAAAATTAGCATAGGATGGTTGATCAATATGTATTTTGAATTTTGCAGAAATTTTGGGTTTGGGTTTGTTGTTTCTTTGATTTTGATTTTTTTTTTTTTTCTCTTGGAAGTCCTGGTTCTAAACTGTTTAATTGGAATTGAAATCTTCCTCTCCTTGTCCACATTACATTTCTGGTGGGAGAAGGGCTGTTGTTTTACTTTGGTGTTTGTTTACTGTGGTCCCTGTCCATGACTTCTGAGGTCATGTAGGGAGGAACAGTAACAGAAGGAAAAGTTTTGGTGTTCTCCGCCTTCGCTTTTGGTCCTGACTGCTGTATGCATTTGTTAGGATTTCAGCAGCCTCTCTTTCTGAAACCTCTTTCAGAATATTTCATTTCAGACTTTGCTAAGTTGCGCTTCGCTCAGCAACAGTTGAAATCAGTTAAGGTTCCGGGGTTGGTTTTTCTAAATTATTTTATATACTTTCTAATATCTATTAATCTTCTAATATCTGCCTCTGAAAGGCAGCCCTTTGTATACAGTTATATTGAGGAACAGTGTTTTCTGTTCAATATGTTCAGAGGGAAATAGCAGAAGCTTCTTTTTTCCCATGACATTTTGCAACAATGCAAAAAAGAGTTGCAGATTGTTTTTTTGGATTTCTATTTCCAAATTAAGAGTAGATTAGGTATGTTTGTTCCTGGGACCATCGCTGTTGTTCTTACTGAGTATCTCAGTGCTGTAGGCTTTTTTTTTTTCCTGCCTTGGCACCCATGGCTATTAGGCACTGACCCAGAAGCAGAAGAAAGCAAAACTAGTTTGAAGGCTTCTATCCTTAATGCTTAATGTAGCTGAAGAACATAAACCACCCTATATATCTGCAAGACTTCTCTTCAGCAGGTGACAATGGCTGATAAAGATTCCTCTGTTACAGTAGATAAGACTGGATAGAAACTAAAACCCACAGGGTTTTAGTGCTTATGGTATCAAGACTTTGAGGTTTTAAGCAATAGTCTCTCTCTAAACATACTGTTTTAAACAGTGCATGTATTTAGCAGCAAGGTCTTTAAATAGAGTATTTTTTCCCCAATTTGTTTTTAATACTTAAATTCTCTGAATCCTTAATGGCCAGTCACATTCTAATTCTGTTGTATCTCTTGAGCACTAGGGCTAATTTTAGAGCTTTGGACTGGAATTAGAAATGGAGGGAACAGCACGAGCTATGTTTTCCCACTGAAACTGAAGGGTGTACTTTTTCAAAGCATTAGCTCCATGTTGCTGCAACTATTACTGGTATTATTTGATATATTGCTGTTAGTCTCTGTAGCTTATGTTGATGATGCCAACAGATGTCTGAATTTCAGCCAGAAGACATGATTCTAGATATTAAGATATTGCAGAAATGTTGTATTTATTAATTCATGAATTCATAATTGTAACAGACAAACAAATCTTAAACAGAAGGTTCCTTGGTAACAAGAATGGTAATGCATTACAAAAAGCTATAAAATTGAGAACAGATTCAAGTTCAGTTATTTCTGTATTTTTCTTAAGCTCAGCATGGTTTTGAGAGCTGGAGAGTTTTTTCTTAGCTGCTTTTACATCATTTTAGTTTAAGGCTTGGAAATATACTGAACTGGAAGCTTCTGTAGCAATAACAGCAGCTCAGCAAAGTAGCTGCAGTATTAACTTTCCATAGGTCTGTATCTCCAGCTGTTACTCTGCTGCGTTCTGATATCTACCATAATGGTTGGGAAACCGCTTAGTTATTACAGCCAGTCAGGCCCTGCTATGTCTTATTCCCAATCCTTACTTTGTCTCCTAGCAGCTAGTTGTAGATCACTAACAAATGTCATACTTTGGAGACTTAAAGATTAGATGCTGTTGCCCTATTAGATGTTGTGCCAAGAAATGGGTGTCCAGACTTGGTACCTTGCTGGAAAACTGGAAGGTGCTGGGGATGTAATGATTATAAGCAGAAAAGCTCTAAACCTGTTCTTGCTAATGCTCGCTGCTTCAGGTCGTGCTGAAAGTGTGGAAAGAATTTCTCAGGCTTTCTAATAGTTTTGTCTTTTGGTGCAGTTTTTAATCTCTGTTTTCATTGGCAATGACATAATCCTAACAAATTCTGTAGGAGATTCAGCTGCTGTTTATATGGAAAAGCAACAGTTAGGAAACATTTCCTGTTTTTAACTGGGATTTGGGATTTCAACAGGAATTGGTAGCTGATTCAAAGTGAAGAGTCAAGCGTACGTGAGCCATAAAAAATTGGGAACCTAAAATGTAGGATATATTTTTTTCAGAATTATTTGCAGTATTTAAACACAGGAAGTTCTGTGGGTTGGTTGGGTTTGTAGTAACAAAAAGTGTCTGAACTTCTTTCTTTCTCCCTATAAATCCAAGTAAGTGCTGTTACAAACACTTGAAGGTGAGCAGACACCTTTTGTCTGAGTCAGTATATTTTGTCTTATGGATTTCCTGATTTTGACAAAACAAAGCCAAACATTTCTGCTGTATTTAAATGATAAATCATGCATTTATCTAATGCTTAATTATTATTCCTAGTTACAGAATTACTTGACTAGATTTACAGTTATAGAATACCTATTTCTAATATGCTTACAAATATTAGCATCTTATCAGCCAAATCTGTAAATATGTCATCTGTTAATCACATTAACATCTCTAGAAACTGAGTTTATCTTCATTCAAAGCACGATTCAATAAATAGAAGTCAAGATTATTTTTTTCCTTTAGAAGATGTTCAGTCGTATCCTAAAAGCTACAGGACATGGGGAGCTCACCGCATCGCTGGAGAAACTATTGTGGTTATAACTCAGTGGTTATTAATTATTCTCCTGGTCTCATGACTCTTTGCCTGACAGTTCTCCCATGCATGTCTTTCATATCCCTTCAGCATAAACAGAAAGAAATCTGAACTCTGTCATTTTACTCCGAATATTTTTCTCTTTCTGTTTACCTGAAGCAGCCCTGTTGCCCTCTGGGAGTATGTACACTAAAAGGGTTTGCACATATAGCATCCGCTGAAAGTACAGCTCATCCAAGCAAAATACGCTGTCCTGTTACTTCCTAATCCAGCTCCTCAAGTGCATTAAACCATATTGTAAAAAGGACTCCTTTGCTTGCATCACTGCATCTTCTGCTGGGTTTTGCTGATGCGTGCTTTTGTAGACCAGGACTTTGTTTTTCTTACAATTTCAACTTTATCAACCTTGTACAGCCACAGTTGCAGTGGAAATGTAATGGAAGTATGAGGCACTGGAATGGGTTGCCCAGGGAAGTTGTGACTGCTCCATCCCTGGCTGTGTTCAAGGCCAGGTTGGACGAAGCCTTGGGTGACATGACTTAGTGTGAGGTGTCCCTGCCTATGGCAGGGGGCTTGGAACTTGATGATCTTAAGGTCCTTTCCAACCCTAACTGTTCTATGATTCTATGATTCTATTTCAGCTTGGTTCTGTCTGGGGCGGTGCATTTTACTTTCATCACGTCTGTCCTAATGTTGCCTGTGTATATAGCTGACAGTATGTGACTCTAAAGATTCAGGAACCAAAGGAGTTTGCAAGTCTTGAGCTGATCAGTTCCAGTTTGTTGGTTGTAATTCCTATGTTGTTTATAACAACTACATACTAAAGCTCCAAATGAGGGGTTATTTTTTTCTCATATAAGCTAATCAAACGAACCAATGGCTTTTTATTACATTACAAATACATGTCATTTATTTTCCTGATAGATTCTTGCACAGAAAAGGCGAGGTCTTTGACTGTTTGTAAAAGTTAATTACTGGCCTGAGTAAATGCTTACTTTTTCTGATAACTTGGCATCAAGGCATAGAGGGAATCCTGTTCCCTTTTGTCAGCTCTCCAAATGTTTCCGCAGCTCAATATGTGGCATTCACACCTGAATGAAATTTCATCTCTTGCTCTGTTCCGTTTGTTTGGACTCTGTGTTTTCTTCCAGTCTGTAGCACTGCTGCACTTGCAGCCAGTTCCCTAGGTTGCTTTTATTGCAGTGACCTTTTCTATCTGCGTAGGGTGCTATTTGTCCTTCAGCTCCTCTTCAGTCCCTGCCTCACCCCACCAAGGTATTGCCTTACATGTCACTCCTTTACAATAGTTCCTTTCAATTTAATGCATTTGTGTTGGCTATCATAGGGCTGTTACAGTGTGATTTTCAGTAATTGAGCTTTTCCTCTCCTTTTATTCAGGTCAGGTCTAATGATTTGTGAAATAAATAAATAAATGCTTACATAGAAGCAGAAACATAACAGTATCTTTATGATTGCAGTGATAGCTGGTACTTATCTGGATCTAAAAAAAAAAAACAACAAAAAACCAAAAACAAAACCCTAGTAAATCAAAAGGAAATAGTTATCATCAAAATGATAACTTAGTGGGGAAGTTGTATTATTTGGAGCAGACTCCTTGTCCTTGGTGCTCTGTTAATTCAGGAGCAATAACTAGAACTCTCTAGAAAATAAGAATGACCTTTTATAAATGATAAAAAGCAATGTGTAGGTTTAGAAGCCTGTATATACCAAAACCCTAAAAGCCAGGTACTCTTACTGTCCTGCTAGATCTTTCAAAACGTGCCAGAGGGGCACTGGCTTACCGTCAGCTGCAATGCCCTAGGAATTCCATTTGTAATAACAGAAAAGTTCAGTAACGTCTCAGGACTCCCTAAGAAAAAGATTTATGACCTTGCTATTTTGAAAGATCCTTCTTGGTGTTGAATCTCCAAACCTGGGGGACAGTTGTTAGTATATATTAAAATGGGAAGTCCCAACTGCAAATTTCACATGATTTGGGGAAATCTCAGAAATGCAGACTTTAATACTGCACACTGAATTAGTTGAATCTGTCGCATATAGGCCATGGTAATTATTTTGGGGTTTACAAATCACTTTTTCTACTGGAATCAGTAGGAATTTTGCACACCAGACACCAGGCTAGCTCCTTAGCTATGTAACGAAGCATGAAATGTTCTGCCTAATGAAACAGTGTTTGAGCATCTTTGTTAATATTTGTTCTCACAAACAGGTGGATAAGTGTTTCACTTGACACAAATCTGTCAATTCTAGGGACTAACAAACATGAAAAGGTGTAAAATCTTTGTAAGTTTGTGAGCTCCAAGTTTCTGAAACATAATTTATGAAGTCAAGAGAAGGGAGTTTGGGGAGTTAGAGCTCATGTGGTAAATGATAGCTTTGAATAATTCCATCAAGCGCTGAGAATGAGGATTGGGACTGGGATAGTTTGAAAGTACATATAAATCCTTAGTGACCCTTCAGTACAGGTTTCATCAACCCCTGGCACCTTCATTTCAAGTGTAGCTGAAACGTTGCCATGAAAGCAAAAGGGAGTAACGTGAAGTCAAACTCCCCAAGAAAAGGTAGTTGGTAAGGCTTGTGTGGAATGAAAGAAGAAATTTGGACTTCTTCCATTTGCAAACTTGGTTAGACTACTATATTCTGAAGCAAAATGTGGCTTGTTGGAGGTTTTTCCCATTCTAAGTTTCAACCTTTTTGCTTATCTACCTTTTCTCTTTCAATGTTGGCAAAAAAAAAAAAAAAGATACAAATCCTTAAAATGAAACATGGAAATATTTGCTTCAAAATCATCCAACTGAAATGGTTCAGCATTTCAGAAATGAAATAATTATTGTTTCTGCATTTTCCAAATCTCTTCCCCTTTCTCCTCTATCTTTTTCAGATAAAGTGTAGCATAATTTAATTAGATATTCATGAATAGTTTATCTCTTTGTGGTCTGAAGCAGGCACTAGGCAGAAACCAGTTAAAGAATAGCTATTTATTCTAAAATCAAGGCATGGTAAAGCTGGTCAATTATACTTGTGAGAGCCCTGTGCAGCTGAAGAAGAGGTCCCGGAGAAAACCAGACTGCCTGAAGGAAAGGAGGAATTTCCAAGGCTGAGCTTCTGATCTGAGACTGACTTCAAAGCATGATGAGATTATGGATACTGATGTGTGTAAGGCTGAGAATTGGTGGTTCTGGTAATGCAGAACGGCTGGTGAGGGACTGTACTTATAAAACTAATCTGAGGAAACATCTCAAGAGACTGGCTAGAAACCACAATTTCAGAAGTGTTCTGTCAGCAGCTAAAGCCCAGTCCATCTGCACAGGTAGCACAGCCACTTCTGCCACATCATCTACAGAAAAACATTGCATAATACAGACCACTAGAAGCTGTCATCAGAAGCACGTAGATGGCCACCAAATTTACTTCTTCCCTTGTTTTCCAGCCACAGACCAGTTCTTCTGAATTTTTCTTTTCTTTTTTATTGTCGACAGTTGGAAAGATTGCACGTTCTTGATTCCACATTCCAGATTCTTCAGTTCCTCTGAGGCCATGCCAGAAACATGCATTAGAAAGTCTTGTTTCGTTTTCTTTGTTTTGGAGCAATTTCCATTAATATCCTGTTGTCATAAAGCTACTGGTACAGTTTTACAGCTCTTTATCATGGAAGCTTTATTCTGGGAAGCTACAGCCATTGCTCATTGAGACCTAGAACCCCAACAGTCGTGGACTTTTCTGGGTAATACAGAAGTTACACTGTTCAGTCAAGTTTGGTTCAAATGATAGCAGCTTTTTAATGCTTAAATTTCTCTGAGAAAGTTGGTACTGGTGGATCCTGCTCGATAAGCAGCCTTTGCACTCAGTAGTTTCTTCATAGGATAGTAGTAGTCAGTTTGTAGAATAGTATTTCCTTTGTATGATAGTCAGATTCAATTTAAATTTCCAAATTCCCAAGGGGTTTGCAGGCCCAGATTCAGTTTCTGGATAGCTGGTCTGACATTTATTCCTTTAGGTGGTTGGGCTTTGCTAGGTTTTGAGGGTGAGGGGAGGATGCATGTGGTTTGGGGTTATGTTGTGGGTTTTATTCATTTGCTTAAATATATACATGAAATACTTTATTGTCTTTCTGGGAATCTTAATTTGGAGCTGTTTTTTAATAACCAATTCATTAGGTTCATTTGATTAACAAAAAAGTACATTGTCGTTGGTTCTTTTCAGGGATTAATGCTCTATCATGCTGAATTATATTAAAAGGATCTACAGAACTATTACCATTAGGTTTCACTCTATGCAAAAACTCTGCAGTTTAATTATTCCTAATTCCCAGAAAGTGCTCTCAGGTGGTTTTACAAGAAAGCATCTAAAAAGTTTGAGAAGACTGTAGAGAAAATGTATCATTTCAGTTTGGTTTAGGCAGAGTGTTATTAAAGAACAGAAAAATAAAATGGAAATAAAGAGAAAAAAGAGCGTTTTCTATTGTACAGTTTTTCTAAACGCTGCTTTTCCCAACACCAGAACCTCTCTGTATCTCTCCTGTTAAGTCTTCCATCCAAGCAACTGTTAGACAAGCAAATAGAGGGCAAGTGCCATAGATGGGAAGCAGTTAGTACTTCCAAGGCAACACAACCATGAGAGCGGGATTCTCAGCTTGCCAGGCCACCAAGTACTTACAGAAATTGCCAAGTTCTGAAAGTACAGATGTATTTTCGTAAGAGTTGTTGCTTTCTCCACCTTCAAGTTGCACTTTGAAACCTATTGAAGACATGAGACATGGTTAATTTAATAGTATAATAGCAATATGTGAACACTGCTAAGTATTCCCATGAGTAAAATCACAGCAATGGAGAATGTTTAGAGCAGACATACAGCAAACTGCTTAAACCCAGAACAACCTGTGACACAAATCTGCCTGCTTTAACAGGCTTCATAAAACTAAACCCAATGTATTTTCTTACTGCTCCCCTAGCTGCTTTGTATTAATCTGTATTATTGGATGATAGTTAAAGGCTCTCTAAGGTTTCCTTATTTGTACCCTATTCATCAAAATTCAGATAACGAAACCGTTCTCCTGCTCTTATTTGTTCTTAAATGTTGTTTGAGCCACTAACTCAATGCCTAATGCTACTTTTGGCACTTTTTCCTGTGGTGATCTCCATTTCACAACTACAGAATGTAAACCAGCAAAAGACAGTGCTCTATAGCAGAATTTTCACTGCTAAGCAACTTGAAGTAAGGATATTAAACCCACTTCTACTTTACAAGTGATCCATATCAGAATATGGATAGTTTTCATGTTGTCTGGATGTAAACCTTAGGATTTTTGCAGAAATACTTGTGCCACAGTTCTTTAGCTGAAAGTGTTAAAATCTTACTTACAGGGTTTAAGAAAGAGTAGATAATCAAGCTTAAAATAGAAGTGATTTATTGGCTGGTCCACTGCAAACATTATATATTCAGTCAAGAGATAGAGACAGTAGTGTGAAGAAGTTTCTGAATTTAGAATCAAACTTGAGGTTCCTGCAATTCCATTTATCTCAGCTGAATCCTTTTCATGAGACATTCGAGATTCAATATTGATAAAAATTAAATCACCAGGAAAAAAAATTAATTTCTCAAAGATGAGACAAGTAAAAGAAATATAATGCTGTTGCTTTCAATGATAATAAAGGTAGGTTGCTTTTTCTGACTACTAGAAGAGCTCCAAAAATACCATTGCTACTCGCTTTATGAGGATTTAAATATCAGTGGCTCAAAGCAACATATAGCTCTGCTGTGTCACTGTAGAGAATTGTTATGCCTCACATAGGCATTACTGGGCTAACCAATTCATGAGGAATTTGCATGGAATTAAAACTGCCTAGTAAAGATTTCAGGAAATAAAACTGCTTTTCCACTTGCGAACACAACACACATCTGATTAAAACAAACAAAAAAAAGAACATTGTGTAATGAAGCAAATTAAAATAGCAGTGGATTCCTAATTAAACTTGGAATATCCAAGTTTCTTTTGTGAGAGCAATGGAATTTCACATGTGAAAATTACTCACACGTTTTGGAAGGGCATCTCTGCGTTCCAACATTACATTACCCAGCCTGTCACACAATGAAGTGTATATTTTGTATCCCCTGGGGATCTTAATGGAATACTGTGACAGCTGTCAGTAAAGCAAATATTACTGTGCAATGGAGAGAATGATCATTGTGAAGAACAGGGTAATCAATACCTTATGGTTACACGTTTCCCTGCTTCAGAAAACTGATCCAATAGACATGCTACATGTGGAGGGAATGAGTTAGCAATTAATAGGTACACAGAAATACTGTCTTTATTCCATAGATCTTCAAAAGCTTACAGCCCTTTTTAAGGTGATCATTACCTTAAGACTTTGACCAGCAATGTCATAGAAAAATTTGAAAGAGTTGGACAGAATTATTCCAGAGAAAACAAAAAATGTGAAGCGCATCCTGTAGAATGGTTACTGTGTTAAAATGATCTCACTGTTGAATTTGCCATTTAAGAATATGTGTGAAGATGAGTTGATTCTCAAGTATGATCTCACATGTGGGCATGAGCTTAGGAAAGAAAGCTATTTATTTTTAATATTTACTGCTTGTTTTTCATGAGGAAAATAATTCAATCTCTGTTTTTAAACCACTAGCCACTATTTATAAGACCTTTGATAAACTATTTCAAGGTTATTGTAATATTTTGCTATTATTAATATTTCAGTAGTTATTATATAATAGGTATTTATGTTGCTAGATGTGTTTGTTTATTGCCCATATCCACCCTGGAGACCTATGTAGTTTATAGGTGATTTTCATATGGAACATGCACATAATCCCTGTGAGACATGCTTTCCTTCCCATTTGCTATACCTGTACCTCTACGGTATTCACTGGTGATACCCAGAGGGGGAGTAAAATGCTCTGCTGTGCAGTTTACTTGTCCTGTATTTTGTCAGTGCTCAGCAGATGGTGAAGACTGAATGTCTAAATTAATGGAAACAAAAATTGGATGAAAAATACTATGTCCAAAAAAATAAAGTCACATAAACTAAATATACACACACACACACACACACACACACAAAAATCCATTAATACAAGCCAAGAAATGATGGAAACGTGGGTGCTGAGTGAGACATTAGCGATAGCAGGACTTCGGGGCATTCTTAAGGATGATATTTTGTGCCAGATTTCTCAGGACTTGCAGCTGTCATTTAATCACTTAAATCAGCTTTTAGAGTTTCAAGAGGGTCAGAGGAGATAGTTACAGTTCATCTTGAAAACATGCTCATTGTTCAGGTTACCAAATGAGGCTTTACTCTTAAAAAACATTACTCAATGCTATTGAATAAGCTGAGATTTGTAATTTTCACATTTCTGCCTGAAATAATCTTTGGAGGAGTTCTGCTTTAATCTTATTTTGTTCCTTATTGAGGGGAGGAAGGAGTCATGTATCAGATATTTTTGTGACAGAAATCGTGTGACATCTTATGGATGTTTTGTTTCTGTTATCTGATATTGGCTAGAAATTATATCTTACATTTGCTAATATAACCTTGAAATTCATTAGTGTGGTAGCTGGGAAGCGTACAGATGGTAGGGTTTGGCAAGCCAGCGTTTTTGGTAAAGGTCTTCTCTGTTTGAAGTCACTGATTTGATAGTTGATTTATTTATCACTGGTTCACTGTGGTTTAAATGAAAACTTAATTAGGTGAGCTTTGATTAAAATTCCATACGAATAATGTAAACGTTGGTAAATGGTAATTACTCTCTGAATTGCTAAAGTATTGCAAATGCTTAGAATGTCTCCTACTACCTGTCTGGCTGCTTTGTTTTAGCAGTTCCTTTCAGACTCCTCCACTCTGTTTCTCAGAGTGTACTTCTGTGTAATAACGTTGTGGTTTACCACATGATAGAATGGCTTAGTTGCAAGCAGCCTCTTCAAAACCCAGGAGTGAACCTCAATTTGTAACAATTACATACATTAGTTCTTAGACATTTTAGGGGAGGAATATAGGGCTGAATTATAAAAGGTGTGGGGAGTGCAATTGTAAAGCATTGGAAGTTACCTCCAACGATCAATCTGAGTAAAATCCTTACACAGAGTGAGTACAACATAGTGGCATTTACATTTATAGCTAGCATTGGCTGAACTTGTATCAACTGTAGGTTATCTCTGTATACGTTCATGTCCCCATACACGTATGTGTTATATAATGTGCATGCTGTGCATACACATTACTATCTGTATGAAAGAAAATGAAAGTGGAGAAATCAGTTACTTCGTTTTTTTTTTAAATTAGGAAGAGTCTGGGTATTTGAGAAATTCTTCTGGACGAAAGCAAGGAAAAGGGCATTATCTGTAATTAGAAATAATAATGTATAATTGGTTCATTTGCCATATTTCTACAGTTCTGATTTAGCTGAACAATGTGATCATTATGCCACCAGTTTTCAATAGAGGTGTCACAATGAAAAATAATTGCAATATTCCACAATATTAACTGTACCCTAATTGCAAAAGTTTTGAAATATAATTACCATGAAAGCTAATGCGACAGGGAACATTAAGCATAATTAGTGTATTTTTAAAAAGGGAAAAACTGTTAGAAGCTTGTTATTGTCTCATAAGGTAGCTTCAAATTAGCTGGATGCAGAGCACTTTCAGCGAGGTTTGCTATAATTTCCGTTATTAGCGCAGACTGCAATAAATTTATTTGACATAGCCCACACCTGCTAACCCTGCAGGAAGGGATTTCTGATGTGCACAGGTCCCAGGCTTCGTGCAGAATCTGTCACCATTTCCTGGGAGACAGCATTGGGTAAGATTTAGGTGTGGGTTGGTTGGGAGGGTTTTGCAGTCATTGGCTGGGCGGTCGGTTTGAAGGGGTCAGTCGTGCTGCACTGCTCAAATTGCACCACGTTTCAAGGAGTTTCTGCAAAGACACACAAAGGTGCTGTAATGCAGCACTTCAAACAAAGCATTCCTTGCACACCAGCCCCATGCTCTGAGAAAACGTACTATCTGTTTGCTTTAGAGAGCAAATCCCGGCTTTCACACAGAGCGTGGAAGCTCACCCGCATGATTAGAATTCATTTCTTTGAAGGAAAGGAAAGCAGTACATCACACCACTTGCATACTGGAAATGTTTCTGTGCCTGCAGAGCTGGGGATAGGATCCAGGCTGCAAGAAGCAGTGCTGATGTTCTGGAAGATCAATTTTTCAGTAAGAAACAGCTAAGAGATCTTCCTGTGGGTTTGGGTAATATTTTGCAGGTAGAAACTAATGTTTTTCTGGTTTTGCTGTACTTCAAAATTCCTGAAATGTGTTTTGGCATAGGCTAGATCCAAACATAAATATACAGAGGAATAGCATTGTTCAAGTATCATTACAGGGCATAGTTTTAAAAATCACGTACATTGCTTGGTCTTAAATTGCCATTAATCACTGAGGCTACTTTTTATCATCCCTGTTCGCTGTAATTGCAGATGTGTAACATTTATTTTGGAAGGAATTGCTGTTGTGCATTAGATAAGATTTTGGATTAGCTAATGCAACTCATTTTCCCCTGGAATCATCTCAGGAAAAGAAGGGCATCTTATGCTAACTTTTGGAAATGTAATTTCTGAAAATGTCATGTTTTCAGTTTAATTCCTGTGATTTTTAATCTATCCAGTGTCTGTCTGGCAACAGCAAAAGCTCTAACATTGCTGCTAGGACAATTTAAGAAACTTTTAAGAAAGTTTCTTGGTTTTCTGCCTCAAAAGTAATTCTACTTTAATTCAAGCCCAGGGCAGAGCTTGTATCTGAGGAGGTAATGTTTAAATCTGAGGAAGGATGTTAAGGTATGGAAATCCAAATCATATTTACAGTGTGCATTATGGAAGTCAACCATTTGAAAGCAAGTAGGAAGAACAGGAACCTGTTCTTTCTTTCAAAAGGTAAACTGATCCATTTATTCAGCCTAACCCCACTTTCAATGAATTTCTATTTTGCAAAAGTGAGGTGGGTTTTTTAAGTTCTGTTAAACTGTGGACATGGAAATCCCTTTCTATAACCTTTCATGAGTTCTTCACTTATGTTTTGAAGTGTGACAGTCATTTGAAACCTGTGCAGATGTTGCTGAACAGCCGTTTGGTGTATATATATTACGTAGGTTATCAGATCTTACAAGAACACTTCCAGTTAGGAAGCAGCACTTCAGAGCCATTGAACTGAGGGGTGCAGGATCCAAGCAAGATGCGGGAATGTGTGATGCAACACTCCAGCCCCATGACCAGCACACAGAAAATCAAGTTAGATGATAGCAGCAATCATATTGTGTTCTCACATCCATTACACTTACATAAAGAGAACAGATTACAGACTGTTCAGTATTTTGCTTAAAGGAACTAAGTTTTAGCACTTAGATTTTAATGCTTACATTGTCTGAAATGAAGAATGTGAGCTGTAATGTGTAGGGCTGGATAGCTTTATTTCCTCATTTAGTTGGATCTATCCCGGTTCATTTTATTAACATGACCCTTATGCTATTTCCCTCAGCATGCAGAAAGACAAACCCGATTCAAAGGGCAGGTTGGCACAGTGCCTGCTCCGCCCCTGCTCCTACCTGACCCGGAGCTGTGAGAGCGCAGCATGGAGATGCGTTCAGGTTAATCACTGGTGCTGACAAGCCTTTCTAGGTGCTGACAAGCAGCAAGCCTCAGATCCAGGTTTTTCCAAAAGGCCTCTGCTTCTCAGTGTCTCAGTAATGATGCCTACATTTGAGAGCCTTTTCTTTTGATTATTCACCAGTGCTGAGACTTACGGGCAAAATATTGCCTTCATTTGGCAGCACAAGTCAGCTCTGTCTTGGCTCAAAGTGAGCCGCTGTGAGCAGCCGCAGCTGAACATCCCCATCCCTCTAGGAAGAGGGCTGGCTGAGGTCACTTCTACAGAACACTGACACCTTTTGCTTGAAATGCATTAATGTTTCTGAAGTGCCTCGTTTTCATAAAAGTGATGTACAGCTTCCTGGTATTGTAAGTGCAACCTGTGTGTATCTCCTGCCAAAGTGCAGTACAACATTAGCCGAGTATCATGTTTGGTAAATGGAGAGAGTCTTTACAGTGACTTAAAGAGATTGCTGTAGCCAACTGGGAAAGATTTCAAGTACAAAGGCTTTTTTGGTCTTGGATTAGTGTCTTATAAAAATACACATTATTATCCAACTCTTACTACTAAAATAGGTACTTTACAGATGCCATAAATCTTAATTGTCAATATCCTATTATTAAATAGGGACTCGTATAGACAGAGAAATACTCTCTAATATTAATTTAGAATTTAAATATTGCCTGTTTTAACAAACCAGACTATTCAGGAACTAGTAGAATTATAGAACACTTCAACTGTGTGTATACATGCTTGTGTCTGAATATACCATTGTGCCAGTAATTTTTTGTCCAATTGCAAAAATGCCTTAAGTCAATGGACTTGAAAAATATGTGTGCTTTCAGTCATACGACCACTGACAAAAGTGTTTGTCCTTCAAAATGTGTTAAATTCATTTACTATGATTTTTATTAGAATATTTTTTTCTTCTTTCTCTTCCTTAAATCTAGGATTGAGATGCCTTCAAATGTTCTTTGGAGAGCTGCAGGAAACATTTGGTTTTGTTAATGATTTTCTTAAAAGCCTAGGTGTTCTGTAAATGGTACTTAATAGAGCAAGATGAAATAACAGTACATGTAATGAGTTATACATGATCTCTCATGCTATGTATTTTTCCGTGCACCTCCACGTGACCTAAGAACTCCTTATTCCATTGCCTCTGACTTTGATAGAGCGTACAGATGTGGTCTGACAGTACGAGCTTGCCCATGGGCTGTGGATTCCTCTTGCCATTCCCACCATGTATCACCACTGGAGCTCCAAAGAAATGGCTGATCCATGTAGATGATAGCAGGTACCAAATGGGAGCGATCACCTTTCCCAAGCAACTTAGGCTTCTGATTCATTTTTTAAGATCAAATGTAATGTATCTGTTCTTCTGAAAACAACTTTAAGCTATGTGTTTCGCAAGACTTGCATTGATTCATTATTTAATGCTTACTGTTAACTCCTTGGCTTAATTCCCATGTTATTTATTATATAAAACATTATTTCATCAGCTAGATTGAAACAGATGAGAGTGGAGAACAGAGCTCTGCAAATTTAAATATGTATTCAATATCCAAATCAAGCTTTAGATTTTCAGAAATTAATCTCCATTTAGGCTCCTATATGAAAAAGGATTTCTTTCTGGTTTTCTTGACTCTTAAACATGGATGCAGATACTCATGCATACAAAGAAGCATGTCAATACTGAAATGTGTAGATATCATTTTAAATAGATTGTATCTAGCATAGAAATTGGGCCTTATTACCACCACGGCAAACATTTGTTCTTACAGCTGTTCAGCATATCTAGGTATGCGACTTGCGTGTTCTTTCCTTTGAAATCGTCTTTGAAAGTGAACTTTTATCAATTGCGGTGCTAAGAGCTTGTATTTGCAAGAAGATTGCTTTGGTGGGTGCATAACCTTGATGGATGCAGTGCTGACAGGAATGCTCACAGCATTGTCGCCACCTTCCTGCATTCTCTATTGGTAGCAGTTCTGGACAAAGTGAACAAAATGCTCAGATGTATATTTTATTCTTGATATGTTGGGGCAGGTTGTGGATTTTAACTCCCTATATTTCAGCTTGCTCAATGGTTTGGAACAAAAGAACTAGCTGGAAGGGAAAAAATCACATTAGATCTGAGTCAGTCACACACACCTGCTGTTCCCCACGAAACCTTTATATGGTCGCTGGGGATATCCTTGTTTTCAGTTCCCTGAGGAATTACAGGTGTGTCTCTACTATCTGTAGTAAGCCAAAAATTAGACATTGGAATCCTCTTCACTCTCCCCCTTCTTTTGTCCCTTTGCTGCCCAGTTGACATTGAGAGGGTATTAAAATAAGGTGCCAAGGCCAGCTTCCTTTGCTCTCTTTGCTGAGCAGTGACGGTACCTTCATTAATTAACATGAGAATTAGTATTACTCATAGTAATACTTGTGATTCAGGGATTTCTGTGCTCTACCATGTATAGGGAGTGTATGTTCCTCTTCTCATTAAGACTTTCTACTTGCTCTTCACGTATGCTCAATGTCAGATATTTCCTGATGGGGTTTACTGCCATAAATAGCTGTCCATTTTTTATCCCCACCAGCTGTGGTTTGAGTAGCACAAGCAAAGTTTATGAATCACTTCTCCTTGACAGATCGTAACAGCCACAATATTCTGCCACATCGCCAGCAGCAGCAAGTGAATGGTATTAGCTCTTAACTCTCCAGAAAACTCTGTTCAGTAATTAAACATTAAGCCTCTGATGCCTATCATCATTCAGTGCCAAGACCCTTTACAATACAGGTTTGTTATATTCAGGTAATGATATTAGAGATGATAATTTATTCTGGAAATGTAGCTATCTGAGAAGAATGAATTTACTGAAATCAGAATTTCATTTATAAGCTGGCTTTTCAGGACTTTTCTCCTAATTCTGGCATTCACCATGCAGGAATATTTATTTCGTTAAAAAACCCTCTGAATGTAGGATAATTGACAAAGAGTGATGAAAAGAACAATATTTAAAACTGTGGCACCAGTAGCAATATGTAATATAATGCAGAAATCTGCCTTCATTCAATAAGGGCAAATGATCCAGCAGCACTTCAAGCTTTGGGTATCATTTCCAAGTTAATGTGCTCTGCTTTAGTGTTAATGTAAAATTGAGATCAACTCACTAGCTAACAAAAGAGGTCAGGAAACTTCAAATAAAAAATCAAACTTATAAGAAATACAGCACTGCTGACAGAAACTGTAAAGTCTGTTTTCCATCAGTCTATGTACATAGCTCATTTCATATTATTGTCATGAAAAATAATAAGGATCACCCTCAGGTAAATTAATAGCTGTGTGTATGGTAGCAGCCACAGCTCCTGCTCACAAGCGGAAGCTGTAGTGCTCTGTTTTACAACACAAGCGGCCAAAAACAATTAAACCACACTTAAAAAATCTTAAAAAAATCTTAAAGTTGCAACGTCAAACATGTAGAAGTCTGATGTCAGAAATAAGTCTGTCTATGCAATCTGAATTCACCCAGTGTTTTACACTACAATGCAGCGTACAGAAAGAAAGCTGGAGCATTACTCTGGTCCCTTCAGCCCCAGCAGCTGTGGGGCCAGGCCCAGCATGCCCCCCTCATTGTAGCAGAGCTCTCTTCCCCCCATCCTCATGCTGAGCTTTTCCCAACTTTCCTGTTTATTCAGTATGCAATCTGCTTGCTATCCAGTTCTAATTCCCATTTTCCTTACTCATCTTCTAGTGTTTCTTATGAACTGACTTCCACTCTTTACTTTGTCTGGCTCTGTGTGGGGAATTCATTGTTGCTTTGTTTTTTCCCTCCTTTCTCAATAGTTTTCAGTCCCTCTTTGCTTTGCTGGGATCTTCAAATGTGTCTCTCTTTTTCCACTGTCTTTGTTAGGTCTGTCTTTCTGTCTTATTTCTCTCAGCGCCTTGCCTCCATCACCCCGAGAGCTCCCTGTCCCACCTCAATATTTTCTAGCCCTCAGTCCTAAGCTTCCTATTTTCTGGTTAATCAGAGACAAATCCCAGCCCCTGTTCAGTCTAGTTGAAGTGGTCAGTCTATGCTGCTTCTTCTGCAGGTCTGTCTCATCTCTGTATTGCATTGCACAGTAGGAGCCTTTGTCTCTGCCCAGCATGAAATGCTTGGGAGGTGCACAGCGTGCAGCAGTGTCTTCCGCAGCACTGACATCAGGTAAAGTTTTGCATTACCACCAGGTCTCGATACTACTCGTGACTTCTTGGACAACAGCTCATTGTGAGTGGAAATGCTCTTCTCTAACTTTTAGTCTCCTTCACATAATCCCTGGTCCTCCCGACTTCTTCTGTAGCAGAACTTGAATACAGAGGACTTCAATGCAGAGATTGCAGTGTAAGATGGAAATGGGATGCACTAATGTCACCTCCCTGGTAGATGACCCTATTCTACCCTAGCATCACTCTGTCCATGACCCTCAGAGTCTGTGGATTCCACACATACCGGTGCCCCTACCTGCTGCAATTGGTGGCTGGAGAAAAAGGAGTGCTGCTCTTTGAGCAGGTGGTAGCAAAATATTAGGCACTTGTAGTCTTTCCTATCTAAGCCACCACCGCTGCAGAGATGCTTTGCTGGTGATTTCATCACCACTCCATGTGAGCACAGACACTGGAAGTCAAGACAGTGCAGAGTATGAGGCTACTACTACCAGTTCCTAATAATTTTGTTAGTATTTGTCATTGTGCACATTGAAAAATGTGGTACTGGTGTGGTACTGTAGTACTGTATGTCATAAACTTATGGTTTATAGTAGCCTGGAGGCCCAGTTGCAGGGGGAAGAGGAAAGCCCTTTTTTGATCCAGGCAAGCGTCCAGCTGCAGACAGTCTTTGCAAATGTGGAATTTTCAAAGCAAACTAAAGCTGTTGTGTGCATGGACACAGGGATGGCAAGAAGCAATTCCCTGATACAGTCACTGCCCTTCCACATGCCTCATCTCCGCTCTGGAGCACAGGGTGTTCTAGCTGTTCAAGCAAGGTGTTCCTCTGTTTTCTTTGCCTGTTGATAAAGGCAAAATATTCCTGCTCTCTTCCAGAAAAAGTGTAAGCCTTTCACCTGGTGTTCTCCAGAACAAGAGCAGGCTGGTATGATTTTTGTAGAATGATGACCAGGCAGTTTGGGGGTGTTCTAAGACAGAAAAGCAGAATATTTGAGTAGGCAATACAAGGACAAGATTAATAATTGGTGGAGTTTGTAGTGCATGGGATGTATGTACAGATGGAAAATTGTCAGAAATGTTGTGGGCGTGTAATTTTATGTATTTCTTTTTCTGTTCAAATTCTTTCATCAATTTTATTAATCTTTAGAAAAATGGTGTAGGAGCAGCTACACTGAAATTAGTCGTAGAATCACAGAATCCCAGTTTGGTTTGTGTTGGAAAGGACCTTAAAGCTCATGCAGTTCCAACCCCCTGCCACAGGCAGGGACCCCTTCCACTGGAGCAGCTTGCTCCAAGCCCTTGTGTCCAACCTGGCCTTGAGCACTGCTGGGGATAGGGAAGCCACAGCTTCTCTGGGCACCCTGTGCCAGCGCCTCAGCACCCTCACATTTCTTTCTTATATTCAACCTAAATCTCCCCTCTTTAAGCTTGAACCTATTGCTCCTTGTTGTATCACTACAATCCCTGATGAAGAGATTAATATTTATTTACCCCTTTAAGAATAAGAACAATATTAGAAAATTACAATGCAGAAAATAATAGCATGTTTGCAATATATACACATTTTTGCTTGGAATAAGGATGAATGGATGCTGCTGTGTTGCATATTGAGATTTCCTTTTAATGTATCTCTAGGATACAAGCAAAACCTAAAATACTGAAAATACAAAGTAGAGATGCTGTTTGGTTGTGAACAAAAAAGGAGTTTAGAATAGGGAACAGTTGTGAATGGAAAGCTTGCACTGTTAGGCAGATTCAGAAGCTCACACTTCTAAAAGAACACTTTGAAGAACACTATTCTGTCTTTCATAATGAGGTAAACACAGCTAATTCTGAATAACTGGAAGTGAATTTGGTTTGCAGTATGTTAGATGATAGGCAATATTATTGCCTAATAGCAGAATTTTGAAACAGTAACTTCCACCAGTTTTAGAGAGCATTCAGAAGGGTTTAAAAGCAACAGCACTAGTGCTGAATAATACGTTATTCTACAGTTTTTTCACTTAGTATTTAGAGACTTTTAGGAGGACTTGCATTTCAGGCTTGGAGTAATAAAATATCTGCCTGTTCTCATTCTTTCCCACCTTTTCTCACCTTTACGTATTTGAAGGTAAGAGTTTGAAATGTTAAACTAAGGAAAGAGTTGAGTCAAGAAGGAGCTGTCAAGGTGCCCACCGCTATCACTGTGGTCTGTAGCACGGAACTAGCTGCACATACCTGGGAGAGATGATTATTTAAATGCAGAACTTGATACAGCACCAGTTCTGTTCTAGATACCATGTGTAATTACACGAAGTGAATGTGTGTGTGTAGCTATGTATGTCTATATATGCATATTATTTGGTTAATTTGGCTTTGTGTTGTGTTTTGTTCACATCAAAAAATTGTTCTTGACAGGGTGATGTGTGTCTGGACAGCCCCAAATACAGGTCAAAATCATAAATGAGATCTCTCCCAGTTTCATGGTACTGTGGAATTTTTTGTTGTAGTGCTATAGAAATTGATTACTAATGTGTAGCTTTTGATAATTTCTTTTGTATTTGCGAACTTTTTTGTAGTAAGTTGAATTTAACCTACTGGTTAAGTTTAACCTACTGGTCTTATGGTCTCATGACAAAATGAAGTTTTGGATCATTCCATGATATCAGGTAGAAAGTAGCAATATTATTACCAAGGATGGCTGTGATAAGTGATTTCTCGGTAGGTCTTTTAACAGATCTGTGTGATAGTTATTAGCTCATAGTTTGGATGAAACTACCTGATTTCTTCGCCAAAGCTAGAATAAGATTATTTAAATGAGCTTTGAAGCCTTAATTCATCTGGCAAACTGCTCGAGTGTATTAGAAAGCATTAAGTGGAAGAGGCAAGGAAATTCTGAAAGCAATTAGAGAAACCTTTTGACAGCTCTTTTCAGCAGATAAAAAGCCAGCTTCTTGCAAGGAAAGATCTCCTGGCGTGGGTTGCAGTGTCTTGTGGACAGTTCTGGCATGAATATGCAAATGCCGGATTTAGGGAAAGGCATGTGGAGATACTTGTGGATTATTCAAAATTAAAACAAAAGTGCCAAGAGTATAAACAAGATTTTCTGTCAAATCTGCATTCAAACTTTTTGAAATTGTTCCGTATTTTACTTTGAAATCCAGTTTCTTGAGCAATCGACCCTGTGATCTGAATTTTTCCATATGCATATTCATGTGTGTGTTTACACATTTGTTTGTTTATTGCATCTGGTACTTCAGTAATGTGTAATTTCTATTTCTGCCTTTTGTCTGGAGGCCTCTCATATTACATTTAGATTGTATCCTTTATCATCCCAAATTGACATTTATGCTTTTACTGCTATTGTTTGCCTAGCTCCTCTCTGGTATGGATCAACAATTTATTTTAATCTATGTCACTTCTCTTATCTCCCTCTACACAGAGATGCAGTCATTTTGCACTAGCGTACGCCTACGGAGATTGTGTTAGCAACAGTGCGGTGGCTGCCCCCTCCCCTCTCCGAAATGCCAGGGAATCTTAATTGCTTTTGCAGTTCGTTTATAAGAATGCAGAGACAACAGTATGTGCGAGACCAGCTTTGACAAAAGTAATGGTATGCCAATGCCTATGAATAGATAAATCCTATTTACATAGAGAAATACTGTGGCAGTAGAAAGGAACTCACAGGATGGAAGCACATGGTTGTTTAAAGATGTTATTCTTAGCAGAGAGCCGAGTAAAGTCCAGAGTGCTGTAGAGCACATGCTGCTTTACAGGTGGGATTGGCTTTGTAAACACTAGTTTTTGTTTTAACTTTCTCAAATGAATAGCTTGAAAACTTAGAGTTATGAACGAGAACTAAGCAAGAAACGTTTGAATACCCAGAGGCCTCAGGAACCCCTTCTGCTTCCTGCAGATTTTTTTGCTTTCTAATAATCAGTTTAACAGTTTGCACTCAATTCCTTCCCTAAATCTGTTCAGTTAAAAGCTCTGATCTGAAATAGTTTAGTAGATAAGAAATACTAGCATAATCTGTGTGTAGTGATAGGTTTGGAACTATAAGCAAAGGGTTGAAATGAGTCAGATTTACATACTGAGTAATGAGTATCTCTCTGTTGGAAAGAAGGAATAATGAGAGCAACCAGAATAGCCTTGCAGAGAGCAGGCATGGAAAAGGGTTCTGCAATACTCCACAGGACAATTTAGGTATGAAGGCTGATAATGAGAACCTAATAAAATAATCAGAGGTGACAGGGATAGCAAAGCAGAATAGCCAGGGCCCCTGCCTGCTCCTTTTTCCTGTTTGTAGACCAATGCCTGTGACCTGTTCCGCAGCCTTCAAGTGCCTCAGTGACCCTTCTGTTTTGCTTGGGGTAAATTTCATGCACCATGGGTTCACCATTTGTTGCAAACTATGATGGTGGCATGCTGCACTGTAAGGAAAAACATCGTGTGGAAGGAAAAGGTTGTTTGCATTCATGTACATCCTGGGATAAATACCAACTGATTTGTCACCAACTCAGCTGACAGTCACCAACTTGGTAGGAAAGAGTGCTGATGGATATATTTAGGAGAGAAAATCTGTGTCAGAAATTGATAGAGAAATACAAGAAAAGTCATAAGGAAGTGCAGTGTTCATTTAAACTGTTTATTGAGTTACATGGTAATAGCAGCAATATATATGTATCTACTTATATATATATATATATATATATATATAAAGCCAAACAAAGATAACATTTACCTGCCTTGTTCAAGTCTGAAAGCTCTACCTTCGTGACACATCAAAGTGAATGGATTTTGTGCGTTTTCTCCAGCAGTGTCCTTGCCAGTGACAGCATTTCCCCCTTCTATTTCCTACCCTTTTTTCTTTGCTCATGTAATGGTTATTGTTGCTTTTACCTCAGGAAAATAAATACAGTTTTGGAGAGTACATGATGTTTAGAAAGAAAAATAAAAACGAAATAGATTTTCCTGTTTCAGAGGTCTCCTGCTCTGTGGGATGGGAGTGAAAGCAGCCCAGCAGTATGCCTGCGCAAGCCTGACAGTGATGGTGCCAGAGAGATAATTCAGGGACCACTAATAAGCGATAAGCTATTTCTAGCTTTTATGAATCACAAGATTCTTGTTTTCTTTTCTCCACATCCCCTCTAAAAACCGAGGCAGACAGCAGGCCTGTTTCTTGCAGCCTTATCAAATGTGAATAAACGCCTGTGGCACTGCAGCTCTTTAATTAATGATCTAGAGAAGCCTTATTCTGTTTTCACGATGCTACGTCTCCTTGACCAGGAGCTTTGTTTGCAGTTGTACTGGGCTTCTATTTGCTTGGAGTTAGAAAATCAGATGTTTAAACTCACAGTAGCTGAAGAACAAATGTGTTACAGTTGGGGGTGAACTGGTTAATATGAGTCTTAAGAATTGCCAAGAAATGAGAGCAGAAGAGTATTGCCTCTTTCACTGAAAAATTATGAAGTGTTAGAAAATTGAAGATAATGTATTATTGTGTATCATTTATGACAGTAATATAAGTACTTAGGCTGTGCCTAAGCAATGTTTTTGGCTTTGTTTTGCTCTGTTGATGCTGCAGTTCATTTGAGCAGCATATAGCAATAAGTGGCTTGACTAACAAGTCAAAAGAATAATATATACAATGCAAAGTAGTTGTATTGAACTGGAAGATCTAACTTCATTTGTGCACTTTATGTCCAGCCATACAATGTGTTTATAATATGGGCACAGACTCCTCCATTTGGAGTTGGGGATACCTTAGTCCCTTTGACAAGTTAGGGATCTCTTTGGGTGAACTGGAGGAACACAGAACTACCAGATGTCTTTGCTTATAGAGCTTGGAGTGCCCCAGCCTGGCCTCTGACTGCCCTGCAGGGCACGTTGGGCTTGCTCAGACCTAACTGGTACTGTAACCTGGTATTTGGGTTTCCCACATAACTGGTTGCTCTGTGCCAGCACAGAAATACGTTCCTGTGTCTGCTTTGGCAGTGTAGCTGATCTCACAACAGAAATGTTGGGTCATGACTCCTAAAAGAACGCCTGTCCTAAGCACCAGCAGTGTAACTGATTGTCAGGTCTGAAGCCAGATGATTGTATTTGTGGCTTCCTGCAGTATTCAGGGAGTCAGCCATAAGCCACCTTTTAGCTACCTGAGCCTTTGTGTATGTTTCTTTCCTTTATTAGTCAAGTCAGCATAGCACTTCAGCAAGCCAAATCCTCCAGTTCTTAGTTCTTTAACAGAATCTGTAGCATTTCCTACCTAAGTCCACATTATACATAGAAAGAACAAACTTTCAATGAAGGAGTGGCGAGTTTGCTCAGTCAGACACAGATGCAAATGCAGAGAGCTCTAGGAGATTTTTGGGAACACATTTGGTGCCTTGCCCCTAGATACCCTTAGCCTGTGTGCCAGCAAGTGGCTGCATTAATGTCCTCAGTAGTTGTGAGTTTCCTCCGCTCTGGGGGCCATAGACCAGCTCTGTCTGCAGCAGAGGACACTGTGAGGCTCACACCCTAAATACTAATCTACGTTTACAGAGAACAGTTGTGTTAAATAGATGTTTTGAATCTTTTTGCTTTTTTCAAACTGCTATGCATGACTGAAGCAGGATAGATGTAGGATAACACAAAATATCTTCCAAGCAGTCTGAGTGAATGATGTTGTATTTCCTACCTCAGCACGTTGGCGCATGTTAATGCAAGGTACGTCCTAAGTCAGCCAGTGATTGTCTTTCACTTCTGTAATAAGGGTGCAGCATGCAATCACTTGAGGTCAGAGCTTAGCAGATATGCTGCATTGTTATTTTCTTCTGTTGTTATGCATTCAGAATGTTATCCTGGAATATCTACTATATTACAGTTATTTTCATTGGTTTGTTTACAAAAAGTCATCCCTCCACTCCTTTTTCTTCTTTGAATTTGGGTTGGTAGTTTATAATCAATAGTTAATAGAAGAATATCACGTTGCTCCTTAATTTGTCAACACTGAATTGCATCTCCTATCCCACCACCTATTACATAGCTTTGCTTCCTTTGGAAGGACTGCCTAGTATATTGTATTTTAATTCTTTCTAACAAAATAGAGTAAATTCTAGACCTAGCAACATTTGCTCCCTGTGTATCTTCTCAGTTTTCAAGATCTTTAAGTGCTCTCTACTAGACATTTTCCATTCTGTAAACATTTTCCTAATAATGAAAATACTTAATTCACTCTCTGATTATTACCTTTTTCTTTCACAACCATCTATTCCTACCATAAATTCCTGCTGTATGTGCTTAAATCTAATTTTAGTTGGCATTGCAACTTCTGTATTGATACAGAAGAGCTCCTTGATCTCCAAAATTCCCAAATTTTAATTTTTTATATGCTGATGCATGTAATATATCTCTGCCCTGTGATATTATAGCTGATTTTAATTATCCAATCCAGCTTGGCCATCTTGTTCTCAAAGTTGCTTGCTATTCTCAGTGTTAAGAGTGGGTAGGCCCTTTGACATGCTTCTCACATCATCAGTGGTATGCCAGGTATGTCGTGGGCTCTACCTTAGTAGTTAACATATCTTAAATTTTTGTCTTACATTGAGTGCTACTTAAAAAAAAAACCTAAAAACTGTTGAATTCTGAATCTTAGTATTTAGGAATTAAATTAATGTAATATCTAATATTTTCTGAAAACATTATAATTTAGAATACATAAATAAGTGCATCTAGTGATTTTTTTATTTCCCTATCTGTGTGTTAAAGGAGAAGTAACATTTGAGCAAGTCATTGAAGTCAGTGAATGTAGCTGTCGCATTACTTGATCATGGCATTGTTTCCTTATGATGATAACCATTGGATTGCAGATGTCTGTCAAGTCTATGAATTTACAAACCCTGTCTTTTTTGGCCTTCTAATACAAAACCTGATTTGGAACCTGCTAGATTTATTTTTCATAATATTTAACCTGATTTATTTGTGATGTGGAACAATCTCATGGTGTTCCTTGCATGTTTGACCTGTCATTTAGAACTGCTGTATCACCAGCACAAATGAAATCTGTGATTAACTCTTAGACCATGAAACATTTCTATTGTTCCAGTCTACAATTTCTTCTCATAATGAAACAATGGCAGTGACAAACAAGAGAAGAGATTGCATTCTCAGCTTGACGCCAGCAGCTGTATTAGGCTCTTTGCTTAAGTTTGCATTTCGTTTAACTGAAGAAGCCGTGCCTTGAAATACAGTTTGGTAAACTTAATTATTTTGGCTTGCTTCCTGTAATATTTCAAGATATGTGAAAATGAATCACAATGGGGGTTATCATATGCTTTCCTAAAAGCTATGAAGTTTATAATGGGTAGATATTGCTTTCTTGTGTTCCACCAGTTGTTGTCCTCTGTTCATGCCATAAATCTTTAATTTTGACTTTAGGAGCTCTGCCTAGCTTAATTTATTTTATTTAAACCACACTTTGTTTCTTACATCAGAATTATACTTCAGCTTCTTTCTTCTCATTGAGAAGTTCGGGTTGTAAGCAGCTTGATACGATCCACTTTGGGTGACACAGGAACGTGCTGAAACACGGTCCTAGTCGGGGAGCACACTTTGTTGTTGAATAGAGCTCAGAAACCCAAATAGCAGTAAAGCTGTGTGCTAACGGCCACGCTTCCAGCAGTGCACAGTTTCTCAGTAAGCTTTGCTTTCAAACCAGTGCTCCGTCCTCTGTGACCTGCCCGCCCCTTGCACCGTGCCCCCTTCGCAGAGCACAGAGGTCTCAGGCCCCATCGTGACATGGGGAGGCCCCTTTCGGGCCATTCCTGCCTGCTGCCTGCAATTCCCTGTGATGAGGCCTGACCCCGTCCCCAGGGCCAGAGAAAAGCTGGAGGACCCAAGCAGAGAAGCAAGCACAGGGGAGGGAATGCTGGAAGAGAAAGAGTTAAGGCTAGGGGAGGGGAGCATGAAACGCCAGGTATACAGAATACTGCAGTGAGCACAAGTCCCAAATGGTCTTTAGGACTACCGTGAACTTAATGTGAAATAGTGTTCAAATGGCTTTTAAGGAAAAATAGAAGATTCGTATGTGTATCGTACATAGGTACATAACTGCTGGAGAGAAGAGGGAAGGAGAATACATCTTTGCCTAGGAATTACTTCTTTTTGTTTGGTTAATTATCATACAAACAAAGAACTGGAAGGAATCTTCCAGCCCACAGAGTGTTCTCCCTGGTGGCAACACATGCCTTTGAATGGGGAGTACAGATTACAACACACCAGCAAAGGAGGAAACCAAGTAAATGTCGTTAATCCTCATCAGAAACTCACAGTCATGATGAAGTAAAATAACTGCAGGGCTTACATGGTAGTCATAGTTTGCCCCATCGACGTAGATTTTGCATTCAGCCCTCAAGAAAATTTCTTTTACTATCCAATTAGTTTTTATTATATTTCTAGTGAAGATTTGTAATATTAATTGCCAACATAAAAACAAAGATGCAGTGCACTGAAACAAATGGATGCTTTTTTTATGCTTAGATTAAAACATTACTTGTAACTGTTTACAGTGAAATCTCCTTGCTGTCACAGTGGTGTTAACAGGGTTATAAACTTTTAAGATCTTAAACGGAAACAGAAAAGTATATTATCTTCTAGCTATTGTGTAATCTACCATTTGTTACCCAAATATTGCTGCATTTATACTGTATCATATACTTATCAAACATCTACATGACTCCTTAACTATTTCCAAAACAAAAGAGTCATTATTTACCCACTGTGAAAATAGTCTTGTGTTAGTGGTATTAGAAATCATTAGCTCTATTAAGTCCGTTATCAGCTATGCTAGCAGCTGGAAATATCCTGCAGCTCAGGAGGGCTCCAAAATGTTCCCCAGTCATTATATTCTAGATCACTTTATTTTCTTGTACGGTGAAAACAGATTAGAATCACATTCAGCCACAGGCAAAAATAGAAGCTGACAGCAGTGGTAGAAAAAGATTTATGAAACTTTTCATTGCTGGGGGCAGTATTTTGTAACAAGATAATAGTGTTGTCCCTTAGGTAGGAGCATGAGTGAAACAGTTCGGCTATGTCTTTCTATCATGTTGGTGCACGGTGTCTCAAAACGACACAGTTATCACACCGTAAATACAGCCCAAAGCATTACAGATGTCTGTAAGCAGCATCCATATTAATTGTTAATGCATAAAGAGGAGGCAGATCTGTTTGTTTTATCTTAGGAAATATTTTTTTTTAAGGCTGTAGTATCAATTTTGTCTTGTCATTGCTTGCTTTGAATAGGATTGACTCCAAAGATGCTATCTTGAAGCACTGGGGTTAAAACAGTTCCTTTATCAGTCTTTGCTCTGAGTGAGGTTGGCCCTTCAAACTGTATGTCTAAGTGGCAGGATTAAAATAATTCCTTTAACATGGCTTAAGATCACTGGGGCTTTCTGGTCCTTAGCAGAAGGGATTTTGGCAAAAGCTGTTCCATCTTGAGAAAGAAAAACAATTCAATTTTGCAAAAACTCCAGGCTTGAAAGAATAATGGTGAGTCCATGAAAGTATCTTTTCAGTTTACTGTTCCATGGCTGTATAGCTATTGGATCCCTATTTTTAAATCCCTCTGAAATAGTACTGAGGTTCAAGAAGCATATGTCTTAGGACTTCCCAGTAATGCCTCTGAATTTGGAAACAAGGTAGTATATAACTAGGGCTAAGGGAAAAGCTGTACATTACACAAACCACTGCACATTTGTAGGGCTAATCCAAAAAGGTGGGTGTGTATTATAAGTAATTACAGGTAGGTATGTCTGCAGTAAGTGATCTAGCTGTACATGATCTAGCTCTATAGATATGCCCAAAGTGTGTAGCAGAGTTTACCCTGTTCAGTACTTCATTCCTCCTGCCTCTGCAGTTCCCTTGTCCCATCCTTGATAGCTCTCCAGCAGGATTTCTGTGCTTCACCTGCTCACTGTTTGTTCCTGACCAGCTAGGGATTAGTTTTCTATATCAAGGATCATTTTTGTAAACCGGGTTGTTGTCCCATGTATTCCTGAACAGCCAGTACCTGCATATGCTCAGATAACTGTGTGTACCTGATAAATTGTTAGTGACAGGTGTAAATTCCATTATTTGAGAAATTCTGCTCTATGCTTCCTTTTTTGTTGGCCATCTCGGGTAAATTAGTATAGGGCTGCTTCAAACTGAATCTGAAACTCTCCCTGCTGTTCATGTGAGGAGCTGAAATCTGCATCACTTGAGTCCCTGTCTAAAGCATCTTCTGAAGTATTTATAACTAAGGCTCTGAAAATGTTACAAAGATAGTTGCATGTCATTTCTTCTTATGCAAAACCCGCTTTGGCATGACATATCTGGAGCAGTAAGAAAGGCTGAAATGTTTATTTTGCCAGCTGACCTAAGTGAACAAATGGGTACAGAAAGATTGGAATGGGAATTGTTGTATTTTATATGATGAATCAGGCTTTGAAACAGGCTCAGACTAATTTGGTGCTTTGCAGAGCTGTCAGAATTCCTGCCAGTTATGCAAGATGTTTGAGTCTTATACAAGAATTGAAATAACAATTTTAAACACAATTATTTGATTAGGAAAAAAAACACTTTTGTGTCTTTCTGCTTTGGGCTGTACAGATTCTCCACACACATGGCGAAATATGGGAAAGAAGAGAATGGCATTTAGGAAGGCAAAGTCTTATCAGTCTTTAATTAGGAAGTAAGATGGTACAAAGTGAAGATGAAGCATCTGATTTTGTATTTCTATGTCACAAAAAAGAAAATAAGGACCTTTATGTTATTTGAAAAAAAAAATCAGCTGTATATAACCAGGTGTGACAGTGAGTGGGGATTTCATGTTTCAGCAGATGCTACAGAGGGGCTTTGTTGCTGTGGACTTAAGGATACTATCTTTGAAGAACACAAATTGTACTTGTCATTAATTGCATATTTCAGCAATGGAATTATAATAACTCCTTTGTGTGATGCTGCAAGTGAGAGATGGTTTGTTGTTTGGGGTATTTTTTACTAGGAGTTTAAGATGGATTGCTGTGGAGGATAGACTGTAAGAGATGATGAGCTAAGGGATAAATCCGAACTGCTGAAGAGATGGCAGGACAGGAAAAGAAATAAAAACTACACAAAGGCAAGTATGAAAAAACCCACAACCTAAAGATAAGTAGGTAGCAGAAAGAGAGGAAAGAGAAGGAATGCAGCAATGGTAACTAATGATAGGTCTTTCAGACACCCTCAGAGCTCTGGCACTATCAATCAGTCTGTTAGAGCAGGGTGGTGCTGTATTTGCATGTGCTGTTTTGCTTCATAAAAGGCCTTGCACCAAAGTGTTGATTTCTCTTTTCCTTCTCTTTTCCACCTCTGAAAGGCTTTCCATGTCACTAACATTGTACAGTTCCTTTTTCTTTCCAGTAGCAACTGCACCATGTCAACCACCAAGGGGAAATCTCCCTTCCTGACCATGGGTGGCTGTCCGCTGTGCAGATGGACAGTGCTCTTCTTCAGCACATCCATGGTACCTGCTCCTGAAAAGATCTCAGGCTGCTCGTGGAACTCTCCTGTATTACCAACCCAGTGCCCTTCAGGGGCTGCAGTGTGCTTTTCTATTTGATACACTAGGAATCTGAGGTAGGGGTGCAGGCTGGTTCAGTGACCTGCATATCATCCTTACCACTAGGTTCCATGCCCAGCTAAGGGCTTGTTCGGTACGAATAGCATCTGTCCTTGAGTTCTGAGCTAATTTCACTGTAGTTTGGCAGAGCAGTTGCCCAGTGGCTGAGGTGGCTGCTGTCTGTTGTGGCTCCCGAGTGCAATAAAGTCATGACATTTTTTTGCCAAAAGCAGGAGGTATGCAGCTTGCGCCAGCCACAGTGATACCTGGAGTATACCCACCTTACTCCTCACATGAATCTGTCACTTGCTCCTCAGTTTGACTCTGAGGCTTCTTTAGCAGCAGGTTCCCTATGTTCGGAGGGTATTTTGCTGCCAAAACATACTCTAAATGAGAGGACCAGCTGTTCTCCCTCAGGACCAAGCTTCCACTTGCTCCTTAGTTTGCTTCTTAATTGTCTTATCACTGATGAATAATTTAATGCTTTTTCGTGAGTATTTCATAAATTTAGAGTTTTGGGGAGTCTCAGTTAATAAAAAAAAGAACATACGGCAACAGAGAATTCATTCTCTTTCCCTCCATTCCTGGCACTGCTTGCTGTATTTCCCTGAGCTTGTATCAAACAATATGCAAGTAAATTGAAATCGTGAAACCATATCAAGATGTCTGTCAGCATCCTACACAGATGTGTAGTTTGGGTTTTATTCCAGACTACTTTTTTATGATGAAGAAAATATGCATGGAACAGTCTTTAAGCTTTAACAGTGATCGACTTGCATGCCCTGGAGAGGGTAGCTTTTGCTTTTTAGTTTCTGTCAAAATGTACTAATCACACATTAGCTTAAAACCACAATCCTCTGCAATGGGTGGCACTTGGTTTATGTAGCATTTGGAAAATCTATGATCAGCTGTTGGCTTTTCATTCAGGTTTTTGGGGGTTTGTTTTTTAATAGATAGCTAAAGGTCATGCAGAACAACATAACATTTCTAGAACTTTATCCCATGTAGAAGTTGCCCCATTTGTTTCTGCTTCCTGAAACACATTATTCAGATATTCTGTATGAAAAAAAAAATAGTTAAATTTAAACATGGGTTACTTTCTGTATTGGCACCAGTGGAGTTAGTTTTCATGTGGCTATATTTGTTGTGACTGGAGAAATGTATGTGCCAGATGAGCAAGGCCTGTTGTATGAATACAAGGACCAGGGTAAAACCAAGGGACTAGGTCACACGGCTCAATACTGGTAACATCCTTATCTCATGAGGCCTTGTTTATGAAGCACCTTAAAAAGAACACAACGTGGATATTTTAGAGAACACCAAGTATTTATTGTTGGTGGTGGTTGTTGGTATTGATCAAGTGTATGTAACATTGAGTGCAAGCAGTTTTGACAGGTAAAACTTCATAACTGACGTTCCCAGAGTACAAGGTTACTGGATTTTAATGATCTCTTCCTATACCATGTTTACCGTTCAGTTTAACATCTCTTCCACCTTCCCGTGTTTGTGAATATTTCTTTCAAAAACCACTCATTTAAAACAAAATCTTTGCTACTGGGGCAGCCACACGCCATTGTGACTGTGTCAGATAACTGTCATTTCTGAGAGCTCTGTTTGATACAATGATCATACTTGTTCCTGATGCAGGTCTCACATGCATGTACCCACCTGTGACACCCCTCTGAAGGTGCAGCCTCTCCTTGTTATCAGAATAAATCTCCCCATTAGCAGAGTTGCCTGAGGTGAAAACTGAGTGTAAATTAATACGTTTAACACTTACCAGTAGCAAGAAAATTACTAAAAATTAACACATTTATGTAATTATTTTATTTTATTATTTTTTATTTTGTAAAATAACAGCTATTGGCATGGAAAGGCACAGCAACAATTTAGCTAGATAAGGTTTATTTTTTAAGGTTTTGGTTCATTCCATGTTAAGCAGGGACACATAATAAGTATCCCACTGCCTAAAACTACAGATAGCTGTAAATTACTGGGAGTAATATAATTAAAATAACTTTAACTTGAAATACTAGAGATGTTTAGGGGGAAACAAACTCTCCTCTTGACTTCAGAATTTAAGCTTCGTTGCTTCTGAACGTTCCTTGGAAAACGCAGTTGATAAAAGGCCTTTTCAGAAAAGCCTTGACGTGTTGAGCACATCTCTCTAGAGAGCTGTGAAGACTTAGCACAGGTATTTCCTGCATATTTATTTAGAAATGGGAAGATTGTGTGCTGTCATTCTGTGCCATAGTTGTGGTATCGAACCAAACTAATCTGACTGGATTGTTTAAATACAAACTTGCAACTTAATATCTATTAAATTCTTAACATCCTTCCAAATTGATGCAAGTGCGCTCCCTCTCTGAGGGAGGACATGAGAGGTGGAAACAGTGACTGGGGCATGAGACTGCTTCAAAGCACATGGATGGTGGGGACTCTTGGTCCCAGTGTATCAAACTAAATGTAGTCCAAATTTACCACCCTACACTATCCAAACAGCATATAGTGTGTAAGAGGGGGGTCTAGGACCTTCTACTCTCATCTGTTGATTTGTTTGTGCCAAATTACCTGCTGATCTGCGTATAATTTATACATGTAGCACAGATACAAGAAGCTTCCTTTCTATGTAGATGACTACTTTAAGTGTTCATAGGAGATATCTGTTTAGAGGCTTTTTCCCTTCTGACTTTTTCCTTGCCCCTGCGTCTCAAAGAAGCAGAACTCTTTGACTGACTTCAGCATCCTCCTTATCTCCTTTTCTTCTCTGTCATGATTTCACAAGTCAGCTTCAGCGTCAAAAAGTTTTGCCCCTTGGTCTGTGGGGTTTCTGAAATTCATCTATCACTTTATGGCTTTAACTGTCGTGAACCCTTCCTGTCCAAGGGATTCCAGTAGTCCACACACATTTTAAAGCAGAGATTTCAACCATAGGTTTCGATTATTTCTCATCATTAGAAGAAGCTGTTAGCAATTTTTGCAAGGTGGCCTATGTTTATCCAGAGGTTTTAGCCAAACCGCAATCTTGGTATTTAACTACTTTCTACTATCCTATGATGTTAATGAATAGCACACTGAGGTCATCATCTTTTCCCGTTTTTAAATTCATCTTTAATGTTGCTACTATCATTATTCTGAATGCAGAATTGCACCTGAGAGCTGTTTTCTCTCTTTTCCTGGTGCTAAACTCCACTTAGTACTGTGGTGGACTCAGACATTATATAATTCTATCATAGCTACTTTTATACCTTCAATAGAAAATAGAATCTGTTCCCTCATTGCTTAATGAATACCATATTTCATATGGCTCTTTACTTGAATCTCTTTGCATTGCTGGTCTTCTCAGAAAAATAAAGGTCATGGCCTTGAGACAAAGAAGGGCAGGTAAAGATGATGTTGATCTGAGTACCTGGGGCGAAATTGTGTATTCAAAACTGTATGCCAGATAGATATTGGGCAGGACTGTGCTACTGACTCTACCCTTGACACCAGGAACAAGAAGCATTGACAAAAAACATTACAGTTCTCTGTTTTCTGTTTGCTCTGATAATGTGGGAGCGCTTCAGTGCTTGGTGTCTGCCAGTAAGATTACACAGTCTCTTCAGGTTTAAATTCGATTGTCTTCTCCATGCTGGAGAAGTAAGAACAGTGCATATTTAAAGTGGCAGCCCAAAGCTTATAGTTGCATTGTAATTATGGTGTCGGGGCAGGCTGGGTAAACTGGGCAGAGGATAAGTGAGCAGCACAGTCCCGGGGGATGAAGAGTGACTCTGTTTTCTTTCTCACTGATTGTAAGTGATTACACAGGTGTATTTTAATTAAAAAACACCCATAGCCTTGTTCTGAGAGCCTCTTCAGACTCATAATAGAGAACTGAACTGAGGTTTAACATCTTGATGAGGATTAAGTTTCTGCAGGAACTTGGTAATGCTATTTAGGTAGTACAACACTTGCTCTTCTCCAGCCAGTCAAGGTTTTTGGTGAGCTACTTCCTCTCCTCTTTGCCAGGGAGTATTTTTCCAGCTTGCAGTAAACCTGTTTTTGGTAAATGCAGCAGTAGTTAAGTATTTGATCCAGTACTGTTGCTGGACAGCATAAACTCAGTGGGTACCTCATCACAATGCTGTTAGGCAGTTACTTTCCTGGTCTCCAAGCTGACTGAGAGCCAGCTGCAGTCTGAAAGCTGTTATGGTGCTGGCATGGAGCTGTGCCCAAAGCAGCCCCTCAGGCAGCAGCAGGGACACAGCGTGGGGTCCATGTGGGGAGCTGGTTCCCAGACCAGCACTGACATTCTGCACTCTGGGCTGGCCTTGGCACTGCTGCTCTGTGCTCAGAGTCCTTTGATCCCTGGGCAGTGCCTGCTGGCATCTACTGGGGTTTGGGTTTCCCTCAGCTCTGCCATGCTGAGGGCTAAGGGCAGGAGGTTGCTGGGTACCTGTGCTGAGGGTGATGGGGACTTGGATCAGCCCCTGAAGCTGGGCACATCAGACACCATATTTTGAGACGTTCAGCCCAGCTGCAGCACCCAGTGACAAAGACTGATCATTTCCATGGCTGAAATTGTCCTTTATTAGTTTTCTGGTTTATTGTCTGTGACTCCAGGGCTAAGGCTGGGTTTTAGTTTGGTTTTCCTTTCTTTGCACACACTAAAATAGCTAATTAAAAACTTCTAATAGAACTGCTGGCTTAACGTTGGCTCATTTACTGCCAAGTGGTAGACTGTGTGAGGGCTTTCATACACCCCTTATGATACCCTGTATTTTTACTCATTAACCTATGGTTTCATCTTCTGAATAACAGAACCTGTAGTTTGTGGCAGCTGAAATTAACTTATGATAAACCTTGAAAAATCAGGCATCTTTGACAGGACTCTGCTTGCTTGAATCATTTGTGCCTTTCTTTTTTGTTCAATACCAACCAATAAAGAATTCAAACCAAATTCCTCTGCCTATGGAAGAAATGCTAGTGATGTAGTATTGCAGCTTGCAGTACCCTGGAGGCTGACAACTCCTTGTTTCTGTCTTGTATTTATTTGTATCTTGGTTGCTTATAGAAAGAGAAATAACCTGTTGAAAAGTCTGATTTGATGCAACATATTCATTGCATTGTATCTGCTTTTCTTTACTATAGCATTGTGCAACATTCCTCTTACTTTTTCCATTACACAAATGATATTTTCCTGTTCTACATGTTGGGAAATAGATGGTCCAGGTAGTAAATAAGTGGCTTCCCAGGAGCTGTGAAATTGAATTGTCCCGGGAAGCTCCTCCAGGAACCTTGTATTTACTGGTGTATGCCAGTAAGTCTTCATGTTAACAGTTCTTATATATATATATATCACTGTTTATTTCCACCATTTGATTATCAGATGGTTCAGCCTAAAGGAAAATCTGTATTTCATTATTATTTTCTTGCTTTCTTTGGGCTGGAGGGGTAATATTGGAAATATTTCTGAAACACTTCTAACCCTAAAAACCCATGGAAGAGCATTGTAGTACGCGTTGTAGCTTCACTACAGCCAAAACTGGGACAGCAAGATGGAACTTCTTCTTTAAACAAGAAAACTAGTGTGGTTTTGTTGATAGTGCTGTTGAACTGAAAACATTCTAGTTTGGTGTGAATTATGCATTATGGTGAATCAACCCAAGGCAGCACTATGAGGTGGAATAACAGAAAAAGTCAGCAGTTGGCAGAAGTTAATGCTGCTGGGAAGTGATGAAAATACTGCCTGAGAAACAGAGGAACTACTTGATTCTGAAAGTCATGTTCATTAATGAAACTTTTTCATTAATGAAAATTTAGTTTCATTAATAATTCAGCTGCCAAGTTCTCAGTGGTGCAACTTGTCATTGCAGACTCTTAGAACAACAGAAGATTCCAAACTGTGACCCTGCCGATAAACTTTCCCTTCTTAAAGCAGCTGCAGTACCTGGAAGGCTGATTTATTAAAAAGCTCACCTAGGAATTGCCGAGATCTCAGTCTCCTCTTGGATCTTCTCTCTGACAGAGTTACTTTCATTAATGTATTTTGAGGCACTCTTTCTTGTGTAAGATTTTCATGAGGTCAGGTTTAACAAAAATATCATTTTGGACAATGTGTAATACATTGTGTGACGTTTCTGAAATAATCAAGGTATTGCATTGCATTAAAACACCTGTGACTGGCATTTCTTTGTCCCCTTGGAAAACAGCTCTGTGTGCTAGCTGATGGCGTTATGTAAAATCCAAAGTACTGCTCTAATAGCTTCGGAGATGACTTTCTATTGCACCTGACTCCAGAATCACAATGAACTGGAAATTGCATTACAATTACTTTTATGTCACTGTGAAATTTTTCAGGCTCCCTCTTGGACCATCCAGGGAAACAGCAGTTTTAAAGCTCTGAAACACACCAGGCTTAACGCTGCTGGCCTAAATGTTTCTGTTCACAAGTGTCTGTAGATTGTTCAGAAAAACGTAGGTCTTCACTTTCCCTCGGATGGGCTTCTCAGTGTATCAAACTGTGTAAGCTTTGGAGAGGATTTGTGTAAGTGTCTAGACAGGGTTCAACTCCTTCCCATTCTGCAGAATCAAGTCTATAGAGTAACACTGAGCATTTTGCACTAACCTATTCTATGGTAATGATGACAGTAATAATGAACTTCATTGCTTAGAAATATATCTGTATGTTTTTCTTTATAGTTCCTCTTACATCAGTGCCTTCTCAGGCAGAGTCATATATTTAAGCTAAAGAAGATAAATACACCCCTAGTCTCTCTGGAATATGTTTTATATTTATTTCATTATTGGAAAACTAAATGAAAAGGTTGATTGGAAAAGATGTGAAATACGTGGACTCTTTTTCAGCTGGAAAGAAGACTCTTTTCTTTAACCTCTCTGTGATTCATTTGTATGATATGTAAAAACAGAAGTATGCCTACCACAAAATAGATGCACATGTATACACATACATAAAGTACCATAGGACACTGAGTCCACATAAAGCATTATTAAAGTGCTGCATTTTGCCATTGACTAGCCATTATTTTCTGCAGCTAGTGCACCTCATGCAGTGTGATAGTGAATATTTAAATGATGTATTTAATCAAATATAATTAGTCTACTGTGTCTCAGATAATACTATTCCGTAGGACAGTGGGCTTTAACCTTTTTATAGGTGACCCTCACTTGAGAACATTGGTTATCTGACTGTAATCCCTCAGATTAGACTCCTGGTGAAGGCTCCTACCTCTTTCCCTTTGCTTGATGAGTATGCACACCACTTTTTCACAACCAATCCCCTCATGTAGCACAAAGACCAAGTCTGCCACTTTTTACATTCAGCAAAGTCTTCAGTTCTGGGCCCCTCACTACAGGAGAGAAACTGAGGTGCTGGAGCGGGACCAGAGAAGGGCAATGGAGCTGGTGCAGGACCTGGAGCACAAGTGTGATGGGGAACGGCTGAGGGCCCTGGGGGGTTCAGTGTGGAGAAGAGAAGGCTCAGGGGGGAACCTGATCGCTGCCTACAACTGCCTGACAGGAGGATGGAGCCAGGAGGGGCTGGGCTCTGCTCCTAAGGAACAGGGGATGGGACAAGAGGAAACGGCCTCAAGCTGCACCAGAAGAGGTTTAGGCTTGATATTGGGAACAGTTTCTACCCCAAAGGGTGCTGAGGCATTGGAACAGACTGCCCAGGGCAGCGCTGGAGCCACCGTCCCTGGAAGCGTTCAGAAGACATGTAGCTGAGGCCCTCAGTGCCGTGGGTTAGTGGTGGCCTTGGCACTTGGATGCCTGCGCAGAGCATCCCACCACCTCTGGTTCTGGGAACTCTGGAGTGCCCACCGCAGTCTGCATACGCAGCCGCAGCTCAGGGCAGGCAGAGTTAATTTGGTGGCTGCTGGTTCTGCCTCCCGTGCGATGAACTCATGCCCCGCAGCTGGGAGCCGCAGACAGAAAGCACTTTACTGGCTCCTACTGCGTTAGTATCTGATTGCCTTGTAAGTGGTAAGGTAATTTACCTTCAGCACTCCTGCAAAGGATACGGATAAAGACGCTTATAGATAACAAGTGATTCGTCCACAATCGCTCAGAGGTTGGCTCAGTCAGAGCAGGATACAGAAACTATGACAAAGTCCTAGACTTTATCCGTTAAACCACCTTTCCCCTTCTCTGTGATTATCTGGATATTGTGGGTATGTAATGGAGTATTTTTTGTTTGGTTTTGTTGCTTCTTTTTTGCCACAGCAACATTTTATTTTCTACTCTATCACCGCGCTGAGGAGGTGGCTGCAGTGCACTGGCAGAGACTGATAAGTGACTTACAATTTTATACCACACGTTTCCTGAATTTTCAGTTTGAAATGTACAGTCTGGGATGACAGCCAGTCATTCAACCTGTTCTTGCCTCAAACACTGTAAAAACGTGCAGACAAAAGAAGGAACACCTGGCAAATGTTTTGGTTTTACAACAACAACAAGAGAGAGTTAATGATATCCATGGTTAGGAGTGAGATAACTTGCTTATTTACAGCATACACTGAAAACATTTTCCCAACATTTAGATTCCATTTAACTGTGGCCATGCACAATATAGTGTAGAGAATTAAAGCAACCAAGCAAAAGAACTAAAGCAGACATAGCATTAAACCAAGTCTGTATTGCCGGGAAGGAGCCCTGGTCCCACTGTGCCAAAGTCCAGTGAGGGCTGAAATCCCAGGTGAAAGCTGGCTGTGGAGACGGCAGCTCCCTGTGATACTGTATTGTGTTCCTGGTGTTTCAGTGGTTTCTTTTCTTCCTGACTGAGTAATAGGATCTGCCTTTGAAGATGAATTTAGCTTGGAAGGTGGCCCTGTGGTTCTGTGAAAAACCTGTTACTCGTGATAGCAGATGATGTGGTTTCCTTGTGGTCGAGTTGTTTGCATAAAGAGCTAGAAATACTGAAAACTGGGTTTTTAATGCTGGCTAACAAGGATTTTCTGCGGAGTTGCTTATTTTTTTCTTTCAATGCATCAGCTTTGTTATCTTTTTGCATTCAGAATTTGTATTGTTTAGAAGTGTAAGGAAATAGCTGCATCATTGCTCATTTCAGAAAAATAATGTATGTTTGTTGTTTTTCTTTTGGTTCTTTGGTGAAAAGGATTGATGAGGAGGTGTTTCTGTGTCTTTTAACACTTAATCATGGCACAGAGGATAATTCAGCACAACTAAGATACAATCTACAGTTACTTTTTTGAGGTAGTATTGACAAAGAACTGCTTTGCTTAGATTAGGGATGCAGCTGATTCTGCTTTGAATTTAATCTCTGAGGTTGGAGATTAAGTTGTTCTCAGATCATTGTGTTGCTGGGATTTAGCACGTGTTAACTGAGTGTACCAAGGCTTGGAAAAACTTTGGAAAGTAATTTCCCCATGTTGAAGAGGATCTGGAGTTTCGCACTGTGTTTTAGACAACATTTGGATGGCAAAAATAGGTGAGAAGTGATGTTTGGAAGTGTGTGCTCGGGAGCAAACAGCCATCGCCATTGTACCTGTAACACCGTGACATCCCACACTTTCCCTCATCCCCAAAGTTGCCGGCTCGTGTTGTGATGCAGCAGCACAGGCTCCCGGAGGACGTGTGGCAGCTGCCCATCACACAGCGCGTCCCGTGGTACCCTTGCGATGTGCCCAGCAGGGCGGTAGCCTCGGGATTTTACTTTGGGTTGCGCATCTTTGACTGTCCCTGTGTGTGCAGAAAAAGGGAAGCTCCCAGTGACTGAGTTTTGCTCAGGGTTGGTTGGGTTTGGTGGGGTTTTTTGTTTCTAAGGGGCAAGTGCTGTTCTGCATCTTGTTTTAACTGACATTTTAACTCTGTTCCAGCCTGATTTCTTTAATGGTTTCACTGAGTAAAAGAATGAACGGGAAAAAAAAACAACTTTATTTTCTTTTTTAGCATTTTGGTTTTGATTAAACTCACCTAAGGGCTGGATAGCTTATGATTGCTTCAAAGATATGTAGATCAGACTTTGTATTCTCAGATCACTTAATTAGAACACAATTTATCCACACTCAGCTTCTAATTTGAAATGAGCATTGCTGATATTCTTGACTGCAGTAAGATCTCTTGAAGAATCGCGTGTTGATTATCTGGTCATCAAGCCCTGATTTTTCAGAAGTGCTCAGCACAATGAATGTGTGCTAAAGTTCATTAGAATTAGGTGTGTTTGTCTATTTGTGAATTAAATCAGAAATTACAAAATAAAAAATACAAAAGCCAAAACGTGGAGAGGACCAGTATGTCAGATTTCCAGTCCTGTGTTTTCCATTGCAGTTTCAAGAGACTTCGCCTTAAATCCTAAGTGTACGCTGGTGAAATCCGCACTTCATGTAATAATTGAGAAAAGGCAAAATTTCCTCAGTATTTTTTCCCCAAACCAATACTGGGAACTGCTACCTAAAAAATAAAATCTCTTTCCTGATGTAAAAAGCCAGACGTATTCCATCTAGACACAGTGTGTTTAAGCTTCCAAATAATAAAGCAATTTGTGAGAGACCGCAGAGCTTGTCATGTCCTAAGATCCGTTGTGCGAGTCCTTAAGGCTGCTGATCTTTCATTATGGGGCAAGCGATTTACTTTTCTGAACTTCAGAGCTCAGCAGATTTGCAGGTAGTGCTGTTGAAGTTTTAATTTAGGCAAAGATGCTCATAAAGAAGTGCTCAGATGTTCCGATGTGAATCCAATTTTATATCCCTGGCAAGTTCAATAGTGTTCATCTTCTGCTTTTGATTCATTTAAACAGGTTTATGAAGAAGCAGCATATTAAGCTTTTATCTCTCTCCTATATACACGAGTGTGTGTGCATGCTCCCTAGTTAGTACTTTTTTATATATATATAAGCTTTTATATGTTTTAATATAAACTGAATACATCTATGTAATGTTGATATTGGTGTTTGGTTTATTATTCTGTATTAAGTGCTACATTCATCTTATGCCAGATCTCTGAGGTTTTGCAGCTCCAGTAGTGTATATTCAGTTACTTCTGCACAGCTTATGTTGCGCAGGACCTTTTATTTACTGTGTGGGAACTGAGTCTTGAGGAAGACTAAATTAATTTGTGGTAACTTGAATGCAGTTCTTGCTTCCTTAATCTTACAGAAATTCTGTTCATTCTTATTGATGTGCAGTTGGCTCACTTTTAAGAACAGCCTCTATGATTTGTGGTTGCAAGATTCAGTCTTTATTTAGCTGGTGCTACTGTGTCTCTCGGAGGAAAAGTTTTTTGTTTATGTGGGTATGACTTTCCCATATTTATCCTCCAAAAGGAAAAGCTGCATCCAAAGGAAGCTGTGAAAATATGAAGCTCATGAATCTTCTGAAGTAATTTTTAATACAAGGGCACAAGTTTGTATTTTATCACTCATAAATATCCACTCATTGAAATCCAAACATGCTTTATTTAAAGTCGGAACACAGACTGGGAGAGTAATTCCACTTAAGCTTCTATGCATGTGGATATTGTCCAAACACATTTTCTCCCTGCTGTGTCTTACTCCACATGCTGCTGGGGAATGGCACAGGATCTAGTGTAGATCAGACATTTGGTTGTTCTAGGAGGTGCAAATGGGGGCTTTAAACATAAAGATTTTGGGGCTAAACAGACTCTTTCAAACTTAAGTAAGAAATAACCAAGTGAAGGATATTGAGGAGATGAGCACGTGTGATAGTCCAAAATTAGGATGCGTTCATAAAAGGTGACTTTGTAAACCTGTCTCTTCATCAGCCTGTGCTTCCCCAGGTCCACAGAAATGTGTAGGAAAATGAATGATCTCTCCAAAAATCTCTGTTCCCTTTCTCTTCACCAGTTGTGCTGCTCTTAGGAGTGTGTGTTCTCACTGCTTTTCCCCAGGTGGGCAGTCAGCAGAGCAGTGTTAGGTGAGGAACTGGTCCCAGAGGTGTTGCACAGAATCATAGAGTTGTTTAGGTTGGAAAAGACCTTTAAGATCAAGTCCTACCACTGCCAAGTCCACCACTAACCCGTGTCCCTGTGTGCCACAACTCCATGTGTTGGAAGAGCCTGGCTGAGCGCCTGGGACCAGGCAGGACACGGTCACTGTCATGGCTCTGGGTGCTGTGCCAGTTTGCCCCTCTGACTACCAGTGCTTGAGCTCCAGTATCGTGTGCTTTTCCCTACGCAAAAGAAAAGACACTTCTGTCTTGTGGGAGTCTAAAACATATCCCTGATTACAGGGGGTGTTTTGATCAGAGCTTTAGCATTCAAAAGCCTGAAATGATGCACTGATTTCAGTTCCTGGCTGTGCAGCCTGATTCTGAGTTCCCCCTTGAATGGTCTGGGGGGGACTGGGGGGATTTTTTGGCTTTTTTTATTTATTTTTTTTTTTAGTGTTGGTCTCAATTTAGAGTTAATTAATCTGTTCAGCAGTTTTTCTGAAACTTCGTTGTTTCATATCAAACCAGATCAGTCTCACTGCAAATGGTTTCCCCTTGTGATGTGTTCTTTTACTGTTTGATTCATTAAGTACAGAATGTGCTTCGGTTTCTAAAAACAAACGTACATCATTATAATTATCATTTCGCTAATATAACTTTTTCTGATTATTGTTCACTAGAAAACTATAACTCAATATAATGACTAAAGCATGCAGTTCATAACACAGTTTGTTTTCTGTAATCTCTTTTGCTATATCTATTAGAAGTAAGTAGCTGTAACATGGAATTGCACTTAAACTTGTTTACCATTCTGCATTTACGTTTGGAAAAGTGACTATGCTCAAATAACACCTGCTTCTTCTGTTTTCTTCTCATGTGCTTTTTATTTTAATCCACTCGCCTTATTGATTACAAAAAATCATTTTCATTATCTCCAAATATGTCAGAACCCAAAGAATGAGAAAAGTGCCTATCCTTCTTTATCACTGAAAGTCATCTGCTATTTTCAATCAAAGAGGCTGAAAGGGGAGCATAATTCTCAGATCTTGGTGTGTGTTTGTGGCATTGCTAAATAGAAAAATAAAGGCCAAATCCTGATCACACAGAACATGAAAGATACTATCATTGCATTGTTGCTCCCTTTTCATGTTTGAAGTTTAATCTTCTTTCACTGGAACAAATAATGTTCGTTTGATGCTGATTGGTAAAACAGCAGCGAGTGAAAGCAGATTGAGATCTCTGAGTAAGTTTTATAGGAGCCTAAAGACCGTATTTTCAAAAGCTGGGTTTAATCCATTAAGGTTCATCTCCTTAAAGACCCTGAGAGAAACAGGGAGGAAAACATTCCCCTGGGTGGATGTACAGAGTGGCCAGGCTGGGCTGCTGTCCTGCTCCTCAACAGAGGATCCTTTCTCCAGGAAGAATCTATAAAGAAGTATTTTAAAATCTAAATGCAGATTTACACCTCTGTACAAATACGGAGACTGCACATCCCAACTGTGCAGCCTCACAACACTTTTGTGTCTCTGATCTCTAATAGTCACTGCTGTGATTTAACCATATTTTAATGTCTACAGGTCCAAAAGGAACGTAGGCTTAGTTATCTCTTTGTGGAGCTTGGCTTTTTTTCCAGGCAGTGGTCCTTTCACAGTGTCAAGGAGAGCAGCACATGGATGCACATTGGTGATGTGTTTTTCTCCTGTCTTCCAGGCCCTTCAAACCACCACAGCCAGTCTACGCTGAGGCCACCGCTGCCTCCTCCTCACAACCATTCCCTGTCCCACCACCACTCCTCTGCCAACTCCCTCAACAGGAACTCGCTCACAAACCGCCGGAACCAGATCCACGCGCCCGCGCCGGCACCCAACGACCTGGCCACCACCCCCGAGTCCGTGCAGCTGCAGGACAGCTGGGTGCTCAACAGCAACGTCCCGCTGGAGACCAGGTGGGCCACGGGTGCGCGCCCTGCTCCGCGCTCTCTAGTGCACACAGATCCCCTTTGGCTCGTCAGGAGATGGGGGTCGCTCAGCTTGTGTCAGGAGTGGGTTTGGAGGGCACAGCACTGGGAGTTGGTGACGGGAGAATACCCCCGGCCTCGGGTTTGCTTTGCACTGGAATGCGGGGAGGTGAACATGTGCATGTCCCATGTTAAAGGCTTTTATTCATTTGCACCATCCCTGCTTACACAACTCATCGTGTTAGCGCAGCATATTCTACTCACAGGCTCGGGGACCACTTAAAATTCATCTTGGCTGTGTTGCTGAAAAAATACACATTTTTGCGTTTCCTGAAGTAACAGAGGCTCATTTGAAATTATGCATTTTGGGAGACCTCGAGAAACAATCCCGGATCCAGGACTGGCACTACTATAATTTTAATTTATATTTCATCCACCATGCAAGCTCATTTTAATCTCTTCTGTACGTGTTAACAGCTTGATGCCCATGGGGCAAACAGTTGCATATAAATGAAAAGGTGCAGCACTTAGGCCTGCCAGAGAAATAAATAAATAAAGGCCTGACATGCTGCCGTTCTAAATATTCTGGTTTGTTGTCAGCTGGGTATGGAATGTCAAACACATTTAACTTGCGCTTTCAATACTGGAGCTGGTCTGCCAGAATTTAAAATAAGCCATTGTGGTGCTGAAAAAAGGGACTGGGAGAGGAGGGTGCTCCTGCTTGCCCAGAGAGAGAGGAGCACACCTACAGGTACGGGAGCTGGACTACCTGGAATGCTGGCTCATACCAGGGCTTCAGCTGCTTGATTCACACAGCTTCTGTTATATTTACTCAGAATAGCTAGGTGTGGTGTAGTTACAGCACTGTGCTGGGTCACAGCAGCTAGGTGTGGTGTAGTTACAGCACTGTGCTGGATCACACTCAGCATCTAGGTGTGGTGTAGTTACAGCACTGTGCTGGATCACACTCAGTAGCTAGGTGTGGTGTAGTTACAGCACTGTGCTGGATCACACTCAGCATCTAGGTGTGGTGTAGTTACAGCACTGTGCTGGATCACACTCAGCATCTAGGTGTGGTGTAGTTACAGCACTGTGCTGGATCACACTCAGTAGCTAGGTGTGGTGTAGTTACAGCACTGTGCTGGATCACACTCAGTAGCTAGGTGTGGTGTAGTTACAGCACTGTGCTGGATCACACTCAGCAGGTAGGTGTGGTGTAGTTACAGCACTGTGCTGGATCACACTCAGCAGCTAGGTGTGGTGTAGTTACAGCACTGTGCTGGATCACACTCAGCATCTAGGTGTGGTGTAGTTACAGCACTGTGCTGGATCACACTCAGCAGCTAGATGTGGTGTAGTTACAGCACTGTGCTGGATCACACTCAGCATCTAGGTGTGGTGTAGTTACAGCACTGTGCTGGATCACACTCAGCATCTAGGTGTGGTGTAGTTACAGCACTGTGCTGGATCACACTCAGCATCTAGGTGTGGTGTAGTTACAGCACTGTGCTGGATCACACTCAGCATCACACTCAGCAGCTAGGTGTGGTGTAGTTACAGCACTGTGCTGGATCACACTCAGCGGGTAGGTGTGGTGTAGTTACAGCACTGTGCTGGGTCACACTCAGTAGCTAGATGTGGTGTAGTTACAGCACTGTGCTGGGTCACAGCAGCTAGGTGTGGTGTAGTTACAGCACTGTGCTGGATCACACTCAGCAGCTAGGTGTGGTGTAGTTACAGCACTGTGCTGGATCACACTCAGCGGGTAGGTGTGGTGTAGTTACAGCACTGTGCTGGATCACACTGAGCGGGTAGGTGTGGTGTAGTTACAGCACTGTGCTGGATCACACTCAGCAGCTAGGTGTGGTGTAGTTACAGCACTGTGCTGGATCACACTCAGTAGCTAGGTGTGGTGTAGTTACAGCACTGTGCTGGATCACACTCAGCATCTAGGTGTGGTGTAGTTACAGCACTGTGCTGGATCACACTCAGCAGCTAGATGTGGTGTAGTTACAGCACTGTGCTGGATCACACTCAGCATCTAGGTGTGGTGTAGTTACAGCACTGTGCTGGATCACACTCAGCAGCTAGGTGTGGTGTAGTTACAGCACTGTGCTGGATCACACTCAGCAGGTAGGTGTGGTGTAGTTACAGCACTGTGCTGGATCACACTCAGCAGGTAGGTGTGGTGTAGTTAGCAGCACTGTGCTGGATCACACTCAGTCAGCATCTAGGTGTGGTGTAGTTACAGCTAGGTGTGGTGTAGTTACAGCACTGTGCTGGATCACACTGAGCGCTAGGTGTGGTGTAGTTACAGCACTGTGCTGGATCACACTCAGGATCTAGGTGTGGTGTAGTTACAGCACTGTGCTGGATCACACTCAGCAGCTAGGTGTGGTGTAGTTACAGCACTGCACTAGGTGTGGTGTAGTACAGCACTGTGCTGGATCACACTCAGTGTGGTGTAGTTACAGCACTGTGCTGGATCACACTCAGCAGCTAGGTGTGGTGTAGGTACCGCACTGTGCTGGGTCACACTCAGTAGCTAGGTGTGGTGTAGTTACAGCACTGTGCTGGGTCACACTCAGTAGCTAGGTGTGGTGTAGTTACAGCACTGTGCTGGGTCACACTCAGTAGCTAGGTGTGGTGTAGGTACACCACCGTGCAGTAGTGTAACTACAGCGTCAGGCCAGTCCCTTCCCGAATTTGATTAACGATTGCCTTCTGGTTTGGAGCTCTGGGAGGAGTTGGTAGAGTTGGATTGAAGCTTACAACCCCCAGGCTGTTGTTGCTCAGCGGTTAATCAGTGGTTGTAGCACCATGGGGAGCAAATGAGGCTGACTAGAGCAGGGAGTCTGTGCCCAGTCTATGTTCCTGTGCTGCTTTGGAAACCTCATCAGGGGCTTCATTCGCGTTGCCCTACTTTGCTAAAATGGTAACGAGGGTGCCATGAAGAAGTGGGGGGCTGAGAAGCAACTGAAAGTTATCCAAAGCCTGTCCAAAAAAAGACAGGAAAGGGATTCTCACTTATTGAAGTCTGGAGCTAACTTTGGCCAAAAAAATAAATTAGGAGTGAAGCTCGGCTCTGAACTGCTGCTTCTGTGAGAGCACCTGCTCCTCTTCAGAGCTTAATTTGGGAATCCAGAATTTGGTATTTATTGCTAAGAACTGCAAGATAGACTGTTGGTGCTGTTCAAGCTGGGCCAGTTGTTGCTGTGCAGTTCACTCCCCAGGATTATAATGTATCTTTACTTTTAGTGTAGAGTGACTCCCTGCAGTTCCTTGTCCATTTGTTTTCATATGAAAACATTCTTGGGTACAACAGTACCTGAAATATGTTATTTCTGATGGCTTAGGATTGTCACAATTTATCGAACACTGTATAGGGAGGTAATTCCTTGAGATATTCACAAAAAAGATTCTTTGGCATAATAATGGCACCCTGAAAAGTGGGCATTTTCCTGGCTGCTTTTCCTTCACTGCCTGATTTTGTCTGTCCCCTGTCAGTGAAGACTTTCAATTCTGTTACTAACTTTGGTTCCTTTCCTTTTCTTTTTTTTTTTTGTTATCCTAAAGCCTCTGGGAATATCTGTATCTTGGTGTTGATGACAAAAGGTTACTTTGTGAATACTGGGGGTTTTGGAGATGCCCAGCAGCTAATTGGAGCTTTCCCATAGCTAGGTTTGTCCTAGGCAAGCATTAAGATATTAGAAAACATCCTGACAGCATTTCTATGTTCTAAGACCATTCCAGTGTTGCTTCAGGATCGATTTTTCTTGTGTGAAACCACACACCTGACAGCACCTGATGACAAATTTCATCACAAGAGTATTAACTCAGAAGGTGATGGATTCTTTTTTTCTGGTTTGCAGTGAGTTGTGCTGAAGTTGGTACCTGCAGAATCATTGGACACTTTCACTTTAAAACTGGTCCTTCACCTACATTTATACCAGCAGCCAAAAAAACAATAAAAAGACATCTTTTTGGTAACTATTAACTTTTTAGTTTATCCTCTGCTTTATAGCTTTACCTTGTGGTGGGACACTGATCCCTTCTATGCTGCCTCTTCACTCTGTCATTTTTTCTCTTGTTGTCAGCTTATTAATGCAGGTAGTCGAGTGCTCAGGAGGCAAAGCCAGCACTGACAGCACCATCTTTATCAGCACAGAGTTTCACAACTTTTAGTTTTCACCTTTCAGTTACCTCCAATCGATTCTGCTTTTGACTGGAAGCGATGTGCAAGTGGTCACATTGCCGATGGTGAAACAAAACGCAGAACCTGAGCTGTGTGAATGGTTCACGTCAGCTCTACAAAACCCAGATCACAATTCCAGACGTCTCTTTATTGCGCAGCACTGAAACTGGAATTATTGAGTAATACAACATGTGTCTGCATGGTGGTGGATTTTTTTCTGGTACAAATATTTTTCTCTTCCTTTCTTTCCTTTGCTACCTCAGGCACTTGGGGCTAAATTCAGGCTGTGTGGAGACAGCACATTCTTTCCAGATATGTCTTTTCTCCACCTGTTTTCCAATATTGATGGGAGAGTTAATCACCTTTATAGTAATGTCAAGTAAGCTTTTACTGCTTGTACATGCTTTCATGTACCCTTTTCAGGCAACCCTCTTCTTTCATGTACTCAAGAATCCTTGTATGCTTTGTGGTTCTGTATTTTTTACTTCATTATGCTTAGCTGTATTTTAGTAGCTTATGGCTTTTAGTGGAGTTACAATATTCATACAGAGTCACTAACTGCTTTTTTAGAATCAGAGAATACTTTGTGTTAAAAGGGAACTTTAAAGATCATCTCGTCTAACACCACTGCCGTGGGCAGGGACACCTTCCACTAGAGCAGGTTGCTCCAAGCCCCGTCCAACCTGGCCTTGGACACTGCTAGGGATGTGTGTTGATTTTACTGTGCTTGTTTCTGGTTCAAGGCAAACAAATACAAACTATATCTTCCCTGGTCTGCTGCTTCTTTCTGGCTGCAGCAGCCCCCCAGGCTGGCTTTGCAATCGTTCTGTTTTCTTTGAAATAAGGGTCCATAATGAAAAAGTTGAAATATCTTTAACTAAGGATGCAGTAATGCATTGTCATAGCATTTTTATGGTGCTATTTTTATGGTTCATTTCTGCGGCACTTAGCAGCTTTACCTTTAAGCTCGGAGCTGCTGTTCAATGCTCTTTAACTTTTATTGTCCTCTTGTAGCCTCTTTCAAACCATCTCCTCCTCCTCCTTTCCAAAGTGCTGGTTTCTATGTTTTCCAGTTAAGAGGTGTTCCTTTATTGCTTTAATCACTGGTTTGGAAGATGGTTGTATGATGAAAATACCACCTTTGAACGTCCCAGTTTGGGTCTTATTACTTCCAGGCAGCTAGAGAGGCAGTGGTCTACTTTAAAGCTTAAAATGCTTTGAGAGAACAGGGAGAAAAGTATGGCTTTGCAAGGAACCTGTCTGGTTTGGGAACCTCACAGAGGGCCATCTGCAAGTGCCAATCAAAAACAGAATCACAGAATGGTCTGGGTTGGAAGGGACCTTAAAGCTCATCCAGTTCCAACCCCTGCCATGGGCAGGGACACCTTCCACTAGAGCAGCTTGCTCCAAGCCCCTGTGTCCAACCTGGCCTTGAACACTGCCAGGGATGGGGCAGCCACAGCTTCTCTGGGCACCCTGTGCCAGCGCCTCAGCACCCTCACAGGGAAGAGCTTCTGCCTAAGAGCTCATCTCAGTCTCCCCTCTGGCAGGTTAAAGCCATTCCCCTTGGCCTGTCCCTACATCCCTTGTCCCAAGCCCCTCTCCAGCTTTCCTGCAGCCCCTTCAAGCACTGGAGCTGCTCTCAGGTCTCCCCTTCAGGAGCCTTCTCTTCTCCAGGCTGCCCCAGCCCAGCTCTCTCAGCCTGGCTCCAGAGCAGAGCTGCTCCAGCCCTCGCAGCATCTCCGTGGCCTCCTCTGGGCTCGCTCCAACAGCTCCATGTCCCTCTTGTGTTGAGGGCTCCAGAGGTGGATGCAGGACTCCAGGCGGGGTCTCACAAGAGCAGAGGGGCAGTCACCTGCTGCTCACACTCCTTTTTATGCAGTCCAGCAAATGGTTGGCTTTCTGTCAAACAGCACCCCCAAGTCCTTCTCCTCAGAGCTGCTCCACCCAGTCTCTCCCAGTCTGCGTTTGTGCTTGGGATTGCACTGACCCACGTGCAGGACCTTTGTTGAACTTCATGAGGTTAGCACTTTAGCGCTGGCCACCTCTCAGGCGTGTCCAGGTCCCTCTGGATCCCATCCCTTCCCTCCAGTGTGTTGACCACACCACACAGCTCGGTGTCATCAGCAAACTTGCTGAGGGTGCTCGATCCCACTGTACATGTCACCAACAAAGGTGGTGAACAGTACCAACCCCTGAGGAGCACCACGTGAGTCGTAAGTGAGGATAACAGAAGAGCTTTTGTGGATGGATGTTTGACTGAGATTGCCTAATGTATTACTGCCTGTTCCAGTACTTTATATTGATATTAATTTAGCTGGTACTATTATAATTAATAATACTTAATCCAGGAGAAAAAGACAAAATTAAATAGAAATTAGTCTTATTTCCTTAGTGTTATAATTAGTCTCATACTTTCAAATATTTTCAGTTCAAATCTTTCACTTGTAATTGCATGTATGTCTATAATTTCTTTGAGCTTGCTCACAAGGATCTGTTGCTAAGCTTCACGGAAGATTGTAGCTAGAAATGTTTTTCCTGTATTTCAGGAGAATGGATGATGGTCACTCTTGTGATTACAAAATCAGGTTCTTTAGATCTTGTGGGCTGTAGCGTAAGGGCAATGGCCCAGATCTGGGGTCATGCAAGCAAAGTTCAGTTTAATGACTGAATAATCTGAACATTAGCATTGAAAGACCCCCTATGATGTTCTTCACAATATTTGCCAGCTCCTGGGTTCGAGCTGTGTTTCTTACTTTGCCAGTCTGATTCCAACACACTCACTTTGGGTGAGCTGAGGAGAGGGAGCTATGGCAGAAATGAGAGATTAATGGATGGGGCAGCAGCCTGAGCTGTAGGCCAGTCTGAACCAATGCAGTGCATGAACTCAAACCTATGGGGCATCATAGCAGGGTAACATCTGCACACAGCATCTTTGTGGCTGCAGCAGCCGTGGCAAAAAAAAAGCCAAGAATACAGAGTGGCAGTTAGTGCTCTGTGTGTGTATTATTGTTTTATTTTTAAGAAAGAAATTAAATATGTGTTGTTAAAGCTGGATTCAGATGCTGTTCCCTGCTTGGGTGTCCACATCAACTGCAGGCCTTCTGAACCGAATACCTAAACTTGAAGCTTCTGAATGTGCAGAAGTTCCAAGTTACAGCCCTTCTCCTCAACTGCCTGCCTATTTTCAGTGATGTCTCAATATTTTGATCTCTTTATACATGATGCAAAATGTTCTGGAGCAGAATAGTGAAACAAAATTTCTTTTCCTTTTGTTAATGCAAATTTCTAGGATATATTTGGCATAACAAACAACTACTCGGAACAGCCAGATAACTCCTCACTAATTTTGCTTTGTTTTATCTGGCTTTCTCTTGCCATTTAGCTAAACTATTCAGCTACAGACACATATGCTACAGCAGTTTAGTCCTCTGAGTCTGAGGGCTAGGATGAGACCTGACTCCTTCATTCTTTGTTACCACATGTGAAGGTTGCTGGAAGGTTGTGTGTGGACTTTCCAAATAAATGGGCTCTGAACAGATAGATTCTGCACCTAAAAATCAAAAGCATTTTGAAGAGTCAAGTAAAGCACAGTCAAAAGCATCCTCAAGGACTTCAGGCACATTTGGGCCACGTACTTGGAGGAATTCCAAAAATGTTGTAGAAAGGTCATTTTTAGCAGGCCACTGGAGCATTGTTTTCATAACAAATGTCAACTGTGATAGGAGAGAAAAAGGGTGAAGGAAAACACTACAAAAGCAGAATACATAATAACGGTTCAGAAGATCAATCTAGGTGTACTCCCACTCACATGCAGATAAGCTCAAAGAAGTTCTCACAGATTGCAGATAATTGCATGTTTCACAGTCATGTTGGTTTGGGTTTTTAAGTTTTGGGCTGTGCAGTGAACAGGCAGCTCGCAACAGTGAACACCAGGTACATTTAGGGTTTTACTTTATATTAAAAAAAAAAATCTCAAATGCTGTGATTTAGGTTCCTGGGCTTTAAGTCTACGTGTAGACATAGCAAAACTGTAACAAAATTATTTTAGATATTTGGGTTTATTATTCTATTCTATTATTCACAGCCTATTATTTATAGACTTGAAATACCATTGGTGTTAGTGCTTTTTTCTTTTTTTGTTATTGAGTAGTTGAATTAAGAGGCAGTGAAGAGCTTACATGTATGAATGCCTTTTAAATCAGAAGCGGTTTGAAATGATGTTTATTAATTTACACCTGGGTCAGGGCAATCCCAGGCACAGCTATAGGTTGGGCAAAGAATTCAGAGCAGCCCTGCGGAGAAGGACTTAGGGGTGTTGGTCGATGAGAAAATGAACATGAGCCGGCTTCAGTGTGCGCTCGCAGCCCAGAAACCAACCGTGTCCTGGGCTGCATCAAAAGGAGCGTGACCAGCAGGTCGAAGGAGGTGATCCTGCCCCTCTACTCTGCTCTTGGGAGACCTCACCTGGAGCATTGTGTGCAGTTCTGGTGTCCTCAACATAAAAAGGACATGGAACTGTTGGAGCAAGTCCAGAGGAGGGCCATGAGGATGATCAGGGACTGGAGCACCTCCTGTATGAAGACAGGCTGAGAAAGTTGGGGCTCTTCAGCCTGGAGAAGAGAAGGCTCCATGGAGACCTCAGAGCAGCTTCCAGTATCTGAAGGGAGCCTACAGGGGTGCTGGGGAGGGACTCTTCATTAGGGACTGTAGTGATAGGACAAGGGGTGATGGGCTCAAACTAAGAGAGGACAGATTTAGCTTAGATGTAAGGAAGAAGTTCTTTACTGTGAGAGTAGTGAGGCACTGGAGCTGAAGCTGCCCAAGGAAGTTGTGAATGCTCCAGTCCTGGCATTATTCAACAACAGGTCAGACAAGGCTTGGAGCAACCTGGTCTAGTGGAAAATGTCCCTGCCCATGACAGGGGTTTGGAACTGGATGAGCTTTAAGGTCCTTTCCAACCCAAACCATTCCATGATTCTATGAACTGATGTAGAAAGCTAAAAATGAACAGGCCTATTGAAATGCAAAATACTGTTGTCATTCTTACAATTACCGGAATAACAAACGAGGTGCATTATTGGATTTTATCCCTTTGACTGCACTGTGCAACTACTACTCAGAACTTTACACTAGAAAAAAACCAAGGTTTTCCACTTAAAAAAGGAAAAGTCCTATAATTTGAGCTGACTCGGGCTGCCTAAATCTTGAGATATCTGCATTCTTGATCCTGCTCCCATTTAATGGAAGAACATATGCAAAGTAACCGCTATTTTGTGTTTATGTATGCCGCTGTTCCTGTTACTCTTCACTAGGCATTAACTAGCTGTTTCATTGATCCATTCCTGGAGAGCAAACAACTGTGAAGAAAGATTAACATAAATTTAAAGGGCAAAGCAATTCTTTGCTGGCTAACTCCCACAAAAGCTCACTGGATTCCAGGTGGCAGGCTGGGTGAGTGTGCTCACCACCTTCTTGCAGGGCACCCAGAATCTTTTTGGCCCCACAGTCATCAGTCAGTAAGGTAAGGGGTGGCCCCTGTAGCTCCTCAGGGTCTCCAGGCTGCTGTGTGCCACGAGCTCCACCGACACCAGCCGTTCAACCTAATGCATCCTTGCTTGCCTTCCCAGGTCTCCCCTGACAGATTTTATGCCTTTCCATGCGGGAGTGCTCCCTTTCAAGTTGTTAAGCTACTAATGACCCCCATCTCAGCAATCCCTCCTCTCTCCATGTTTTTCACCTCATCTTTCCACAGACTCTCTTGCAGCTCTTTGTCCCAGCTGAGCAGCTCTCTGAGCTGGTACATCCCAAGGCTGTGCCATTGGGATGTACCAGAGCCAGGCTGGCAACGCAGCCAAGAGTGCTCCAGCATGGAGCTCACAGTAGGGGTGAGAGAGGTTATAAAAACTTTATCCAACAGTATCTCAGTTAACAAATTCCAGATGAAAGCAGGTTCTCCTATAAAAAGGTATCCAGAACAGAGCCAACAGTGCAGCTGCAGGACAATACATGTTTTACCTGGGTTTTACCTATTCTCTCTTTTCAATTGCAGCTTTGTGAACATTGCCTATTTGTTTTTGTTTAATAATATAACAGATCAGGGTGCCTAAAGGCAGGCACCTGCCTCTTTGTAAAACATCCTACCACCCTGTCAGGCAGCTTTCAATTACTGTGCTTTTGTGTGTCCAGCTGTGCCTTTATTAAGAGTGCAGAGATGATGGTGACAAGCAGGTGTGGTACTTATCCATGGCACTCTGCTTTACAGCCTGCATTTTCCTGAAGACTTTGCCTGGGGATTTGGAAACCCCAGCCTTTAAGGAATCGTGATCCTTTCGAGAGCTGAGGAACTGGTGTTAGACCTTCGCTGGAGGCTGGGTGGCAGCTGCGAGGTTCAGAGTCACATTACAGTCAATAGAAGTGTCCCACTGGTATTGATGGGTTCATTATGAATTACTGTTTCCATGCCTAATAGAGTGTCCTTGGTTCCTGCACCATGCACAGTGAGTTACAAATTGATTGTCTGCAGGAGGCTGAAAAGCACTGAAATAGTGGCTTGTGATGAGGGCTGTGCTATGTTTGCAACAGGCATTTGGGTGTGAGGGTGCGCACAGGCACCCTTGTGTACAATGGCCGGTTCATTTATACAGTTTGGATTTCCACTAAAAAATCTATTTTACTGAGTTTAGTCTGGAGATTTGATGAGATTAGACAATTTCTTTTAACTACACATTTTAAATCTTTATTGCTAAGTTTAGTGCAGGTGGGGGATACCCCGGTTCCTGTGCTGTAGATGCTAGAGAGGGTCAAACCTGTGCAATTTTATCACACCAGCGAAGCCTCAGCTGTGTACGCCTGGCTGATAACCCTGTGTTTTGCTGCGAGAACCTGAGAACAAAAACATTCAGTTAAATCTCATTTGGGGTAAGATTGAGAGGCCCTTAAACAGGTGACCAAACCTTGCACCAGTCTAACACTCAGAGGTCATTTCAGCAAAAAAGGCATAGGAACAGCTTGTAGTTTTCTTCCATCTTGGGCGTTTTCTGTATGTAAGTTAGAAAACTGCCATAAAACCTCACTGTCTGAATTTGGCAGCCACTTTGATTCTATCGCTGACATAAAATGACTCATGGCTACTTTTTAGGGGAGTTAGAAGACTACAGAAGATTATTTTTTCTCCCAATGAAAACCAGCTTGAATAGAACATAAGTTCTATAATTCATTGGTTTTTTTTCTGCTAAGAGTAAATGTCCAGTGAAATTATACAGATGTGATTTTACCACAGCTTGAAGATAAGGCCTAAAACCATTAAATCAAGCTGTTACCATTTTATTTCTATTTATTCATTACTACTAAAAACCTATGAAAAGAAATACGAAAAAAAGAAAGACAATTTAAGCATTACAGATTTCTGTATTTTGTTCTTGCAGAATAAGCTTAGTATAGCATGTGGAGGGAAAGAAGCAATTTATGTTAGAAAGTTATCTTGTTCTTCCTTTCTATTACATTTTTTCACTGCAAAACCATTTTTTTTCTCAACTCATTCTTGCAGTGTGCTGCCAAGACAATCTGGCCAGAAAGGAGGAATAAAAAACAGAGATTGTTCTCTGAAAGAATGTGGAAGTTAATACAGTCTCAGTCAGACCACTATTCCCTGAACACCAGAGCTCCTTTTGACCTGTGGGAAAATAAATGCTGTAGAGAGCTCTGACTTAATGAAGAAAGCAAAATAAAGCTTTTTCCATTTATCATTAGTCCCCAGCACTGTGGACAAATGTCCCCTTGCAAGCCCAGCGTTCAGAGATGTCACCTTTCTCCTGGCATCGGTGGTCCCGCGCATCAGCAACACGCGCTGCTCTAAAACCAGGGGGTGCGTTTTACTGCCCAGGAGGCTGCAGAGCAGCAGAGGAGAGCACTGAGCAAGCTACAAGGTTCACTTCTTCCCTCTGAGCAGCATGCAGGCTCCTTCCATCCTTTCATGGGTGCATACGTTACTGAATCACTGTATACTGACAGTCATCTCTTGTTATTTTCCAGCATAGGAATGTCTTCATGATGCACAGGAACTGGGGAGACTGGGCTAAACATTAGCAAATTTACTCCCATGTTTTCGAAATAGAAATCTAGTCCCAATCTACATCAAATTGTTAATGCTAATTGTGAGGTAGAAAATGTGGTTTTCTTAATAGTGTTTGATAGGTGAACAGGTAAGACAGAGAATATACAGGGGTTTTAATTCTAATATGGAATGTATTTCAAATCAAGTGAATGAGTACAAATAAGATCGTTTCTTTTCATAAGCAGTCATTGTACTGTACCTCCCAGTGTTACTGCTGTGAGACTGTAATTAATGTTGATAAATGCTCATGTTCTCTCTGTGCAGCATGGGCCCACAGACAATTGGTTGTATCAGAGCATGTCGAATCCTACATGAAAATATAGCTATAGATCATTGGTTTTAAGGATAGACTTGAGACAAGTCAATTTATTTCTATTAGTAGCTGAATCTATACTTAAAACTCTGGGGGTCCAAGTGTTTCGTCCATTATGTTCTCAAGTCTTTCTGGTGTGCTTTGCTGTAACTTAAGCTATTTCTGCTACTCTGGTCTCCAGCTTCTGAACGCAGCAACAGTTTTCCACAATGGCTTGGTGGATACGGGACATAGTTTTAGTGAAATGTCTTTTTCAAGCTCCTGAAGGTAGATTTTCTGCCCTTTAAGATGGTGCAGTACCTTCTCATGATCACTTTGCTAGAAATCTTATAGAGACATGAAACTTCCAGTTTTCAAAATACATGGGTAGGAGTTGCAGGTATGACAAAATTCAGAGCTTATCCAATGATATTTTTTCTGGTTTTGCTTTATGAATGACACCATTCCTCATATCCATTTAATTCGGCTTTTCTTGCTTCTATCAAGTTTGGATCAGTTTTACCACTATAACAGAGATTATGTTTGCATGGATAAGTATGTGGTTTTCTTTATATTCTTTACGTATCTCAATGTGGATCACAGTGGAACTAATTTTTTCTTCTACTTTTTTTCTTCTCACATGAAACAGTATATGATTGACATGTTCTATTAAACTATATCTAGATATTCATTAATTCAATTTTAATGGGAGTAGAGTTTCATTATGTATCTGAGTTTACTTTAACAATGCTTTAAATTAAAAATTCTGTTGGTACTGTATCTGCCTTCTCAGCTAAAGAGGACAAAATTTCCTGGGTTTAAAAACCTTGACTTTGCAGATAAAGGCAGTGCCAAGGACTGCAATTTCCAATTTGATTATGTGAGATCTGCTTTGGGGCTAGAACAAGGAAAGAACTGTAAGAACTTTCTGTTGTAGACCCGTGGGTCCAAACCCAAAAGGGCTGCTTATGCCATGAGGATTTAGGAGGAGAAGGCAGTCCTGGGCTCAGGCAGATGCAGAATCTCATTCAGATTCTGGGCCTTCCTACCTGACTTTATCTTACCAGATCTCTCTTCCTTCTGTCCTTCCTTCTTTCCTTCCTCATGTTCCGTGGCACTTCAATCCCTAGTTCCTATTACAGAAGTGGAATAGTGTTGCCAGTGCCACAGACAAAGTAGAAAGGACTAAAACTGCTTCTGCTAACAAGAGTTGATCAGGGTTTAACCAGACAAAAGGAACATAAGTGTCACTAGATCTAGTATAACCCAACCAGCCCAATAGCAGCATTTTCCCAACAATTATTTTAATTCAGCTGCTGCAAAGTGAAGAGTTAGAATTAAGTGTTCATGAAATCAGACTGCCAGTATTTCTTCTTTTCTTGTAACTCAAAAGGGTCTTTTTTAGTTTAAAAGGCTAGGTAGGTAATTCGGGGGGGGAAGCCTTTTAGCATTTGCCTTTACTGTGTTTTCTCATAGATTGTATACAGTGTGTGGAAAAGAATCAATTCTAATGTCTAATGAGCCTCACTGATAAGGAAAAAAGAAAGGGCAACTTTATTTGAGAAACAAAATGACAGAATGTTTCTAGCTTGAATATTCCCTTTTAATTCTGCTTCTCTGCTTTCCAAAAACTGCATTTATAAAACAAAAACAAAATACAGAATTAATCTTGAACTAGTGAGGCTTTGGAAGCCATTTCTGATTGTGTACTTGTGTATCTACAGTGTCTCCAAAGCACAAATATGCACTTATGGCAGTGAAGACCAGCAATATCTTAAGTGACTGAAATACTTTCTGAAAAAACTAAATCTCGATCACTGTTGTAAGCGATGTCTGAGGTCATCTGGGGGTTAAAAAAAACACACAATAACGAAGGTAGTGTCAAAGTAAGGCATTTTTCATGGTTATTAATAGAGTTTATTAATAACTGCATTAAAGACAAGACCATATTTTAGAGACTGCCTTCAAATGTGAACGGTCAATCATACAACTGAGAAACTTAGCCAGCCTTCCTTTTACTGTCTTCTACCTGTATGCAAATTCTGTGCAATTTATTATGCTCTGGGTTTCACTTCAAAACAAATGCTTTAGTGACCTTTAAAATCATCTTCGTTATTCTGTATAATCAGTAGGCAGTAAATCCTGTGCTTGGAAGTATGTACATGTATGATGATGGGCTGGAAAACATACTTAGGAAACACATTTCAGTTTCAAACATCCAAATCATTGTTGTAATAAACTGATTGAAATTGGTTTTGGAGTCCTAACAGGTGATTTGAGAGTGACATACATGATTCTGATCTGAATAAAACTGTTAAACGTTTTCTACATTTGAAGTAAGACTTGGGGTTTGGTTTTGGAGAATACTGAGGATCTTCATTCTCATTTGCTCCAAGAAGCATTTATTTTTCAGAGCTAAGAAGGAATGGATCTTCAGAGCTCTCTTCTCTCAAAAAAAGTGGCCTTGAAGACCACTGCCTTTATTCTGTGCTTCTCCCTTTTTTATTATGTATTGGGAACATCCCTGTAGTCAGTTCTGCCTGACTGGGAGAAGTTAACCTAGAGAAGCCAGTCTTCTATCTTGTGTTTTCCATTTCCTCTGTCCGGAATGTGTTGGCAGTATTTCCTTTTCTTAGGTTTTGTAGGCAGTGTATTTTGTACTTTATTTTCTTCTTAATAAATGTGTGGGCAGTTGAAGTCCTTTTTTTTTCTTTTCTGCTTTGTCCTAATCGAACACTGACCAAAAGGAACTGACAGTCACATCCCTTCTGAATATGAGCTTTGTTACTAGACTGCTCACATGTATTACAGGTGCAATCTCAACTGGTACTCAGTGGCACCTCATCAGTCATGCTGGTGTTTTATCTGGTCAAGTTGCATCTAAGTACTGAAAGGATTAAGCAGATATCCTAACACTGTGGTTTAGTGACAGTCCTTAAGCTCTGATAGGAAAAAGACTGGGAATTTTCATCTCCTTATTTCTTCATACAATATCCTTTTTAGTTGAATTTAACACATTATCATAGCTGGGATGGAATCGGGATAGAAGGTATTCTTTCTTAACTACAACACTATGTACCATTTTATGTTTTTCAGGCATTTCTTGTTCAAGACATCTTCTGGAACTACTCCACTGTTCAGTAGTTCTTCCCCTGGTTACCCGTTGACCTCAGGAACAGTTTATACTCCACCTCCCAGACTGTTACCTAGAAATACATTCTCCAGGAACGCGTTCAAGCTGAAGAAACCCTCCAAGTACTGTAGCTGGAAATGTGCCGCTTTATCTGCAATTGCTGCTGCAGTCCTGCTTGCCATCCTGCTGGCATATTTCATAGGTAAGGCTGTGTTTTCCCTATCAAATCACACAGCTATGTGAGCAAGTGAAAATTCAGCAGGTATTAGGATGGTCAGTAAGTCACCCAGATTTGTGTTTGTAATGAGCAAAGAAAATTATTATTCCTTATACTGACGACTGAGGTAAAATAAAACATTCACCTCTTGTTCTCTGTCATAAGAGCAAAGGAAGAAAGAAATCGATTCAGGATTCTCAGTGCAGTGTTAACTTCAGGTGTTGTATACACATCTCTCATGGATGGCCCAACCAGTGGGTGATACGATGATTTTTTGTTAAATATGTTAAAAAAAATATTTGGAAAAAATTGTGATTTTTGTGCTGGTGGGTGACTCCCTGTAAGTAACAGAAGCTCCTGGCATTTAATAAATCTCACTCTGTATCTTTGTGAATAAATTCCGGTGGTGTTAGATCTAAATAGATAGTTCAATTCTATGCACTGTTATTTTTGGTATTCCACACTTCTTTAGTATTTTGTCAGCAAAAATATAGAAAGGAAACTCTAAATGTTGTGCTTATTTCCCAGGATCAGTGTATGAACACTGACCGCACCGTGTCTTCATTTTTTCTGTGGTCTTTTGAGATTTTTTTTAATGTGTTTCTGTTATTTTGTGTTTCTTAATGCAATTATTTTTTGGCACCCACTCCCCCAGGCACCCCTCTCCTTGTCTGTTGTTCTGGAGGTTTATCTAAGTGTCTACTAGCTGTGTATTTTATACCTGTCACAGTACCTTTGACAAAACGTTGCTGACAATGAGATGCTGCACAAACTCTCTAGCTTCAATGAGTATTTTGGAGCTACAGTAGCTTGATACTTTCCAGACCTATTCTGTGAGGGGTTTAGCTCGTCTCTGAATCTAATTTCTTATTTAGTGCTCAAAAGACCTATAAAGATGTACTGAATTTACTCCCTATTCTCACTCAACAGCATAGACACTGTTTTCTAAGGAAAACCTCTTTTTCATACTAATGAGCTTCCACATGTAATTAATATATACAGCAGTAAGAGAGAGCTGACTGTTTTATTGCTGTTGCCTCTTTAGGCCAGGCCTATATCCCGCTATACTCGATACTACAGAGCTAACAGACGAATAGCAGGCTTAGTTTGATATATAAATAAAAAGATTGGAAAGCACATGATTTATTGACCATGACACTTATCATACAACAGCTTTCTGTTTGAGTGATTATGCACGTGGGGAATGATATACCGCAAGCTGAGTTTTTTAATCATGTGCATAACTTTGAAGTGATGGATTATGAAACATATTTTTCCTTGGTATTTAGGTTACTGTAATCTAAAGCAAAGCTTTGCAACATGTCTACTGTTTTATACACTTTCATATACTAAGACAAGAGGGAATGTAAGATAATGCATTGACTGTTAATAATTGATGATCTATCGTTTCAAGTAATGACATAAGTGATCCATTTTGACAGAAGTTTTTGAAGTTGTCTTCGCTGACTAAAGAATGATGAGTGCAATAGAGTTGGTTAGTAAACACAAGAAAGCAGGTTTTAGAACAAGAGTGTTGGCTCAAGGATGAAATAATGAGAAGTTACCTGACAAGCTTCGTTCCATACACAGTAAAGAATGAGTATACATCAAAGCCAGAAAATAGCTGCAATTAATCCTGTGAATAATTCTGTTATGCTACTTAGGCTTGTCAATATATCTAGGCTGTGTGAAGATGATCACATCAATGCTAATCAAGACTATTGCAGGACTAAATGAAAAAAGCAATGCTGGCAAATATGAGGTAAAATTACATTGAAAGAATACTTAGAAGTTCCCTTAGACTTCAGGATTTTTAAATATATTTTCTTATAATAAAAGAGATGGGGGAATTGATACAGATAGGTCACTGAAAATACAGTCCACATTTAAATGTGGGACTTTCAGAGAACATGCCGAAGATTATGGGTGGCATGAAAAAAAATCAGATAAAGAGACAAGCAAAAAAGTATCATAACAGAGAAAAAAGAATACATATTTTTTAAATTGTTCAGGCATTCCTATTGCCTTTCTGATAACATGCAAATAAAAACAGTGAAATGAAAAGACAGTATGGTTAAATCATTAAAATAATTTCATAGTAATAAGTGCATAATAACCTTTGGAATCTTTTGCCACAGTACATTAGTGATGTTAAATAAAGATACTACTGAGATCTTAAGAAGTGAAACATTTGTCAAAATAATGACAATATGTCTTTTTAAAACAAAACATTGGGGTTTCTTTTTTAAGATACATATGGATTGGTGGTTCCTACTATTGAAGTTTGTGTTTTTAAATAGACTTTTCCTTTACGGGCCAGTCAGTATCTAAATTCTCCTAAATCTTCCTCTGAGGATCATTTCCACTAAAAAGAGCATTTTAAGATGTTTCTATGTCTGACTGTTACACTGGTTTTAATAGCAGAGTACAGGAAAAAAATCATCTCAGTTAACTTTTTCCTTACACAGTATACAAAATGTTGTCTGATGAGTTAAAGCCAGATTTATAACTTCTCCCTGTTTCTTCAGCAGGCAGATGTAACTGAAATGCAGAGTATAAGTTGGTAGCGTTGTACATTTTGGTAAACTCCAACATGCAGTGTGTAAATAAAATTGTCCTACAATCCCATTTGAGGCATACGTCATTTCACAAAGGCCAGGAGTTATTTCTATTATCCAGGGGTGACATATGAAGAATGTAGAACCAGCCATTCAAATTAGGACATCCTGAAGATATTGGGCTGGTGGTAAAACCCAGTTACAAGAAAGTAATTTATAAAGTGTCGAAAGGAAAGCATATAGCACACATATTGTCTTTGTCAGAGCGTTCACTTCGGAGGTTAGGGGAGTGATGAAAGCATTTGTCATGTTAAATTAGTTTTTCGTTCTTTAGATTCATGCCAAAGTTGGAGGGGAAAAAATATGAAAAATAAAAGAAGGAAGGAGAGGAAAAAGCAAAGTCACCTTGTGCTTTTCACAGAGTAATTGCTTCCAAGCGTGAATATCACATTTCTGTAAGCCCTTGTGCTGCTCTCTCTGATTTCTGCCAATCTAACTTTGAGCATCAAAGCACATCAGACCAGCAACATGTCAGTATATTAAAAATGTGGTAATTTGAAGTATTTAGACTTGCTGTGAGAAAAACAAACAAACCAACCCCACCAAACTGTTATGTCCTGTGGAAACTAAAAGCTGTAAGGTTTAAAGATGCCCCACTTGAAGATAGTATCTGGAGACTCAGACTGATAACTTTTAGGGTATTGATGGATTTTATCTACTCCTACTATGTGCAAGAAGATATAGGGAAAATAAAAGGAAAATTACAGAAATTACAACAATCACATGCTTGTACTACATCTTCAGTGCACATGTATCATAAACTTAAAATAATATATTCACTTCTGTGCTATAGAGACGGCTGAATTGCCAAAGGGTCTGGCAGTTAATTAAGCAAATGAAAATATCCTTTTCTTCTTATTATTCCCTATATATATTTAAAATTAAAGCCTGAAAAATAGCTGCATACAGAACATGAGACATATAGGCAAATAACAGTTAGTTCATTTGGCTATCCCGCTTGTAGCCACAAAAGTTTTCATTCATTTCTGTGACAGAAAATAAAATTGATGGGGTTTCTGAAAAAAATAGACTTGGAAATAAATCTTGTCTTCACCCTGCATCAAAGATATGTAGGTGCCACAATTTGCATAAAATTGTGTCCTTCTGGTGTTGAGATCAACTTGAATTATTTTCTTCCAGAAATGAGTCAGATATTTGCTAATGTAGGTGCTTGTGTTAAGTTTCTTGTTCATTCATATTTGTAATTTAGTCCAGTCATAAGTCCAGTTGTCTTTTTGACCCTCATTCCACAGATCAGGATTAATCAAAACACTGTGCTCAAGTGGCTAGCTGGTGTACCAATTGATTTTTGCTTCTCTTTCTCCAGTTTTTTTTTGACGAATGGCAACTTAAAATTTCATCTGATTTCTTATCTTGCATTTTTTGTTTTTACTTGTAGAGACAGAAAACCGCTGACTTTGTTTTGTCCAGACTTCACTGAAATCAAAATGCTAGGCATTTTGGAAACTGAGATTGGAAAAAGGGAAAATCATGCAAAGATGGAACCTCTGAGAGACAGAGGTCATCTGGCTGCCAATCACTGCTATCAGATTCACTTGAAATCAATGTAAACTGAGGGAGCTCTGCATCTTGCAGGATTAGCTGATGACAGAAGGGTCTGTTCTTAAATTTGCATTAAAAATAGGTGTCAGTGAAGGAGCAATAATTAAATTTTAGAATATGCCTGTCATATTCTAAATGTCACATGTACAGTGATTCTTATTGACTGATATCAGTCAATCTGGGACAGAAAAGAGTAGCAGTAGCTCAGTAAGCTTGTCTGATGCTGCCACTGAGAAGAGAGGCTTTGAGCCTTTCAGGGAAAATCATCTGCCCCCATTCCATAAGAAAAGTAGGCACTAACGCTGGGGATCATGGCACTTGGCTCCAGGAACTTTAGATGTGGCTTTTTAGCCTAGCAAGTTTCCTATTCCACAGTCCAAAGGTGCGAGAGATTCATTACGTGAAGGAGACAGTTTTCCTACAGTCAAAATGCTCTATTTGCTGTATATGCATAATAACACAAAGGAGGACCTTCATGTGAAATTACTTGGATGTAGTTTGCTTGTGCTTTTCCTGACTCAATCATAAAAGCTTGATTTACAAGTTTGTTCCCCAAAAAAACCCAACCCAGTGTACCTGTTGTTTTGCCTAGCAGAGATCTGAGATAACGGAAGTAGGTGCCTTTCAGTGCAATTCTCTTTGACTTTGTTGAGGATTTTCATTCAGTGAGCCTCAGCACTTGAAACCAGAGTGAGACTAATGTTTCCATAACTCACAAACTGCTATCACATGCTTAGCACTTGAAATTGAAAACCCTTTCTGCTTAGCTACTGATTTGAATGAATGGACTCCAAAACCTTGGCAAGAACCAGCAGGCCAAGAGGTTTTTTTCTTTTCTGTGATATTGGGGTTCTGGTTTCGGGGGCATGTTTCTGCTTGGTTTCTAATATGTATTGCACAACACAATCTAGGATGGGTCTGAGAAAACATTTTTGACAAATGCTGGTAGTGATCCCCAGAAGCTGTTAAAACATATTATTGTGCACTTAAGTAATGGAACTGCCTAGCTGATGCTGTACTGCTCAAAACATGTGGCGTGGGAGAGGTTAGTATCACAAAAATGAGCAATGTGATATGATATGATAGGATAGCATTGGCTAAGCTGAAAATGTATTTTTTTCCTTTTTCTCCTTCTGAGTTGCAAAGCACATGCTGTGCTTCACATGCACTGTCGTTGCCCTACTATCCACAAACTAGAAAATAGCCTGGATTTTGTAATGGCTCCATAACAGAGGCTGTTCTCACTTTTCTTAGTGCAAATACTGAATATTTTGAATTTGTTTAGAAGTCTAGGATTTAATCCCAGAATCATAGGTATCAAGTCTTGTCAGGGCAAAGAGATAGCAGAGATAATTGGATGTAAAACAGGTCTTGCAGAAAGTCAAGGGGGAAAAATGATGGAAAAGTTTTGAGATGCTTTAGCGAGACATGCATTATAAGCCACCCCACAGACTGAGAGGAGAGCAGTTTTCAGGGGAAGGGTGAACATAAGGAATAGTGAAGATTATATTTTGCCAAGTCAGAGATACCTGTCAAATAAACCTGTGATCATTCTCTCTGAAAAGTCAGTGCTCAGTATTAGTGTAAAATATCCCTAGGTAAACATTGCTGTTTTAGCAGCTATTTATATTGATACCACCAGGTGATCATTTATTGGTTTATTGCTATTATTTGTTGCTCCGCTTCTTTAATAACTCCTCATTGTGTTGTTTTGCACTTAGCACATTTGTGCATTTTGTTCATTTAAATGTAGAAGTGCATGTTTGCCTTTTGGAAAAGGACTACTGCTCAATGGGGTAAGATCAGATTGAAAAGTGCGACATAGCTTTTATAAGGGTGGATAACGTAGTTTTTACAACACTTATGAAAGCCATGAAAAAGGAAACACAAATAAAAAATACTTAAGTGTACCAAAGAGACAAGAGAATGTTCAAGGAACTGGCAGGAAGACAAAAGATAACAATAGAAATTAAATTCCAGTTGTGAAAATAATAAGACAGGGTAACACACGACAGAAATTATGGAGCAAAAGAAGTTGAACAGTGGGAAGAGAAATGACACATGTCCTGGGTTCAGCAGTAGCAGTCATTTTTCCCCTTCTTGGTAGCTGGTGCAGTGCAATGTTTTGACTTTCAGCTCGGGAACAGAGCTGATAACAAGCGATGTTTTGGTTTGGCCAAGGACTTTGTGAGCCTCATGCTCTGCCAGGGAGGAGGGGAAGCCAGGAGGAAGCAGAGACAGGACACCTGACCCAAACTGACCAAAGAGGTATTCCATACCACAGCACGTCATGCCCAGGATGTAACTGGGAGTTAGCGGGAAGGGCCGGGGACTGCAGGGTTGGAGGAGGTATCGGTCCGAGCTTGGTCGGGCTGGGGGGGGCGAGTTATCGGTCGGCTGGTGGTGAGATGATGTATTCTCTTCCCTTGTTATTTCCTTTATCATTATTATCATTGGTGGTAGCAGTAGTGATTTGTGTTATACCTTAGTTACTAAACTGTTCTTATCTCAACCCGTGGGAGTTGCATTCTTTTCGATTCTCCTCTCCGTCCCTCCGAGAGCAGGGGGAAGCGAACGAATTACCTGACTGGGTTTAAACCACGACAACACATCACTGTGAAATGACAGAAAACTCTACTCGCCATATAGTATAATGTGGTAACATTACCTCTTGTAAGTAATTTAAGAAACTATTTAAGAAACAGCTTTCAGGTTCATTTCAGTTTATGCTTATTCAGGCTTTGATTCTCTGTAGTCTTGCTGCATCATACTTTGAGCTGCCTGCTTATGTTGCTACCCAGATACAAAATCTTCAACTTGCCAAGGTCAGGGGGTTTGAATACCTAGCACTCCATATTCATGTTATGTTGTGCCTTGTTAATTCTTTTTATGGTAGTCTTGTAGTTATAGTTGGGAAAAATAGCATCTTCTGTGAAAACCCATCTAATGCCTGGGACAAATTTTGTGCTCCAGGTTTATATTTAGAAGGTTGTAGAATAATTCAGGTTGAAAAGGACCTTTGGAGGTCTCTAGTCCAGTCATCTGCTAAAACCTGGGTCATCTCTGAAGTCCAGTCTGGTCCTGAGGATCTCCAAGGACAGAGAGTGCATCACCTTCCTGGGCAACCTGTTCCACTGCTTGACTGCCCTCATGGGGAAGGATATCCTTATATGCGGCCTCCACCTTGCTTTAATGTATACCCTTTGTTTCTCATCCTCTTGCCATGTTCCAATGTGAAGAGCCTGGATTTATCTTCTTGATGACCTGTAGTACCAGCAGGCTACTTTTAAGTGCCCAGGCTAGAGTAGCTAATCTTCCCCAGGCTAGATTAACCCAACTCCCTCAGCCTCTCCTACCACAGCATGTGTTCCAGCCCCAACCATCCTGTTGGTGTTCCCTGGATTTGCTCCAGATTATTGATGTCTTTCTTGTATTGAAAGGCCTGAAACTGGATGCAGATATCCCTAGAAGCATACTACTGAGTGCAGAGCTGATGGGGATGCTTACCTCCCACAGTTTCCTGGCCATGCTTCTGTTCCTGCAGCCTAGGATATTGCTGTCCACCTTTGTTGCCAGGGCATGGTGCTGGCTCATGTTTAGTGCTCTGTCCACTGGGATAACAGGAGCAGTTCTTTTCATGTGGAGCTGCTCCCCAGGCCGTCAATCCCTGGTTTGTACCATTGCAAGGAATTACTCCCATTTCTAATGATTTGAGGCACTTTTGCCTGAATAATGGTGAGTGCTATACTCCAAGACATGGAGTCCTTTCACTGAGCATGAATATTTGTTTTCCACAACAGAATTTGACCATGATGGGTGTAAGTGAGCCAAAGCCTATTTTATTTAATAGATTGAGGGGTGTAGGAAGGAGAGGCTCCCTTTTTGACTGATGCACATATATTTTATGAATATTCAGGAAATTCTGTCCTACTTCTTTTCTCATAATCTTTTCTGACATCAGAAGCTTGAATTACAATGCCAAAATGAAGAATGTATTTGGTTAGAAAAATCATGTTTTGACTTGTATCTTGAGCAGATTTGATAATGAGAGAATCACTGTTGAGCCCCACTGTGTGATTATTAGACACTATTAATGTCTTTGTCTTGGCTATTACTAAATAATTACTAGGAAAGACAAGCATTTGTATTAATATAGTTCCTGAATGGAAGGAATTGTGTTCTCTTATGTTGATCTTGCAGAACCTTACCTAAAACTTTAAATATTCTCTGGGTTTAGTTTGTTTTCTTCTCTGGGATATCCATAATTATCCCCTTCTGTCATGTTTAATTTTTAAAAGGTAATATGCATAATGCATAATATTGCTGCAGTTAATTGTAACTTTTTTTTTTTTAATTTGCTGGTTGGTTGATCATCTGATTTCTTCCAACATTTTTCTTACTAAATACTTTCTGAGGAAAGCCATAGAATAGAAGCAGTCTTCACATACTAATGCCAGTGTGGTGGACTGGGTTCCCCATTTGCTGGATGAGAAGTTTTTAAACTCTCTTTCTGCAGCACTTGATTTGTCTTGCAGGTATTGACCTGGATTAGACAAGATTCTCTGAAAGGTCAGTCAATCAATAATGCGCTGCTTGTACATGTATGTTAACATCATTCTGTTTAAATCCAAGTGCACTGCACTAGTCTTGCAGTATATGTTCTGTGTATTTGCATCTTCTTTCAATTTACTGGTTTATCCTGCAAGAGACTGCCTGCTTTCTGTAAGGTGCAGAAGACTCTGTATAGCTGATGTAGTATTGAGAGACTGAAGAATTACAAGACGAAGGCAGGAGATTATTGGAAGCCCCTATCCATGTCTACTTCAGCATGAAGCAGGGCATGAACTGCTGGTTCTCAGTATCCTAATTTGGCTGCATAAACCAACTTTAGTGCAGTTGTACCAATAGGAAGTACAAAGCCAACCTGCTACTGTTAAAAGGTTTGCCAATGTGAATGAAATAATTCTGTGTAGTCAGAAGAACAACTTTACAACTTTAACTTATAAATCAGGAACTTGATGCTATAGCTGGACCTCCTAACTATGGGAACCAGGAAACCCCAGAGTGTAATTCTAGGGAAGCTAGTCGGATGCTAGGCACGTGGTTTAGCAGCAAACTCAGGTTTTGCTCCTGACAGCTGGAATCTCTCTTAACTGAATTGGAGTTGTGAGGGTAATGTTTTCTTTTGCAGAAGAAAGGAGATACTTTTTCTGTTGCTAGAGGATTTCTGTGCTCAGTTATTAGAAGTCTTTTAAAGAGTGGAAAGTAGTGCTTGATATGCTGAGAAATTAATAGATGTTGGAAACATATCAGGAGTACGTAGCAAGCATCCCAAGGTAATACAAGGATGGATAAGAACTTACAACATCTTTGCTGGTCTGTGGTAAATGCAGAATACTTTAAAGTGAAACAGAAATTAAACAATTTCGCAGCAGGCACACTAACATTTTCCAGAGAAAGGCAATGCAGCATCATAGTCCCATTTAGCTTGCAGTACTGGGTTAGTATGCCTGTAACATCTAAGGTCTTTTCCAAGGAGAGAACTGTGCTCATTTATAAGAATGTGGTGCAGAGCTGGGACCTAAAAATAGAGAATCATGTTAAAAGTGGCCACAAGGCAGCAGAGAACATAAAGAGAAAACAGATGCAATTTAGGCCCATAAGATTTATTGAGGCAAAAGTTTATTTCACCTTCTTTCTTTTTCATATATATCCCATTCCACAGCTGCAACTCCATTAATCACTGAAATGCAAAACTCCAGCGGCATGAGAAAAGAGAAAGAGAGACCCATAATGGAGCCTGCTCATTAAGAAAAGCTCAGGGATGTGAGCATGGCTCTTGCATGTTTTGAACTTTTTCTTTCTTTGTTAATATTTTAATGTCATTTTAACTCTTAAAATAATGTTATTGTCTTTATGGACAGAGTTTATTTTGAACCTCAAAAACATCAAAGTTTTTTAACATGGGTCATTGGGGCTTGGTTCATTAAGAGCATTAGGGTCTTTTTCAACAAGAATAATTTTTCTGCACTTCTGGAGGCTTCCTGAAAATCCTAAAATAAATAATAGAAAAATAGTGATTTAAAACCTAATTTCTAATACAAACCAGTCCTGGCTGTCTAGATGAAGAATAAGCTTCAATAAATGGGAGACAGACGCAAGCCTCTTCAGTATGAAGAGTAGCGAGGATGCAGAAATAGAAATAAGTTTTTCATTACATGAGGGATTATGCTTGGGCCAGAAATGCCAAATATTCTGTGGACCGCAGCTGCACTTTCTGTCTGCTGTTGTATTAACTGGTAATAGTAAAACAATGATGTGATGGTAGAGACAGCTATTTGTTCTCAGAAATACAGAAAAGTTGTTTTCCTTTCCTTTGCTTGGATTGCCATATTGTACTCCATGGCAGACCTTAAACTTCTATCTTTTTGCAGCAAATGGACTCCAAATTAAAATATAGGTTCTCCTTGAGCACCACCTGAGGGTGCACATACAGCTGCTGATGGGCTCCCTTAGCCAATTTTTCCTTCTGTCGTTCTGACACTCCTTAGTCAATTCAGGGACTTGTTATCTGCTTGCACAACCTGGGTCATTGCAATTGCCTAAGCAGCCATGGGCAAGTGACGCCAATTAGGCCTGTAGCTAAGGAAGTGTGTGACTGCTACTGAGAGCAGTGAATTTATAGACATTCAAGAAAACAGCAAGATATGTCTTGCTACTTGATTGGTTTTCTGTCATTTGATCAGCATTACCCACTCTCACATTAGCAGCGAGACTGGAAGTAGTATTGGTTTTCAGGATGTAGTTTGGTGAAAGGTTTCACTCAATCTCATCTTAGAATATTTGTAAGGGGAAATTACTGAGGTTGAAAAGCTGTGATTTTCATCTCTCTGTTTAGATTTTATATAGATCTCTGATGGAACGAGTTTTATCTTTTGCTTTAGGACAAATAAATGTTTAACAACATCTAATACATGCGGTTCTGTTCATCTTTAGATTTATTTTTTTTTCCTGTCAAAAATCTATGCATGTTCTTTCTATAAAAATCACTGTGAAAATGGTCTGCTTAACTCTATTTCACCGTACTATGAAGCATTGCTTTAATATGTTGTTTGACTTTTTAAAGTGAGTGTTCATAAATCACTCATCTTTTCTCCCATATTTACCAGTAGAAAGCTGTAAACTGGTAGAATAGAAAAGGGCTTTTAAAGACCATGAAACTTGCTTAACACTGCTTAACTCCTGGAATGCTAGATACACAACAGGTAAACTGAAGGAGTGGGAATTTGCTTTGCTTTGACTGTGTGTGCATTTTAAAATGTACACTTTTGACTGGTTTCCATGATTTGAGGAACAGGTACTTAGTATGGAATTCATGCTTTCAGAATTCCTGGATAATGGTTTCAAAGCTATTCACATCCCAACCTGCATTCCAACCCAAGTCTAGAGTAGGAGACCTTTTAGTAGCTACTTGTAGTAGTATGGTGGTGTGCTGATGAGTAGCCCTCAGTACAGCATAGCTGAGGGGTTCAGGCAGTGGGCAGGTGTAGCCTGCTAGAACAACCCAGGCAGCTCCTGGGCTTCTCCTGGCACTGCCCTTTTCAAGGGGCCCAGAGACCCAGGAGAAGAGTGAAGTGTGGGTTGGGGATTGTGCTACAAATCCTCCACTGACAAGGACAGACAGCTCTATGCCTAAGACCTTGGACTTGGTCATTTCACATGGAGGATGCCTTTGTCCTGTACCTGTGACCAGTGTTTGCTCAGTCACTTCTCAGGGAAGGGGCAGCACATGACCTTGGGCTGAACGCATAAAATCCATCCTATTTGTTATCTTTAGCGTACGAAGCCTTACCCTGAGCCCAGATCTTTTCTGAATAGGAAGGTCCAAACCAAAGTTTAGGGCCCAGAGAATTTAAGAATTCTGGTTCTTTTAACACATAGATTAACATGGGTTTTTTTTTCAGCTGTCAGCTGTCCTCTACATCCTTCCAGTAGATTTTGTTTCAAATGCTTTCCATTAACAGCTTCCGCTGCATGCTGTAACTTGTATACTCTGCATCCTGATTTCGGCTGGGATAGAGTTAGTTTTCTTCCTAGCAGCTGGCACAGTGCTTGCTTTGGCTTAAGTCTGAGAATAATGCTGATAACACGTGGATGTTTTCGTTGTTGCTGAGTGGTGCTTACCCTGATCAAGGACTTTCCAGTCTCTCATGCTGGGCTTAAACCACAGCACTCTGACAATCCCAGAGCGGTTTGCAAAAGAGGCAATGGTTGCATATGCTGCATACCTTGCTTTTTCTTTAGTATAGTCGTGACTCTGGAATCGTATCTATTTTTTTATAGCTGTACAAAGCAGTTTCCCAAGTTCAGTATTCAGAGGGTTGATACACAGTTACATGACTGAACACAGAGAATCAACTGTAAGTTTCTGTGGGGCTGCTTTTAGCCAAACTTTGCAAGTTTTCTCACACAGTTTTAATGTTTGAACCCAAATCTTTGTGGTTTCAGAGACAAAAGACGTTTGTATTTCTCGCTAGGCAAAACAGGCCTCAAATACCAAGGGTCAGATACAGGGGTTTGTAGGTGGCAGTACTTCTGTCTTTTAGTTTGCTCAGTAATGTTGCCCAAGAAGATCTTCAGGTGAAAGATCTACTGATTTGATCAGTGGGCAGGAGAAGGGCTTTGGAAGTAAGTTGATTCTTTTAAACACTGTTTAGCTCGTCTCAGTCACAGTGGGTCAGCACATGGGTACTCAGAGGTAAAAATGAAGTCATACAATTGTATTGAAGGTAACTGAAGCTTTGCTTTCCTTGGCTGGAAATGTAAACACAATCATGTCCTTTCTTGTTTGAAGGAAAATACAAAATCCTAGATGTTTTCTCCTCACTTGAAGTGAGGAGAAGGGGCTAGGGCTGTGGGGCTTCTTCCTTCTTCTGTTCTCTTTTACTTGGATATCTTACATTAAATATATTTTCCATCAACATGCTTGCACACTGTGCAACGTGTGCTCAGTCTTTAGTAACTCATGGCACTTGTCAGTGCCAGCTGCGGACTTGGAAACCCATGTGTGTCACCGTCATGAAAATATCCCCTTTGGCAACTCAGAAAGTGGAAATCCTGCAATCGTTATCCCTGGTTTGCAGTAATATACATGCCCTGCATGCCATTTACAAATTGAGACATTATTGCTTGTAAAAAATGCCATTTCAGTTTGAACTCTCTGACTAGTCTGGTAAGATAAAGATAATATTATTCTATGATGGTTTTACCTTTTAAAGCCTTGCCTAAATATAAACAGAGTTTTTCCCTAAAGCCTTTTCTTGGAAGTCAAAGGTCTGGATTGAAATGGCAAGCTTATAATAGAGTTTGAGCTGCAGAATATGAAAAGGCCAAATTTGTAGTAGACAGAATTATATTATACATGTCTCTGCTTATTGTTTGTGCTTATGTGCAAAGATACCTACAAATTGAATTGATTTATAGATATATATTTCTCTCATTTCTTTCACCTGTTTTTTCTTTATTGTGCTCCTAGATGAACTTAAGCCACATGTAGATAATATTTTGTGGTGAGCTAAAAATTATTAATATTACTATAAATTGACAGAAATGATGAAAATATTTCCCCTACTTTCTAGTTTACTTATTTTATGTATTCAACAGAATTTTACCCTAGGCCCATTCTTGAAATTGCTCCATGTGTACCTTTCTGAAGTCTGTTGGGAATGCCCACGGAAGTAAAGTCAGGAATGTGAAAATGAATCAGAGTTGGAGCAGGCTTTTCTGCAGCAGGGGAGAAGTTTACAAAAATAGCTAAGTCAGTAACTGAAAACACCTTTATTTTCTTCCCTGAAATTCACAGCATCTTGAAATGTTTAATATTTTGGAGTAATCTAGCATATATTTGCCACCAGTAGTAACTGATAATGAAGTATAAAATTGTACTCTCTTATAGTGAGCAACGTGACGTAGACCCATCGGTGCTACAGGGTTACCCCTCGTTTCAGTGCAATGTTTTGTATAAACTTTAATATGGCATACGTAAGGTTCACTGCGCACTAAATCTGCAGTCTCCAAGCAGATTTACAGATCAGCTGGGTCTGCAGAAAACTGCCATTCCCTCTGTATGTTTTTGTGAAAGAGGGCACTAGAAGAGAGTCTTCAGGCAAAAGCTATTTAGGGCAAAGCATTCTGTCCCAGTTATGAAACTGGGGAAAATCCCTGTAACTCTTATTTTGACGGTATGGCTTTAAAACCAGCCCATGGCTGGGCAAAACTTGAACTGAAAGTATTCTTAAGCACCTCTAACGTCTCAAAGCAAAGTTTTTTCTCTTTCAGTTTTGCTGACTGAAGGTTAGATGCAGTCCCCTGTGAGCATGGAGGGGTGGGGTGGAGGACAGTGCAGATCTTTCACTTCATCCTCTCTTAACGTGAAATCATCTGGATTTGACCATCCGCTCTTCCCTGCCCTTGGCAGTGGTGCAGGCACCACTTCACAGTGTCTCTCTGGCACCATCAATCTGTTGTATGAGCTTGCAAGTGAGAAATGGACTGGGATGCCATGCTAAGAAAACAAATAGCACCAGTGTCCTAGCCAAGGACTAACAGATGGGGCTAAATTCTGCTATCCTTTTAGTAAATCTAGCTATAAAATTGACAACCAGCTTTTTCAACTTGAATAACTACACCCCAGGTCTACAAAAGGAATTCCATGTACCACTGCGTAGCACTTGCCTCTGTGGTTGAACTTGATAGATTGCATTGACCCATAACCTGTTTTCCCACTGACCCCCTTCCCCAATTCTATTTTCTCATGAGCATTTTAATTCTTGCCAGTCTGGACACCTTCCAGGTAAGCCAGGTATTGCTGATGTCTTTCAAGAAAATGCAGATTTAATTATGCGCTTGGATTTTATTAAGGGAAAACACATATCCTGAGGTATTCTCGTAATTAAACAAAACTGTAGAAGCCATTATTCTACTTTTTATTTTCCTTAAGAAAAAGTGAGTGGCTTCTTTAGGAGTAATAAAAATCATGTAAGTATTATTTATTTGTAAAACAATAGCTGCTGTGATTGAAATTAAACATGGAATCATGCAGCTTCTGATTAATTCTAGCACAGAGGAGCCAAAAAAAAAGACTTGATTTTTCTGTAAATAGGCTAAATTAAGCTTCTGGTAAATAATGATAGTTGGAGGAATTGAAAAACAAAAAAGAAACCCAACACCAAGACAAAAGTTTATTCCCTGCTCAATGAAATTGCTTATTCATTTTTAAAAAATAAGACTATGATTCACTGTTTTCTAGAATTGAGATGAATTATAGTAAATGCTAATTTAGCTTATAAGCACTTCACTGTGAGGAAAGTAAATGTTATTATTCCCACATTCCAGATGACTAAATTGAGTTTCAGTAATGTATATATTTTACATTACTGTAAAAAATTGGAGCTTAGGTCTGCTGGTTTTGAGAGTCCGTTTTGAATAGTATCATGGTCTATATCCTGGTATTTAAAGGTAATGTAATAACTAGATCTAATGAAGATCACTGGGTTTCAGAAAGAAATCATAGCACAAGGTGGTAAAGTATGATTGACAATTCACACCTATTTTCAGGTAGTTCTGGGGGAGAGATCTGTGTGTGAATGTTTGTGTCTGTTGATAATGAAGGAACTTCTTCATCGAGTGATATGATCTTCAACGATAACACCAGATTCACTGCCCTCACACTCCAAAGGATCCTAGTCATTCACATCACATTTGGAGCAATGCTTAACATTGTTTTCCCTTGCAGCAGGCACAATAGTTTGTTCTACCTAATGTCTCGCCACCTTTATTTGTGAATTACTGACGTTTTGTAAGTTACTTTAGTGAAGAATGTCACTATGCTTTTTGAGTTCTGATATTCTGTTAAAACTTTGTATCAGGGCCAGCTGAGCGTTGGGGATCTGCGTGTCCATGTTTTTCTCCCTGTCCTGCTCCACCTACCCAGCTTTTGCCCCAGCTAGTTTGATCTTCCCAGGTATACAGGGAGAGGGCTGTAGCCATGGGTGCTGCCACGGTAATTAAAATCTTCCTCTCATCTTTCAGAATGCAGGACTTGCTCACCCAGCACAACCTTATCTATCCATTTTTATTTCAGGACCCCAAATTACTGGCCCTGGGGGGGCAAAGTACTGCTTTTCAGGTTGTTTGCTGGGGAAACATTGCTCCTTGGGGGGAAGTGACACTATTTTTGCATTTTTTTCCCCTCCTGTGACATCAAGAGAATTCACTGGTTGTTGCTGGGATGTCGGGTAGGATACCCTCTGCCCACACACAGTGTTAAATCACGTGTTACCATTATTTTAGCTGACATCTATTATTCTTCTGGAATAGACAATGATAAAGGAGCAATTTCTTCAGAGCAGGAGTGAAGCTGACCACTTGGGGAATCTTTCAGTGCTAGTCCTATTCTGAGAATAAATGACAAATACTGGGTTCTGGGACTGTGAGTCCCAGGGTCTTTTATTAGCAGGACATTCACCTTAAAAAATAAAATTAGTTAAAGTACAATCTGATGTGGCAGAAGCTGTAACAATAATAATTAAATATTTTACAGTAATGCTGTGTTCTGAAGGGAAGAAGACAAGTTTCATTCTCTTTCCCACACAACTCGGAAGAACCTTATAGAACCAGGAAAAAGAGCAGTTTACTATTTATGTTTTCTGCCTGATTTTTCTTTTGGAGGGAGCAGATCCCAGCCCCCTAGTGAAGCTTTCAAAATTACTCTGCTCGCACAGTAATCCGTCTTTTCCCATCTCTGGTTTCCTCATCCATCTTCTAATGCTGATACTACACACGCCTCCTTTCAATGCTATTACATATAGTAGTAATTCTGGTTTGCTTGTGTTACTGTTAGGGGTGGTAACATGTTTTCTCATTTAAGAATCTGCAGGGATCTTGAGTCTGATTACAAGGAAAGTCATTCATTTCCAAGGAAAAATAAAGCCTTGCAAAAGAAAGATAACTGTAAGATGTGAATGTTAACAGTACCTGTTTGTTTGTAATGTGGATAGCTGTGCCTGCCAACATTCTCAAACTGCTTTTAAAGATTTTAATTGTTGGTTTGTGCAGGAGACAGTGAATATTTTGATCTTGACAGTAAGATTGTGATTCCATCCAGACAACCTGATACAGATTAATAAGGAGGCATGTTGCAAAGGTGCTTTAAATAGCTTTTGTTTCCATGATACAGGTAAATAAAACTAGATTTATTTTTCTTGATTGTTAAAGTCTGACTCTGTAGATTTTTTTCAGCTTTTTGTTCTTTGATTTCTCTGTGAAATTAGTATAGAAAAGTACAAGTTTTCTTCTTGATGTATATGAATTGAAACACAGCTGGGTACATCTTATTTTACTGCTTTGAAGATTGCTGTTGCACCAGAATACAAGCACTTAAAGAGCAGTGCTATGCAGTGTATTGTGCTACTGAAAAATTCAATAGCTTCAATCTACAGCATTTGTATGCCACTGCCTGAGCATTTCTGCCAAGAGGTCGCATGTACAAAGATAGTTGCATCCCTCCTCCTTCCTGTCTTTCCTCATCCTCTCCCCAGGTTCCATATATTTTGTCAGTTATCGCCACAGCAGGTGGCTTAGGGCAGATAGAGGCCCAAAAAATTGTGAATGAAGTAGCACATAATTTAGCGATTGATTTACAAAGCAGACACTGAGGGAAAAATGTTTCTCTCTCTGATATCAGCGGGCAACCACTAAATCATCAGCCTACACGAATTCATAGTGCAGGCACCCACGAGGAAATGTTAAGGTAAACTAAGCTAAGCAGCATGCCGTGGCTGGCAGCTGGAGGGTGTCAGTGCAGGGTGGCAGCGGAGCCTGGCCCTGCGTTGGGGTTAGTCACAGGCACTGGGGCAGGATCATGCCCTCCAGCAGCTCCCGGGCAGGCGTTCACAGCAAGGCGGGTTTGCATCCCTGTCACAGCCCGTTGTCCTTTGCAGTGCTTGTGTCAAGAAAACATTTTAGTAATGATAAATTTATATTTGTCTTTTTGGAAAAAAAGAGGAGGAAACCCAGCAGTACTGTGCTTTATCTCACTTTGTGCCAACTCGGTCTCAAGGATGCCGGTGCCTGAGGTACACCAGAGTAATACTGCTGTGGTGCTGGAGAACTGTTCACTTTTTAGTTACAGCACTTGACAGTAATGCTGACAAACCCCACGGGAGGATATTTAAAGGGGATGTTGCTGAAGTAGTTTCTTACATGTCCAGCGTATCGATATTTACATTTACTGAGTCAATTGCACTCATTTATATATCAGCCCTGGTGCTGTCAGCAGGGCCAAGGCAGTGATCAACCCCTATACCGGCCAATGGTGAGGCTGCACCTCGAATCCTGTGTTCAGTTCTGGGGCCCTCACTACAAGAGAGACATTGAGGTGCTGGAGTGGGGCCAGAGAAGGGCAATGGAGCTGGTGCAGGTTCAGTCTGGGGAAGAGAAGGCTCAGGGGGGAACCTGATGGCTCCCTACAACTGCCTGACAGGAGGATGGAGCCAGGAGGGGCTGGGCTCTGCTCCCAAGGAACAAGGGATGGGACAAGAGGAAACGGCCTCAAGCTGCACCAGGGCAGGTTTGGATGGAGCTGAGGAACAATTCCTGCCCCAGAGGGTGCTCAGGCATTGGAACAGGCTGCCCAGGGCAGGGCTGCAGGCACCGTCCCTGCAAGTGTTCACACAGCGTGGAGACGAGGCCTCGGTGCCGTGGGTTAGGGGTGGGGAATGGTCGGACTGGATGCGCCTGAGGCTCCTTTCCAAGCCGGCTGATTCTGTGTCTGTGATTCATGTCCGCGGTTTGGTTACAGCGTTGCTGAAGGGGCAGGAGCGGCATCTCCCGCTCCTCTCGAGGAACACAGAGCTTTGGCGCTGCTCGCGGCAGCCGGGGCAGCCTGTGCAGTGCCGAGAGCGGGCTGGCGGGGGCGGGGGAGCTGGCAGGGCACAAGCAGCCATGAGGGCCTGGCCGCAGGCTGCAGGGGGCCTCCCGGGGCGGCGGGAAGCCATGAGGGGTGCGAGGAGCGAGGGGTGAGCAGTGACATCCACAGTGCCAGCCTGGCGCTGGCAAAGACAGGAATGTGTTTCCCAGCTCACAAAACATCTGTTTTCCCCGCACCAGATAAGGAGCCCCAGAAGCTCAAGCAGAGAGGATGTGGCCCTTTCAGTAGCTGACTGAAGACCCAGGCTTTCCTGAAGTGTTTTTCTTTCTGCAGTACAGTGCTCAGGGTTAGAAGCTTTAATTTAAACTCTAAATCATGAACAAGATGATGAAAAGGTACTGAGGGAGCAATCTTGAGTTAAGATTACAGGTTTTAACCCCAGATTTCTTACTTGGGTCTAATTATCACTTAGACATGGTCCCGTTGACACTGCATCCTCCCTCATTTCACAAAGCTGACAGTGGTTGTACCCTCTGTGTGCAGAGTTAAGCTGTTGCTTGGCTCTTGCAAGGGAAAACTGCAGGTTGCTTTAGTGTAAATGAGTTTTCCTTGCAAATAATAAGGGTTTATTGCCATCTACTTAAAGATATGACTAAAATTGGTATTCACCAGCTCCTGCAGTTTTCATACAGACCCACTGCATTTTTCCATGAGGAATTAAGTTTCATTTCCCTGTTCTGCATGCAGGATTGAACTTCAGTTGGCCCTGTTCTTGGCTGTCTGGCAGTGGGCTCATACTAAGGTATAGCGCACCTGTGGTACTTCATTTGCCACTGTTGGTCATGGAGCATCAGACTGGTGCTGTGAAGGATGCTCGAGCCCAAGATGCAGTGCGTAGGGCAGGTTCTTTCCTCCAGCTCACTTTGGGTGCTCTGACTGAAATCAGTAGAAACCATAAAACATGCAACAAGTGGCTGTGGAACGCTTAAGCTATTTAGGTATACTTTTATTATGGTATCTCCTGTAATGAAGCCTTAATATCCCTGCCATTGAATTTACATGACAGATCTACTGAATAGCCTAGAAAATGATACCATTAATTAAGAGGTACCTTAAGGACTTTGTGAAGATACGGGTAAAATGTGTGCGTTACAGCCCCATTCTGCAAAATTTATTCTTGCAATTATGGCCATCAATGCTGGCACAGAGAATACTCAAAAGTAAAGTCTGCATTTGTAGGTAAGATTTAGGAAGCTTGTTCAGATATTTTAAGGGTTGCTAAGTTACTAAGATACAGACAGAAAGGTAAGTTTGTTTAATACGTTTTGTTGAATAAATTTTATAAAATGTTACTGTGATCTGTGGTTCACTAGGTTATATCTAAGGCCTTGCTGAAGTGGAATTGTCATGAAAAATAGTATAGACTTGATTCATGATTGCATTATTCCTTTTTCACAGTGATATAGCTACATTGAAAATAATTGGCTTAGACCAACGGGGCATGAAAAAGATGCAGGGATGAATTTGGCTCTGTATCTTGAAATGAAATATGTGCCATTTTCTGTTCAGCATTTGCTGTACCTTAAGAAAAATCATAAGGCAAATTACATCAAATCACACTATTAAAAGAAACATTTTCTTCTGTGTAGTAGAACTGATCTGAAACGTTTATGTGTTCAGAATTTTCTCAAAAGCACACTTTTTTTTGCCCTGTATTTAAAAATTGATAACCAAGGGGAAAAGATGGTTGAGTTATAAAAACAGGTTTTTTCTTGTAATTATGTCATCCACTGGTAAAACATAATAGAATTCAAGGTTTGCATTTGCAAATGACCTTGACTAAAGTTTTACAATTTAAAGAATTCATTAATTGACTATCTAGGATGCCAGAATCACTTTACAGGGCAAAACCTGAGTAGCTCCCACTGAGAAGCCTGTATCTGGCAAAGACAGAAAGTTACTCCTTCTGCCTCTTATGGGATGATTTTAGGCTCTGTTTACAGAGAAAGTCGCTATGAGGCAGCAGTTCAGAGTGAGGCTGAACAATCTTACGAGTGTTGTTCTCGCCTATGGCTCAAAAAAACAGCTTGTATACTCTCTGGAGGTACCTGGCTCGCCAGTCTCCTGGAACCAGTAGCCCTTTCTTGGCCCCAGCTTTGCGAATAATCTTCGCTCCATTGCTGTCTGCATATGGAGGCTGGTTTATGTCACAGAGATGACATTGCTGGGTTGTGCATGCTGCATCTTCTGAGCACTGAAATGATTCCTACAAGGGCAAAGATGGCTGTAGTGTGTGTGTTTGGTGGGTGTAATTCCCTGGCTCACACTGCTATGCTATATTGGTTATGGAAAGAATGAATAATGCATTTCTGTCTGTCAGCCCACTTTTGCTCCTTCTTCTCTTCTTCCTCCCTGAAGTGAGGCTGCAGGCTCAGGTTTTTTCCTTGATTCAAGTTTTTAAACTTTATTGAATATTTCTGAGTGTAAGAGGAGGAAAAATCCAAGAGAATGATTAAACACTTTTAAGTGCCTGAAGATGAAAATCTTATCTTAATTTCTCACCTTTAAGCCACTATTCATTTTCTTCTTGAGTAAATACTTGCCCAGAATCATTAGGGACAAAAGCAGTTCTCTGTGTGGATGTCGCCTTGTAAGCATGTCTTTAGGCTTTATCCCAGTGGTGCTTACCCAGATGTGCATCATGTACTGAGTATAGCAGAAAGCACTTTGGAGAGAGAATGTTCACTGCAGATCTGAAGTACAATCATGAGTTGATTGGAATATACGTTGTTCCGTTGTTCTTTCTAGCAAGTTCCTTATAGTTTATTCTTTAGGGATCTTTTAAAAGGCGTAAGTTGTTGCCTTGTGATTGCCATTCAAGTAAGCTGCCTGATTGTATCTGACAGTACCCTTCCCCAGATTCCCTGTTTCTGCCTCTAGCTCCCTCACCAAGCGGTATATTCCTGTGAGTATACTCAAGTAGGATGACAGAGGAGGAAGAGAAGAAGATATAAATCATTTCTCTCCTTAGGAATACTGATCCCCAAATATGGTAGTTACTCATAGAGTTAATATGGGTGCTGTTAGAACCCACCGACAAGAGAAGTAGGTACTAGTTACCTCCTACATCATTGCTCTGGACAGGGTTGTACATACAGGCACAGTGAGGGCAGTGAAAAAAGAGGAACCAATATTTAGCTCACTGAATCCCTGCTCAGTATGAAGTGAGTAAGAGCAAGGTGCCAGGCTGGGACCACAACCACCTTGCTCTTGCAAAGGACTTTGGCTGACATGCTCTGCTACCTCTGGCTGAGGCTCTGGCTCCTGGTTAGATAGGCAGCCATAGCCAGGCAGGTATGTGTCTCAGTAGTTTTTAAACCTGTACCTGTCAGTCAAGCACATTCTAGATGGGCCATGGTCATGGTCAGTTGCTAGATAAGGAATTTAATCTTTTGCCTCTGGTTGCTGGAAGAATTGGATGGCATTATGAGTGGGGAAACATGAGTGGTTTCCTCGCTTACAGATCTGGGCTATGTTAGCAGTGCAGAATCTGTAGGAGACTCAGCTGAGTGTAACTACATATGATCCTGGGCATCAAGGGGTTTTTGTTTGTTTGTTTTGTTTTAATTATTGTTCTGCCCTTTCTAGATATTCACACTTCTGCTGTTTTGTAAAAGTAAAGTTCTAAACAAAGGACCTTGGTCAAAATGTATTACCCATTTACTATAGTCTTGCCATTAGCCTCTGTGTCCCTGCAGGACTTAAATGATGTTGTATATACTTATATTTCAACACCATCTTGGATGTTTAAGGGTATTGAATATGATTAAGCAATGGGAATTATTAATAATATTACTTGAAGAGGACGGTGTTATGATCATGGATGGCTTTTGGATTTCTTCCCTGAGGGCAACCCATGTTGCAATGATCTCAGTAGACTTTCATAAGCTTGAAAGAAGCCTCAGCCCACTGGATGTTGGTTCCTGGATTTCTTAATACACCCTCCTGTTAAGAGTTCATGTTCATCATAGTCTGCTCTTTATCTCCACTCGTATAAATGCTTTAAAATAGATAGAACTCAGGGATCAAATAAATATCTCCTTTTTAACCTGGAAAAATATACATGATTTAAAACATAATTTAAAATGGAATTTCCCGTTATTACCAGTACTATTGTGAGAATTGGGCTGAAAGCCATACAGTTCCTTCCTTGCCAAAAAGGGGCATGACCAAGTTTATTTAGCAGGGTTTTCATGAGTGTTAGTCCTTACATTGAAAGCTCCTATCCTGTCACCTGCTTTTAAATGCTTCAAATTTAGGAAGCCTGATGCAGGTGGTATCAGTAGTTTTACTGATCTGAGGCCTTGGGCAAATTCATTTGAATTGCTTTGAAACTGCAATTCAAAATTCAATAAAATAAGAGGGTCTGATAGTGCAGCTGCAGCATATCCCCTCCAGCTGGGTAAGCTGAGATATTTCAAGGCCCTGGACTAGCAAAGCCTGGGTATGATATACAGATTATACAGATAGCTGCCAGGGAAGAGGTTTTGGCAGGCTGGGTGCAGCAGTCCCCCCTGCCAGCAGACTTGGGAGTAACAGTGGCTTTCATGCTATGTGGCATCTTTTGCTGGCTTTCCTAGAGAGAAATTTGTTGATGCAATAGTGGCAGCAGGCCAGTGGGAGGAGATTGCCTCAAGGGTAGAGGGATGGAATGTAGGAAAAACAATAAAATCAAAATGCTCCAGTTGTTTTGAAAGTGATTGGCTATCCTGAATGCCTTGGTATGGATCCAAAATGATCTGCTCCATGGGCGGGTTTTGTTAAATTGCATTCAGAAATCATACTTGCCCTTGGGCAAATACCCTTGCTTTTATGCATACCAGGCAAGTCATGTGCACCAAAATGGAATTCACATGGTGCTTTAGTCAAAAAGCTGATGTCAGTCACCTTACATTTTATGCATATTCCAGTCCCTTGGTTCTTTATGCCCATTTAAATAGGCAGAAGTGCTTTTTATTATTATCTTGCCTGTAAATCACTGAGATATAGGTATATATAGGCAATATAATTTATTGCAGTATAGACCCTTCTCTGCATATGTATTCAGCACTTACAAATATATGGTAAATCAGGAGGCATAAGATATTTTGGTCATTGGGTCTGATATTCTGAGGTTTTTACTGTTAAGCTTCAGAATAATTCTGCCGTGCGCCGTGCGTCCATGCTTTCCAAATGACTACTTCAGTAGCAGTACACAGCTTATCTTTGTAGCATTGTAGTGCTGGTATCCTTATGGGCTTCACAGTGCTGGCACCACCAGCACAGTGCCTAAAGGTGAGATAATCAGAGAATACATGCAGGGACGTTATTTGAGCACCGTATCGTTGCGCTGCACAGTATGTCTCTAGTTACTGAAAGGGCTACCATGAAATTTAATTTAGAATTTTACAGACACATTTTGAATTGGAAATCTCTGTAATAACTTTCCCTTTGCTCAGCCTTTTAACTGTGAAATTCAGTTGGGGAGTTTTGAAGCAGCAGGTAGCATCGCAGCACTCTAGAGGGATTTTGCCAGAACTCAGCTAAAGTGCTTGCAAGTGTCATTTCCATATTTAACTAATTTCAGTTTTTAATTAGCTCCATGTGAAAAATGAGAGTTCATGCTGAGCTAAGCTGTCAGCATAGAGTCTTGTTTCCTTTCTAGCCTCTCAGGACAATTATTGCAGCATCCCCAGTTTTTTTCAATGAGAGTGCTTAGCCACTGCATGCTCAGTCCCTCCCATTATTCCCTGACAGGAGGCAGGGAGTATGTTGTGTCTGGCTTGCTAAAATGGAAAAGATAAGCCCTGAAAACATTTCAAATACAGAATTGGTTCAGTAAAGGTTCAAAGAACTTCACAGGTCCGACTCAGAAATATACAGCAGAATATAACGCGTTCCTTCCTCAGACCTCACTGGTAGTGAGCAGTCAGATATATTGTTCAGAACAATATGGAATCATTTCAGCTTCATTACTTATTGCATTGGGTGATATTATATTTTAGAAAGCCCAGTGTGAAAGCAGGTTTTCTCATGGTGCTTTTGGCAACCTGAGTGCTAACAACGCAATGCCCTGGAGCCTGGTTCGTCCCAAAGGACTGGGCTCTTTGAGAACTGCTTTTGCATAAAATGCCATACTGTTATATAGGGATGGAATTTTATTAATCCTGCATCTGAACTGAACATTTACCTCTGAGGACTTGAATGCAAATGTTAAAATACTTTTGAACAACAAAGTGAGAGCTGCCGTTTATGTAAACTCTGCAAAAACACGGCATGTGAACAGATTTCTGGAATAATTTTATGAACTGATAGCAATCCTGAGTTACATTTACATGACAGTCGTATAATACCATTGTTATTTTTGAAAGAATGCAGTCATTAAATTGTCAAAATCCCATTTAAATGGAAAAATTGTTGAAATAACTGTAGGTGTTATCACAGGATTGTTGGGTTTTTTTTTTAAACCTGTCCTAAAAGGTGAAATTTGTAAAGATTTATGAATAGGTTTGGTAGTCTTCATTGAGATTTCTGTTCAGATCCTAGAAAAATAAAGGTTGTGTGCATTGTGTTCCTCACTAATTAGTATGGACAGCCACTTCCAGGAGACAGAAGCAGGTTTTCTCTATTAGACCATAAAATCAAATGCATCATTTTGAAATTGAAATGGATGGAAAAAAATCTCAGCTGTAGCACTTTCTGGATACTTAAATGTTAATAACGTTGTGAAAGAAGGAGGTAAATACATTGCAGAAACTTGTCAGATACAGTGACACTGAGGAGTTTCTAGTCATTTTTCTTTTAAGTTATGGAGGAGCAGCTTTGATACCTGCTTCCAAGATGAAGCAAATTCTTGAAAGGAAAGAAAAAGGGAAATTAATTTCACAGGGAAGAGTGAAGCTGAAATGCTAGATGGGATTTCAATCTAGTTTAGGGTTTGGGGTTCTTTTTGAATATAGGATTTACTGTTTCATCCATCAAAGAAAAAAAAAGGTGTATAATCCTGCTTTGGTTGCTGGCCAACTGGGTGTTACAGACATGAAGAAGCAGAACTTGAGAGTTAGCTACAAGGTCCTAATGTGTAGTTCTGTAGCTCCTACATACTGCTTTTGCCCCTTGTAGTATAAGTTGTCTTCTCTTTCAAGGATAATTTCTGGTTATTTTACTGGTGTTATTAAGTAATATGGTCACATACATTAAAATTTACTGTCTTACCATTTAACATAATTCTGTTATGCTTTACAAAGTATGTGTAATTGAGGCCAAAGGGTTTCGAGGACATGTAATCTAGCTCCTATTTTATTTGATGATTCATTAATTAATTGTATACAGAGATGCATATGCTAATGCATTATCACTCATGTCCAATTCACCCTGCAATTTATGTTGTTGACTTTGGAGGGTAAAGTTTTTTATGGGTCTCATTGCTGTTGCTTGTAGAAAATACGATTTTTTCAAGCATTCTTATGGTATTCATGGCCTCAGATACTTAAAATAAATAGAGGAGTTCTAAAGTAAAGCTCTCTCCCCTGAAGTTCATGACAATTTTGACCTTGATTACAATGGGCCTTGATTTTAAACAGCTCTAAACTGACTGATGATGAGCATTCTGCATTGCTGACCTCATACAGTGGAATTGGCTTCTGCACCACTTTGTATGCAAGACGGAAGGCTTTATTAAAATGATCAGGTATCAGATGCTCTGTACAATAAGCAGGCTTCACTTTTCTGTTGTGGACAGGAGCTCTGTCTGTAACAGTGATTTCTACTAGCTCTGCTGTGAATTCTGTTATATCAATAAGAGATCAAATGGAGCTAGTCTAAAAAACCTGCATTATAAAAGGCAATTAAAGACATAATAGATAAAAAGTAATAATAATATTAATATTTAATTAAGTGTATGTTATGATAATTTTCCTTAAATAAAGTGGGATGTAGGTGTCCAAATGAAATATAATTGTCTTCCATCATGCATAATGCAGAGTGTTTGAAATCATAGAATCACAGAATGGTCTGGGTTGGAAAGAACCCTAAAGTTCACCCACTTCCAACCCCCTGCCACAGGCAGGGACACCTTCTGCTAGCCCAGGCTGCTCAAAGTGGGTTTATGTAAACTGGTGTGCTGTCATGATGTTTCTTGGGACTTAAAAAGCATACGCAAACTTTTCTTCATTCCTACAATCGCTCATGAAATTGTATCACAGGATGTGTTGGTGATGCAACCGACAATAACAAATGAACATACACAGGCAGAAATTCCTGTTAAATGTAACTTGCTGCGGTCTGTCACTTCCAAAGAAAGCAGTGATCAGACACTAGAATCCTAGCACCATATAAACCCTTCCTTGATTTCTCTGTTTCCTATTGTACTTCCAGATTGGCATGATCACACTGAAATCCTGTCCTCATTGCAGCCTGCACCTCCTTACCTGCTCTAGAGTTCTAGATGGGAAGTTGGGAAGGCAAGGATGCAGAAGGGCAAGCTTTCAGTCTCTGCTTTAATGGAAAAGATTTTTTTCCTGTGAAGGCAAAATAAGCAGACTTCAGACTTGGAAACCTGGCAAGAATGAGGCAGGTACAAGATTAAAAATAGTGTACATCCCTGTTATGGTTAACCCATTATGGGAAATGCTGGATAGAAATCATATAAGGTGTGAAATGCTGAATCTGAGGTACAAGGCTGTAACTGACTGTATAATATATTTACAAAATAAAAGCTGTATATTTGATTTTCATAGGTTTTTCTTTTCTGTATCAGTAGGACATCTAGTTCACAACACATAAATAATGTGGCATACATAAGGTCTGAATCTGCCTAGATGCTAAATAAAATCTGTGCCTGTATCTCAATGTCAAGACAATTTAGGCTATGTTTCTATCTATCTACCTTCTGAAGCATATTGTGAGAGCAGTATAAAGAGCTCATAGTGTTGAAAATGAATGAGGAGCTTTGTGAGATCATATTTGCTTTTCATCTTCAGATTTATTTCCTCTTTGTTACGAACTTTTAACTTCAATAATTACTTTATGTAGAGAGTAAAAACTTAAATTTTGTCATTCATGCAAGGTTTTCCAGTCAGGTGATTAAATTAAGCTATTCTGTAGAATTTCTACTAAGGGAAGAAAATATTCTGTGATCAGAAATTGCATGGTCTAGTGTGAGACCTCCCTGCCCATGGCAGGGGGTTGGAACTAGATGATCTTAAGGTCCTTTCTAACCCAAACCGTTCTGTGATTCTGTGACTTCCATTGCACTGTGGAGGTATATTTGGGCATTCATAATCATGCAGTTCCACTGCATTTGGTGTACATAAAGGAGTAATAAAGGTTAAAACTATTTTCTTATCACTATGGCTAGCAACCAGAGGTTGAGTCAAGGTCTGAATGCTTTGGAACAGTTAGATTAAGAAAATCTTGTTCAGCATGTTTGTACAAGTTAGGGCAGTTACAGTTTCAGAAGATGAACATAGTCAAATAAATGTTTGACATGATATCCTTTAGGGTTACAGAGTAAAGCAGTTATTGTAATTCTTGTAAGCTCAGGCATCGGTGATTTTGGAGGGTATATCTGCGTCTATATTCCTTGAAACACCAGTTCCAAGTCTCAGCTAGGTTCTTTCTCCTCTTGGAAACAGAATAAAGATGAGCTGGGTACTTTGTTCATGATAATGGTGTCTTTTAGGTGTGAAATTAAAATTAGATTGAATTTGTTTTGCATTAACATTAAATGCTCACAATTGCTCCAGAAAAATGAGGTTTTCCATTCTGTTTAGGCAAGAGCATCTCTTTCTGCTATTCTAAGCCTATTTCAAAAGCGGCAGTATTTTGGCAAGGCTGGTAAAGTGGATATTGTAAAATGTGATTTGGGATCTTCCAGGCTGAAAGATGCTGGTTTAGATAGATAAATAAAAATATAAACACTTTTCTTATTAGTTGCAACCACCTAGTTCAGATGCAAAACCCCAAAAGATTGCAGCCTTGACTCCTAAAATTAGCATGAGTTCATTTTATATAGTCTCAGGAACTGATTAATCTTCTGCCAGTTTTCTACACTCTGTACAATCTAAGGCCTGTCACAAGAATAAATGAATAGTGCACAGTACTCTGCCTCTCTTTTAAGGTCTTTGTAGGGAGATTCCAGGTTCTGAATGTAGCAAGCAATGTTGTTACCCTTCTTGTGACAAAAAGATTGCTCAAAGTGGCATAAAATCAAAGCATTTCAGTAAAGAGGACTGAAGTGAGAAAGTTGAATAGTGCAAACCAGGGATTGTGTCTCAGAATGGTGACTGGGGAGGTAACAACCACATAAGGTTCTTGTTCTGCAGGCTGTAGTCTTGCTTGCTTGTTGTTATCCTTGCAACTGGGAGGCAGGTTTCCACATCCTCCAATTTTCCCCACTCCCAAAGTAACTGCAAGTGTGGGTAAGCTTTTCAAGTGTTTTTGGAAGTAGAAAGACTGAAGTTGAACATAGAGGAATGAACTTTCAAAGCATTGCATGGCAGATAAGCACACAAATCACATTACTACTAATAGGATTTGTGGGTATATCTTTCATGCTGTGCTTTGAAAATTCATTCCATTCAGTTTACTGACGCACATGAGGAAAGAAATCAGTCAACTTGGAGGGGGGGTGACCAATTTAGAAAAAAAAATGCTGCTTTTTTTGGGTCCCCTATTTCTTCCGTATGAATGCACTGACAATGAACCATCTTATAGCCCTCCTTCCATCTCCCTTTTCATCTTTAATAACATTTATTGAAAAGAAAGCAATTAATAATTCCCAGCAGAAGTTTTGCTGCTGATGATAACAATACACTTATTCAGAGATCCTTTGTGGGATTTCTATAAAATGCTTCTTGGGCTGGATGCTTTAAAGCAAAAGCCCTGTTCTAAACAGTTTATTGTCTAAAAGAGTTTACATGCTGAGGGTAAAATTATGCCTAAGGATTACTTTCTTATGTTTTAGATTGTGCAAAGCCAACTTTCCTTTCCATTGTGTTCTCAAAACGGCACAATATCTCCCATGTCTCCCTGGTGAGCGGAAGGAGCATGCCTGACATTTCTGCTGTGCCGAGGAGGCACCAAGCACTCCCCTTACACAGAGCACAGGAGCAAAGGGTCTGCCTCTGCCTCCCTCAGCTTATGTCCAAGAATATGAGGTGCTGAAATTCAGGTTTAACTGTGACTGTTCATAGGATCACTCTTGGATTAGAGAAGCTCAGAGCTGTATTCTCTCTGCAGCTGTAAAGAGGCAGAAACGGTAGCATGGCATTTATTGCATTCATTGCTTCTTAAGCTTACTGGGAAATCAGTCCTTGTGGCTTTCCTCATGTAGTCATTCTCTTTGGAAAGTTTCAAGGAGTTGTTATTTTAAGTAAAACTATTGCAAAGCTCAGGCACAGTTAACAAGCATAAATTCATAGCTGGGTTACATAAAGAACCTTGTATGTGGATAACAATATCAACTCAATGGAGAAATGGAAAAAAACATGTTACCAGCTATACAAATATGCAGCAGTGCCATTGTAGTTAGTGCAATTCTGGATTTTCAGTGCTGTAAACGAAAAAAGTCACTCTGAGAAGTTCAATGTTATGGGTAGGATAAATAAGACAAAAAAAAAAAAGGTTCTTTATTGTGGTCTCTAGCCGTAACACAGGCAAAACTATTGCTTTAATGAAAATAGTGTGATCTGTTAAGTCTTCAAGTTGTGTAGTTGATAGTGCTTTAAATGGAGGTCCCCCCATATAAATTTATTAAGAAAACATAGTGCATACCAAATAGCTTACTGATTATTAAGATGATTTACTGAGAGTGAATGACCTTGAAAGTAAGGCATCTACTTGTTGTTGAGCTTCAGTGATCCCAGTCAATAAGCAGTACTTTTTGCAGGTGTTCTACAACAGTAGTATTAAATGTAGTTCAGATGATCTGGTTTTGAAATACTATAACCTTTCCTGCAAACAGTTGAATGCTCACAAGTAGAGGAGACAGTATGATCAGGAGTTCATCCAAATGCTTTACATGACGTCTGTAGGATTCGTAGTCATTAATATTACAACACAAGTTCATAAATTCCCCGGGTACTTGTACTCCAGAGATTTATTTTTTTTTACCTGATCTGTGGTATCAAATGTAAAAGTCAAATTCCTGCCTCCTGTGTCCCTGAGATCTCCAACAAGATATTTTGTCTCTTCTGATTACAATTGACTCTGTTTTGCTATTAATTAAATAGAGTATTTACCATTGTGCTAGTGAATAATTACACTCGGTTGAGAAACCTGCACAAACTTTGTGGCATGTCAGCAATTGCTATTTTATATACTGCATTCTCAGCTCATTTGGATGTACTAAAGCCCTAAGGTACCTAAAAGGAAATGCTTCTAGGAAATGCTTTATGGCATAAAAATTCAATGGTTTGCCCACAACATGTTGATCTAAACGTTCCTTGGGTTGTCTGGGCTGGTGAATGAGTAGGGGCATGCTGTGGTACAGTACATAAAAAAGCATCAAATACTCCAAGCAACACTGAGCTTGAAGTAGCTACACCAAGGGGTGTTGTATATGTGTAGGAGCAGCTGTGTTGCATCAGATAAAAATCAAATAATCCATTAATTTACCTCCAGCATCCAAAAGCAGTTGTCTTGTAAGAACGGGCAAATCTTACATGTACTCTTCTCTACTGATCTTCCAACCTTTGGTTGTTCTAGGTCTTTTCTGAGATGAGGGGAGGTGCCGTAATATTCCTTGCTTTGTTCTCTCTTCCCATAATGATTCAATGTCTGACTGACTTAAAACTTTTAGGGCACTTCATCATTTAGCCCCAGATTTCCCTTTAGTTTGATAACAGTCAGCTCAGAGCTCATTATTTTGTATGTGAAATTAAGATGACTCCTCTCCAGTGTATGTTATTTTATCTTAATGGGTTTGAATTTTGTCTATTTTATGGCCCAGTTGCTCAGTTGTGTTATGTCCTTACATAGTTCTCAGTCAGCCCTTTCCTTAAATAGCAGTATCAGCAGCAGGCTGTGCCACCACCCTGTGCAGCCTGTTTTCCATAAGGAATCCTATTATATATATATAATAGGTTTGGATTCTTTTTTAAATAGTACTTTAAACTTCCCTGTAGATAGTATATCAAAAATGGCAGCTGTTCACCTAGCAAGCCGTGTGGCTTTTGTTTTGCTTTTAGGAAAAGGCCTGGGAATGTGATGACTTTTTTTGTGAGATCTCCTGGATACCCTCAGGGGAACTCTGGCATCTTTGTCACAGTCACATTAGGTATTCAAGGAAGAATAGAAAGTTCTGGCAGTTAGTCCTGAATTTTAGGAGAGATGTCATTGTTTCTGTAGCAAGGAAAGCTGCTATGTGATCACAGTGTTTAAGACTGCTTCTTTTAAGTAACAAAGACTTATATTTTTGGTAATGATTTTCCAAGTACTTAAATATATGTTAAACTGGAAGAATCACAGATTAGAACTTCCTTGAGACGCTGTTCCTTTCTGCTGGTATGAGAGTATGCAAGTGTACTTGTACAAGTCCTCAGCCATTGTCAAGGAGTCATATATTCCATTCTAGCTGCATACTGACAGTGCTTGTATTCCTCCTGCTGCAAACACAGCTGAAGGTTGGCCAACTAAATTATCGAGCAGAGGATGGTGTCAGCCACTGTAAACCATCTGCAATTTATTGAGATCTGACTTTGTCAGGCATATTTGTTGCCAATTCTGTGGGAGAGGACTTTTCCTGGTTGCTCACAATGCTGAGGTACCTGATACATAAATAACGCTTGCAGAATTGCCTTTTCAACAATGCCTAGCTTTCTGTGTTCAGCTTCTGTTAATCCTAAAACATGTTAGCAAAATATGGATCTCAACTGAGACCTGCTTCAGCAAATTCTGATGCAGGGTGTGTATGCTTGTGAACTGTCTTGTTAGCTCGTCAGATGTAAGAGGATCTAGGGAATGCTTCTTACTTTGCATGTTATAGCTACCTAGTAATCTGTGCTCCTCAGACAGAGACCTAAAGCACTGGTTAGAATCAAGTGTAGTATTTTCAGGCACGATGCAAGCTTTTCCCCTGCAGTTCTTCCATTGCTCTTTTCTGACTTTCAGACCCCTCCTATTTCTGTCTCAGGCATCTCTTGAGGAGAGGTTGTCAGTTGTCATGAATTGTGCATTCATTTTGTAATGGGGGCAAGTAATCACTAGGGAATAGGCCTAATGCACTCATTTTACTTGTGACTTGGGTTGAACTTGAACTTATTTCTCCAGAGAAATAGCAGTAGAGCATTAAACTACTACGTTTCTAGTCTTTTAAGTAACGGTTATTTTATGAATTATAATTATGATCAGTATTTCTGGTATTCCTGGAGTTCTGTTGCGTGATCAAGAAGTAGTAATGAGTAAAAAACCATGAATCTCAGCTGAATAACTTTTAATGCAACGTAAGCGTGCAATAATGTTTTATGATGTTTTTTAATTTTGGGGGATACATTTATTCTTTTCAAGTAATCTGGATTACCCATCTATATGCACCTAGATGTATAAAACACTACTTTTGCTTCATACAAATAATTGTGATGCATTGAAATAATATACAGTTCATATGAAACAAGAAACAGATGTGCAGATAGTTCTTTGAATATATATACTCTGAAATCACATGCTGCTAGGTAGGTACCTTCTGTTTCATCATGTCTATGATTCATTAGGCCTGATTTAGAACTCATACCGATGTTGTTCAAGACTAAGTATATGGAATAATAAGAGTTACATCATTGCTCACCTCATGAGTGGATGGAAACTTCTAGTGTTTCCACTACACTATAATAGTCTACAAAAAGCAAATGTCCTTTTACTGTTTATTTGTTAATACTGTTCATGATATAATGGACCAATTTCTTTTACACAGGAAAAGAGGCTAACCCCTTTTCACGTGTAAAATGAAAAGAGGCTACAGTTAAACGTAATATGACTTGATATATCCTAACAAAGTGATATGATAGTTTGATCGGTTCATTTTGGATGACAATCACTTAGGGTTTACTAAGCATGACAACTTGGAAAATTAATATATGGAAACATTTTGAATTCTGACAACTTTTATAATCTTCCCATCTTTTAGCATTGCTAAGGGAATACCGAACTTTCTACCATGCAAGTGGTGTGTATCTTCCAGACCTCAACTGGGAAGATGCAATAGGAATGGGGAGAATGGTAGCTTGTTAATCTCCATATTTCTCCTTTAAGAAGGAATACCACAGATTAAAGGGCAAAGTGCAAAACCTGATTCTGCCCTGCCTACTGGCAGGCACTGAGTTGTACAGCAGGGAGATCTCCAGCGCATGAAGACACTAGAGGTCTCTCATTTTAAAAACACATGGCTGAGTGACAGGAGAGCACGAAGGGAAGACAGCTTTCTGAGCTTGCAAACCAGTGTCCATTAGACTGAACTCTGAATGGAGTGAGCACTGGGTTTATGGCTAGAATGAGAGAAGACTGAATGAGAAAGTAATGTGGGGACACTAACGAGTCTTAGAGAACATTCAAGAAAGTTTTGCATGTAAGTTTAGTCATTTTTCTGTGGATTTGTATGCCTTTTGGGATTTCTTAAAATAATTTGTGATTCACTCTAGCAACCTCTATCTTATGTAAGTCTTAGATTGATCCTTGACAGTTCTACCACCTGGAGTGTTGAACTAGTTCTCTGCTTTTGTTCTTCATGGGTATGCAGGTTCAGGTGTTTTCCCTCTCTGTGTGCGTTGCTGGGGAGGGAGGGAGGGAGAGGTTGATTATTACTTTTTACCTAACCTCAGAGGCTTTACTTGAAAGTTTATTGTTTCTGTAGTCTTATTTTTAGAGAATATAAATACACAATTCACTATTCTGAGTTACTAGATGTTAGTGTTAAATGAAGCAGATAAATTCTGACAAGCCCAGTATCACAGACCTTAAAAAAAAGGCGTAAATGTTGAAGGGGAAAAAGCAAACATACCCAGATAATACCTACAAAACATGTGTGAGCCCTCTGTAAAGTGTAATTTCTGAATGCCACATACATATAACAGATAAAATGATGCTTTGTGTTTTAACTCTTCAGGGGTGTGTTTGTCCCTGAAGCTTAATTTGTAACCAAATATGAAGCACAGGAGCACAGGAAATGTGTTCAAGTAAATGGGTTGTTTTGGAAAATCAGTGCTCATCTTGATGATCAGCTTTGGATCAAGCTGAGTATCCCAACCCAGATGTCTGGTGAATATCCTTTGCAGAAAACGTGCCAGTACTGTAATAGCTGGTGAAAGTGTGTCTCTGGGGAAGAAGGCAAAGCCAGAGCAACACAGATAATTTAGTTGTAGTTTAAAATAACAACAACAACAACAATAGTAATACTAATACTAATACTAATACTAATACCACCAATAGAAAACACAGGAAACAGGCACAAATTCACTAGCCCAGAATTTCTCTTCTGACACATTGGCACTGAGTAGCTCCCTGACTTCTGAGTAGCTCCCTGTATTTCTAATTAAGCAGGCTCCTACTTATTCCTTTGCTGGAGGCATTTTTGTTTGATTAACAGAACAAAAGGTTAATCATATAAATTTGCCATCTCATAGCGCTCTGAAGCAGGAGAGAGTAGGTAGCTCCTTGTTCTCCCTCTCGGCTGCCAGTCAGGCTTGCTCTGTGCAATGCAAACACTGAGCTTTCCCCTCAGGCCCTTGTGACATACTTTTCGTGATGTATTCTCAGTAGAAGGTGAACGTTCCTCCTGTTTGTGACTTCAGCTGTCTTAGTGGAGGTTTGTAGATCACGTAATGGATACGTGAGCTGTGCAGGAGATTGTCATCTTTGTCTCTGCAAGGGAATACAGCAGACGTGCCCCGTTAGGAAGGAGCTGTAATTGCTCTTACCTAATGTGCATCTATGATTAAAAAACAGAGCAGTGGAGTTATTAATGAAATCATGGTGTGCTTGGAAGCAGATGGATCACAGTTTTCCTTAATACCATGTTAATAAGATCTTTTATAATTCCTTGTCTGAATTTACCTGGTAATTATCAGTTAGCAACTATAATTCTCTGGGACAGACTGTTGGTTCTGAGTTCCTTATCTCTTTGTTGTAAGGAGTGTTTCACACTTGAAGCAGAGACTTTCATCTCTGCAAGTGACCTACATTTATGGTTAAGCTTGCAGTAAAATATACAAGAATTGCAACTTGGAATAGAAACACTGAGATTATAAAACACAGAAGTCTAATTCCCCTCTGTGACTTGCTGTCGCTTTGGGGCTCTAAAATCCACTTCATCTTTATGCACTCTTTGCTTAGGGGAGTGGTGCAGCCAAACTAGTCCCGGGCTGTGCACATGGCATGGGAATTGTGGGCAGCACAAACAGGCCAGGAGCTGCTCTGCTCCTGCTGTCCCCAGCCCTTCCCCTCTAGATGCTCGCTCACACGGTGGGGAGGGTCTGTATGAGCTACAGACTTGTTTGCTGTTGGAGCTTTATTTTTCAGTTTTGTTGCCATCCTGAAAAGTAGCTGGTTGAGATGAGACTGAAAAACCTTTGAAAATGTTTGATTTGGCAAAACAAAAAGATGGTAATTGAAGAAAACATTTGATCCCACATAAAATTTTGTCTATTTTCCAGTAATTCTTAAACGTAGAAACAAATTTGGATTAGTTTCTCAGCAAAACATCCTTTTCAGGTTCATCCTTGGCATTTTTAAAATACTACATGCTTTATTGTATTTTCAGGCTTTTTTCGTGATGAAAAAAATTATTTTGTAAATTTACTATGAATGCAAAGTCTGGTGACTACCCTCTCCCCAAGGGATGTCTCCTGATTTTAGTTGTTCTTCTTAGACATCTCCTTAGTCCATAGGTATATCTGGGGGAAGGTGATGTTCTGAAAGCTGTCTTTCTTCTTGGCTGCTTTTGCCAAGAATAGGATGGTTAAACTGCATAGATTGTGTGTTGAGAGATTCCCAGGAGTTGGGAGAGATGGATTTTGGGGGTGGGAGGTGCTTTGTCTGGTTTTAGGAATATGTATAGGAATCCCTCAGGTCTAAATGCATTCCCTGTATTCAGAGATTATCTGTTTCAAGCACTGTACTTGCTAGTTCCTGTGAGAAGTCTCTTTTGCCTCACCTATCCCAACCCTTTAATCTCTGAACACTTGGGCTATGTGGCTCTGCCGGTCCTTTGTGACCACACCAGATCTTCTACAATTGCTTGTAATTAGATGTAAAGTATCTGCTAGTCTTACATGGATCTCACACTGCAGAGTTGAACAATTATAATGGTGCCCATAAGCACCTATATTTTCTGCCCCTAATTTGATAGTGAATCCCCTCAAACACCAGTTTAGTATAAAAGTGAGCACGCTCTTCTCTGTGGTGTGTGGTTTTACATACATGCTATGTAAACAGGGGGACATAAAAAGAAAGTCAATAAAAGCAGCTTGGTAGGCTTTTCTATCCCTCTAGATTGAGCGGATGCCATAGGGATAATATGATGAAAGTATGGAGATGTATTCCGGTAGCTTCTGTTTATACAGGGTGAAGATGCGCATAAATCCTCTAGCTGAATGATTCAGACCTGTCGAGTCTCATGCATTATGCACAGGACTTACTCAATTAGCCCCTACCACAGCACCCATCACTCACGCGCTGGTGGCAGTGGTGCCATGGCCTTTCTCCTGCTCCATCTCTTAGGTGTGCCTGGGGCCCATGGCACAGTGCTACACCAGCCAGCTCTGTGAGCTGGGAAACCTCATGGCTGGACATACACGGGGTTAGAACAACCCGTGAGGTCAAAGGACTGGCAAAGGCCTGGGCTTGTTGGGAAAGCTTAATCTGCAGAATGAAGACAGAGGCTGTTAAATCTGTTGATTTAAATAAGTTGTAATAAACACAAAGTAATTGCATTACAATGTCATTAGCATACATCGGGCTAAAGCTAATTTTATAATCAACGTATAAATTATCGCCTGTAATTTCAACTCGAACTGGTATTTGCAGTGGTGCTTTGTTTCCAGGAACGCGTCCCCCTGGAGCGTGTGAGCCGGGACGGTTGTGCGGGATGCTGTGCTCTGAGCAGAACGCTCTGCTCAGTTTACACGCGGCCGTGCGCGCTGCCCCTTTGTGTCTCAGCAGTTTTAAAGATCGAGAACTGAAATGAACAGAAAGCAGATGTGTGCGAGCCAGCGGGGCTCGCGTGGGGCGGGGGGTGTCGCCTCCTTCACGCTCCTACGGGGCTGCTGCCCGACGGCGCGGTCCGGAGCGGTGCAGGGGGCAGCCCGCGCTGCTCTGCGCTGCTCTCGCACTGACTGTCGGTTTGTCCCCGCAGCCATGCACCTCCTGGGCCTCAACTGGCGGCTGCGCCCGGCGGACGGACCCACCCTCAGCAACGGGCGGCGGCCCGGCCGTGCGGGCGCCGAGGACGGGGCGGCGGCGCCACCTGGAGGCAGAGGTGAGGCTGCGGCTCCCGCGCCCGGCCCCGCAGTGGGCGGCACCCGCGGGTGCGGGGTCAGCGCCGGCTTCGGCCGCTGCTGGTGCTCCCTGCGCTCGGGGCCGGAGCGCTCCCCGCGCACGGCTGTTCCTGCTCCCGCCCGCTGCGCTAGTGCACAAAATCATCCCGCCTGCCGAAGAGGGGGCTCCAGGGAGGCCTTAGAGCTGCTCCAGTGCCTGAAGGGGCTTCAGGAAACCCGGAGAGGGGCTTGGGACAAGGGCCTGTAGGGACAGGCCAAGGGGAATGGCTTTAACCTGCCAGAGGGGAGACTGAGCTGAGCTCTTAGGCAGAAGCTCTTCCCTGGGAGGGGGCTGAGGCGCTGGCACAGGGTGCCCAGAGAAGCTGTGGCTGCCCCATCCCTGGCAGTGTTCAAGGCCAGGTTGGACACAGGGGCTTGGAGCAAGCTGCTCTAGTGGAAGGGGTCCCTGCCTATGGCAAGGGAGCTGGATGAGCTTTAAGCTCCCTTCCAACACAAACCAGTCTGGGACTCTATGAAAATCACTCAGTTCCTAGATCCTCATCTACTAATGCAGATGAGCTCCCTCAGACGCTTCAATGAAGTGATCAGTCCAAACCCATGTTTTACTGGCTGTATGTCCTCTTTCCAGGTATAGCTTAGAGAGCTCAGAGAAAAAGCTTGACTCAGTAGGAGGGGTACATTGTACTGCTTGAGAGAAGTCAAAAACTTTGGCTTCCAGCCAGGACCAAATTCCTGGTTTTTCTTCGTTCTCAGATGTAATTCTAACAGAAAACATCAAGGACAGAATAATTTCACCCATAGTGAATAATCTGCTTTAGTATATGCAATGTTGGCAACAAATGGTTTCTTTTTCTCCTAAAGAAAAACTGTGTTCCTGTGGAGGATGGCGGAGACCGGGAAATGAGAAGAATGAGGGGGAACTCTAGAAACATCAATAATTTCTTAAATTGAGAGAGCATGTATTAAACATAGAGAGAAAATGCATGTCATGAGAAGGATTTTAATCATTTAAATTGAATGCTTGTGACTTGTGAGGTTCAGGGGTTTCTTTCCTGCATCACGATAAGGCTTTCCCTGGTTATTACACAAATTATGATAAGAAGACAGACCAGAACTTTTTAATTAATCAAAACACCTCACAGGTCCTAGTGCGCTGTGAAGGTGGGACAGGGTGACTGGAACAGAAGAAACAAGAGCACTTGCTACTGGTCAACAGAAGAGTTTTGTGCAGAGCTGAGCATTGTCTGGCTCTCGGGACCTGTGGCTTCTGTTCAACTGCTGATTGCTGTAGCAAACATTAGAAACAAATTCTGACACAGGATACTTGCATTGGATGTATTGGGAAAAAAAAAAACAGTTAAAGCAGAGCTGGGGAAGGAAGCTGGCTTGTTCTTTGGTGTGCCCAGTCATTTTATGGGTTTGCTTGTGTTTTTAATAAATGATGCTGCTGCACCTCAGCTTCTTTACATTTTCCGGGGGGGGGGGCTAATTCTGGCTTCCCTCTTTTCATGCAATCCTGCATCCTAGTGGTGGCAAAACCGCATAGCTTTTCAGACAGATTTTCCTTGGCTTGGCTTTCCTCGCTGTCTGACTGTAGGTCAAACTGGACGAACAGCCCAGTCCCAAGTACAAGGTAGAATGCTTATATCACTGCCGAACTTCCAGATCGAGCACAGGTGAGAGACCCTATGGTTTTAGGCAGGAACCTGAAGAGCTCAGGTCTGCAATTATGGTCACTTAGCAGACAACTGCAGTGCTTAACACGTTTCCAAATTCCCTCCCCTGCAGCTTTTTGTTGCCATCTCTGTGCAAATATAGGGCAGCAGGATTGTTGAATTGGAATGTGCTCATCTGCCTGGGGCACTTCAGTGCAAATCCTGGCAGCTCATCCCAGGCCCACTCTAATGAGCTTTGCACATTTGAAGAGGCCAAGATGCAGGCTGTTTGGGGAGTGGTAACCTCCTGTAGAGGAGACAAGGAAACAGAACTGGTAGTTCTGTCTGCGGTTGCTGTAGCCAGCTTTTCTATGAGCATGCTGGAAAAGTGTGCTTGTTCTTCTGACATTTTATAGAAGGTTGCTGAAATGTTGATAATCTGGGGGAAGGAGGGAGAATAATATTTAGGCAAGGAATCTTCCACAGTGGAATAATATGACTGACAGGTTTGGATGAACTCAAGGAATATCTGAAAGACAAATTCTCATAGCAGGGAAGGGTGAAAAGTTTTTCTACCTCACCTTTCCTTTTATTATGTCCGAGTTAATATTGCTATCCCAGCAGTTTTTAGGAAAGCCTCTGACAGCTTTTAACACAACAAGCATTTAAGGGCTCAGGGCTCTGGCTGTGCAGAATGACCTTTCTATAATTGACACAACTCAGGATGAAGCCATTCTTTTCAAAACATGGGTCTCCCAAAGAAACCTTTAACCCCTAGACTGAGAACGGCCACTTAAACACAAGCTGTGCCTACTCAGCAAGCAAGCAAGGTATTTTAAAGCAGAGCAGTTTGAAAGGGGGGGTTGGGGGGAAAGCAGATATTTCAATTTGATCTGTTTGTTCCTTATTAGGAGACTACATTCTAGTATGAAATAAGAAAACTGCAATTTAAGAGGAATGTAAATTACTTTATTACTGCATTTTCCTATCTGAATGAAAACAAAATTCACTGTTGAGATAACACAGTCGCAGGGCTTTTGTAATTACACACTCCATCTCGCTAATACTGGGGATGTCTGAAAGGAGCAGGTAAGTGCAGTGGGTAAAAACATCCTCAGCGCTGCTGTAAAACTGCAAGTGAAATCCCCCATGCTCTGGAAGTTGTGCTGAGCTAGGGATTTACATTAAGAGACAGAACTAAAGAAAAATTCCTTTCTTAGTGCAAATGACAAAGCAGTTTCCCTTCCTAGTACATAAAAGCAAAAAGCTGGCACTGCCATGGAATTGTGGAATTGCTACAGGCATTAGATGATAGATAGATAGATAGATAGATAGATAGATAGATAGATAGATAGATAGATAGATAGATAGATAGATATGACATTTAAAAAACTTTGAGAGTGAAGCCCATTTGTCTGCTACAGACATAATGTTAGAATTTTTGTGTAATAAATCTAAATTAGGAGAAGGTGTAGGAAGAACTAAAAAAAAAAGGCATGTTTGGGAATAACTGCTTCTTCACAAGGAAGTGAATTAGATGACCTTATGGGAATTTTCTATACCTAAATTCTTTTAATCTATGCCAAAAATGTATTCTACATTTAAAGTTATGTAGTAGGCAGACCACATTTCCATAAAATATGTGACTATTTATTTGCTGTTTCCTTTCTAATTGACAGCATATACTACAAAAGTCAGCTTCAATCATCTCAGAGGACACCCAGGATAAACTACCATTTATGTAGAAATATTCAAACTAACTCCAGCTGCATTTGCAAGTAAAGAATGCTTTGGTGTAGTTTTTTTCTTTATGACATATTGTCCTTGGTGTGCTCACAAATCTAACAGATTTCCTAATAATTCAAAATTTACTTACTATTTTTTCTCTTGATTATTTGCTATAATAAGAGTCTATAGAGCAGTAAGAGATTTTGGTTTCTGATCCTAGAAATCCACATTTTAAAAGATACCAAAAATTATTGCGGGCCTGAAAGATCACTTCAGTTACCGTGAATGTAATGACTAATTGGAAAAGGTAGATTTGAATTTGTGTTCTGATACTCACATAAGCCAGGGTCTGTGTCTCTTTGGACCAGCCAGCTTGAGCCAGGTTCGCACTCTGCTTAGGAGACATTTCCCTGCGTCTGCCACAGCGTGTGCATTGCAAAACGACAGACTTAATTAAGTGGTAAAGTATTGAAGTGTCATAAAAAAATACTTGTTTCCAGTTAACAAAATAAGTTTGTTTCCAGTTATCAAATTCAGCATTGTAAATACAATAGCAATAAGGAAACGAAGAAAGTTATATTTGCTGTTAAACTTACCTTACTTAGTTATCTTGCTTGAGATGAGAGAGGGGAAATTTGCCTTGAATAGATATGGAAAGCTAAACTGGGCTGTCATTGTGAAGCTGCCTAGTTTGTCTTCAGCTCTCTCCAAATGATTGTGACCTCTGCCAGATACTTGCAGCTCAGAGTCACCTTTTGGTTTGCACACAGAAGTGATGATTTTCTAATAGTTATTTCATTAGCAATGCAGCAGACAGGCAATGCTAAAGAAATAACAAAATGATTAAATGGGAAGGTTTGCCACCTTTATGTATTGATGAGTTGGGGTTCAGGTGCAAATAGAACAAGCCCTGATTTGACTGCCTGAGACACTGGTGCCACCCCCAGCTGTGTTCTTGCTGAAACCTAATCCTGGTTATCAGACAAGTGTAAGGATTTGGGAGCAACTGGAGAGAACTCTTTGTCATGTTACAAAGGATAAAAAGATGAAAAACTCGTACCTCATCAACAATGTGAGCAACATGAGTCTTTTGGTTTCTACTGTTTCCTTTCAGACACTTTGAGACAGATGATCAAAATGTAATAACAATCAATGTATTTTAAATGTCACTTCTGTTACCTTCATTCAATTTAATCAAGACATGCCATCATTTTCCAGGTGGATTAATCTAATTAAGTAGTTATGTGGCTAATGTAATGTAGATCTTAATTAACACGTTAGCAAGCAGAAGTATTTATATGGACGCTATGAAGGCTTGCAGATGTGGTCTTCTGAAAATAGACCAGGCTCTAGGGATGTCTTGGCAAAAGCAAAGTATTTGACTAAGCTCAACAGAACAGAAGAGGAATCTTATTTTTGTGATTGTGTTGATGGTGATAGTATGAGTTGCTGTGGTTAAAGTTAGGTGATGAAGTGTATTATATCCCATTGGAGATGATTGTTATGTTCATGTAGAAATGCATGCTAGTATATATTAGTTCTTTTGAAACGCAGAGAATTAGCAAATCTTTATTTTATTTCAGCTATCATTTGCTTTATTCTGAAAACAATGAATCTTATGAAGCCATGCCCACATGAATGTGAGAATGTACCTAAATTTGTCAGTGTCTCAGGGTATTAAAGCATGTTTCTTAATTCCACCTGCAGGGCCAGATTGTTTGAGTGCAGCTGAGCCCCAGTAGTGGTCTTAAGCAGACGCTGTCTTTACAGAATTTCTTTCCTTTTGCCACAGTAGAAATAAGGGTCGCTGACCAGAAAACCTGAGGTTTTGATTTTGTTTCAAAAGCTGTTTTACTGGACTCCGGGAAGCTCATACAAATTCAGAAGCTTCCTTCCTCCTCACTTCACAAATAGAGCTCATTAGTACCTCAGCATCTTCAGCATAACTGAAGTTCAAGATGTGTCATAGCAGCTTCTCCAGACAAACTCTCATTTCCTGGCTTTTTACTTTACTGTAGCTGTGGGAATTTATTTTACATCAACAGTCAATCTGTTGTACACATTTCAAGAAGAATCTGTTTTCGTTTGGGTCCTAGGGCACTTAGGTATTAGCAATAGATATTCTGAAGCATAAGTTCATATAGGAGTGATCAGTGTGGTAATAGTGCATAGCACCGATTTTTCTACTGAAGAAATTTATATAGAAGAGACATTTTCTGCTTTTTTTTTGTTTGCCTTTCTGAAACAATAAAAAATGTCTGGTCACATAAGCAGCAAATTTGTCTCAGGAAAAAATTCAAGCTGTCATTGAAAACCGTAATAATTCCCATGCATTCTTTTTTGGCAAAAGGTCAGTGGAGTGTATTTTTATATTGAGTGGTTTCCTTTACACCGCTGTACCATAAATTTCTTTGGAATTCAGAGTTATCTGTGAAAATCCCTAGCTGTATAACAAAGGACAACATGAAATAAGTTAGATAAAAAGATAAGGAAAGCTATGCCTACGGCAGTGATTTGTAAGAAATGCAGATCTACAGGAAGAGAAGTGAAAACCATTTCTCTTTAACCAACATTGGTGATATTTATTCTTGTATGTAATCTGAAATTGTCTAGATAATCTTGGTAGTCCATTATGGATCCCATGGAATAGTTATTCTGCTAGACATTTTTGAAGAGTGCTATCAAGGCACTGTTTTTAGTCATCACTTTTCTAAAGGCACGCAGCAAAGCTCTGGAGTTAATTGCTGTTTCAGTGTGATGTCTGGATCTTGACACGGCTGGTAGCCAGATTTCATTTAAATTTTAACTCCAGTATGGGAGAGGAGAGGAGCCTGTAATAAAGACTCGAGCATATCTGAGTGTAGATACAGTTCTACCCCCATAGCTGACACTGCTTGACATCAGTTAAATTAAAGGTTGACCGGGCATGTCCTATCAGCTGCCACCTTGAAACTGACCTCCAGCTTCAAGATGAGGTCTGCTGACAGCTGAGCAGGGGGGGTTTGCATCCCTGTTGTCATGTGTTGCCTTTTGAGAGCTTCAGAGGCAAATATACTCGAGTGCTAAAACTGTCTTTTCAAATGTATATGCCAAAACAGTAATTCAACTGGGTAAATAACACAGCAGTTTAAATGAATAAGTGTTATTTAGGTGATAAATATATGTTTGACTGAATGATTGAAATGGCTCCCCTGGGTAAAATGAAGAAGTATGCTTTCAAGACTCTCTGTTGTAGATGTTTATAGAGAAGAAATGACAGAAAAAAAATCAAGTATCCATGGGGTTATGAGGTAAACAGACGAAACCCTTAAACAGTCATCCACAGCTGAGATAATGATGTTGGGATTTATTTGTTCACAGTAGTATGAGTTGTTTGGGTTAGTCTTTCTTCTTGATTTGTCACTTTGTCACATCTGTACCTTCACTTACATGCAGTTGATGTTGTTTGAGTGTGATCTGCAGTGGTCCATCAAAATGGAAAAGCTAAAAACAGCTGGTGGGGAGTGAGTCAGGTGGGGAGATGTGTTCTCTGCAGGAGGAGATGAAGACTGAAGGGAGCTATAAAAAAAGTTTACTTACAAACTCTGCCCCTAGAGACTCTGAAAGTGAAGCTGTTAGTGCAGAAAAAGGCACTGCAAATATAAAGTGAGGGTCGTGTTCTGCTCTTCAAGTTTAAACAAATAAACTTAAGCCTGTTAATTAAGAAAAGGGATTTAGTGGTCATATGTACTTTGCATTTAATTTCTGGGTTTCTAACTTGGGACAGAAGGAACATGAAGCGGCCAGGGCTGAGATGCCTCCTGTAGTATTTTAATGTGACTGCTCTGCATTACTCATCTTCAGATCATTGTTAATATTTCTGTTTTTACAAGTAGTCATCTGAGAACATCGAGATCATGATCAACACAGGTGCTGTGTCAAAGCAAGGAACAGAACCAAGATGCTGTCACTAGTTTTTTGGTTTATACCAATAAGAGTAACTCTGCAAGAATTTATGCGAGTATGATTCAATAATGCATTATCTTTAGAGCTCTGATGGACTTAAAACTTGATAAGTTGTTGGTTAAACTTGCAAATATAGAACTTATATAAAACTTCAAGCATTTCTCAATTGTGTTATTTCAGCTTTGTAATGTGGAGCCATAAAACCAGGATGTCATCTATTAAATTCTTAGAAGCAAACAGAAGGATCCCTTTCAGTATGTCAGAGGTGAGGCAGCAGCTGTTTCTCACAGACATGGCACATGCTGCCTATAGCTGCATGCCACACAACAGAAATACAGAGTGGAACACAGGGGGCATCCATCTGTTCCATTCGTTCTTGTAAGTTAAGTAGATCTTGACCACTTGTGATAGCCACTCATCTAACTTCCTCTTAAACTCCTCTGCTGTGTTGAATGCCCACAGCTATCACAGTTCTCTTCCTATGTAGATTTTCCTGGGACACTGAAATCTCCCAGTTGGACAGCTAGAAAACCAGGTCATTTTTGTTGCAGAGCAGAAAAAGATCATCTATGGGAAGGTGTTTCCAAAGACATAGAAATTCAATTCTGACCTGCAGTTTTTACCAGTTTTTAAGCTAACAACTTCAAGATTTTTGTGAGACAATGTCTGTTAATCTTCCCACCTGTATTACTTTTATCACAATAACAATGCCTACTCTGATACTTCCTGGAAATAGCTTTTTCTTTGACTCTTTCACTTTGACAATGGATATAGTGATCCTGAAGAGCAGGGCTCTTTAGAATGTGTCAAGGAGTCTCTTCTCAGGTTGGATACTGCTGTTTAAGTATGCACAATCTGCTTTCAAAGAAATCATTAGCAGCACACTTCTTAAATATGTTGGAAAAAAAATCATCATTTATTACCATAACTTGGAATTGTGAAGTGAAGGAAGTGTAACACTGCACACAAGGGAGAGGAGGGAGTCCTCACTCTTACGCTGATTTCCCAGCTCTGCCAGTGATTCCAGTATGACATTCAACAGGTGATGTTTTGTGCTCTGTACCTGGTTTTCCTATACAGGTGTGTAAGGACTAGTTTAAATTCTGGTAAGATGGTGCCTCACTTCACTGTGATAGGAACTTTGAGATAGCTGCTGTTGCTGTAATCCATTACAAAGTAAATACAGTTTTTATGCAACATTACATGTTTGAGTCTGGTTGACGCCTGTGATCTTGGGTGGCGCTGAAGGCACATTGCTTGACATTTTCAGCCAGTTTTCCTTTCTTTGCAGCCTGTCCTTGCAGCAGCTTCTGCTTTCCTTTTGTCTTTGGTTTGTGTTAGTGCTGGGATGTTGTCATGGTTTAAAACCAGTCAGACAACTCGTTCGCTCACTTCCCCCCCTTCTTGCCCTCCCCCTACTCCCGGAGGGACAGAGAGGAGAATCTAAAAGAATGCAACTCCCACGGGTTGAGATAAGAACAGTTTAGTAACTAAGGTATAACACAAATCACTGCTGCTACCACCAATAATAATAATGATAAAGGAAATAACAAGGGAAGAGAATACAACACCTCAGCACCAGCCGACCGATAACTTGCCCCCCCCCCCAGCCCAACCAAGCACCAGCCAATATCTCCTCCAACCCTGCAGTCTGTCTGCCCTTCCGGGTAACTCCGTTACATCCTGGGCATGACGTGCTGTGGTATGGAATACCTCTTTGGTCAGTTCGGGTCAGGTGTCCTGTCTCTGCTTCCTCCTGGCTTCCCCTCCTCCCTGGCAGAGCATGAGGCTCACAAAGTCCTTGGCCAAACCAAAACATCATTGTTATCAGCTCTGTTCCCAGGCCGAAAGTCAAAACACAGCACTGCACCAGCTACCAAGAAGGAGAAAAATGACTGCTACTGCTGAACCCAGGACAGATCTTATCATAGACCCATTAACACAGAAAATGAAAAAACAAAAAAGTTGCCAAAACCTGCATAGCAGCTGGTATTCAGAGCATTCTTTTACCATTTCAAAACAGTGCCAACATAATATCTGTTTCATTATGTACAAGTGTACGTGCTGCTAACATAGATAATTTGGAATCTATAATTGAAACTGTGCTATTGCAGCTCTCTCAATTAAAGATAGTCAAGACAGAAAAGCTGTTATGTACTTACCTGCTGGAATTATATGTCATTCTGTGCTATCCTGTTACATTCAGGCAGTGCTGGAATATATTTCAAAAGTAACTTGCCATTTATTGAAAACAGCATTACACCATGAAAAAAAACGTGGAGTAAACATTGCGATTGCACTAATACTGTCAGGTTGTATTAGAGGTGTCACTACTGTCTTGTGTGTAGTAATAGTGATATTGATGGTACTGCTACATTTCTGTGATTGTTAACGTATTTTCTGTGGGTTTTTGATGTTTGTAGTTTCTGTTGTAATAGTTCTAAAACTGATTTCTCACCATGTTGTTTGGGAATATGGATCACAAATCAAATGTAGCTACATCCTGCAGCTTGAAAGCACTGCTAACTTCATGTACTCCATGTTTAAAATACGTGCAGCCTCAGAACCATCCTGCTCAGCTGAGAACAAAAGAGGTTTGCACCATGTTTTAAAGGCTGACTATTTCATGGGCTGGAAGCCAGAGCACTCGACCAGAAAGGTCTTGTATCTTGTCTTCAATAATGCGTGTTGAAGAACCATCAAATGATGGATTTTAACTAACCACAGCACAAGGGAGAAAGACTTGTAGATTGTCCCTGCTTCAGGCAGAGAGAACTTAAAAGGCAATGCATTGAGTTGTACTAACTTTCTTTAAAGAAGGGGAGATGCACATTAGAGTACAGAAACTGTCCTCTAAATCCTTTTCTGTGCATTTCTTCTGTCAGCTCTCTTGTCTATGGCCTGCAGTTTATTGGACTACTTTACTATATAAAGCAGTGGTAATAAAAATGTGCAATCAGTTCATTTAGACTGAAGTTACCCCTAAAGTTCACCTTTCTGAAAATTTTTTATACCCTGGTTGTGTACATGGTGCAACTGAAAAGAGCTCAGGGAGACTCGCATGTGCTTTATTGATTCTCTAATGCTACTGTGTTTGATCAGTAAAGAGCAATCATAGAATTAAAGGGTTGGAGGGAGAAGACGACTGCGGATGCTCTACAGAAAAAGGTCTTTTTCAAATATAGGGGCCAAATTCTTACATATAGATCGAAACAGTGGGCAGATTGCTTCAGAGTAAGAAAGGAAAGTTACAGTTTGATTTAAAAGGTAGCGTTGCCACAGATGTTCATCTCAAATAAAAATACTTGTATTAAAAGCAGTTATCTCATTTGATTTTTATTTGCTTTCATTTTGTAGGCCCGTGGGTCTCTAGGAATAGCAGCATAGATAGCGGAGAAACAGAAGTTGGCCGCAGGGTCACCCAGGAAGTGCCCCCTGGGGTTTTCTGGCGATCTCAGATCCATATCACCCAGCCACAGTTCCTGAAGTTCAACATATCCTTAGGGAAGGATGCTCTTTTTGGTGTTTATATAAGAAGAGGACTCCCACCATCACATGCCCAGGTACTTTGTCAATGTGTTTGTTGGCTTTAAATGTCAAAATGCAAAAGTTTAGAGCATTTGTGTTAGATTTGTGTTGTAGCTTATGGAGCTCAAGTTTAGGGTTTCCTGGGAATTACTTATTTTGTGATATTTGACTGAACACCCTGATATTATTTCTAGGTTATTACATACCTCAACAGTATGTTGATAAAAGAAGTAAATGATGTTCTAGCCATCCAGGTTTTTAAGATAACTTACAGTTTGACACTCAAGGTTTTAAATCTGTGACAAAGTCTTGGCACCTACTGGGATAAACCTATCCAGTTATACACCAGTCAGAAATGATAAGTAGTGTTGGTGAGACTCACAGTATCAAAGCACTACATATAGTTGGAGTGCATGCACAGCTAGATGTGTTTACATCATTTTCTGTCTTCCTAGAAGTTTTAATGTCCACAGGCTGTTGGAATGTCATTGCTGGGATATGCAACAGACTGGCATCATGCTGCCAAGCCATATTGGACAACATAATGCAGTGGCCATGTGTTTGTGTGTTTGAGAGCTCTAGTTTTCCTGCATTCCCCTCAAGGATGGTATTTAGGTCTAACATCTGACTCAGACATGGGGCAAGTCTTGCCACTGGAAAACTTGATTTCTAACCAGCCTCAAAATGAAAACTCAGTTAACACTGCATCTTTATGGTGACCCTGTAGTGCATGCCTAAGAGCCGTAGGTAAAGATAGCTGTAAAGTTAGTGAGACCAAACTGAACTATCATTTCCTTTTTTTGTTGTGCAGTGGGTGTTTTAATTGCTGGGAGAAGATATAGCTGTATTTTCTGTTACATAGAGAAATTTTGTTATTATATTGAAGAGTCCTTAATGTGAATGTAAGGCTTCCCATTTACTTAGGTTAGAACTGTAATGAGAAATAATATATTTGCAGTTACACATACTAAAAAAAAAAGAGCCTCCATTCTTTAGAGTGCAAGGGAAGCAGAAATAGCAACCAGCTTTTGAAAAGGATCCCTTCCTTCATGCATATCCTTGCTGGTAAAAATCAGTTCTTCATTCTGAAATTATCACCTAAACTTAAAATGCTTTATTGAGTATGGGATTTCCAAAAAAGCAAATGTAGAACTGCACAATTCCTTTTGGGAAAGGCTCATTTAACATTTCTAGACGCCTTGCTCTGATTTACAAAGAGCTGCTGCTGCAGAAAACTGCAGCTACCTAGATGGTTAAAATGCATGATTGAAGCTAAAAGCCCAGAGGCTTTAATATAATTGCATTGCAACATGTTGCCATATAGGGGAAGGCTGTTCATATTGCCCTAAGTGACCTGTGTCCATGTGAATGCACAAACTCATGGTACAGTGAACCAATTAATTTTTTGGGGAAAACACACATTAACTGATGTTTGGAGCTCCTTCCCAATGTGAGGTAAATTTAAGGAACTATTCTGCATTGCTGCTTGTTCCTTGGTATTTATTCTTGCCTATAATCTGAATTGTAAGCCAAAATCTTTAAAGAGAGTTGGGAGGAAAGGAGAGGTTTACATGGCTTCATGACCTCTCTAAGAATTCGTGAACAAGGAGCTTTGACTATCCAAATTCCATCAGACCCCTGTAATATGCTGTTTAAAAATGTGAGTTATTGAATTGATGTATCTACCTGTTTAGAAATAAGGATCAGCAGTCCACAACCCCAGGAAGAGAGGGTAAGTGGATAGATTTTTGTATAGCTAGAGGTTATCATACAGCATCCTGAGGTTCCATACAAAGACTAGATACACTGTAGAAATTGTAGTGGGCTATTGACTAAATTTCAGCCATTCCCAGACATCCATGCAACACAGAAGTTATCCTCTGAGAATATATTCCAGGGTAGGAACCCTAAAAATGTTTTAATTTTGGCTGTAATGCTTCAAATATGTTGTTTTGAGAGCAAAATTATGTATTTAACTGTTTCAGTGAAGGATTGACATATTGACCATGTCTCATTTAATTCTGAATTTCGGTTCTCACTTCCTCTATCAATCCACCTTTGGAAAAAACAGCAATTTAGTTGAGGAAGGCAAATAAATGCATAAATCAGGACGTGAAAATGACTTAAGGTAACCAAAGCCCCTAAGCAGTCATCAAGTTTAGCTATAAATACAAGTTAATTATAATTGTCTAAGACATGATGAAGGGTTGCCTGTATGTTTCACAAGAAATCCAGTTGGATTTAACTGGTTGTATAACTTTTTTTTTTTAATTCAAGATGAACTTTAATTTCTATTGCACTGTGATCAAATATATTTGTTCTAGTTTTCATTATGATGTTCTCATCTCAGAAGACTATGAACAGGTGAAGTTTCCTTTCTTTCTCTCCACCTTATGTGGATTGGATATAAATTTTGTGACCTTTCTGTTCTATTAAATAATGAGAAATATCAACTGTATTTCCTACTGGGCTGGATAACTCCTTAGAGAACCTGTTTTCTAGGCTTTAGAGGAAGCAGTTCCAGCCCTTTTCCGTAAAAGCAGTTCATGAAATCCACCAGTATAATCTACAGAATTACTTTCCCATGTTCATGCTGGGTCTTACTGCTTGTCAACAGGGCGGTACAGCAGAAGATTGCTTAGCATTTTTGCCCAACAATCAAAATTCAGCCAAGCTGCTACCAAGAGAAATAATTTTAGAGAAAGAAAGGCAACCTGTTACAGACCTGAGTTAGTGAAAAGAAGCCTTGTCTGACAGAAAGGAGGAGAATGGGTTTCTATTAATGAAAATAGTCTGAAGTTGACACCAGACGATATTTTAAAATTGAAATTTAAAATCCTTGTTTCTGCAGGTTAGGAACATGAGCTGTAAAGCAGTGAACAACTACACTTGACAGTTCATCACTGATCAGTGTTGATATGTCAAGCCAAGTAAAATCCTTTGTGGGAGCAAGTCAATAATCAGCAAATTAGGTACATGATTAACCTGAGACAACAAGATGCAGTTCCTGTCTGAGAGCCCTGCTGAGATTTAACCTTCTCAGTATTACTGTTTAGCAAATATTCCAAATGCCTGGTTTAGTCAGTCAAACTGATGTAGCTGTAAACTTGTCTAGAAGCAGTCTTGTGTGCCATGTGCATAGGGAATGGAGCTCTGGGGGGAAAAGTGAAAATGCAGTTTTGAGTGGCAAGCAGACTACAAACAGGAATGCATTGCTTTCAAGCAAGATTCTTCCAACTTGTTTAGTAATACATAGAAATAACAAAACGCACATTGCAGGCTTGAATGATCAATAGGAAAGAAGGAGAAGGTAGTCATATTAATAAACTTGATAATGTATAGAAAATGAACTGTAGATGTCAAATAATGCATGAATGGCTTTGCAGAGATTACAGCAATTATGATAATGCTACACATTGGTAGAACATTTAAAATGACACATGGAATAAGGTAACCTTAGATAGAAGCATCATTATAATGTCTGGAGAAGGTAGTGCATGAAGTGGTAAGGTTTTCATTTCCAGCAGTGTCGTATACTTATAAATTTTCAATGCCAAAATGAAAATTGTTTTCATTTGTAGCAGGAAATGGCTTTATTTGAAACAACTTAAATAGCCAGAGAGCCTTAGTGTTATGTTGTTTTTAGCCAGTGTTCAAACACACTTAGGTGCTCTGGCCACCTTATGACAGCTGAGCTGTTATTACTGAATGCTGTGCAGCAGCACTGGACTGGTTGAGTGGTGTCATATTCAAATGTTGAAACAAATTGGTTGGCTGTCACTGTGGGTATCAGATGTTTCATGGGTGTATTTTAATGAGTAATTACCAACTGGATTTTATGAAGAACTAATTCTAACGCACTTTGCAAGCAAGTTTCCCTGACATATGTTTTCTTGGCCGCTTAGGTCTTACAGGGCTTTGGCATAAAGACAAATGCTAGCCACAGCTCCAAACATGTTTTTTCTTCCTCCCTCCTCCCCCACTATTTGAATATGCATCCATTAAGAGCACTAAAAAATTCTTTCTTTTCAATTCCTGATTTCAGACGCCGTTGGAGATTTTGTGGAGGCATGCAAATAATAGTTTCAAGTCTAAGAAAAATCAAAGATATCTGAAGGACGCTACAAGGATGCTGGAGAGTGAACTTCATCAGGGACTGTAGTGATAGGACAAGGGGTAATGGGTCCAAACTGAAACCAGGGGAAGTTCAGGCTAGAGATAATGGCTCTTCCCTGTGACGGTGGTGAGGCACTGGCATAGATTGCCAAGAGCTGTGGCTGCCCCATCCCTGGCAGTGTTCAAAGCTAGGCTGGACAGGGCTTGGATGCTATATGGATAGCATTGAGCAGTGTAGTCACTTTGGTATATGTAAAATTCCAAAGCTGTTTTGCTGACTCCCCATGATTACCGGAAAAAGAAAGTCCTTATTAGCCTGTGAATAAAATGCTTAGGAGGATAGAAAGCACCGAATGGAGAAATGATAAAAGCAAATTGCCCAGAAAGAACTTAGTATGAGATTTAGGTTTGTAAATAAAGGTATGCAGTAGGGTTTTGGTATGCTGTGTATTAAAAATAAACCAACTTATTGAGAATGTGAGTTGAAATTTCATTAGAAATACAGGCTGGCAAGTCACTGCTTCTATGGAGCTTTAATCATAGTAAATACTCCCCACTGCAAAACTGATCTCTGAAGATGTAGTCATTTGGAATTTCTGGTGCATTTTGTTTCTGAGCAGCTTTTGGCATTTTTGTGTGACTTTTGGCACGAAGCCCTGAAATATAAAGGATCATTAAAAGAAAAAAAGTCAGTGAAAGTTCAGAATTACTTCAGAGGTTCAGTTGGGTTTGACAGATCCATTCCCCAATTCATGTGACTTAGTAGTCTCTTCCTTAGCAGTTGTGTTAGATTAAAATCTCTACAGTTGCTTCCTAATGATCATGAAAGTGCTTTCATTCTTTTCCCAGATAGTTCTTCTATGCATAATTGTCAACAAGTAGCTTTAAAGCAAGAGTGATATCTTCAGCACAACATTATAGTCTGTAGTTAATCATGCAGCTGGTAAATCAGAAAATTAACAGGGCCTCAAGAAGCAAACTAATGATCTAGAGAACCATGTGAAGAAATCTTACCCAGTTATGAATTCACAGCACCATCTCGGTGACCCTTTAGTCAGGGCATTCAGATTTTGGAGTACCTGGTACTTGCTGACACATTAAGATTTGTACACCCAGGAAACCACCAGCAGATACATTCTCTTCCTTCTTTTTCCTCAGCACTGAGGAATCCAAAGAGGGATAAAAATGTATTGTTATGTCCTGTATCAGTTTGCACCAGTACTTTACCGTTCATAAAGTTATTCAGGTTTAGTCATTTTGCCTTTGCCTGAGCTTGAAATAGTTCTTCATAGTTGAATTAAAGAGGGGCAAAAGCAGTCATAACTTTACCAAAGTTAAAATTGTAGCCTTATGGGAGGTCATGCCAAGGGACCTGCTCTCACTCGGTCACACCCCATCATTGTGAAAAGAGATTCTGTAGCTAAAACTACTTCAAACTGTTTCAGCCTGAATACTCTTCCCCTTCGATCTTGCCAACTGCTGAGCTTTCTCTACTATATGAGTTAGAATCAGCATCAAACAGAGGGGAGGCAGAGGAACCTGCCAGCACAAGCAGAGACGAACAGCATGTTGCCAGTGAGAAATGTCAGCTTTTATTGCTACTTCCTTAGTTGACCCTTTGTGAACAATTGTTCCGAAGAGCAAGATTTCTTTTTCCCAAGATGTTGCCCGAGTAATAACATTTCCCAAGGAGGTGATGAGTCTGTCCTTAACCTCTGACTGTTAGACGATGGGTTTTAGCAATATTTCCAGATGTCATTGATTTAAGAGATATAGATGTGTGTGTGTTTGGCACCTCTGATACTCTGAAAGTGACTGACATGCCAGAATTCTCTAAATCTCTGGTCTACATTGGCTTAAATGTACTAACTTACCTGATTTACCTTCTCCTGAAATAATCCTTTGGGGGGAAAAAGAAAAGGCTCAGGTGGATGGCAATCTGATATTAACAGTTCAGTGACAGTTTCTATTCCACCTCTCCTACTCTCTCCCACAATTAAAGGCAAAGGAAAGAGTGGATAATGCTCTCACAATAGCTTTCAATATTAGTAGACCTGGGCTCAAATTCCTACCCTGCCATGGATTTCCTTTGTGGTTGCATATTGGTGTCAGTTCCACATGTTTAACTGGAAGGTAATGGTACTTCCATACTTTTCCCTTTGTTGTAAGGCTGAGTGTATCAAGGACTCTACACTGCTCGTATATAACTGCTACAGATTTTCAAGTAGAAAGGTCAGCTTTCATACCCCAGTTTTGGAGAGATGTGTAGCATGGCACTTAGTGTTAGATCAGTTCATTTGCCTGTCTCTTCTACTAGAAGGGAGAATCTTCACTATTTTATTGCATATTGTATGTTATTTACTAGAACTCACTGTTAATGAGTAGAATGCAGTGCACAGAACAGCCCTCTGTGGATGTTTAGTCTGTTTAGGATGCAAGATTACAGTTTTCTATTTCAACTGAAAGCAAGTGAAGGTGTATGTTTTCCCATAGCTGTCGCAAGCACAGACTGTATGTGCTAGAGGGAAATGCAATGAAACTACTGGCAAGCAAGCAAGCACATGCTATTACTGTATTTTATTGAACACATACATCTTTCTTTAGACATGTCTATCTCTCTCTATCTACTCCTACATAGATAAATGTGTCTAAAACAAGATGTGTTTTCATGGGGGACTTGTTATACAACTATCAAAAAATTAGATATATCTTTTTTGTTGTTTCCTTAAGGGCTTCCCTTAGATAGGAACTATGAGAGCTAGTAAGTCGAGCATTAGCATCAGCTTGAGGGCTTCAGGATCACAGACATCAAAAACAGACAAAAAGCCTATTAGGACAGCTAGTCCAGCTGCTTTGTTATGCAGTTATTGCCTGTTGTAGATTAACCAATATTTCTTCCAGTCCTGTTTAATTGTGTGGTGCGGTGGCATCTCCGCTGGGAGGCTATTTACTGAGCTTAATAGATGGGATGCTTATCTGACATTCATCTTAAATTTCTTTCTTTTTTTAGTTTCATGCCATTAATGGTGCCATTCCTCTTATGTTCTAAATAATCACTTACTCTGTTTGATCCCTTTTCCAAAGATTAATGTAATGTTCTACCTTACTTGGAAGCCATCCAACCAGAACTTCTCAATTTTCCTTAATATAAGTTCAATTCTTTCAGCCACTTGATTTGTGTTATTCCTTTCCATGCTCCCTCTGGTTTTTGTATCCTACTTGTTCCACATACAAACTCAGGTAAGCAGCTCCTACTCTGTGATGTAAGCTTGTACAGTGTCTTTTAATAAGGTGCTAACATTAGACACATTTCTTGTTTGGGCTGTTGCTGTTTGTTTTGACGTTCTGGGGGCTTCCATTCAATTGTATGTCTGGAGCTACATCCAAGAATTCTATTCCTCTTGCAGCAAGAATTTATTGTAGTAATTGCTTAGAAAAATGTATATCTCATAGGGTGAAGGTTTTCAGTGTTGAAAGCTGTGTAGGAACCTAAAATTTGATGGATCATATCACTGATTTCCATTTCTTTTTCAAAACCCAACCTGTCAAGAAATACCATTTGTACAGATTTTGATCACGTATGCAGAGCAAAGATGCATGACTCTATGGCACTGTTTAAGAAAGACAAGAGTCACAGAATCTCTGTGTGTGCCAATGTTGACTAGTACGTATTAGTTTCGTGTTGACGTATCTTCCAGAAATACCACTTTCTGGCCAGGTAGAAGAGGAAATATGGTGTGAGATGTTGAGCTGACAGGTCTGTTTGTTTGGGGGTTTGTTTGTTTGTTCTTTTTCTTTCCCCCACCCCCTGTTTTTTCCTGCTGCAGTACGATTTCATGGAACGCTTGGATGGGAAAGAGAAATGGAGTGTGGTGGAGTCCCCACGGGAACGTCGAAGTATTCAGACCCTTGTTCAGAATGAGGCTGTGTTTGTTCAATACTTGGATGTGGGTTTGTGGCACCTGGCATTTTACAATGATGGCAAGGACAAAGAAGTGGTCTCTTTCAGTACAGTTATTTTGGGTAGGTGTCTCCACAATCTGAACATTGTTCCTCTCTGTTTATACTTTGCCTTAATTAAAGCCATAATACTTTGTTGTGGTCTTCAGTATTAGTCCTATTTATCCTTATGTTATGGGGTTGTTTGGTTTTTTTTTCTCAATACTATGTCAAAAGGTCTGCAGTGTGGTGCTGATCTGAATTTGCTTATTTCTCTTTTAAGATTTTAGCATTCCCATAGATCTTGAGTTAAGTTGTGGAAAGCAAGGCTCACATCTAAGTTCAGTCTGAGTTGAAGCATTCCCCAGTTAATATTCTTCTCCTTTATCTATGTTATACTTCCTGTTTGCTTCTCTGGAGAAGCTTCTTTATCTGGAATAAAGAGTATTCTTTATTATGGAAGAGGATCTATCAGGAGAGCTGTTTAATCATAGTAGAAAGACAGCACAACAAACTGACACCTGCGAATGAGGTTATTGTTTGCAGAGATTAATTGAGAATGTTAGCTGTATGCTGATTTACAGCTTACTACTCACTACCTACCAAATAGTAGGTCATATCCTCAACATGGTAGAATCAAGAGCAGAAGAACATCTAGCCTATGATCTAGCCTATGACCTGCAGTTTGTTAAAAAAGTAGGGTTACATTTAGCTGAAAATCAAACCAAGTCTAAGTTCTTCCAGGTTTCTTAGAAGGTTTATTGAACTTTGAAGCACTTAATGAACTTTGCTGAATATCTTGTCACAGTGGCATAAAAATTCTGTCATAGTCTCTGTGTTACTCTGTCCTGGCTGGTGAAGTGTTAAAGGCGCTAGATTGTCTAAAATTGTAATACCTGTTAGTTTAGGGGAAGAGAAACTGCAAAAAGTCCAAGTGAGTTTTTAAGCTTGGTGGGAAAAGGTTGGAGGTCTTTTGCAGTCTTACCTGAGTACTGATGTGAAGCTTATATTTTTTTCTTTTACATTAGTATAAAATTCAGTTTGTTGGCTTAAGACCCAAAGGGTACTGGAGGACAGCCAATACTCTGTCATTAAGCATGAATCTAATTTTTTCTGTTAACCTCAGTTGAGGTGAAAACATTCTTCCATAGCTTACATCTGGTTATGTAAGAGCTAGTAGGTGCTATGCATGTGGATATATATATATATCTGCATATTTGCCTATACAAGACTTTGTCTGCTTCTTCAAAACCAACAAGAACATTTGTGCTTGTATCCTGTTACACACCTATTGTGCTTAGAAAACCTTCACATATGATAAGCTGTCCTTAAAAGAGTTGCCTGGCCTAGGCTACAGCTTTTGAGAGCATCAAAGGTCTAATAGTCAGGTAGACTACTTGATAGTGCAATAATAGTAATTGGGCTGAAATGTAGAGAAAAGTATAGTGGTTTATCCAGTTCAGAGGTTCTCCTGCGCACACCTAGTATCAGACATTTCATTATCAAAGGATCTGAGACACCTGCAAGTTTCTCTGATGTGGAAGAGGAGAGAGAATAACAGAAATGGTGTTAACACCCAGGGAATACTAAATTTACCATTATTTTGAATACACAGAAAATGCTTTTCTGTGCCATGAAGCAAAATAATGAAAATAATCTGTAGACAAGCGTCTTGATGAGACAAGTTGATATCTTTGAGCATTACATTTCAGGGTTTTTTTCCATTGTTTATATAAATTGTTTCAAGTGGCCAAGTATATGACTTCTCTGAACATTTAGTTTGCAGTGGTTTTACTTAGTGTCCTGCAACTGTGAAACTAGAATTAAAACTGTGCTTGAATCTTTCTCCTCTTTTCAGTTTAACTTGACAGAAAAATACTTTGTGTGGTTCTGTTAGTTCCAAATCCAAAATTCATTTTCTGTGTTGTGCAGCTGCCATTTGTTTAGTGTCTGGAACTGACAGAGCCATTTAGTTTGGGACCACAGGTCCCACAACAACAGGGAGTAAGAGTGAAGAATAACACCATTCCAGTTAGAGTTTTGTTCCAATAATTCAGTGTTGAAAATAAGCTGCACTGAAATGCAACAGCTTTCAAATGAAAGTGATTTTAAAAATTAATTTCAAAATTGGAATTTTATTTCTAGGTTCTGTGATGTGAAGTAGTGTGTGTACTATCCAAATAGCAACAGAAATTGTGGAGAAGAAGTATTTTGGTACAGCTGGTGTGCTGATTTCTCAGATTATTGAAGTCATCAACACTTCAGTCACTCACTTCAACTCTGGTGTTAAACCTTGTCTGATGTTTTTACAGACCTTTTCTTCATCCTGTTGGAAGGCAACTTGCACCTTTTTTATTCATTTTTTTAAGGATAAAGAATATTTTCTGGAGCAAAAGAGCTCCTGTTTGTCATGTTCAGTATATATTTCTGTCAGCTTAATTAATGAGGCTTTAAATGTCTGTAGAAGGAAGGGAAGATATACTCCTTGGGATAATCAGTTTCACATGGAAGAGTGGTTGCGCAAGTTCCAAGTCTAGTTGCAAAAGGGAGATTGTTGATTTTCCTGATGAAGCATTATGTTTGCTAGATAACATGAATTCAGACATAGCTGTAGAGGTTTTAAGAGCCAATCTTGTCTACCTGTTGGAACAGAGGACTTGAGCATTATTAGACTACTTCGAGTTCTAATAGTGCCCAGAGACTTCATATATGACTAGTGTATCATTAGACCTCTGCACTTACTCATGCTGCCATAAAACTTGATACCTTTCTGCCGCATCTGAACTTTGTGGTGTTAATATTGTTAGCAGTTGTTCTCCTAAGTATTGAAGACAAAATAAACTAAAGAAAAATCAAGTGAAGAATCTGTAGCCTAAATGGGAACCAGCTAATGTGCCTGTGATGCTTGTATTTCAGATTCAGTGCAAGACTGCCCACGTCACTGTCATGGGAATGGCGAGTGTGTATCAGGTGTCTGTCACTGCTTTCCAGGATTTCATGGAGCAGATTGTGCTAAAGGTATCATTGTCCCTGTGTTTACAAATAACCACAGTGTGTGTCTGTGATGTATGGATCTTCAGTGGCTGCTAGTTAGCATGGGTCCAAGCTAGATTCAAATAGATCAATATGCATTTTTTTCCTTAGATCTCTTAGTTAAATATGATTCAGTGGTAGTATTGCTACATTGCCACTGAGGTTCCACAGCTACAGATCTTTTTGTGTCAAAGGTAGTAGACAGAAATGGCTGAAAAGATTTATTTTCTGCAAAACTGGATGAATTATCAATGCTTTCAGATAATCCTTAACTGTTCTGCAACAGAAGACTTGATTATCTTCATTGGTAGCATGTAGTGTATTTTCTGGCTTGGCTGAGCCTTACTTCCAATACATAGCGTCTTTCTTGCATATACAATTACTCTTTGACCAAAGGAAGGTCACTCTTTTTAGGAAAAGAAGTAGGACCTGATAAAGTCTTAAAATAGGCTTTTTCTTAAATGTTGATTGTAGATTTTAGCAAGTAAACCTAGGAGACGCATAATTATAAAGGATTAAACAGAAATCTAAAAGCCATCTATGGATTGGCTGTATGTATTTACTAAGTTTTTCTGAGAGTTTGGGATAGCAGTCACAGGGAAAAGATTCATAAAGGAGGACCTCTTTAGTTTATACAGCTAGTAGCACATATGTTGTCTAAATTCAATGACTACTTGTATTCCCTGCTGTTTCTGAGCAGTCAGAACATTTTACAATTTACTTCCTTCTTAGTGTAAGATTTAGGCATACTATCAGTAGCATAAGCTTATAATTATTTTCCACAGGGATAGGGTTGTTAGTGTTCAAAGGGGGAAAGCCTACTGTTTGAAAGCTTTTTGACAGGCCTCGAAGGGTCTTAGCAATGTGCTCATTTCTTCTTAGATTCCTGACCCAGTCCTGAGGACAATTTGTTGTGCCCCACCTCTTTCACTGGTGTAGCAGGGTGGCATCCAGCACACCCATGTGTGTCTACAGAATACTCCTTCAATAGCTGTTATAGTAGTACTGGAAGGAGTAATTTCCATTTTGTGTCTCCATGTTTGGCTCTTGAAGGTGCCCCAGTATCAATATATATATATATATATATATATATATATAAGAAAAGACCCCAAGGGCCTTGGAAAGCTAATGATGTTATTTCAGTACTAGCCCTACTCATTTTAAAGAAGGCTTCAACTAGCTTGCATGTTGTTTGATTACCTGAGAAATTAAAGCACTTTGGCAAATCTATAGACGAGATATTTGTATATTACAAAGTAAATGGTATGATAATGTGTGCTATAAATACACAGTGACAGCTATATGCATTTCTGTGGTGTTAACCTGTGAAAGTATGCATGCAGTGACTGTGTGCTTCAGTGCCACCCTCCACACATCCATGGCCATTAAATCAAGCCATTTGCATTTTGAGTTGTGGATCAGCCCTGCACTGTGTACTGAACCTCTATGTAACACTGTATTCTATGTTAATGCTAGAAAGTACTTGTTCAGGCTGTGTCAGATAAGTAGCTTTTTTGTAGGGTACTTGTCAGACTGTATCTGCCAGGCTTCTCCTGCCCCTCAGTACTTTCCCTCTGCTTCCTGCCTTGTCCTTTCTGTGTTGTCTCTTTCTCCTCAAAAGCAGAAATGGTTTCTTGGAAGCTTCTTTCAACTCTTTTACTGTTTTCTTGTCAGACATCATGGTATTTCTAAAGAACAAAGAAGCTTGAAAAGCTACATAAACTGATGAAAAAGCTGTGTTGACAGAATTCTTGTGCAGCTACGTGCTTGCACAGGAACACATCCTTACACTATGAGACATACCCAGAAGGGTACTGCTGAACTGGGTGCCAGGGCTGTATGCCTCACCCATTTCACAGAACTGTCAGGCCTCTTCTAATGTCCACAGATTTTTCTGCTTATTTGAATGCAGGTTATATGTGAGAGCAGTTTCAGAAGACAGAAATCGGAATTGGCTGCATAGCAAAACACAGTAAAATGAGAGAGAGAATTAAATATTTTCCGGAATGCTCTATGTATGGACACATGTTTAATATACATTTACCATAATGTTACAGTTATATTTAAGCTGTCACAAGTCTTTCCATCTGACTTTTTTTAATTATTATTTCCCTAACAACACATCTTTCACTGTCTCAGTTCTCCACTATAAAATAATTTGAGGCAAGACTTAAATAGACTAATGTGGAGAAAATGTGCACAAGTTCCTCAGACAGCTTTTAGAACTTGATTCATGCAGTAACACAGCAGTACAAGAGCTTCACATAGGGTGAAACCCAGGTTTGATAGGTATGAAGCATGATCTTTTATAGCAGTGAGTCTCCTGTTACAGGGCTGCTCTTGAGGGCATCAGGAGCAATGAATCTTGCAAAAAGTTCCCTGCAAGCTTATTGCAGACAGTGTGCAGGTACTCCCCCTGCTATTCCACTCCATTCATGTAGTTCTAAAAGATAAAAATGAAGGAAATCTATAAAAGACAGCTCAGATTTGACTTCTGATCCATTAGTTCCAGGAAAATACCATGAAAATTACTAGAGATGAACTTTTGGACCAATCCACAGGCTGAAATAAGTTTTCATACCCTGATTGAAGTGAAAGAAATTTCACCCTCTCAAACACTCTTGCAGAATACTGGGAGGGTTTATTTCTCACCCTTATCTGTGGAAATAGCTTATTCTCAGGTAGCCAATATCAACAGATTTATTCCATCCTTGCTCAGGCAAGATTGCCTGTGAAATCATTTGGAGTTTAACCTAATTAAGAATTCCATCATGCACACACAGAGGTAATCGTACATTTTAATCTCATGTGGATAAAACATGGCACATAAAGAAAAAGAAAGTCTGATAATCCAAAGATAATGCAGTGGGTGGAGATGTATCCTGATAAAGAAAAAGTGTACAGTTAAAGCCAGTGGAAGATTTGCTGTAAATTGAACTGCACCATGAGTAACCTCCTGTCCACGATTATCTGTAGGAGTTACTGATAAGAAGAGGTGCTATGGCCAAGGATCGACTGAAGAATCAGACATGCAGCTATGATTATGTTATTTTGGTGTGTTGTCCCTTTTTTATATTCATCTCTATTTTCCTGCAACCTCTATGGCATAACCACCCAAGTATATCAAGATGTCCTTCTTAGTGTTCCCACTGTTAATGTCTAATAATAGTTTGGTCTTTCAGCTGCCAAGTTCTGTGGTAAATCTGCAAGCAGGCATCCTTTGTCATGTCCTGCTTTTCCCCATCTGTAGGGTTCAGTGTTACAATGAGTTGGGTTCCTAGAAGTGACTCAGAGTTGGCTACAATTTCATCCTATCTCATAATGTATTTGAAAGGCATGCAACTCTTCCACTCCTTTAACAAAGATACTGTCTGACACTGATTTGCAAATGTGCTCAGAGCCTCCTTCAATTTCACATTTTAAAATACTGGGATTTGCATCATGAGGATATTTAGCTAATCGGAAAAGGTGAAGCAATGCACCATCGCATGGGATTTCTGCATTGACATGATGAGCAGAGCCTGTTAAGAGATGGTATCTCATTTGTAACAGAAGGAAAAAAATTGAGTCAAGTCAGATGCCACGAACTTGCCATTTAACAGATAACTTTCTGTTGATTATGCAATGTAATAAGAAACATGTTTAATATTTGAATCTAAATGGATTGAAGGTTTTGGGGTTTTTTAAACCAAAAATTTGTGCCATGTTTGATCAGTTGACTTTTTAATCTGATTTTTAAAGCTCTTAATTATTCAGATTTATGTTATTCGCAGTTTCTTTTCCTGTTCTCCTTGTGTGGGTTTTTCATTCTTTTATTTTCATTCTGTTTGTTTTTGGCTTACTGGCAAAGGACGGCGCCACTTTAATAAGTATAAAAAGAAGGGTAGGTTTTTTCAAATTTCTTTTTCTTTCTTTTGCAACATCTATTTAGTTTGACATAGTTACTAAGCTGTAAAGTGTAGTCTATATATTTTTGAATTTATTCTAATGGATTTGCTGTTTCTGATGATTGCCCGCAGCACAATAAGAGTTCCTACCACTGCCATTTCCTTTGTTATGTGTGTGCTGTTAATCTCTGCATAAAACTGTAAAAAGCTGACAATTATTAGGTAAGTAAGGTATAATTGCTAGAAGTAGCAACTCTTGCTTTTTCTCAGTTGTTATTCAAATTTCAGTTGTTTGGGACTCTTCTTGCTCAGAGGTTATTCAGAGCCTTATTGCTTGGGCAGTGGTGCATAAAATAATGGGTTTTAGCCCATTGAATATTCTGTTTGAAACTATTCTCTTAGTGCCATGTCCAGAATGCTCCCAGTGGCATAAGATGTTCTGGGAGTGATTCCAATGGGGAAAATATGAATTTTGGAGTGCATCTTGCCAAATGATTCAGTATTCAGTTCATTGCTGTAGAGTGTATGGTCCATGTGAATGAATGGTGTCCAACATATGGTGGTAATGTATAGGAGATAATATTTCCTCTGTCTGTTACTAAGGAAGACAATATTTGCCTTTATAACTTGGCTGGAAATTTTAAGAACTGAAAATAGTGCAAGCAGACTGAAGCTCACTGGAGTTTGAAGGGAAAGGTGAGAGCTGATACTGAATAGCCTTTCTCCTTTGCCTGTCCTGCACATGTTTGTAGCCTGACAGAAGCGATGGGACCCGTGGTGAGGCAGTACTTAGGGTCTTCTGTGACACAGTCAAACTGGTGAATGTGTCTTGTACTATTCAGGTGACTCACTACAAATTTGTGCAATAACTGATTATAGATGAGACAAGTGAAGTATGTTGGATTAAAGTACCCCAAGCAGATTGGTTTGGCAGACAAAAGGAACAATAGTACAGGAAAAATGCCATCTCTATGGTATTATAGAGATCGTCGTGAGTAATAGTACTTGTTAAAGCTAATCTGTCGTGCTTAGTGCTTCACAAGCAAAACAAGTAAGTAAAGCCAGCGCCTACCTCCAGGAATTTACCATGTCAATACAAGCTGAAGGGGAATGAATGGGAGCCAGCTGACAGTTGTAGAGATAAAAGGGAAAAAATGTGTCATAAACACACTAGCAGTGTGAATGTTGTCGGTTTTGGGGAACACCGTGGTTAAAGGCGGTTTTGAAGAGGGATAATGGGGCAGATAGATAACATCACGTGGGTGATGGAGGGCAAATGGGGCCTCCAGAGGAGACAGAGCATAGAAAAGTGCTCTTCTAAAAAGCACTTTTCCAATTTGACTTTCAAAATCATTGTAAATCACAGAGAGGCTGAAGTCATAATTCTGGCAGTGAGCAGTCTGGGGTAAAGCTGTTCTGTAAATGAAGTTACAGCATGAAGCTCATGTTCCATGTGACAAGAGGAAAGGACCTGAAACAGGACTGAGAAAGAAGAGCCCCATTTGACGGATGGATTAACAGATTAACAACATGATTTTTGCAGCACTGTTGCTCACAGACAAAATTGAAGAAGGCTGAATTTATCAATGCTGGAGAAAAAGGTGCTGATCTAATGTAGGTTTGATTTCCTGAAAGCTAGAGTAATAATTGTGACATGCAATGAAGAAGAAGTCTGTAAGACTTTGTCAAAGCCTGAATGTGAGGTGAGGAAACAGATGAGTCAGAAATAACATCCTGATTTTGAACCTTAACGATAGGTAGAATAATGGTATTGACCACTGTGATAGAGCAAGAATGCAGGGGAGGGCTGAGAAGTAGTGGAGTAGGGGGAAAACAGAAATAAGAGAAATAACAACTTCATCGGCAAGCACTTCATGTGTTCATAATCATAGCATGTCTCATCACACTGTACTCAAAAACAAAAAAGGATTTTAAAAGTGTGCTTTTCTTTGGAAATGCTGCATTCATGACTTGTCACCCACACATAGCTACATACTTCCTTGCAGTTGACAAAATTCAGCATGTTCAGCTTCTCTCTTAGTATGTCTTTCTGGGTGGGTTTGGTTTTGGGGCTGGTGTGTTTATGTGTGTATGTGTGCCAACTTATGGATGCGCTGCAGCAGCAGCACAGCCCTGGCTTGTCACTCAAATCTTCTCTCACAGTGGGTAGAAGCGTCATCTTGCTACATGAACAGACAGGGCTGTCTTTGGCAGTGTTCCTCTCCATCAGTCCCCACCTCTCAGACTTAGTACCTCAACATGCCATTGTTATAAATTTTCTTCTTCTTTTCCCAGCCTGATATTGTATTAGCAGACATTTCTCATTTCTGGCAAACCGATCATGTTCTCACTTGCCTTCCACTGAGTTCTGTGTACAGGGCAGTGTTTGCCTGTCTGCCCTCAGTTTGCTTAGTTTTATGGAACTGCAGTACACTCTGAATAAGGTTTTGCACTATCAAGTGTGCCTAAAATAATTGCAGGATAAATAAATGGACATGTAACCTGTTTTGACAATGATTGACAGTCACTGTTGTCCATCAGCTGCTAGCTTGCCTGCATGAAATGAGATAATAGCTTTGATCCAGTGTCAGGTAGACAAGTAAAGCCAACACAAAATCCACCACTCTAATTGGCAATTTAAACAGGAGCCAAGAACTGAGAGGGTCACAGGCTGAATTCTTTCTGATTGTTAGTGGTGATGGCTCCAAAAGGGTCTCCAACCGCACAGCCAGGAGTGCGACAAGGAACAGGATACAGGAACCATCATTTCTAGTCTGCAGCTTTCCTCATCAATCCCATGAACTGTGGGAGATTAGAGATAAAAACAGGGGACTGAAGAGTCTGGACTCCAGAATTCTGCAGCAGACACCTTGTTAAATTTCTGTTACAATAAGTCGTTCAGCACCCAACATTTCGTTGCTCTTTAAAAACACGTACGTTGTAGGTGAAATGTGAAGTTTAGCAGATGTTAGCAAGGTGCGTGCTATTAGTAACAGGCTGGTAACATAAAAGTACTCAGAACACTCTCTAGCCTGGCTGCGCGGGTGCTTCATATCCTCTGCATTCTTTGTAAGGGAATATTTATAAAGTTGAAATAAAGACCAAGGAGCTACTATTAACATTGTGAATACTTGAAAAAAACAGGCTTTAAAAATACGGATTTCAGCAAGCTAAATATGATCTTCTCATTGTTGTTAATGCTTGTATAGCTTCTGTTGATTCCAGAATTGAATTCAGGGTTATAAAGAATTTATCTACAGAAAGCTTGTCCTGAATCACTGCAAGTAGGGATGCTCGTGTTGTTTAGAAGCATTTCTCTCTTTTCCTTTGTTACAGTTGTGCCCTTACAAGGCAGCAAAAATGTTTTAGAATTTTTTAAAGATATTTATTTTATGTTGTTAAATATACTAGATGTATCTACCACAGCAACTTCATGAGTTTTCTATATTAAAACACCAGCAAACACACAGCCACATTTGTGCTACTGGATCGCATTGCCCTTTCATGTGTTTCTAAATTCATGTTGCAGTGTATGAACTTAACATTATGTATGACTCCTTTTCTCAAAGAGCTTTCAGAGTAGTGTTTCTGCTGAGAAGGTAGACTTATTTCTGTAGGAGAACGCTAAAAGCTAGAAGTATTAAGAAAAAAAATGGGGAATGCCAAGGAATCCTGCCCAAGTTTGTGGCCTTCTATGATGGGGGTATGGAACTGATGGACAGGGGTAGAGCAGTTGATGGCATCTACCTGGACTTGTGCAAAGCATTTGACACTGTCCCACATGACATCCTTGTCTCTAAATTGGAGAGACATCAATTTGATGGATGGAGCACTGGGTGGATAAAGAACTGGCTGGATGGCCGCACACAAAGAGTTGTGGTCAATGGCTCAAAGTCCATCTGGAGAGCAGTAACGAGTGGTGTCCCTCAGGGATCAGTGTTGGGACCAGTCTTGTTCAACATCTTCGTCGCCGCCATGGACAGTGGGATTGAGTGCGCCCTCAGCAAGTTTGCCGATGACACCGAGCTGTGTGGTTCGGTTGAGGCCCTGGAGGGAAGGAATGCCATCCAGAGGGACCTCGACACGCTTGTGAGGTGGGCTGATGCCAACCTCATGGAGTTTAACCATGCCAAGTGCAAGGTCCTACACCTGGGTGGGAGCAATCCCAGGCACAGCTACAGGTTGGGCAGAGAAGAGATTCAGAGCAGCCCTGAGGAGAAGGACTTGGGGGTGTTGGTGGATGAGAAAATGAACATGAGCCGGCTTCAGTGTGCGCTCGCAGCCCAGAAAGCAACCGTATCCTGGGCTGCATCAAAAGGAGCGTGACCAGCAGGTCGAAGGAGGTGATCCTGCCCCTCTACTCTGCTCTTGTGAGACCTCACCTGGAGCATTGTGTGCAGTTCTGGTGTCCTCAACATAAAAAGGACATGGAACTGTTGGAACAAGTCCAGAGGAGGCCACGAGGATGATCAGGGGCTGAAGCACCTCCTGTATGAAGACAGGCTGAGAAAGTTGGGGCTGTTCAGCCTGGAGAAGAGAAGGCTGCGTGGAGACCTCATAGCAGCCTTCCAGTATCTGAAGGGAGCCTATAGGGATGCTGGGGATGGACTCTTCATTAGGGACTGTAGTGATAGGACAAGGGGTAATGGGTTAAAATTTAAACAGGGGAAGTTTAGATTGGATATAAGGAGGAAATTCTTTACTGTAGGGGTGCTGAGGCACTGGAATGGGTTGCCCAAGGAAGTTATGAATTCTCCATCCCTGGCAGCGGTCAAGGCCAGGTTGGACAGAGCCTTGGGTGAGATGGTTTAGTGTGAGGTGTTCCTGCCCATGGCAGGGGAGTTGGAACTGGATGATCTTAAGGTCCTTTCCAACTCTAACTATTCTATGATTCTGTGAATTCAGTAATGATGGAGGAAGGAAATAGCTGAGAAAAAATTACTAATGCTACTGCTGGTCAAAACGTGATAGGTGAAAAGAAGTCCCTGATTTCAGTGTACCCTGGTGCATCTTTAGCTGATCATTCATTACCCAACTTGTAGAAATTTGTTGGTCAGAAACCAAAGACAGAGGCACAGGTAGAACTGTAGCCAAGGCCTACAGGTTGCAACCAATATTTATTGGCTTAGTATAATAAGGAAGTTTGTGTTGCTTGTGTCAAAGTTGGAAAGCATGTGAAAACACAGTAAAATCTTATTAATAGATATTTCTTCAATCGAATTATAGTAATATTTTCATACTTATTAAAAGCTGGGTGCATTCATTTAATCTCTCAAGTTACTTTCAAAGCCTGCTCTATTATGTTATTTCACTTTATCTTTCTTCCCTTCTTATACATGTGCAGCAACAGCACATCTATTTGCACAAATGTTTTCTGTTTCAATAGGTTTTCAATAAATAGCATATTTCAAAAGGTTCCCAGTGCAGCAAGGAGGTGGACATGCATACAAATACATGCAGGACACAAACCATTGAGCTGCTTAGTTTCTGGCAAGCCAAAAATCTTTCTTTCAATCTTATAATACTTCCATTGGTGGCTAAGAATCTCCCTGCTCTGACTGTAGTCTGCTGAGCTGAATTGTGCTCACTGTGATGTGTGCTTTGTAATTTGTTTTTGTGTTTAATTGGTTAGCTCATTTAATTGTGTTGCAATCTACATTTTGTTTTTAGTTTGCACTGTCTCCATGGATTTGTACTGGTATTTCTTTATTTCATTAAGTTCTAAGAGATTGTCTTTGCAGTTGTTTTGGGATCATCTTGGAGTCCTTGTGGTGATTCATTGAAACAGCTATGATTAAGTAGTATTGTAAATCACGTAATAGAAATACAGCTGTTAGAGATCCTTAGACATTTGCCATCCCTGAATAATAGAAACAGCCTTGAATCACTGCTTCAGATTTCCGCATGCATGACTTTTTTCATATCTACATTATATCTAGATTTGAACCTGTAATTTAGATCTTTTCCTACACTTAGACCCTATTTGGGTGAGATTAAATTCAGTTAGCTGCCTTCTCATACAAACAAAAAATATTTCTAATTCAAATGTAGAAAAATGTTTAAACATCTGCAGCCAACGTGGAACTGTGCAATTCATCATGTTATAATTTAAATCTTTTCTGGTAAATTTAATACAGCAAATAGTAGTAACTAAAATGAAACCTAAGTAGTCTGAGTTCTAAATACCCTGAATACTGTAGCTTGTGAGTGCAGTCCTACATCTACTGCATTGTTATTTAGCCAGAACTAAACCATTACCAGGGAAGTAATAGTTTTTTTACACCATTCACTGGGAATAGTATAAAATCTTACCAAAAACATATTTCATTTTTTCATTTCTTTTTCTGGATGCATAAATAACTTCATGCTTTTAATGCTTCTATGTTGTGAATCACAACACATGTTTGGAAGGATAATTCTGGTATTTGGTGTTTGTCCTTACTGCTGATTTTTGTGAGCTTGAAGCATCAGCTCTTTGATTCCTCACTGGCTTTTTCCTCCAAGACAGCTATTGAAACCTGTGAAATAGCCTAGTTTTCCCTTTCTCCTCAGTTTTTGTAGTGATGAAGTTATCAAGGCATACAAATGAAGATCTATAGCCTCATCTATGACAGTAGTGGATTTCAACATCTGTTTATTTCCATCTGTTGGTAGAAAGTAGAATTTATTTCTCTGCATGTTCTTGTAATTGTATCAACCTTACTGCTTATATCTAAAACAGGGATTTCACAATTTCCCTTCAGTCCCATGTATCATGCAGAGTTGAAAAGAATTCCCCCCACCCTTTTTTTGATTTTTTATGTCTTCATTTTCAAAGGCACAAGTTAGACGGCAAACTGATCAGTCACATTCTCCTATGGTGACCCAGAACTGGTGCAAGGTAACTTCCATCTCCTTGAATGCACTGATGCCTATGAAAAAGAAATTGAACTGTGCTGCTCTTTCACGATGTAGTCAATAGGGAGGCCCCTAACCAGATTGCCTGCAAATCACGCTACCATATTTCAAATTATCTTAGTGTACTGCTTGGAGAGCTACAATCTTTCCTTTAATGTAGGTAGTGAAAGTTGCAGACCTTCTCTAATAGTAGAGAGGGAGCAAAAGGGCTGATGGAGTGTCAAGTCCTGAATGTACCAGTAAGAAAAAGTCCTCAAGACGTTTGAAGCCTGGCACTGCTAGCTGATTTTTCAAGTGTCTAGCTGAGCTCAGATGTCCACTTTCCTCTCTGTCTCCAAAGTGTAGTTTGGTTTATACCACTTTCTTTATGTTCAGCTGTGGGTCTTCCGGCAAGACAGTACAGTGGCTTCTTCCTCTTCCCCTGAGGACTCCAGTGTGTTTAGAGAACCGATATTCAGATCGTTGTTGATGGTTAGCTAGATTGTCTGAACTCATCTTCACACTGGCAGTAATAGAGCTTCAGCCCTTTCAGTCCACCACTAAATCAGTTCTAATATGTCTTGACATTTGCTTAATTTTTATTTTCCCTATTCTTGCAGACTGCATTATTGTTATTGAAAATAACGGTATATTTGTGAAGCGAAATTTTCTTGTACAAGTGACCAACCCCAAGGAGATCATTTTAAGAATCTGCTGTGGTTCTGTAAATTGCTGCTAGATAGATTGTGTGGGAAGACATATTCATATTTCTTACATAGATTTTTTGGTAACAGCCATAAGCAAAGCAGTTATCTAATAGAAATAGATCCTTTGCAGAATGGTAGAGGAGGGAATAGCAAGTGTCTTTTTGACAGATAAGGTTACACTGGGGGCAATGAGAAAAACTATGATCCTTTTGATAAATTTTGGCCAAAGCAAAAGTTTGCTGACTCTTCAGAAGAATGTAAATATTCAGTGTGCAATTAATGCTGTGCACTCACTTCTATGAGAAATCTTGCTGTTATTTTTGGAGAACTGCTTAAGTACTTATCGATTGAGAACTTCAGTAACACCCCAAATGGAGACATCCCCATATCTCTACAGGTATTGTAAATGAATTGAATTAATCATAGGCTTAAAAGTCTCTAGTGATCTTCGTTAACTTTCCTGGGTTTAATTAAAACATCTGTGCGCTTTTAATTTATCGATTCATCCAACTCATATGTCATGTTTTTAACACACCCCAGCATGCTCTGCATCATTTTTAACCCGATTTCCACTTAACTAAAGCAATTAAATTCACCCTGGATTAATTAAAGCATCCATACTTTAGTGCTTAAGTCAGCGTGTGCTGCTTTCCCCAAATGGTTTCTGAATGTCAGAGATTTGACACACCTGATGGGTTTTTTGTCCTTCTGGAAATTCTTCTGTGAATCTCTTTCTTGCTTACTAATGTGCAGTTCGACAGAGCTAGACAAGGGAGCCTGGTAAGGAGCACGGGTGGGCTACTGAAGGAAGGATTGCAGGGCGTGACTGCTGTGAAAGGCTGTACATGTCTAAATACTGGCCTGATGCCTACAAGAGTAAAGTAACACTACTGGTAAATAATTCAAATTATTTGCGTAGTCAAACAGTTTCATGGGGTAACAAATAAAGCATATGTCAGTGACTGTTACTCGTAGCTGTTCATTCTTCTGCTTCGGGGTGAACTTCTGCAAGGTGACTTGGAAGAGCACAAGCTCTTAGAGCAACCTAACAGATGTTCTAGATCCTTCTGTTCATAAGGAGATTTCAGCCTGGCCAAAGTTAGTGGTCTCTGAAGAGCAGGCAGTCTAGTCAGCCAGGGCTTTGGTATACTACTATAGTAGGATTCAGCACTAGCATCAGTAAAATATGTCTTCACTTGCTTACATCTTCATCTAATTTCTCCATTAAAGAGAAATTACTATTTGTAGGCTAAACATTACATATGCATCACCGAGATAAAGACCAAACAGAAAAACGCCAGAACAGTGTGAACCTACTTATACTTTTTTAGGTATTTGGAAGAAGGCAATTGTAGGTGACATTGGGTTTGGATCATTCCTGTGTCTCTATTCCATTTTGGAGCTGACCTGGAATGCATTTATTGGTTTCAGGATAGACTGTCATAAACAGTATTCCATTATCTTTATATACTGGCAAAATCAAGCATAATCTCTCAGCAGTAGCAACTTAATCTCTGCTAAAAGGAAGTCCAAGTGTGGGCTACTACAGAGTCTGAATTAATGATCCCCTAGAGGAACTGCACCCAGAAGGTTCACTGGTAACTACTAAGGTTCATTGGTAAGAAGTTTGACCTACATCTGTCTTCAGTACAATTTGTGGTGTCAGTGAAACAAAGAACAACTTGATGGTAGTGTTGTTTTCATTTTTTTTTAATATAACTGGGAATTTGTGCAACTCTCTCCAGAGAGTTTGTCAAAACTGCCCAATCTGTAGGTCCAGAGAATTTGTGAGACACAACTGTTAAGTGTTAATATGGTTGTATTAAAGACTTGAAAAACATTTAGTCTGTTTGGTGACATCCCCCACACTAGGGCTGACTTGCAGTAATGAGGTTAGGGAAGAATTGTTTGGGCAAAACCAGATTCAAAAACTTTGGAAATCATTCTTGATGAAAAGACTCAAAATATGTCCATGTGTTTGGAAGCAGAACTAAGGTTTTGTGTGACTCCAAGGAAACTTTGTATAAACCTCAACAAGTGCTATGCATGATATTATCAGTGCATATTCTCTGCTACTGGATCGTAGTAGTTACAATAGACCAATTAGACATACAAGCATGTGACCACACATACAGAACAGTGATACTTATGCAGTTGTGTAGGTGTGTGTGCTGCCAGGCACATTCCTTTTAATCTGTGTTCTTAAGCAAAAGCTTCAAGACCGAAACTCACTTCTTCCTCCTAAACAGGACCATCTACAGATAAAAATTGTCTTTGTTTCTCTTAGATCTGACAAAGTTCTGTACAGATCCACAAGCATTGAACATATCTTACATGGGAGTATAAATAGTGTCTTTTCAGAACGTTTTAATGGTTTTGTTTTTTCTGAATATGTGTGTTTGTACAGAGGTGATATTACAGAAATAAAGCTGTAATGGCTCAGACCCAGATTCCATTCTGTTCCATTCCAGGATTTCAGCCCTGGTGGTGGCATGCAGCAGATAGTGAGGAAAAGTAAAACTTGTACCCATCTTTGGTGCTTCTCCAGTAAAGTCTTTGATTCTAGACATAACTTGTGTTAGGACTCCCTGCTGTAGATGATGTCTCTTGTTATAGTAGACTTTGTAGATTCCCCAAATTTGTCTAATTACGTGTTCAGGCAGGGTATGTTCTTCCATGGGTTTTAACTTTTCCGATGATCTTGTTAAAATTGATTGATGGAACAGTTAGCAATACTTAAAGGGCAACCAGGATTACCTGCTTGACCACTTTAGATGGTGTCTAAATGCTCTGTTAGGAGAGCCTTAAACCTGCACTTCAACACTCAGTCCTAATTTTCTTTACTGTTTACATTATGAATAGGCAGAAAAAGTCATCTTTTATGCACACTAACTTGCGGTAAGAAGAATCTAGTTTATAAGAAAGATGAGGGTTTACAAGCATTATGGACACAGCCATTCTGGTCCTTACTCAAACAGTACCCCAGCAGGCTTGAAGCAATTTTGTCCATTCAGTTCAGTGACTCCCCTCACCAACCTGCCATGAGCATCTCACCACAATATTCTGTGGTACAGATGTTGTAAAGTTTTGACTTGATATGGGGTGACTCCTGACAGTCTGTGTGGGCTCTGAATAAGCCTGTAGATAGCACAAAGGAAGCTAACCTTCTTATGCCCCATTTGAAAATTTACATTTGGAGGTAAAATTGAGCTGCTTGCAAAATAAGAGCAATATAAGCATTGTGACCTGGTCCAGGACAGGCAGGCATTGCAGATGCAAGTTCAGAAACCTTTCAAATCTGCATATTTTTGTGCCCAGAAACTCAAATAACTTTCAAGAGAAGTATACCAGTTTGTCTATTTTATGAAGAGGAACTGAAAAAAGTCTGCAGTAGAGAACCAACAGCCTAGATCCTAGTAGTACAGGACTCTCTCTGCACCAGGGTAATGTTTGCTCTACAGCAAGAGGAACCAAGCCTGAAGTCTGTCTTCAAATCCTGTTTGGAACTTCAAGTAGCAGGGGAAGGTCTCTCAACCAAGCAGCTGTGTAACTAAACCAAGTTCTGCAACCGCCTCCAAGAGTTTGACTCCTCAGATATCCTTTACTGGTTTCTTGCCATGCTCTAGAAGAACACCTCTGGTGAGTATGTACGTGTGAAAACCGTAAGGGTGGGTGAAAGGAGTGTGTACACAGACTGCAGCTGGGATACCTATGTGTCGAGCATCACTGGGCAAATGGTGGCTTTTGATGCCAGACCATTTGGGCATTATCCCTTACCATTTCCCCTCCTAGTCCATGTGTAACAGGCTGTTATCAAATCACCTTTTCTCATGCAGCAGGGAATATTAACATTACTCTGAAATAACTATCCAAAGACAGACAGACAACTTTTAGAGGGATGTTTGGGTGATCTTTCCCACTTAATTCATGCTCCTACATGTGTGCAGCCTACAGGACTTAAAGGTCTGTAGTATTCACTGGTCAGCTGAGACCTGTGTTAAGAGCATTGTCTGTTTTGTTCAAGTATCAGTAAGGGCAGAATCACATCACCAAAACCACATTTAGGGTTTTTGCTTATTCAAACTTCACCCAGGAGATATACACTTGTTCTTAACTTGCTTTAGTGTTGCCGTAACTACTCCTGAAGACATCTATCAACTTTTTGGCAGTGCTGGTGTGTGATACACGGTTGTCTTTGTGCAACCTCTCTACCCACAGAAATGAGATGGAGCTTGATTGTTCCATTACTTCAAGCGATCTTTCTTCATTCCTTCTACAGACTTTTAACAGTCAGTTCTGTCCTGGAGTAGGGGCCATCTGCTTCACACAGGGAAAATAAGCAGTCAGGAACCCCAGATGACTCAGTTGTTTGCACATTAACTGAAACCACCTGGATACAAAATTAGAGTGGGCTGGTTTGTGTCTCACCCTGCAGCAATAAGGTCTGATGAATAAGCATAGCAGACCTCTTTTAGATGAGCTGCTCTGTTTTCTATGGAAGAGCAGCTTGATTCTGTTACTCACTGAAGACAGCCTATAAACCCATAGCAGAAAGATTAATGAAGAACAGTAGCTTGCCAGCTTCTTTTAACCTATACTTGCTTGCGTTCTTGCTTCTATGTTTCTTCTGCAGTCCTAGTGATAGTCTTGGGAATACCAAAATCTGACTGAGAACCTCTGTCATTTTTCTTATTCTAAAAGTGGTATTGCTGTTACGTAGCTTGTAGAATAACCCCCGGTAGAGGATTGTAGATTAAACTTTGTGGCTTTAGGTTGCAAGTGTGTTAACATTTACTGCGTTCATTTCATCCCAGAGGTTAAATGACAGGTTCTTTCATTTGTCCAAAGTCAGTTCTGGTGTCATATCTTGGCAATGCATACTGCAGTGGCAGACTACTGAAGGCAGCAGATTACTGTTCAACCTACATACAAGCTTCACAAGGACTGAACAGATTTATGAACCATAGCAAGACCTCTGACCTGGGAGAAGCATGAAGAGAGGAATGAACATGGCTTCCAGCTTTACTTAAATTCCTAAAGCACTATAGCAGAGTAAAGGAACACTGAAAAAACCTACTGTGGGAGCTGTTTAGCCCGAGAGCCAGCACCATCTAGTAAATCCTTCTGCTGTGCCAGTCTCTGGTGTTCCAGAAACTGAACCCAGCAAATGCAAATCAAAAGTGGGAGCTAAGAATGGCTATCCTATAGACAAGTTCCAGATAACAAACATACATATCTGTTAGCTGGACCACAATTGCTGACTGCTTAATGAGACTTAGGGGCAAGGCAAGGAGAGCAGCTATCTTACAGCAGGTGGTTGGCACTGTATTATCTAGCTAGGTCTAGGCTGGTCATGTCAAAGTTGCTTGGGCTTTTTTGCTTTTGGTTTTATATTTATTTTAATAATGGATTTATTTCTGCTCAGTCCCTCTTTCAGGGGGCTGTGATGTTCAAATAGAGTTACTGCTTTTGTCTGAGTTTTAACTCCAGAGGAGAGGTTTGCAGAACAGGGGTTCTTTCAGGAGTTGAGTGCCATATTGACCTGTAAAGCAACAAAGCAAAAAAAGCTATTTCTCATTTGTATCCAGCTTGTGAGTGAGCTCTAGCTTTTTGTCTTTATAGCTACTTGAACAAATGTTGTTTGAAGAAACAGTCTACAGTCTACTGATTCAGTTAGCTTTCTTGGGACCTTCTCTTTCTATGCAGCTTTATGACAGTATGGTGAGGAAGTTTATAGGCAAAAGCAAGTCATATGCTGGCTTGTCCCGGTGCACTCGGAGAATCCACACTGAGCAACCATTAAAAAAGGATAACATTGAGTCTCTGCAATGGTTTGGAAGCATGTAGAGAATTTGCATCTAACAACATTACTTCCTTCCATGGGACCCTTTGAACAAAGGGACTGCAAGCTTGACCACCACATACAGAAGCTGGGAGGTGCCTTATTCTAGAGAGAGATAATTTTGTATCGAGATGAGACACAGATAAAGGGACAGTGTCTCTACAGTGTGTCAGGGCGTGGAAGGTGGCATCAAGAAACTTGCCACTCATGACTGCTGCAGGTCTCCAGGAGAAGCTGCCTTCCGATCACTCACCTCCAGGTCGTCTACACCATGGCACGTAAAGAGAGTGGGACTGAAGTGATTACCTTTCTTACAGTGCTTTGGGAAAATGTATCAATTTCAGCCCAAGCAAGACTTCTAATTGCAGTGAAATGGAGAATAGGGACAAAGGAATTGTTTGTGCCACCAGGTCTTCATACTTGAAGGTTTGATCCCTTTCTTTATGGCTCAACTATATGACTGACAGTAGCAGCAGTCAACATATCTAGGCAGTGAAAAGCAGTGCAGGATAGTCTCCATGATGTAATGCATTTAGACAGAAGGAATAGTTAGTCACATGGCATTTGAGCTGCTACTAGTTCATCATGTTGTATGTCATGAAAGGGTGTTTGGTGATGACGTGAACCAGCTGCAAGAATCCAAACTGGTAGAACTTTAGCATAAATTTTTCGCTGAATTCAGTAAAGCACTTGTGAACATATGTCACAGCTGAAGTCACAACACTGCTGTTGGAAATTATATTTTATTCAGGTTTGTATTCATTTTTTGAGTGAGGAATAAAAAGACTGAACAAGGCTTACAGTAAGAGAGGACAACAGGAATGAAGAAGAATGAAGTCCTATTGGGGACTATATCCATCCTACCAAAGGATGGATAATATGGCCCTAAGAGAGATGAGGGTAGCAACTAAACCCCAGACATTAGCACACTGATTTTGTTATTATTCTACTGTAAAAAGTAGGCCAAAAAAGGTTATGCATGTGACATCTATCCCATCAACCTGTAGTCTTAACCAAAATAATTCTCAGCACTCTAAATTTTAATTCAGGTTTCAAGTCTGAACTTACTTTTTTCTGATCTTTTTTTTTCCCATTTCAAATAAGAAAAATCTTGGAAAACTCTATTCTGAAATGTGTTTTTGCAGCAGATCAGTGGGACAGCGAAGATTAATGAGAGTTACAGAACTGAAAAGTGGAGAAGTTGTATAACTGGACAATTACACATTTTCTTGTAGGAAATCCATTACTCGGGTTCTTCTTGATCATTCAGGTTAAAGGGATAATAGAAGCAAGAAGACATTAGGACCTTTCAATGATTGATAGTAGCTTTTGAGTGTATTTTTGGTATTGTAAAACTTGGTGTTAGTTTCTGATTACTATGGAGGGTGAAAATACAGGGAAATACTATCTTTATCAAACTGCATCAGAGAGAAGAGCACAAAAGCGTACCTTTTCTCAAAGATTCACTTCATTGCTCCCATTTTCTGTTATTCCTCTGTTGTGATTTTTTTTCATTTCTCTGACTTGTAACCACACATTCAGTCTTTGGCAGGCATATAAATTCACAGGTTGCCTTGTTCACGTGGGAGACATGGGCATTTGGGAGTGTGAATATGCCTTAGCGTAACATTTACGTGCAACTGACTTTTAATAAACCACTTGTTTCGTTCCATTACTCTGCATATTTACAACATGATTCCTGGCACCAAGGCCTGTGACTACCTTTAGTATTCATAGTCTTTACTTCATTTGCATAAATGAATATTTGCTCAGAATGTGTCTTGCCCCCTTAATAATACAAGAGGGAGTGATAAGGGTTAATGGTGCTTTTTTGCCAGTACACACAGGGTAAAAGCAGTCACCCTGGGATTTGGGAAAACAAGATTCAGCAGGGGTATTAGTGGCAAGGTGCATTTGTTGTAGATGAACGCTTGTGTTATTCCTGTGCTCAAGACCCTTACACTGAAAAATAACATGTCAAAGGGTCTAAAAAATTTTGGGAACATTACATTAAAAAAGTGTTATGGAAGGAGAAAGATGGTACATTATCAAATGTTTTGGGGGCTGAATGCTTTGTGTTCTGCTTTCTGTGAAATTTGGATGTTATCTAGTGGAACAACGCAGAGTAATGTCAGACTTAAGTCTGTTCACATTCTCTCATTATTTATCCCAAACATCATCACTAGTCTATGAAGAATAGTAGTTTTATTCTCAGGATGCCCAATGTGTGTTTTATTAAATAATAATCAATAATTCCTTTGGGAAATGAAGAACTGAACTACCACAACTTAGCCTAGATTCCCCCCCCCCCCCCGTAAATGAATATATTTAAATATCTGTATAAGTATTTGATAGTGGATTTTTAGTGTACATTTACGTGAGTACATGTATGACCCTGTATGCTGTTTTTCTTTCCTTTCTTTCCAGCTGCTTGCCCAGTTCTGTGCAGTGGCAATGGTCAGTACTCTAAAGGCACCTGCCTATGCTACAGTGGCTGGAAAGGTCCAGAATGTGATGTACCCATCAGCCAATGTATTGATCCCTCATGTGGAGGTCATGGTTCCTGCATCGATGGGAACTGTGTCTGTTCAGTTGGCTATAAAGGAGAAAACTGTGAAGAAGGTAGGGCATTTTCTTCCCTTGCTCTGAGTTTGTTTTCTGGGCTTTGGAGTTGTTTAATGGGTATAAAAAATCAAAGAACAGAATAAAAATTTTAATGTAAAAGTAGTGTAGGAGATTACTGTATAAGAGGGTAAAATTGAAGTCCTTCACAATTTTACTGATCAAAGCTCAGACAACACTTCTGGCCTTCTGTATACATTGTTTTGCAGTATTAAGAATGTCTGCCACAAGTAAACCTGAATAATCCCTTTGCTGAAGAGTGAAGATAAATCTTTTCTTATGGATTATATTTATTGAACAATCTAGAAGTGAAATGCAGAGGAATAAATAGCAGCGATAGACAGAATGTATAGCTGCAGCTCCACACAAACATATCAGTCACTATTAATACAGAAGTTGATGAAACAAATTTCAAAGACTTAAGTATTCATGTTACTTAGACTTAGTGTAGGGCAAATTACTCCTGTTAGCTGTAGTCATATGGGATTAAAGAAAGGGAGATTGTGCACAAAACCAATGTGTCCTTTAAATGCAGAAAAGCTCTTCATGCTGAAAGTGTCCAATTCCTTGTGTATGTAGAATGAGCAAATTTAACAAAATAACCCATGCAAATGTGGTTATAGATTAAGCTCAATATTGTTTTTATTCACAGTGGTTTGTGTTAAAATGCGCAACATAAATTGGATTGCTTTTCTTTTAAAAATATATTACTATGGTTTTAAAGGGGAATTTAACTCCCCAGCCAATTGTTAAATAGACAGTTCAGCATACCTTGGAACATCCTCAGAGCAGGAATAGTTCAGGCTGCTTTATGATGACATTCCAGAGCTTATTAATTCTCCAAAAGACAGGGCAGCTTGAGGACTGAAGTGATAGGACTTTATAGCTCGAAGTGATAGCTTGAGGACTGCACTCTTTTAGGACTAAAGAGTCTCTCTGGAGTATTCTGAGTGGGATGCAGAGCTGTGCACCATGTGTATCAATTTTCATCCTATCCTATAGTAAACAGCTGTTTCTCCCATCAGAAAACAAAGGGAAGAAAACTAGAGGGACCTAAACCACTAGGGATTGTATTCTCTGGGCGTGGACTGCAGTCATCAACTGCAGGACAAGATCTTGCATTAGTCTCAGTGAACTTGATTTTCTAAAAGGAAAAAAAAAAAAAAAGCAGGGATCCTCACTAGTGGATCTAGTTGCCAACACTGCAACTGGTTTTTCGGTTCATTCTTGTCATCTCCTTCCAGGAAAGCTTCACAACACTGGCTCTTAAAGCCCTAATCCAAAACTCAGTTGAAGTCAGTAGAGTTTTCCTGTTGTTTTTAATAGGTTACATTTATAGCTGTATCCAGAAAATACTGTAATGTCCTTTTGCCTGATAGAATTGAGAGTTCTCAGTTCACCCTGAGTGTGTGATTATAGGAAATAGCTAAAAATTATCTGAAATGCCTTGCTATAGCTAGTATTCTCATTGAAATCTAAGTTGGAAAAGACTCTCTATGCCCAAGGAACCTAAAAGCTCTTTCTGTTACTAAATGCAATTGTTTGCTTAGTCTAATTAAATTATATAAACTTCATCATGTTTTGTGTTGTCATATCAATGCTTGTATTATTAGAAAGACTATGGCAGATAGCCTAAAATGGTCTTTCTTTCATTTGATTCTGTACATTTTACCTCGTCAGCAATTCCTCCCTCATCTTGATTGTAATTCCCAGCTACTTGCATGGAACTTTTAGTTCTCTCTGCTTTCAGTTGTTTAGAATGGCTGTGGTATATCTGGGCTAGACATCTTGAATCCTCTAGCACTCCTGTAAGAGAAATAGGCTCTTGCAGTGAAAGAGGTGAATTGCTATCTGAGGTGAAAAGGTATACATTATTTAATCAACACTGTACTCGAAAGTATGAGGTTTTTCAAAAAAAGATAAGAGGATGACAAAGGCAGGAGTGATTGACTGCAAATTTAGAAGGGGCCAATAGCATGAAAAGAAAGGTTAAAGTAACCTTTTGCATACAGCATTGGGCAATACATAAATCAATACATTAATTTACAAATAAATCAAAAAACATCCATCATGTATCAACTCTAAAATTCCATTTCTTCTGTACATATTTCTCACATTAATTCCAGAGCTACATGAAAAAAAGTATAGCATTAAGTGGTGTCTCTCTAGTTCCAGGGAATCATCTGACTTTATGAAAAGTTTTTGCATAAATTAAAATTCTATCATTCTAATGGCAGAATGGTACAAATAAATATAGCTGTATTTATATATATTATATATGAAATCTCCTCTACTGTTTTGAACTTCCGAAAGGAATTGAAGAAGTTGATTTATTCACCATTTTCCTACTAGGATATTGAATTAGAACAAATGGGTCAGCATGTGTTTTTTCTTCCCGTTAGCTTTTCATTTCTGATATTCATCATGGTCATATCGTTCAAACAATTTACCTGAAATGAAAATGGCACCACAGTCAATATTTGTGATGCACAATTTTTGCAGCATAAACACTGTTGTTCTATTAACAAATTTGCAAACAAGATGAAGTGGCATATTTATCAGGTTTCATTCAATCTGTTTTGGGGGAAGGCAAGTGAAATTGCCAAATGAGGTGAAGTTAAGGGTGGTTCTCTTCTGAGTTTCATGGTCAAGTCATTTTTCAATGACATTTAACTTTGTAGGTGTAATTCATGGCTCTTTGGGGGCTTTATGATACATATTGTTCAGAAAACTCCTTGACCTCCTTTTTTGTCCTTAGGGATATAAATTGCTTTCAGTACCATTTTTGTCAAACCTACAGAGAGCCCAATGCTAAATGAGCTCTAATGATCCAAGCTGCCAAGGGGCTATGAGTTCTAAGTCTAATGTACTTACTTGCTAAGGCGTGTTCTCCTTTGTTTAAACACCAAAGAAGCTCCATTTATAAATCCTTATTATGTACCATTATAAACCCTTCTAAAGACTCAGGGCCAGAACTTCTGCAGCATAAGGCAGTGTAGTTCTGTTGCAGGTAATCACATTATGCTAATTTTAACAGCTGAGGATCTGGCCCAAGATGATAGCTCTAAGAGCATGTATTAAAATAGAATAAGATTTGAGTTCAAAGTAAAAACTCTCTTCAATTTAAACTTTGAAAGCTATTACTTACCCATATGATAGAATAAAACAGCTATAAAGCGTATTTGTCTAGAACAAAGAACAAAGTTAGGTAGTATGTTATTCTATAAAACAAGGGAGATTGGGGTCTTAGGGGTATTGATAGGCTTTGGAAATAAATCTTTTCTGCAGGAACAGCTAATTCAGGATAGGGGCAAGGCAGTTAATTTACATAGGAGAAGGTGGTATTTGTCATACTCTCCACATAGCTTTTATTTGTACTTTCATTTGGGAAGAGGATACATTGCTGAAATGGAGAGTACATTAGGACTCATCAGTATCTCCTAAAGTTAGCTGTCCTGCCACATGCAATGCTATGCGTATCTCACCTTTTACATTTTCCCTTAAAATATCATAAACCAAAAAATTTAAACAGTTTATGAATTTATCAGTTGTTATCTGGGCTGAAGAACAAAACAATCTTGGTTTACCTATAAATATGAAATTGCATTATAATGTTTTCATTTCCAATTAACTAAGCATTAAATCTTAAAAAGAACCCAATCAAACAAAAACCTATAGGCAGTGTGGTCATTAAAATGATACTCTTACTAAAAATTTTATAGTAATTTATTCCTGTGCTAGTGTAGTCTGAATTAAAGTCAAAACTATTCTGATAACTCATGTTATTGTATCTGTAAATGTGCTTGCCTCAATCCTCTGTGTGTATCTAATCTATATACTTACTTTAAATGTTCTGCAACTACATAAAATAATTTGACAACACTGTGTTTATAGAAAAGTTGAGATTTGAAAGATCAAGCATTGTTCACATAAGGTAGAGTGAAAATGTCTCTGCCTTAATTTAGAAGGATCAATTTGGAAAAGATGAGAGATAAATCATTTTCATTATAAACTCAGATCTTCCTGGAGCTGCAAGAGAGCATGCCAATCATTCCTGGTCCTTCTGTTGTGAGCTAATATGTACCAGTCATGAGATGAATTCATTTTATTCAGGACATGAATTTGACCTTGGCCCTCAATTCCACAGCAAAAGGCAGTTGGTTAAAGCCTCTCTGTTGGTATTTGTGGTAGAGCATAGTATGCTTATACAAATTTATTATATAAGATAAAAAATTGGAAAACCATGACATTACTGATAAAGTTTATGTGGAACTCATAACATTCCTTTATTTACCAGGATTAAAGGAGCAACTGAAACTTCATTCGAGGATTTTCCAGCATAACTATATTTATTCCCTTCTTAGTCTGTTGTTTCTGGACTGAGAAAAGATGAAATCCATATCTATATGTGTTTTTCTTTTTTTCTTCAAGAGGAATTAGCTGCTGGTTAAAATATGGGTTGAAGTAACTAGGACTCTGAGTTTCACAGCTGAGCTACTAATGGACCACGAATCAAAGGTGCAGAAGTGCCTGAATAATTTAGGAGTCTGAATGCAAGTGAAAGCCAGTGATATTTTGACTTCTAGCTACTGAAAGTGAACATCATGATGTTATTCTCACAGTGCTCCAGCGTTTCAGTAGTAGTGCTAGCAGTATTGATGAAGGTACTCCAAAAACAAATCCTTTAAGAAGTGCAATTTCTTCACTTAGGGGTTTTTATTTTGTTATTTAGCTACAGTACATGAGTCATTGAAACGTCAATGTATTTCAGAAGAAATGTCCCCAGGTGAAGGCTGATGTATGGAACTCTTATTATATATATATATTAGTGTTATTTTTAAATCTTTGTGCTTCTTCCCTACAGCAATCCTGAAGTACGGTCTCATTGTTCAGTCACACCCTGTTTTATCTGGAGCCAATGTAAAACACAAACTATTTTGTGCTTTCCCATTCTCAGACCAGGTGTTAATATGACTTGAAGAACTACCTCAATTTGCTTGATTTATGACAGGGATATAAACTTTTCAGAGCATTCATCTACATGTTTTCTAAGCATCATATTGTGTGAACTGACCTTTGCCTACATTGGTTTTGTTTTTTTCTGTAGTTGATTGCTTAGATCCAACGTGCTCCAGCCACGGAGTCTGCGTGAATGGAGAATGTCTCTGCAGCCCAGGCTGGGGTGGAATAAATTGCGAGCTTCCCAGAGCCCAGTGTCCAGACCAGTGCAGTGGGCATGGTTCTTACCTGTCTGACACAGGTCTGTGTAGCTGTGATCCCAACTGGATGGGTCCTGACTGCTCTGTTGGTAAGAACAATATTTTTTCCTGATTTCATAGAATCCCAGCCTGGTTTGGATTGGAATGGACCTTAAAGCTCACCCAGTTCCAACCCCTGCCACAGGCAGGGACCCCTTCCACTAGAGCAGCTTGCTCCAAGCCCCTGTGTCCAACCTGGCCTTGAACACTGCCAGGGATGGGGCAGCCACAGCTTCTCTGGGCACCCTGTGCCAGCGCCTCAGCACCCTCACAGGGAAGAGCTTCTGCCTAAGAGCTCATCTCAGTCTCCTCTCTGGCAGGTTAAAGCCATTCCCCCTGTTCTGTCCCTACAGGCCCGTGTAAAATATCCCTCTCCAGTTTTCTTGTAGCCCCCGTTAGGTATTGTAAGACTGTTATAAGGTCTCCCCAAAACCTTCTCTTCTCCAGCCTTTCAATACTATTCCTATTTTGTTAAAATGTTAATATTTGTGGTGAGTTTGAAATGCACATAATTTAGATCATAGTCTTTGGAACATGTTTGGTCATGTTTACTGTGTTGGGAAGAAGTGTGTATATATCTTAGATACTATTTTTTGTGACACTCTTGATTTGGTGCTGCCAGCTGAGGGGCAAGCAGGATGCAGGTTAGGAGTTTGTATTTCATTCTAATACTGACTCTCGTTAGGTCTGAAAAAGCTACTTAAGTGCTTCACTTCTCTTACCCAACTGTAAAAAAAAAACTTCCATAATTTATAAATATATTTTACATATTTATATGTAAAGAAAACTTCCATAATTTATAAGTATGTTTATAACATTATAACACTACAACTGAGTATGTTTTTGGGGGTGCTTTACTGTGCATCAAAATGCTATTCATTGATGAAAAACATCACAAAGCAGAAAAATCTCTTTTCAACTATGAGATACTTCTCCCTTCCCAGTTGTACATGTATTATTTAAGAAAATAATATGAGAGCAAGAGACTCTAAAAGGCACAAAAGTGTAGGCTAAAAAATTTCATCCTCTCCAGACCTACAGTTGTAAAACTTGATTATTCTGACAGAAGGAGCTAAAGAGAAAAAAAAATAATCCAATACCCAACAGTTTTGACAAGACAGCGAATGTTCTATTTATGGGGAAAAAATTGCTGGGAATTTTCCATTTATATCATAAGCTGAACCTTGAGACAGAGCTGTAGGGCATAGGCAAGTATCTCAAAATAATATTTACAGTTTTCACACTTTTTCAGTTATTTCTTAAGTTTAATGACTTAGAATACCCCACCAGTGAAGTGAATATCAAGATGTGTTTTTTTCTGGCTCCTGCATGAGGAGCCAGAAAAATTCATGAATGAGAGTTTCACTGTCAATGTCTTTGATGATGCATGAGGCAAAAGACCCCTCTACTTTTCTACAACTTCAGCCGGCAGAGCAGTAGAAGAATTTTTGGACTGAGACACTGAGTATCTGACTCTTAGCAATAGGATTCCAAAAATCACTTCCTTGAAAGTGTCTTACTAGTCACTCCTAGAGTCCAGGTGACCCTGAATTGTCACTGTTCTCTGCTGAGTTTTAGGTGAGTTTCACTCTCATTCTTTGCAAATCAGCGTCTGTGTCAAGATCACCAGAGGTCCAGGTCTGGGTAAAATAGAGCTGTGTTCTCCCCTTTTTCACTGCTGCAGGTGTTGAGGAATTTGAGGTTTGCATTTGAATGGGGGATGTAGCTTTACGGCAGTCTGTCCAGCAACAACTTTTTCGTACCATTCAGTTTGGTTTTAAGCAGAAGTTAAATGCCAGTTTTAATCAGAATGTGAACAGTCAGCTTTTGACAGCATATGGTTTTCAGCAAAAGCATACCTGTCTTGTTCTCTTTTTCCTTCTTGACTAGGTTGCTGCTTCTGCCCCATTGCCATGTAACCTTTATTCTTTTCTCCCCCCAGAAGTGTGCTCCGTGGACTGTGGCACCCACGGGGTATGCATTGGTGGAGCATGTCGCTGTGAAGAAGGGTGGACAGGAGAGGCATGTGACCAGCGTGTGTGTCATCCCCGCTGTACAGAGCACGGAACTTGTAAAGATGGGAAATGTGAATGCAGAGAGGGCTGGAATGGGGAACACTGCACCATTGGTAGGCAAACGACAGGCACCGAAACAGGCACATATTGCTTTCTTTTCATAAATCGTAGAGACATAGTTACTGTTGTGTATTGTAATAGGCTGTTCCTTTAAGGACCCTAGTGCTTTCAAATATCATCTTTGACTCAAAATGTGTTGGGTGAAATTCAGAAAGCTCTTGGAATCATTTAAAATCAGCAACAAATTGATTTGCAGAGAAAAAAAAAACCAAGAACAAATTCCACAGTAAATGAATGTTAGTAAGTAAAGATGTAACAAATGGTCCATCACAGTATCATCTGAGCCAAGATTTTCAAACTTAACTAAACATTCCTTTGTGTGAATGGCATCTTTTTTAATTTCCTGGGCTGATGCATCAGTGCTCTCCTGCTATTATACATCACATTTAAAACACATAACCACCATCACCACACAGAGCAGGGGTCAACTTGGGGAGGAATAAGTGTTCCTGGTGTAACAAAAATAGCTCCCTCGCCTTCTCCTGTGCTGTGCTGTGGCAGTGGGCATGGTGTTTGCATATAGACAGTCCCAGCATGAGAGGGCCTGTCGGTAGGGCAGCATGCTGCTGTACCCTTTCCTAATGGCGTGCTGCTCAGTACAGCACTGGCCTCACGCAGAGTGCCGTGACTAACACGGCTGCAGCTCAGCTGTGATGTGTCAGCCTGGGAAGTTCAAAAAGGTTATACTTACACAAAGCAACAATGGTCTATCCTCTCAATTACCATGCTTGAAGATCTATTCTGAAGAGGAATTAACTGTTCCTAAATGGAGTTCTTCATTTTGTCTCTACAAGCAGTCAGGTAGTGTATTTGGATGATTTTGTAAAGTTACTGACAACAAAGGAGAGCATTGTTATTTTCCCTATGCTGTAATAAAAAATGGGAAATTCTGAGTGATCACTTTTCTTCTGAGAAGTCTGAGCAAAATTACCTGGAACAAGAGTATCCAGCTCCTGAGACAATGTGAGATTCATGCAATGTATTTTTCTCCAAGGAATTTTTGGAGGATTAAGGTATACCTTAAAAAAACCCTAGTAACTCCAAAGACAAGGTCATATTGTTTTAGCTATCTTAAAGTGGTAAGTTTAACAAAGGAATAGGTCAATTGAGATTTTCATGGCAATCAGGGACCTTAATGGGACAGTCCTATTACAAGTGAATTGTTATTTCTTTGCTTAAAAGTATGATGAGATTCCTGCATCCCTCAAGCTGTCTTTGTTTGTCATTCCCCTCTGATTTCCTGGATATACAAACCATTTCTAATACACATGAGTTGGAAACTAAAAGTATGCTTTTATTGGAAAGAATTAAAACCAAAATGTACATCATTTGGGGGCGTATCCTTTGATGCTGTGGTGCTGCATGCTTCCACCACACTCTGCTAATATGCCTTAAATCAAAGCTTTTATGACTGAACACTTTGTGACCAGCAGAGATGCAGAGTGTTTTTTCACAATTGCTTTCTGACTTTCATCATATCAACATATCTCTGCTAGATTAATCCAGGCATTTTGTTTTCATGTTAAGTGCTTCCCTGATCCTCACAAAATGCCTAGAATATAAATTTTTCTTTGCATTAAGTTGTGTAATAATTGCTTATTTTAAAAGTTGCTGCTTTGCACAAAATTTGTTTTGATTTATAATCTCCTAGTAATATGCCTATGTTTAGAAGTAATTAGTACATTTAAAGTCTTCATTACTGTGCACACAAAAAGTGTTCTTGTACTGATACCTTGAAAGAATGCTGAAAATTACAAGCTCAACTAGTGAACTCTCAAGTGAGATTTTTAGTCTAATTTTAGAGCTGTGAAAGCAGTATTTTCCCCATTACTGTTACATATTATCAGTTCTTCTTTTCAGAGGAAGGGCAACACTGCTAAAATGGTTAAAATATGCATAGCCTTTTTTTGTTTGGTATGTATTAGAAAGATTTCATTGAAACTGAATGTGGGTCTGCAGAAAAATTGGTAGGAATTTCCATACGCTCATCTCGTGAGGCCTGATTGTGAGGCCGTTTACAGAAGCACAGAGCATGATGCCAGAAATGGAGTTCAGTTCAGAGGGACAGCTCAGTTTGATCCCACCAGTTTCTGTTATGTGGGGCTGAAAGAGAGAGAGTTTGGAGGATAAGGCTGGTAAAAGTAATTTTGGTCAGTATTTGTACAAAAAATGCTAGGAGATACCACTGGAAAATTTGTCCTTACAGTGAATCAGAAGCAAGGGTCCGTTGCTCAAGATGTTTTAAATGTTAGTGTGAAGAGCTAAAGGGGACTTAAAGTTTATGGAAACTCATTTTAATGTAGAAATTTCCCTCAGTGGTTTTCCTTTCAGCTGAAAGGTTGGCAGACCATTTAATGTCAGAATTACTCACTAAGGAGTGTCCACCTAAAAAGATAACATTGAGAAATGCAAATCTGCAGTCAGTAGAAAAACTTGCTTTGATTTCAGTGGCTTCAGGCAAAGCCCACTGAAAACAAGCTGATCTAATTTGTGACGAAAAAACAGGTTTCTATATACAAACAAAAATATTTTTCTTTTCTTTGTCTTTCTTTACCAGTTTCATGTGGTATATTAAGTCAGTAGAAAAGAAATCATTATAGTGACCTGCAGGTATCCAACTTCACTCAGGATATTTTACTCCATATCAGATTAGGCCTTTGTATAGAGACATGACAGATTGCACACTCTTTGGTGTGTCAGTGTTGAGTATCTAACCTCAAAACATGTAACAAAAATGCAGTTTCTCTCTGCAATACTTGCATTTTAAGAAAAATACTGTGAACAGTCTCCCTGAATGCCACTGTTAGCTGAGTGTTCACAAGCTGTTTGGGCAAAGCAGGTTTTACCCACGTGCACCAACAGAATTACATATAAGTATCAGAGAATGCAAATTCCACGTTGCACAGGTTTTGATAAATCTCTATCCAGATAATTGAAAAATGCAAGGAGTGGTGTCTGCTCTTGCTCAGATGGTGTATGCAGCAGAGCAGAACTTTACACCAGGCACTATATTTCACTTTGCTACTTCAGGTAAAGAAGAAAGATTGCTTACTGGAGTGATGATAAAGAAAATGAATCTTTTCCCAGTGCAAAAATAGACCTGTCAGGATATGTTTATTAAGTGATTAGTATTCATTGATTGCAATTATGGAGGAAGTTATAACTAAATAATAGAGGGTAATGTAGAGAAGGAAAAAAATATTGGAAAACTAATAACAAAGCAAATGACTAAGGTATAGCAGTTGCTAAATCTTGAACTGATTTCATGCTGGAATTTTATGATGGAGGATTTAGCTCTTGCTTGAATTATCTGAGTGTTGTTAAAGCTGTTACAAAACAGATCTGTTACTGTCACTGAAAATAATATTTAGATGTTTCAAATTGTTGTTTTTAAAGTATTGTTGAGAATCTTCTCCATATATGCTGTCAGGATAGTACACTAAGAAAAGTGTGATATATACAGAGATCTTTTGAAACATCAAAAAATACCATTTTAAAAGTTTAACACCCTCTGTTATTCATATTGCTGCAGCATGAAATACAACTCTTAAGTCACTGGTAAAAATCTTGCTGTGAGACCAGTGAAATAAGGGTTTAATTCTAAATATTTAAGAGTGAAATGTGGAAGTCTGCAAACATATCTTTCAAAGTGAGCTTTCACCTGAAGGAGATACATGAGGTTTTCTTGGTGGTATCTGTCATATTCCCAAAGCTTTACTCTTATCTGCTCACATACTACATTAGATGTCAGTTAAGCATTCCTGCTTCTAGATAGTAAGTGGCAAAAGGTTGTAGTCAAGGCTATTTAATAGCAAATGAGCTATCCCTGCCTTGACAGCAATAGAAGCTGAGCCTGCAGCTATCTGCCTCCTAGGCAAAACACAGGCAGGGTGATGTGTGCATCTCTGCAGACTCTGCTTAGAATTGATTGGGTCAGAAAAGGCCCTCAAGATCATTGAGTCCAACCATAAACCCAACACTGCTTTGGCCTTGCTGCTGCTTTCTTGAATCTAACTCCAGAGCTGGGGATCTGCCACTCTCTGTCCTGCCCTGAGTCCTTGGCCTCTCTGCTGAAAATGTCAAATGATAGGACACGTTCCTTAGCAAAAAAAGGATCTGGATATCTCTGTTAGCCCTATGCCTTGCCTTCTATGTTCCCAGGGCCTTGAATAAAGAAGCAAGATTTTAAAGATCCAGGATCCTTTGGAAAATTACCTAAAATTTTCAGACACATAAAAACATGTGGGAAAACAGAGAGGACACCCTGTCCAGGATGACTGCTATAAGAAGTTCAAGTTACGGTATGGGAGATTTGGGTTATGTGTTAGGAAAAACCTTCTAAGGTAACTGAAAAACAGCAAGTTGTGGAATCCTCATCAACGGACCTTTTAAATACAAATTAGACAAAGCTCTGCCAGGAACAGCAGAGGTAATTCATCCTCCTGTGCTGACTATAAAGTCATTGAACTGTATGAGCTTGCTTCCAGTCTGCTTTGAAGTGACGAGGAAGCATTCATTCCAAGTACTTTATTTTATAATGGCCTATGGTAAGATTTGTACTGTCATCCCCTTCAAGAATCTAACACTACTCTTTCTTAGAAGTAAATCAAACATTTATCCAAACAAGGAGACTAATCTGTGTGTTCTGTATTTGCAGAACAATGGGTTGTCAATGTATATATTGAGCCATTCTGAAACATCCAAAGAGCAAATATTACACCCAGTAGATAAATACCTCAGATTCTCACCCTTCAAAGCACCAAGACTTGCCTAACTGCACACTGAGGGGATGCTATTCCACCTCTGGTTTTACTAAACCAAATGTTTACTAAAATCCACACACACACCCCCCTCCCCGAGTGTTTTGGGATGGCTTTGCCCTTTCCAGCTTTCAGTCATGTTTCTATTTTTTTGTCAGCTGGAAGGAATACCACATACAAAGTGCAAAGGTTTAGATTTTCATCTTAGCATGAAGTCAATAATCAATAGAAACATTAATAATGCGCCATTGTGTTATCTTTGGATACAGCAGGATATTTTTGTCCAGGATAATGCTCTCTGTGTAAAAGATTTTTTTCTTCTACTACTGTTTTTTCTTGTTGTAATTACAACAGTAATGATTCAAAGATGAGGCAATTTTCAGGAGAGATGGAAAGTGTGTGGGAGGAGACAGAGGAAAGCCATCGGATCTGACAAGGAGCAATTTAGAAGGAGCTGGATATATTAGACTTCTCTGATGCACTTCTAGCTTAAAATTAATCTGTAACAGTTTATAACCTATCAAGGCATAAAAACCCCTCTAATGACACTGATAGAAATTTAGATTGCATTCTCTGGAGAGGGAGGAATACATCTTTTCATTTCATTTGAAAAATGCATAGAATATTTGAGTCATGACCACTTTTGATTGCTGATGATATAGGTATATGTTGGTAATACATATGATACGTCCAAAAATGCTAGAGACATTGGCTGTACCTGCAGATTCAGGTTCATCACCTGAACAGTACAGTTATGCACTTGTCTTTGCACCTGGTAGCAGGTTTCATGATAAGCACATCTGTGATGCAGTCTTTCAGGTATGTGGTGTCCAGCTTTCATGTGATGATTTCCCCCATGTGCGTCTCCACCAAAGCAGGAGAATAGCAGATGCCTCATAAAGTAATCTGAGAGATTCTCAACGATTTCTGTCATTCTCTGCATGCAATTTACATTTCCTTCATGCAAGCAGAAGGAGGCTCATCCTTACCTGAAGTTTTCCTTACATGACACTTTGGTCATGTATGTTGTATCATATTACATTGTGTAACTAAACCCAAGGAAATGTACTGGTCAGTTAGACAAGTGGTCATCTAGTCCAACATCACCATGCTTCAGTAGAGATGCAGGTTCTGATAAGCAATTAGGCATTTCTTCCTGGGAAGATGATGCTTTTGGTCCTTTCCAGCTACATTTGCTATTGGGGTTCTTTGTTGTTTTGTGAACATGTTATCTTTTATTTCACCCCCAAAATTCTGCATTTGGGGATGGAATCTGTAGAGTTGCCAGATTACACACAGCGTAAATAGCTCTTGGTTTGGATTTTTGTTTTGGATTTGTAACTTTGTAAATTCCTATCCCAATAACTAAAACACACATTGCTAATTTTGTTTATAAAGGATAAGTACACTTCCTGAACAATTTCTGTAGCACTAAGGAATCCAAAACTACCATATGCATCCTCTTAACTTTATCATAGCTGAGCAAGATAGCCAACAGTATATATTTGGAAGGAAATATTCTAGGTAGAGACTTGTGTAGAGTGAGAGTGGTTTGACTTTCAGGGAATTCAGAAACAGAATTCCTTTGCAGAATTTACACAGGGCAGCTGGGGATCTTTTTTGGCTAAAAGGCAAGCTTATTCATGAGGAAGAACTTTCCTGTTTGCATTCATTGCTGAAGGTTTCCTGTAAATGATTGAAATATGTCACAGTGCAGCGTCAAAACACTTGAGTGGCTTTTTTCTTTCTCTTTGTATAGGATATTTGCAGAACATGACCTTACTTCTTCCCTTTCTAGCCCCAAAAATTTAATGAGCATTTTTTCAGCAAGGCTTCCTGCATTTTGTCTGGTACTTAAAAGATGCACCCAGCAGATACTGGTGAATAGTTTCCTAAACTAAAATCAGATTTCTTTTCTTTCTCCTTTTGGAGGGGCTTCACCATGAGTTATATTGATTTTCCAGCCAATTCTTGAACTCTTAAAAGACCACAGAAAGAGGGGGAAGGCAATCAATCAGGCAGCTGATCTAACTTTTGAAAGGGCAAAGCTGATTTTGCTGTTCATAGGAGTATTCCCAGCATCAGGCAATCTTCTCTTCTTCCACAGATAATGTTTTCTGTGTTATTTTGTACCCTGTGGTGTCAAGCACAGCTTCAGCAAGTGAGTGAATTACATGGTGTTGCTGGATACAAAACAGCAGACATGGGAATGCTTGTGAGAGGTCAGCGACATAGATTGTATAGAGATAGAAGGTAGTGCCTGATCTTGAGAAATATATATGTATATACATATAGATAATATTTAGACTTCCTCAGAAACAAATACAAAAGAGAACAATGTCTTCCCATCCTTTTGAGGCCTGCTGATAGTATTCTTGTTAAAGATATCTTTCCCTTAATTGCTTTCAGTCTTGCTTATACATTCTCAAGGTATAATTCTTATAACTTCAGTTTCAGTTTCACGTAATATTTCATGCTTGAAGATGCAAATAAAGCCAAATGTGTTTCGTCTGACTGCTGCAAACTATGGAATAACAATTCAGATGCAAGGCTTTACCTTTTCAGCTTCCTGTCATTTAGTATCAAATTAACAGTAGGATGCATTAGAAGTTAGAAGCTTGTCTTCCTAAGATACTTGATGCTTTTGAAATTCTCTACTTAATATTTTCTTAGTTTAATGTTGTATTAAAAATATTAATGCCAGAAAGAAAAAGGAAATAATAGTGTCAGTAGCATCTCTGAAGTGTCAGTGCAGGATTTTGCTGTGTGATCTACTTGGGGCTTTGGGGAAAAAATGAAACTGTTGAAAGCTTTCTCTTTAAACTGTCAGTTATCTGCTATGCAGCAGCTACTCGCTGAGGATGAAATACACTGATGTTGAATATTGATACATCCCTCTTTCACTAAAAGCCCTACTCAGGCAATTTTGAAAAAGATCTTAAGAATGGAATACAGGGCCATGTTCAGGTACCAGCTATGAGGTATTCTGAGCCATTCTCATTGAACAAAGGTTTTATGAAATATATGTTATTTGGCTCTTTTCTCTTGTTCTTTCTTTCCATCCCTATTCTGACCTGCTTAGGAAATGCTTATTAGGATAATCTCGCTTCTGGAGATTATTCTTGTAGGCAGCCTCAGTCTATTCCATTTTAGATATAGTCTATTTATATATATAAAAAGAAGCAAAGTTTTCTGTCCAGCAGATATAATCATGTAATGTAGATTATATATCTCATACACATCTCATTTACCCAAAGAAATTACAAACACTATTTAGGTAACTGCAATGTAAGAGCTAAATACAAACTTACATGTTCTTGAAAGCATTCAGGTCTGAGGGCATGGTCCGTGTTCATCTCTGGATGTTGAAAGTGCAGGTAGTTGGAGTAATGCCTGAGTCATTATTACCTGATTTATAGCTGCCATGAAAATTGTAACTAGGTGTGTAGATCTCTACGGTATCCAGCACATACTACTGTAGTGTTTTCAGTGATACGGTATTGATTGACATATAATTGCCCATCTCATTCTGTCACACCCATGCTGGGACAGAGACAAAGGAGTACTGGGGTCTACCAGCAGTTCACAGTCATAGAACTAAAAGCCAAAGGAAAAGTGGGACATGAGAAATTAAGGTAGTGTATTTATCCTTGTTTTCTCTTCAGTCAGTTACAGGAGTAGAGCAGAAAGGATATTCATGGTCCAGCTATTCCTTGAAGATTTTAAAATCTGAGAGATGACCCTTAGCACTGGGTGTTACACGCTTGAATGTTTCACAACAAGCGAGTACCTCTTGTAAACACTTAAGCAGATTTCCTGGAAAAGTAGCAACTTTTGCTTTCACAAAGACTTCAGTGCGACATGGATCATAACGTCATCCCTAATGAAAATTTAGGCAGAGATGACATGTCTGTCTGCTTATGTAAAGCTCTGCTCCCTCCTATTCTACTACAAAGATACTTTTACTCCTGCCTTACTGTAATGAGGCTGTTCTATGGCCCATAACTGATATCTAACATCTGGCATTCGTTGCCTTTTCCTGTGCTGTCTCATTGGTTATTGGGAGCCATGCAGTGAGTCCCAGATGTTCAAGTGTAAAAGAGTTTCTGCATTCTCTCAAACATGGTTTGCATAATGGCACCTGAGTCCTACCCAACTCATTTGTATTTTCTCTGCTGTACAATGCTTTTTAAAAGGCTGTGTGTTTCCTGCACTCTGTAAGTAGGGAACCATAATTTTGTCAAACTTCCAGTCAATGTCAGGGCTTACTGCTTTTTCCTAATCCCATTGTGGTTTTAGTTTCTATTCACAGTTTTTTACAGTCCAGCACGGGGCAGGTTGATCCACTTGGCATCAAGAGACTATGGCCTGTTTTTAAAATGCTGTAAAATAAGATACCATACACAACAGCTGCAAGGACAGGTTTAAGTATTTCTTCCTAAATGTTCTGGAATTATTAGGGTAGACTGAACTACATGAGCTGATAGTGAAACTTTCATATAATTAAAAAGTATATACACTTTTAACATCTTAATATATTTTTTACAGAAACCCAGAGAAAGTAAAGATGATTCTCTTCTGTATTCATTCCAGTTAATTATACAGTTGCAGGTGAGAATTTTTTAGGTAGACGTTCAAAGAGTAAAGTTACTGATGAGTGTGACAGATGAGTAAGTTTCATAATGCATCTAGGCCAAATATGCCTTAATTTGCCTTCAAACAGTCAGTTTTTCAGAGCATTGAAACACTGAGCTTAGGAACCACAGTGCATCAAGATGCAGTCCCTGTTGTGAAGGAAATAGTAGTGATAATAGCCTTGTTATCTAAGAAAAAAATCTAATAGTGTAGTCATGATTAAAACCCATTATTTTTAATTAAAAACTAAATCAGTTTGTAGTGAAAAATCTTGCTAGGTTATGATTTTAGACTAGAAACAACACTTAGAAGACAATTACCCAAAAGAACAAATTAAAAACAAAAACCAGGAAAACAATCAGTTTAGGAATAGAATGTTTACCTGGTAGAACATTGCGATTTATTGATCTTAAAAGTATTCCTGCTTCAAACACTGTAATTTTCCAATTGTTGGAATCAAAAGGGATTGCTGAGCTTCTCTTGGAATGAGTTACTCACAAATAGCTCTGAAGATATTTTTGTAAATCCAGTGTGCACTAACACAAACCCCTGAATGTCCCAGAAGATGCTGATTCTCTTAAAACCAGAGACACATTAGTACAGATGAGAGAATTGACTTCTTGTTTTAACCACTGGGATTACCACACAGTAGAACTCGGTTCCTAATGTAGCATGTTGCCATCCACTTTGAGGTACATTTTAAACATAAACTCTTCTCACTTATTTGCTTTCCAGTTAATAAAGCTAGGCAAAATGTGTACATGCTGGGTTACCGATCACCTCTCTCTGAAATTAGTAGAGGAATTAGCATTATAACATACAGGTTTACAATGGAAGATAGTGTGCCTAGAATGAAGCACTTAGAGAAGCTGGGTGTATCTTCCCTATATTCTCTAAGTTTTAAATTGCAGAATCCCCTGCATTTGAACAACAAAAATATTACTGAAAGCAGAAAGCCGTGGATCATTATTTACTGCTGGAAAGTGGAAGCACAACATGAATTTGTTAAATGTTAACAGATTCTGATTTCTTTTACTCCTTACATTTTTTTTTCCAGGCTAATTTGTTACAGTACAAGAAAGGTAATAGCAATGTGCCTTTTCTGGTTTCAAATAGGCAAAAAAAGAAAAAAGATGGTTTAGGCTTAAGACAGAAAATCACTGCATAGGAGTTTGTTAGGAATATGAAATGAGGGTTGACATTGCTTACCATGCAGCATTGTTAATAGACAGTTGATTGGGGGGGGGGGGGAGGGAGGGAAGTACAGTGACACACATTTTTACATCCAATCCATCTTTTTGTTGTCTTCTTTGGAAACTAGGAGTAAAATTGCCTTTTGTTACGGTCTCCCTTGGATTGTTATTAATTGATTCTTTATCATGAAGCCAGTCCATACATATCTTCATTGTGTCCTGTGAATATTTGAATCCTCTTTTCCCTCCAAATAAGTCAGAAATATTGATTTAGAATGGAGGAAGCTTTCCATGTTTGAGAACAGGTTATTAGAGTCAAGGTCACTCTGTGTGTGAAGGCTGAGAGGGCAATAGTTTCTTGAAGGAGATACTAGGTCAGTGTTACACTACAGAAAATGTTAAGCTTATGTAAATAGCTCTGCACTCATTGCTTCTGCATTATTCTGCTACAGAGCTGGTTATGAACCAGACGCCTCAGAAACATATAGCTGTGTTACTCTTGGGTGTGTGACTAGAAGGCTGAAGGCAAAATGTAAAAATCTATATAGAAGCCTAAGCATTATCTTGCAGTTGCAGCTTTGCTTAATTCAGATCCAGAGGGGCCTGTAAATGTTGTCAGTTTGATACTTTCCCATTGGAATCTATTTTTATATGCTCTGTAACAATTTTGTTTGCGTATAGGTCGAAGAAAAAAGTGAATGAAAATTGCTCAGCCCCTCCCTACCCTGTAATTTAAAGCAGTAGTTCATATACTTTAAATAAATACTTAATTACATTAAAAATCACTCAGCAACCTCTATGGATACACTGAAGTCTCTCCTGAAGTTGTTAATATTTTCATTTCACATAAAATGTTGTTAAAATAAAGTGTTTATTAAAACCAAATTATTTCCTTTAAGTTTTCCATCTCCCATACACAGAATTCAGTGAGTCTGTCTTCCTTGACCAGTATGTGTATTTCTAGTTAGCATGAAATTCCTAATATCCCTAGTACCTAATTTAAATGTGTTAGTGCATGGAAAGTTTTAAATATGAGATACTTTGAAAAGGGAAATATTTATTCAGCAGAATTGGGGTAATTTAACATATTTGCCTCCCATTTCAGACTGTGCCTCTTTATTCAGCCTTTATAGTTACAGTTTCCCTTACCACACTAAGGATTTTTGTCAGCATTTCTGAGACAAATACTGTATTTGAAAACAATTTCCAGCAAGATGTATATAACGAACCTGATTTCTTAAGGTGGATGTTCCTATCGATATCAAATGGGAGCTTTCTCAAAAGTTATTTGCAGAATATGCCCCTGGATCTTAATTATTTCTTTTATCTTACACATTTTATTGCTTTAGATGAAGATGTTACAAAATGTGAGGAGAGATGTCATTCAAATGTGAGGTAACGGCAGCAAAATGAAGATGTCTGCTCTTTTCAGTCTTGCTTCTGGTTTTTGTCCTGTGACAAAAAAATTACAGTTTTATTAAATACAAACTTTCACAGGGCTACGGCTACTGACTTAAATCAGGTAACTTCATTCCAGTTGAAGAAATAACTAAGATTAGTAAGCTGTTTCATTCAAAATGAGGATCAGGTATGCAAGCTGGGAATGCACTTGAGGAGTCTGAAGTTTACTGAGTTGTACCGTGAGGAGAAGGGCTATGGCATTAAACTGCAGATAGTTTTTCTAGTGAGTGAAACCCAGTTAAAAAGGATTTTCTGCAAAAACTTCCTAACCACTTACAGAAGTTGTTATAGCAAATTGGATATGTGCTATGCCTGATTAAACGTATTCTCACATATGTATTTACTGTGAAACCTAAAGCTGCTCCAAAGTTCATTTTGCTTGATTAAGACCTGTGGAGATCTCCTGAACCTAGTAGAGTCAAATGGCACCAGTTCTCAGGTGAGAGACCTGAGGTTGCAAAGTGTCCCTTTGTTAACTAGGCAAGGAATCTCGAGTTGGGGGCTGTGGATTTCCTCTTGCAGTGTGAGTCAGGACAGTACTTCTCTGAAGTGGTGAAACACTGCTATGCAGTGGGAAAAGGCTGCTATATACTGCTTGGTTTCTCAGCCTTGTTCAAACCATTACTGTCTAAAGGAAAGACTAATTAATGTGTGTTTCTAGCATGTTCTTTGGAATGTTGTAACAGTTCAACTATGTCTATGAAAAATTATACTATACCCCATTGAAATGATGGGCAATGGGCAGAGTATGGTAACCCAAGCTATCATTTAATTTGAGCACTGAGGCAAATGCTGGTCTGCAGAGTGCTCTCACCTTCTGCAAATTTTCCTTTGAACTTTTCTAAGATAACTAATAACCTTGATAGAGAACAGAAAAGCTAAAGGCAGGAAGTGGTGTTTGATTGTTTTCGTTCTGGGGGGAAGGGGTAGTGTGTGGTTTTGGGTTGGTTTTAGTTTGTTGTCGGAAATTCCTTTTGACTGGTGTTTGTTACTAATAGTGCTAAGTCTGCTTTTGCCTGCTTTATTTTAAACTAAGCCAAATATCATGACAATCCATAGTTGTGCACCTTTTCACCTACATGAAGCAGGCAGTGAAGGATCATAGAATCCTCTCACTCAAGGCGGAGCAATCTCCAGATTTCTTGTCTACATCTCCAACTCACTTAGGAATCACATTTCTCTTCCCAAGGGAAGTGCTCCCAGCAAACAGTCCCACTCTAAGTATGTCTGTCTGTCTCAGCATGGCTTAAACTGCCAAATACAGATGCAAGGCAACCAAGTCAAAACCTAGTTGGTCCTTCTGATAGCTTCAGTGGAATGGAAAAGAAATACTCTGTCTATAAGCAGAACAACTGAAGTCTTTCTTTCAGAGAAGTAAGGCCATGTGTAGTGAGGCGAGGCCAGGAGCAGAGCTGGCACTTGCATGATCATGATAGTGAATATTTTTAATGTAAAGCAAGCAGAGCTTAAAGAGTCCTCCCTCTTTCAAATTTCTTCCAAGAGCATGTTAAACCTCTTGCCTTTCTCGGGGGTGAAATGGTGAAGGTTACCTCCCTAGTACATCAAAATCAGTTCCCCAGATTTATTTAGAATTTAAATATCAAGGCAACTGGCTGTGTTTGGAGGATTATGAGTTTTGTTCCTTCACCACTTAGGCAGAAAAAGAAGGAACAAAAAGAGAGCTGCCTGTGCTTTGTCTGAGCATGCAGGGTTGAAAACAGTTCATTTGTGAAAACAACTTTATTATTTCTGTAGCTTTTATTAGTTATTTGTGCAGCTGGTAGATACAATGTTGGAAAATTTCATGATATACATGAGGCTTATGTATATTGAAAAGAGATGCAGAATGGATGCAGAGCACTTTAGAATTAAAGGCTTGTTTATAAAATGTATTTTATGTAGTGAAATCGTCATCTTCTATCCTACAACTGCCAAACACCCCAGCATACGCAAATACAGAACTCAGAATGCATTGTTTATGTATTTTAATTTCTTTTACATGCATTGCCTATGTGGCAGAATACTGCTGCTATGCCATGGGCAATATTTCATCCTTTACATTGGTACCTATTTAAAGTCCATAAATTCTAGCTTTAATATATATGAGATATATTTATGCTAATGTTCAAATGACCATTATTTTTTGTCACTTCTAACCATGTTTTAGTGTCACAAGTTTTAGTATTCCTGCAAACCAGAAGGGGTTCAAGCAGCATTTAGTGTATGTTATCAAGGCTTTTTTCATTCCAAACTACCCCACGGTGCTTCTTAAAAACTTCTTGATTTTCTTCAGTGCTTTCTTTTGATTTTCCTTTGGAACTGCTGAAATGTTTGGACTCCGTAGTCTGAAACCCTACAGTGTGCAGCCATTTATTTGAATACATGTAATTAATACTTTAAAAGAACAGCTGCAAAATACATCTGTCTTTATAGTACTTTTCATCCTGAAGGGATTCCAAAGTTCTGTACCATATTTAAGGGATAGATGCTCATAGAATGTATTAATCTGTTACACAGTAAGGGAGGAAAATGAGAACTTAAAAGTTAAGGCTCATGTTTATTCTTCTGCTCGGGATAACCTGCACATTTATACAGGATCTGCATTTGCATACCTGAAATGTAATTGCTAAATTCTGTGCAGGCATTAATATCTGATGAACAGCAAGTAATTATATTTTGATGATACAGGAGAAAACTGGGATTCCCTGCCCTGAGGAGTATGAATTATACAGCTCTAAAACTGAAGGGATTGCAGATAATTGTCTTTGAAAGGGATGTCAGGGGGTCATCTAGTGCAGCCTCTTCCTCAAAGCAGGGGTAGTTATGAGGTCAGATATTAGACTTGGGCCCATAGTTTTTGGGGCAGACTTCCTACAGTCCTCTGTATTGCACCTTGGGTAGGCTGTTACTCACCACTCAGTGCCCTAGCTAGGTATCCTCTATAGTTTATTGAGCAACATGAGTAGTGTGTAACATCTGCTTGTTCTCACTACACTGCCCTACTTGTGCATGTAGGTGTGTGGGCACACATCCCATTTCCTCACAGCCCTGAATGTGGACAGGATTATAAATGCTGGTGTAAACAACTGTTAAGTAGTACTGGTGTAAGGGAAGCAGTTTGGTCACTGTAAATGCTGGCTTAGTTTAGTAGGGCATTTTGGTTGACTTAACTCTGTTTTGTAAAGGTATTTATGTATTAAAGGAGTTATGGTCAAAGAAATGCAGTTTGTATTTAGAGCAGAAGTGGGTAATAGGTGATTTTTATTTATATATATATGTAAATTCTTACTTACAGGGTGAAAGAATTAATTCCTCTTGTATGCCCTGTGTGGAGGATTTGAGAATAAAGGTATTCTGAAGTCAATGACTGAAGTGAGGAGTGTGAGTGTCTTCCCCCAAAATCCCAAAGTGCTTTAGATCTGGGATATTAGTTTAGTTTTAGTAGGACTTTATAAAAACATTTGGAAATTAAAAACTTGTTGTTAGTGATATTTGGCTAGAATGGGTACATCCAAGGGCTGCTTCTCTGCGGAATGGTCAGGCACCTGCCTGAAAGGAGCATTCTGTTTCCAAGTTATTCACTGCCTTTCAGACAGAAGTGCTAGTCAGCCGTGACCCTTATAAGAGGCAGGAAGGGCTGTAAAACTACCAGCAGCAGTTTGTAATCCAGGGGTTTTCACCATGCGTGGTAGTTGCTTAATGCATAGAAACCAGTGAAAACCCACGCTTTTCTGAAGAACAACCACAATGTTAATTTAACTATTATATGAAAGGCTCAGGTACAGCAAAGTGCCATGAACCTTGAAGCTGATTGAAACCCATGTAGTTCTGTTGAATTTGGCTGAATTTTGCCGGTGTGGACCAGCTTGTGTCCTGGCCCTCAGGTGAGAAGCATGGAAAACCGGTCTAGGCAGTGAAGGAGGATGTGATCCCAAGAGGTCTAGGCACTTCAGATTTAACAGTTAATTTTACATTACAGTGTGTCAGTTTTTCTCAGACAGATGAGTTTGCAGGATTTTTAGTATACCTTGTGTTTGACAAGGCTAATGCCAAGGCCTTGTCTGTAGTGTCAGCTTTTGTGTTCTGCACAGCATACCTGTTAGTGGTTGGGTTGTTATCCCTGTTTCTGTGTGGGTGATGCTCCTGTGGAGACCTGGGTTCCCATATGATCATTCTGTGTTAGGCCATCATTTCCAGAATGCTAGAAACAACTTTATTGTTTCCATATTTAATTGAGAGACCTAGATGTTGATGTGAATGTGCAAACACAGTGGAAGACAACGCTTAATTACAAATACCTTGTTGGCAGGGTAGGTTTAGCTCTACATAAATGCAGTTATATTTACTGTATCTATACACTGAACTTAACAGAAAATGTCTGATTTGACTTGACTTGGTGTTGACCTTCTCTGCCTCTGCACTGAAACTTTGTTGTAACAAATAATGTTGCTCAGAAATACCTTCTGAGCAGTAAAGCCAGTGATTGTGTTTTTCCTTGAAAATTTAAAGTAGAATAAAAAGCGTTGGGTGGCATTTGTGTCTGCAGACAAGCTAGCCAGTGACAGTGTAGTCTTCTCTGCTGACCCATCAGGGCATTTATAGGGAAAAAGAACATCTGCCTCACTGGAGGGTTTTCAGTCCAACAAGAGATCTGGGAATACTCTATACTGCCAGACAAAGGCTTGGTGGCAACGAGCAATTCTGCCCTTTTCAAGCCTGATCTTGTACTTTTTATATCAGTCTTAGATTGTAAATCTATGGAATTTGGGCCTACCTTTGTGGCATCTGCATGTAAAAAAGGATTTAAGGAGTTCAGATCTGAGCAGGTGAAGGGTTGGGCTTACTTCTCATTTTATACACTGCATTCACAATATCATTACATTGTGTTCAACTTTGGATAAGCATGGCCCCATGCCATCTCCATCAGCCATTCTGGAAGCACGGAATAGAGTAGCAGCATCCTTTGGTATCTGGGCTCTGTATGAAAACTACATAAAGGAACATGAAGCCAGAAATAGCTTTAAAATCACCTGACTTCATGCTTTCCTCCAAAGTTAGAATAGAATACTACAGGTACTTCAGTAAGCTGGGTATGCTTCTGAGTTCATAAATCATCCTAGCTGTTAATAAAAGTCAAACTAGGGTGTTGCATTGTTTTCTATCTGAAACAAGGAAAAATTGGGTTCCTTATGTTGAATTTTATAAATTTCTGTTAGCCAAATGAAACTGAGCATTTGAAATCAATCTAGTGTCTAGGATTTGACAGCACAATATCAAATATCCTTTTGCCAGGTACAGATATCACTTAACATAAGAGGTTTTTGTATTTTTTTTCTGTTTGTCTCTCCCTGTGACATGGAGAGGGTAGAGTGGGTAAGGAGTATAGAAATGTGACACAATTCTGTGTGTCAGCATATATGGGATTCTTGAATCTTTTTAGTTAACAAGTGTATCTAAAAGTATACCAGCACTTTACCAAGACATTTATTCAGAAACCTTCAAATGTGTGTTTTTGAAAAGCTGTGACTGCCACACATTTCAAATGGCAATAAAGCAAATTGCATTGTGTGCAGGGAGGTTGGGGAGCAATTAACTGTGTGAAGCCTAATTTTTATGAATGAATTACTAAAACTGCCTGCCATAACACTGTGATTAATGTAGGAATTTGAGTTGTTACTTTGTATCTATGTTGTATATTATTTTAAATATGAGGTCAATGTTTTGCTTGTTACTCTTCGATTGACTGAATTCGCACATCCTGTCTGATAGGTCACTTTATTATTACCCTGCTACGAAACTATTTATAGAGATGTTATTTTAGAGATAAATCCAACTTGAGAAGGCTTCTTTCTCAGAAATGATATTACATATTACAAAGGATGGTGCCAGTCCCTGTATCCGATATCAGAAACATTAATACAGTAAAAGATTATGGTTATGGTACTGGTTTTATGAATGCATTTTTACCCAGAATTATATTCTAAATGGATTTTGTTGCAGTAAGATTAATTTGAAAGAGCCAGCTATCTTAAACACAAATTTTACTGCATCTTTTATGTACCTTTTTATTGGGCATATGAATAGGAGTTGAATGAGAGTCTTGTTTGAAAATACACTGCGTGACTTGAATGTGCTGCTAGGGTCGAATTTTAGCTTGTGCTCAGAATCTCAGCAAATAATCTGCTCAGCCTGTAGAAGAAACTGCATAGTTATGCTGGGCTGCAGCAATGTCTTCTGTCCATGTGTTTTATGTAACTACTTTGCTAATGCTGGTACACATCTGAAACTCACTGCCTGATCACTGACTAAGCTGTTGTGCACAGAGTAGGTTTCTGTGAAGGATATGATGTGTTTCCATGTTAAGGTTAGCAGTATGCAGTCAGCATGCTGCCTGCACACCATGCTCAGACCATCCCTTACCCCTGGCCACCCACTGCAGTTGGTGAGTGATGTGGGGTTGTGTGGTGGCAAGATAGCATGAACGTCCCACATCTGCAGGAATAGATCTGGCCTCCTGGCTGCAGCAGAACACTTGGTCTTTCAGCATTGCAGAAGCTTCCCAGTCGTATGACTAAACTTCAAAGAATCATAGAATGGTTTGGGTTGGAAGGGACTTTGAAGGTCTTAGCCCTACTTCTAGTTCCAACCCCCATCAAAAAAAACTTGCCATAAATGCAGTCTTCCTTCCTTCATAGAATCGTAGAATCCCAGACTGGTTTGGGTTGGAAAGCACCTTAAGATCATCCAGTTCCAACTCCCTGCCATGGGCAGGGACACCTTCCTCTAGAGCAGCTTGCTCCAAGCCCCTGTGTCCAGCCTGGCCTTGAACACTGCCAGGGATGGGGCAGCCACAGCTTCTCTGGGCACCCTGTGCCAGCGCCTCAGCACTCTCACAGGGAAGAACTCCTTCCTTATCACTAACCTGAACTTCCCCTGTTTCAGTTTGAACCCACCACCCCTTGTACTATCGCTGCAGTCCCTAATGAAGAGTCCCTCTCCAGCATCCTTTTAGCCGCCTTCAGACACTGGAAGCTGCTCTGAGGTCTCCACACAGCTTCTCTTCTCCAGGCTGAACAGCCTTCTTGAATCTGTCTTTCTTATATACATAAATAGCCCAACTGGGCTCAGCTGAATCTTTTTGCATATGCTCAACCTTCTGAGCAGTCATGGATTTTTTGACTATTGATCTGTTTGGTTTCCTCAAGTCTCAGGACAGGGTAGCACAAACTCACCCTCTCTTCCCTGCTCAGCTGCTGGCAGCTTGAAGGTGGGGGGAGCGGTGGTGGTGGGTGTAACACCAAAAGCTGCTGGTAGTTAGAGAATTCTATTGGTTGTGCACAAGAGGGAAACCTCAAGGGTGTCTCCCCTTAAGAAAGTAATGGGAGCCCATCTGCTTAAGTCACTTAAAATGAAGTTGGATAGAGTGGAATGTACTGCTGGGAACAATCCCTTGTCAACAAGGCGAGATGCTGTGACACCCGTGGGGGCTTTATTCAGTCTCAGACTTTTGTGACCTATATTGCAATGTGAGCTTTCCTCCCTGTTTCGGGGGTTTTGAGGGTGTTTTTCTGTATTTTTTCTATAGTTCTTGTTCTTTGGAAAGATGCAAGTGATGACTTCTCTTGAGACTCCCTTTTTAATACCAGCAGATCCCCTTTGTGTGAGGTTTACTTCTCTTCTTCTGAACAGTCACACATGGTGTTCCCACATTTTTCTGTTTCATTGGGAAAGCTGATGTTCTCCGAGTTCTTACCTTTACATGTGAAAGACAGAAATTGCATAGATACGTAGCAGACAGAATTTAGAAAGAAATTCTGTTATGACATACGTATCCCAGGCAATTTAAGAAGCCTTACTTAACATTTGTAGTTGTCTGCCTCCACAGAAAGTATTTGAGTGGAGGGATTCAGGAGTTTTCAGTTCTCAGCTTCCCCATCTTTTCAGCCTCTTCAATAAATAAAAGTCTAGCTGGCCCATTCTCTCAACTCAGCATGTATTCCTCTCTCCCAGCACATCTGTGAATAGTTATTCCATACATCCCTTTGTTCGATATCTATCTTAAAGAAATATGGGGGGTGTTGGGTAATTTTGAAACATGTTTTCTCTAGAATATAAAAAGGTAAAAAAAAGCAGCAGCAAGGAAGCCAGTCACAGCATCTTGGTGAGAAATGCTTCAGTGCCACAAAGCTTCCCCTGTGTGTGCGTGCGCTCTGAAACGCCAGCCGCGCTGCTGTGGTACTTGAGCAGTGACACCAGGTTTGTGCTGCACTGAAAGGTCTGGTTCACTCTTGACCATTTGTCAATTTCTGTGACTCTCCTGCTTTGAAGACCTGAGCTAGTGCTTCTGCGTGGCTCTCTGGCCATGCAGAGCTGTCCAGACGCACTCAAAGGGGCCTCACCTCTCACTCAACCCATACTATTTTGCATTAACATAGGTTTAGTTACATGGTTTTGGTTAGAGTTTATTTTTGTCAAAACGTTACTCTGTAGAAAATAGCTCCTGTGTGCTTAGCATAACACTATGCGTCATTTTATTTGTATACCCTTCCTTGGCGTTAACTAAGCCCTGCAGGCTTTGGAATTGAAGGATTAAAAAATAACAATAGCAAATAAAAAGCATAATTTTATTTTCAGTGTTGCTAGGTACCTCGTTCCATGTACCTCATTTATTATTTGCGAGATAGCTGTAGGCATACCAGCAACTCACTGAAGGAGTGAATGGAAAATATGAAAACAGTGATTATCCTCTAAAATCCAAATTAAACAGGCTATTGTCACTGCTGCTTTTCTGTAATTTCTCTGTATTCTGTAGGTACCATCATCAGACTGCTTTTATTTGTTACAGTTCTGTAGTTAACAGCTGTAATGAGAATAGGATTTAAATGTGATTTAAATGTAATTTAAATGTTGCCCTTGAAACTCACATGTATCTTGTGAGCAAGAAAATTCTCTGCTGTACAACATACATACTCTCTACTGCTGGGTATCTTTACTCATAGGACCACCTGGTCCAGCATCAGTTCAGGTCAATGGACAGATTTCACTGACTGCCAGTGGGCTTTCGGTACGGACATGTGAAATGAGGTTAGCTGGAAAGACAAACAAGAGATAGTGTGTTCCAGACTACAGCTGCACTACACATACGGTGCAGCTTTGGATCAGAAGGATGCAGCAGGTGTAACCTCTTGATTTATGTCTGGTTTTCCATGTACAAACTGAGTAAAGGCTAAAAATACTGTCCATTTCTCTAAGTGGTTATAACATATCACCTAGAGTGATTCTACTTTTTCTTTCCTCCCTATCTCCTATTAACCTTTTTACTTTAATTGTACAGAGAGGCTACCTATTCCTTCAAAGATTGAAAGCATTAAAAAGAAGAAGATTTCTCTAATTTCTCCTTCCCTGTCTGCCCTTTCCCTTCCTTCATTTTCTGGAATGATTTGCCCCAGCATACGTGGAAGTTCTGATGATTAATGAGGTTTAGACTGAAACTACAAATTATTCAGACAGTCTTTATATTTTGATTTACTTGAAATGTTTATTTTGGAGTTTTAAAGTAGTTTATGCAAAGGAAAATCTATATATGCCTCAGTAGCTGGGTACACATGTATTTATATACCTGGAGCTTCTGAGTACCAATGGAAAAGGTACTGAAAAGGAAACAATGAAAAGGTACAATGAAATTGAATGAAAGGTAAAAATTCAAATTTGAAAATTGAATTTGATTTGAATTTTTCAAATTTGAAATTGAATGACAGGTAAAAATGAAATTGAAGGTACAATTTTCAGTACAAGGTACTAAAAAGGTACAGTGAAAAGAAACTCCATGTAAAATTTACCCCAAAGTGGATAGAGTCTATGAGGTACTGTCTACCTTCCAGAAATTTATTTGCTGAGTCAAAAAATGAATCAATCAATCACCTCATCTTTAGCCTCAGAATAATTTTACTGTAGATGAAACCTATGAGTATTCTCTCATAAATATATCCAGACCTCTGGAGATCACCCAGTGCAACCCCTGCCAGGGCAGGGCACCCAGAGCAGGTCACACAGGAACGTGTCCGGGTGGGTTTGGGATGTCTCCAGGGAGGGAGACTCCACAACCCCCCTGGGCAGCCTGTGCCAGGGCTCTGCCACCTGCAATGTAAAGAAGTTCTTGCTCATGTTGAGGTGAAACTGGTTGTGGCTTAGTCCACAGCCATTGCTCCTCATCCTGGCACTGGGCACCACTGAAAAGGGGCTGGCACCATCCTCCTGGCACCTGCCTCTGAGATACTGATGTGCACTGATGGAATCCCCTCTGTCTGCTCTTCTGTGGACTGAACAGGCCCAGCTCCCGCAATCTCTCCTCATAAGGGAGATGCTCCAGACCCCTGAGCATCCCTGTGGCCCTGACTACGGCAGTGGTGGTTGTTTTCTAGATTCATTATTTGTTTTTCTGTTGTGGCTATGAGAAACACTTTAATTTGTATTGTTATAGCATCTTCTAGGCCTCTCATGGACTGGGGCATTGTGGAGCTACAAACAAGTAACAAAATCTAAGTGCTTCCATACAGGAGCTTTCTTTTCCTAATTTGTCTAAGCAAAGTTCTCCATCCTTTTTGATCCTTTTTCTCCATTGATACCGAGAATGTGAAAAAGGATCAATGTAGTAACTGTAAACATAGAGTTGCAGTTGACTAAATATTCCTCATCCTATTGACATGTTCTCATTTTTCATAGTGCTTTGGTAAGTAGTGTCCTATTTTTCTGATAATACATTATTTACTTACCATCCTTGGCAGATCCTGTTCCTCTTGGTAATAGGCACAGTCAAGAGACAGAAATCTAATTGATTCCTAGACAAAGGAATTCAACTATTTTATGGCAAAGTTACCACACTTTTCCTTAAGCCATAGTCTTCACATGTTGTTATCAAGTATTTGTGCTATGTATCACCAAAGCTCCTCTCTCTGTCACCATATGTGCATGGGAATGGATAAGCTGAAGAAATGTAAGTGCTGTTTTACTTGTAAATAGGTATGTCCCTGTATTAAAGCCTCAGTTAGCAGTCCCCCAGGCAAGTCACAGGTTGCAGTAGTGTCAATCTAGCACTTTAAACAAGCACTTTCTTCTTTTTTTTTTTTTTACCTAGCTTTTTGACATTTTTCCATTAAGTATACAATAATAGAAAAGATGAGTAGAATTTCTCTACACACCAGGAATAGCAGCCTGTCTGCTTAGCACGAAGGGCTCTTTTCTGTGCCGTGACTGAGAGCTTCATACTATGGCAGATTATTTCTTAAGGTTAGATGTTGATAGCCCTTCTCTCTAACTGCCTTGTTCTGTGAGTGAATTCATAAGACAGCCAGGAGGCAATGCAGTGTTCTGTGTGAGCTGGGAGTGCAGCATGAAAGCAAGCTGGAACAGAGCACTTGGTGTTAGGATATGCTTCGTACAGTGTGCATGTCCAGCAAAGACTGTATTGTATGTCCAGCTGGGAGAACCAAGCACTTCCTGAGGCTCTGGAGGCTCCTCAGTTAGACATTTTGTGACCTTGCCCAGTGTCAAAACCTGCTGGAGGGTATCAAGACCCATTAGCCACATGCAGGTGCTGTGTGTGACCAGAATGTTCATCAGTACTAATCACTGCGCACATGCACATATAGAAAGATTTAAATCGAGTGTGCTATTCAGTGCACTGCCCAAATATAAACTGTTTTTAGAAGAAAACTTGTTATTAATAGATCATAGTGGAGCTCTGTTGTCAGCAGAGCTGCCAATACGTCAACAGGCTGTTAGAGCAAGTTTTGGTCTAACAAACTATAATACTATGTAAATATTTGCTTGAAGAAACAAAGTTATAAACAGAAATGCATATATGCACACATGTATATATGGGAACACACGTAACCATGCCAGATGTCTAAAGAGTTGTCCATTACTTAGAACTCTTTTGAAAATTAATACAGCATTCAGTTAACAGATCTTTTAAGGAAGACATTATTGTCAAAGTACTTGGATCTTATTATAGTCAACTGCTGGTTTTTAACCCTTCCTTCTGATATTTGTGTTACTGAAGCACCAAGTCTGTCTTTGGAAGGCCAGAGTTTAAACAGACACCATAAAGGTAGCATAGTGTTACCTAGCAACACCATGTCTAACCCAGTGATGCTTGCTTCTCTCTTTAGACTAAACGCAAAGTCATGTCCCAGCTGCACGTAAAACTTTCAGAGCTTTTGCTAGCTCCCCACTGTTCATGTTTTCATCTTGCTCATATGATGCAAAGCAAACTGCTTCAGTGATTTAATTCTCCTCGATGCCTCATCCTGTGTGTATATTCACAGTTACTCTTTGGTTTCCATTTAAAACATATAATTTGTCCTACAGTATGATGCCTCCCCTCAAACATTATTATTCTGGTCATTCAAACAACCTGACAAATGAAAGAGAGGAAAAAATGCCTTGAAAATATATTACCTGTGCTGCAAAATAAGTGCAATTTTTTTATAGCTAAGCTATGTAATGCCAAAGTAACCTTACAGTTAAGTGAAAGGGGGCTGTATTTTTTTTATGTGCAAAAGCCCTGAAATAAAATTTCTAGGACTTGTTTTTAGCTGCTGATAGCTTTCTGCGTAAAATATACTGAATGGTCTGGCAGAGGCCTGGTGTTTTACTCCACAGAGCTTTGGTGGAGATGAAGCTGCTCTGCCAGTGCTAGAAACGATGCAGTATCTGGCACCTGGGTAGGAACATGCACAGGAACTTTGGTTGCTGTTATGAATAAAGAGCCTTTTCTGTGGGACAGTTGGGGTCTCAGAGGTCTCAGCCCAGCACCTTCATCAGGCCCAACATTCGTTTATTTTTGGGTTTTTTAAGGAATATAAGAAACTTTCCTAATCATATCAAAAATTAATGTGGCTGTAGACTCCTTAATCACTATAAATGTCTCAGGTAACAATGCAGTGAGGAAAAGTAAAAGCGGATGCTTACATAGTGTGATAGAGTCGTGTGAGTACCAGGGATACGAGGCAGCTCACTGCTCCCACACAAACTCTTGAAGCAGTGTGAAAACCAGTACGGGATAGGAGGAGCTTCCCTCCATCAGCTGGCTACAGCAAAGGCAGCTGGGAGGAGCAGAAAGACACAAACTCAGAGCTGTGGCTTTCTGAACAGGTTTGAGGAAACACAGAGACAATCTGGTGATCTCTGGAAGGCTGCTCAACCTGTAGCACTGCTAGGAAAGCTGTGCTGGTTTGACAGTTGCTCCTGTTCCCAGTCACCTGTGGAGGCAAAGGGGCACAAAGGCAACTGTCATCTTAGTCTTTCTCCAGTGATGCACATCTGAAGTGGTGCTGCTCTAACAAAACAGACATATTTGCTTTCAGGATATTTCCTCCTTCACAGCTGCTGCAAAGAGTATCCACACTCTGGTGGGGTGCCCATTAGCTCTTTGGTGCTCTTAAAATGCCTGGGGAAGTGGAGTGCTTACTTAATAGTCACCCCTTGGGATTATGGTGGCAAATGCAAAGGACTAACCCAGCCAGTCAGTGAGACCTGAGAGGGCTGCAGCAGGTCCCTGCAGACCTTGATGCCAACAGTGACTCATCATTGCTGGTGCAGGGGAAGATGAGAGAGCATGAAGCTGTCTGAGCTGTTTGGAGATTAATTTTCTGCCCAAAACCATCAGCAGTGAGATTAATTATTCCATGTCCTCTGGTGGTGGTAGAGATGGCAGGATTATCTACTTCCAACCCAAACAAGGGAGTCCTTGAATGACTGGGACCCAACATCTATTGTCAGTAAGGCAACATGAAAAGGTGTGATGAGAGGTCTGCTGCAGGAGTCATAAACCTTCTATCACCTCAGACAAACAGACATGCTTGTGTGGATTGGGTGTTGATGCATTTGATTGTAGATATGAAGGCTGGAAATTGTTTTTCTTACCCTTTCTTTTATAGTGAAGAGTCAGTAAGAGACTTAGTTTCAGGAAAAAGCAGTCAAAGTATTCTGTTACCTATAGACATTCTGGTAGAACATATAAGCACCTTAGCTAATGAATATTTTTGATTTTAATTCAGCTCATGCTATACAATGTCATGAGATATCCATAGTCAATTCAGAACAGGCATCTTTTGGGGGATCTCTCTTCAACGTGCCTTTTGGAAAGCATGGAATGTTGTCATGAGTACACTTAGTGTCTTTTTAGATGGCTGCTAAAAATACTTTTATAGCTATTTATTTAAACTGTGTTTAGGGAAGCTCTGGAGAATTCTGCAATGCACAATACAAAAGGCACTCTGAACATTGACAGGCTTGTTGAAGAAGACGTTCTCCCTCACGTACGTGTATCCACACACGTACATTGGGAAAAATAAGAGGCTGTGATCTTCTGTCAGCAGACTGTAATTTCTACCAACGCAAGGTCTTAACCTTTACTGGGTCCCCAGGGTACACATTAGGTCTGATGGCAGGAGTGCTCCTGCCTTCTGGCTTGAGTCAAACCCCCATTGCTCTGAGGTATTCTATGGCTCTGGGCCAGGCGAGTGCTTGTCCCGCCAACAGAACAAGCTCTTTTGTGTGCACAGTGATGTTGTGACCGGTCTGAGCGGCAGCGTGCGCCGGGGCCTTGTCCTCACCTTCTCCATTTCTTCAACCAGATGGGTGCCCCGACCTGTGCAACGGCAATGGGAGGTGCACGCTGGGCCAGAACAGCTGGCAGTGCGTCTGCCAGCCCGGATGGAGGGGGCCCGGCTGCAACGTCGCGATGGAGACGGCCTGCGCGGACAGCAAGGACAACGAGGGAGGTGAGCACAGCCCCGCGGCCCCGGTCCCCGCGCAGCAGCGCGTTCCACCGCTGCCCTCGCGAGTCATTTCCTTTCAGAAGGACCTGGGCTGTTGTTGCTGTCAAGTGCTGCTCACACCGTCACCAGGGCTGAAGGGCCCTCTGGAGATCACCCAGAGCAGGGCACACAGGAGCGTGTCCAGGAGGGTTTGGGATGCCTCCAGAGAGGGCTCTGCCACCCTCAACGGAACGAAGTTCTTGTTCATGTTGAGGTGAAACTGGTTGTTGTTACATTTCTTTTGAAACAAATTAGACCAAGTGAGCTGTGGCCTCATGCAGGGACATGGTGACCCGCAGGGACATGGTGACCCGCAGGGACGTGGTGACCCGCAGGGACGTGGTGACCCGCAGGGACATGGTGACCCGCAGGGACGTGGTGACCCGCAGGGACGTGGTGACCCACAGGGACGTGGTGACCCGCAGGGACGTGGTGACCTGCAGGGACATGGTGACCCGCAGGGATATGGTGACCCGCAGGGACGTGATGACCCGCAGGGATGTGGTGACCCACAGGGACATGGTGACCCGCAGGGACGTGGTGACCCACAGGGACGTGGTGACCCACAGGGATATGGTGACCCGCAGGGACGTGGTGACCCACAGGGACGTGGTGACCCACAGGGACGTGGTGACCCACAGGGATATGGTGACCTGCAGGGACGTGATGACCCGCAGGGATGTGGTGACCCGCAGGGACATGGTGACCCACAGGGACGTGGTGACCTGCAGGGACGTGGTGACCCGCAGGGATATGGTGACCTGCAGGGACGTGATGACCCGCAGGGATGTGGTGACCCACAGGGACATGGTGACCCGCAGGGACATGGTGACCTGCAGGGACGTGATGACCCACAGGGACGTGGTGACCCGCAGGGACGTGATGACATGCAGGGACGTGGTGACCCGCAGGGACGTGGTGACCCGCAGGGACGTGGTGACCCGCAGGGACGTGATGACATGCAGGGACGTGGTGACCTGCAGGGATGTGATGACCCACAGCACAGGTCAGGAGCGCACGGGCAGGCACAGTCCCACCCCAACCCGCTGAGCCTGGGTGCAGAGCATGGCCCCGGACAGAGCTTTTCCTGTGGGCTGTGGGCACAGGTGAACGGCAAGGCAGCTTCTGGTGTGCACAGGCATCGTGGCTGGCTGGCCAGGACATTTAGCAGTGCTTTTCCTGCTCTGTGCTGGAGGCCAGGGTCACGCTGTCGTGTACACAGCCTGTGTATGTGGCTGTACTTGCTGTCATGTTCATGTGCCAGACTTTGAAGGGCTGAGCGAGGTGAGCTGAGCAGTCACATGAGGTAAGGCTCTGCTTACTGTCAAAAACAGCTGTAGCATATCTCATTTTGCAAAGCTTTCCGTGGTGTATGTTCTGTGGTATTTCCTAAAACTGCAAGGAAATATTTGGCTTATTTGAATGGCTGCTTCAAGAGTAAAATTGTCATTAAGATTAGTGCTTTAATTCTATGGAAGATTTTAGGGTGTGGAAATTGTTCATAAGTCCCAAACTGAGGAACAGGTATATTTGGGTTTGATCGCATGATAATAACGACATCTGAGTATCACCCACTAGCTTAACCTGTAACTCCTCTTAGTTCCTAGGTTTCACATGTGATCAGTGCTACAGAAATACTTGAAAAGTTCTAGAGCTGATTCAATTTCAGAAAACTGGAACTTGCTTTATCTCTGTGACTGAATTAAGACCAGAATCTAACTGCCAGATTACATTAGTTGCCTTTTAACTCTACAACAAAACCCACTAAACTTGTGTTAATATCCAGTGTAAGAAACTAAAAGCTGAACTGCTCAGGTTTGCAGATTTGACAGGCTTTGAAGATTATGGAGGAAAATTTGGATATGTCATCAGATTCCCATCAAAGTAAAGAATGAATATGGAAAACATTATCAGAAGTACTTGTATAAGACATTTGTTTACCTATCCAAGACCATATTCTGCACTTGTGAAACGGGCAAATGGGAAAAAATGACCAGTAGGAGCATTCAGCTGTTCATCCCAATTTCGAATTGCAGAATTCTAAAAGTCTGTCAAAATCAAAGAATACATAGAATAAATATGCCTACAACAGATGTGTAATATTAATCAGCATTAATGTGGAAGGTGCGTGGTTTCTGGTTTGCCCTAATTGCACCTCAAAGAAAACTGTTTGGTCTAGCTGAAGGCTAGAAAGATTGAGGGGAGAACACTTGGGTCGTTGAAGGTTGCTTGCAGGTTGAAGTCATGTTTTTCCAGAGGCTGGAGTGGTTGCTGCTCATTGTTCCATGTCAGAGTGTAGATGGTTTGGTAGTCTATGCCTGTTCCAAGATCCAAACAACCTCAAAAGTCCATTTGACCCACACGTTTCACATGGGGATTTTATGATAAAGGCAGAAATGAATCCTTTGTTTTCTGACCCTTAGCTCAGGACTTCAACCCAATGGTCATTACTACTCTCCAACAGCCTCATCCTCATTAGGTTTCTGTAGTCTTTCTGCAGGGGAGAGCAGGAGATGTCCAGCACGTGCTCAGCTGCTCTTTTACATACACTTGTAAGCTGTACCTGAAAACATGAACAGACAAATGCTTTATCTCAGCCACGCCATGTTGTGTGCACAGCTCAGGTGGCGCAGGCTGCATGCCACTGCAGAACTCTGCTGTCTCTCTCATGCCTTGGTGATTTTTGCTGTTTCAGTTTGCTTTATTGTATTTTGAATTTCTGATTTCTTTGAAATGGCATGGGGTTCTTTCCAATATGTGCTGTAAGGACAGAGTCTTTGTCATTCCCATCTGTTTGGCAAACCATCAGTCATAAGAGTGACATCAAAACTCAAAACTGGATATAACATTAATTACTTAATACTTGCTATCTTAGAGTGCAGTTCTGCCTTTGCCTTACTAGTCTTTATGTGTCTGGTTCACTACATATCTGGCCAGGGACACATCCTGTGACCTATACATTTATCAGTGTTAACACAGGGGAGAGCACAGGAGTGTGCAGGAACGGGGAGGAAGGAAGGTAGGAAGGAAGGAATATGTACTCTGTGCTTCCAGCTGCACCTTTGTATAATTGTGACTGAGCATATAAAGGAGCAGATAAAATTAAGTTTTCCCATTAGACAAAGCTGGAAGCTGTACCATGGGAACCAATGTTAAAGATTCAGCTAGTTACCAGAACCCAAAGTTTTATATAAAGTGCAAATTTCCTCTCCTCCCAGTCACTCTTTCATTTGCAACTCAACCAAGTTTATTTGCAGCAAAATGTTGAACACGCCTGCTGCTCCATTACCAGCATTGCTCTGCTAACATAAGCAAGTTATGTTAAGTGGAGTAGTAGTGAAGATGCAAGCTGTTCTTTCAAAATGCAGTAAGGTATCTAAAAATACAGTTTTTGCCTAAATGAGATCCTTATCTGGACAGCTGAACTTCCTTTCTTTCTGTCCCTCTATTCATGTTGTTAAAGTAAGTTGCCTCAGCAAGTCACTCGGATCATTTACTGCCTTCCATTCTTCCCCATGCAGCAACAGATTTAACATATTTTGGAGCATTTTCACTGTTCAGCCATTCTTACTGCAATTGTATCTCACAATCACATTCAAAGGCCTTGGGCCAAGTCTTCATTTCATGGATGTCAAGAAGAGCATTGCCACTGACTCCAAAGGGATTCCCATTTGTCCTGTTTTGTCTCATTATCTGCCACAATGCGAACTCTATACCATAGTTCAGAAGGAGAAAAATGAAAGATTATACTTAATATTTTTCTTCCATTTTAGATTAATGCCCTTTAGTTGGCTTATTCCTAGAAGAGGCAGATGTGTCCCTGTCTTGCTGAGACATACAAATCTTCATTTTAAATGGGATGTCAATGTGCATTACTCAGATAAATAAAATGGGTTTCCAGAGAAGAGTGTCCAAAGCTGTTCTCTCCTCCTCGGGCTGTTCAAGTAGAACTGTGCATGATCCAAGGTAGCACTGGGAAATTCACTTGTATCTGTCCTTGCCATCCTATGTCAAATCTAGAGATGGGCTTAACTGGGCCTTCATTATGAACCTATTCAGGGTAACTATGGTGTGTAGGGTACTTTGCTGAAAAAGCTTGGAAGTCCCTTATTTATCCGTTATCTATTTATGTATCTTTAAGGGGGAAGCTGAACTGAAAAGTAAGGGGGTTCTGGCACTGACTCACTTTTAAAATCTTTCAAACTTGGAAAATGTTTCTGTTTTCCAAATCACGTTTGTATTACACAATTTACTCACTGTGGCCACTTCTAAATCTAATCCTTTCCTTAATCAGTCCCTCAGTAATCTAATAGTTATTAAGCATCTTTTGGAGGGATTAGAAATAGCTTTATTTTAAGACCTGTAATTGTGATTACAGTGTATAATCCCCCCAATAGACATGTATAACCCATTTAAATCATTGTGGATTTATTTTAGGAAATTAAGGGATTAGAAATGATATTGTGAGGAATGGGAGAAGGTACATTGCTTTTTAAGTCATTTCTTTTGATATATTCATAAGGAAACCAATATTTATACACATCTTTTTACAATAACTATTTTATAATAAATTGCTTGTTCCTAAATTGAAAAAGGTTTCTGGTATCTCATAACAGCCTGTATAAATTGTGCATTTTTAACTAGATTTCATTTTAGACCTTCCAGTGCCTCCAAGTAAAATGGACAATGGAATGTATAGCAAAAAAATACTTATTTTCTAAAGAACAGTTTCACTAGATGTTGAATGCAGATGATACCAGGAGCTCATGCTTGAGGGGCCTTTGTTCTGAATTTAGTGGGATAATTTGGGACAGCTACTTAAGAACTCTGTCCTCTTCCCAGGCAGCCCTGGCAGGAGCCCATACTGCCCTCTGGGGTTGCTCCTTCTAGGCTTTTCTTTTCCTTCTTTCTTCTTTCTCCCACCTTTTATATCCATTCAGAATTACTCATGTTTATGATCTTTATTAGCCAGACAGTAAAAATTAGGTAATCTCAGAGAAAGATGAACAGAAACTAACCCAGGTTTTGCTAAATGGGTTTGTTTCTGATTTGATCAGGATGGAGAGGACAGGTACAGGCAGGGTAAAAAGAAAAAGAAAAATGCTTATATCATGCCACAGATCACATTTCGCCTCAAAATGTAATTATCTGGATTAAAATTGGGTGGTGAAGAGAAAGAAGCTACCCATGGCAGTATAGAATGCTAAGCTAAATGGAATGAGGAACTCCTTGTTTGTTATGCAAAGTGGGACATTCTTTTCAAAACACATTTTAATTTATTTCCACTTGGCTTTCCAAAGTGAGCTGTGCCTATCTCCGAAAGGAAATTTTGCCCTGCAGTTTGTTACTATATAGCTGTAACCCCACCAAGAAGTACAGTTGGCAGTAATTCTGTTTGGCACAATACATTAAAGATAATGAATGAGGGAAAGCAGCTCTCTGCTCCAGTATGAATTCCCTTCAATTCAGGAGAAAAACACATTTTTAGAGAAGTTCACCGTCAGGACAGTGCACTTGGCTGATTGAAAGGCTGTTTATTTGAGTTGTCTTGGAAAACTCATCTCTGAAATTAGACAGAAAGAAAATAGAAAGAAAAGAGAAGTGTCTTTCTGCAATAAACATTTAGAAAAAAATTGCTCTTAGAAAATTACAAATCCTGTGACTTGATACTGCATCAGGCTTGTGACATTTAAGATAATACAAGTATTTCACAGCACAAAGGCAAATCATGTAATTTAGCTTGCCTCAACAAGCATTGCCTCAGCAGGGTCTCTAATTCAGCACAGACAAAAGATTTTATGAAGTTCTCAATATAAATACCCAGAATACTCTTGGCACAGAAAACACCTTCCCAGAGCCTGTACAATAGTCAGTTTTAGAACATTAAATGTAATGAGTACTTGAAATCTATTGTGGATGGGGGCCAGAGTGAGTCGTGTAGGCTTGAGTAGAAAATCTGTATCAAAACTAGACATTATGTGAGTTTGACAAGAGCTAATGAGTGTGCTTGTCTGTGATTTTGCTAAAACTCATGTCAGCCTCTAATCGCCTTTACACACATTAGCCAGCTTATCCTTACACTGTCCCTCCTGGGATATGTTACTACAATAACATACTCTTATAACCCCATGGAGAACTGAAAGCAAGAAATTCAGTGACTGCAAATTCCATGGTTTTAAACGCCCCCTGTCACTGGGTAAGTGTATGTGGGTGCACTAGAACTGAACAAAGAGTTTTGTCATGATTGTTCTCGTCGTGGAGCCCTCCAGGTCAGCTCTGCTCTAAGCCATATGCGGAGCATAGAATTGTGGAATGGTTTGGGTTGGAAAGGACCTTAAGATCATCCAGTTCCAACCTCACTGCCATGGGCACGGATGCCTCACCCTGGATCATGTCGCCAAGGCTCTGTCCAACATCAATTGTCCGTTAGTATTCACAAGCTGTGTACCACCACTCTCAGCGTGTAGCTGGAGCTACACCTGCAGTAGTCATTTCCAGCTGGTGCTCTTAGGGATGAGGGGTTTCCCAACTGCCAGAGCTCAGGGCAGCACAGGGATCCTGAGTGGGCAAGGGAAATGAAGCTGTTGCTTACCAATGTCATGTGCCAGGGTACTTTAAAACTTCATTGGGGAGTTTTGGGGGCATTCAGAGGCACACTCAGGTTACACGTAAGCCAGGTTTATCCTATTTAACCACAGTTCTGGATTTACAATCCAGCCTTTCCTGAAAGGCAGCTTTGGTTTAGGTTTAATGGTTCCAGAAATACTCTGCTGTGCTCACAACTCTTTTTAAGAGACAGTGGTATAATTTGGATATCCTGACGGTTCACAGAGAGGCTTCCCAGTCTGGCTCATTGAGGAACAATTAGATCAGGCTACAAAAGTGAAAATTCGGGTTAAATATTAGGTAAAACTTCCTGGTAATAAGATATCTTGGGCTGTGGAATAGCCTGTCTGTGGAAACAGTTCTGCGTGCAGCTCGAGAGTTCTATTAAAATCTTTCTGTGTTGGCACAGAGGAAGCCTACTCTTTTGATAATCTGATAGAGCATCTCAAATTCTTTCACCTTGGGTATATTAATACTACACATAATTAAAATTGGATCATGATAAATTAACTAATTTGCCCTGAGAGTGATCAAAGGGCCTTTTGCCCTCAGGGTTTGTAGTAGCTGCTCTTCCCCCCCTCCATTTTAATCATCAGTCTGAAATGTTTACTGGAAAAAGAAAAATTTCCAGGAATTACACTCTGCGAGTCCCCTGCTCCTGAAGCTGGTGAAGTGTAAGGATGCCCTCTGCTGAGCAGGGGCTCCGGAGCTTTGTTCTAGGAACAAGGCGGGGCTGGAACTAGGTGTTCTTTAAGGTCCCTTCCAACCCAGACTATTTATGACTCTCTGAATCCTGGAATCCAGTCCCCTGAATGTGACAAGAAATCTATCCAGTGGTGAAAGACAACTGATGATGAGAGGTTCTAAATACATTAGCAAAAAATACATCTCTGTTTCTGCTCAGAGTTTTTTAGGCATTGTCATGATGTTCAGGACAAACACAGTTTAAGGCCCTTGTGAAATACGGCATACATGAGTACATTATTCTACTTAAATATAATAGTTGAAAATTTTCTTCTTGCTGTAAAGTAAGTCTGCCAAAATGCTTGTTCAGTTCTCAGAAAGCAAGGAAATGTATGCACCCACTAGCAGAAGTGATGTCTTCAAGAGGAATACCATGTCACTTGCTTTGTTCCTGAAAAGATTTGGGAATTCAGGAAACCACAAGCAGCAGTGGAGAGCTGATCCTGTGCTGCCAGTTGAAATCAGATCAAAAGTTCCTATTTTTTCTTCTCAGTTAAAGCCAAGTCAGGACTTCCTCTGGTTTCAGATTGTTGAAGGAGGTTGAGCATCACCTTAATTCCTCCTACAGTCTCTTTCCTTTAGTATAGAGAGTTTTATAAAGCTACTAACTGGCCACTTAAAACTCGGATGAGTATGCTGTGAAAAGGAGCAATATCTCAGTGAGGCTAATGGTGAGGGTTTTGTCACTGAATTAGCCAGATAAATAATTCAGTGTACCCGAGGAGATCTGGAAGATGACAAGCTCTGAAGTATGTATTAAAAAACAAAATACTGAATTCTAATTAAAATCCATGCAGTTTTCTCTTACAGAAGGTAGGGATTTTTTTTTCTAGCCCTGGTTTTAATCAACTGATTCTAATGCAACTAAATGATTCTGTAAGAATTTGCTTCATATGTAATGGTGCTATACAGCTGCAGAAATGAGCTGTTAGGAATCTCATGAAATGTAAAGCCCTGCACCTGGGGAGGAACAATGCCTGGCGCAAGCGTATGCTGAGAAACACTTCTTTATCCTTAGGAATACTGAGCACTGGAGCAGGGTGCCCAGAGAGGTGTGGAGTCTCCATCCTTGAGATATTCAAAAACTGTCCAAGCATAGTTTTCAGCAGTCAGCTTTTGATAGCCTGGCTTGAGCAGGATGGTTGGACCACAAAAGCTCCAGAGGTTCCTGCCAACCTCAGCCATTCTGGGATAATGCCTCTGGATAGCAAATTAGGCAAAGATGACCTAGAAACAAATACATTCTGACAGCAATCAATACTCTTTCATACATAGAGTCAGAGCTTTTGGAGCAACGAAGTAAGTAATAGCAGCAGTGCAACTCTGAATGCAAATAGAGTAGCAGTGTGTAAGCCTGTGACACTCAACAGCAGTGCCCAGGTTGTGGCTGCCTGTGGTGAACGGATCCATACATCGGGTCTGTTGTTGCAACAAGCTGGATCAGCTGGTTGGCATAAGGTAAAAATACCCTAACGCTGAATCCTGCCATCTGGGAATAAATTAGTACCGGAGAAAATAGCCATATGTTATAAGTAATAATGTTTCCAACACGTGAATGGTGCATATTTATGTTAAGGTATATTCCTGTCTTTTCTAAATATTCTTGTGAGCATCTGAAAGTGTGCAAGTCTGAATGCACATACTGCATAAAACCCTTCCTACATGAAAGGAATCATACACAGGTTTCTCCCTGGTATTGAATGGAGATGTTTCTAGCCTCCCAGGTCCTGAACTAGCAATTCAGAGCAGTTTGATTGCCTGCTTGATTGTTTGTGAGATAACGGTGAGATTGGCAGTGACAGGGTAATTTACTGAAGATTGCAATGTCAGACTATATCCAAAGGGGCTTGCGAGCATCAAGATGTGATTCGCATGACTGACAGGACGCTGAGAGATTGATATGCCAATTGAAAGTTCATGGTGCCATCAGAAGTGCTCAGTTGCAGCATCCCATAATCTGCTGCCTGATGAGGTCATTACAGACATAACATATGCTCACCTCTAATAACAGGTATAGCAAAAATATGGTGCAGCTTGAACAGGTAAATGTAAATTTATCAAAGGCAGTAATTTATATGCTGTGTTTTGCTTCTGTTATTTCTGATGTGTTGGTAGGATTCTGTTGACTGGTGGTCATGTGAATGAAAGAACTGAGCAGACTGAACAGCGGTCAGCTTAAAGTTCATGGCTGTAGAGGTGTCACAAACTGAGAGAGAAAGCAGGATGCGGAGCAAAAGTTCTCAGAGCTTAATAGGAAAACTGCCTTGAGTTATAATCTGAAGCTAATGGTGCCCTTAGAATGATTATATAAAGTGGCTGGGAAAAGGACTGTAGCAAGAACGAAAATTCCTACCACCACACTGGAAAGGATTTCAAGATGAATGCAGCTTTTAATGTGAGCAGGCGACTGACCTTACAGCAAGGTATAGCTCTTGCAACAAGGTAGTTTGTCTAACTTAAATTTCCTTAGAGGGCTGAATGAAACATTGTCAGGAAACCTTAGCAATTTTGGTTTTAAATCAGAAAAAGTCATTTCAGGCACACATGGGCAATTGGAAATACCAGGCTGATTCTAAAATAAGAAACCTTTTTATAGGTTTGGGTTTTTCTTTTGCTGTTGTTTTTCCAGTTACCACTGTGTAGGGTAATGCTGGTCTGTTGTGCATTTGAAAAGCTTTAGAATACATGAATCATGATCGTACTCTGGAGTAATTTTGTCAGCTAACCTGCTGGAATGTTCTCTCTTGTGCATGGTCTTCAGTAGGTGCCCAGGCCGTATTTGTACTCAAAAATCAGATTAATATGTCCTGGGGAGTCTGAAAGTTTACAGACCTAAGTAGATTGCAGATTGGATGCCTGATTCTTGCCAGAGTAGATGAATAAATGTTTCTGAATTGTTAGAGGGTAATATTTTAAAGTAAATGGCTATTAATCTCTAAATTACAGTAGAGCTCCATTGAGAGAACATATTTCAGTTAAATGATAATGCCAGTGGAAAGTATGATGCTAGAAGTGGTTACGGTATGCGCTAAAAATAGTCAGTTGTGATTTATCTCAGTGTACAGATCAATCTCCCTGATGAGGATTCCATTTTAATTTCTGGTGTTTAAATTCTAATTTTTCTTAAAAATACTTCCTAAGACATATTCTTGATGGACAACCTAACATGTAATGTGATGACTGAACCCACCAGCTCTGTGAGTGATCCTTCCTTACTAAAAGCATGCAAACAAGTTCTGAATCAGATATCTGTGGGAGGTGGGGGTTCCAGCAGCACTTCTCTATTGCCCAAATGGGTACAATGTAGTTTGTATCTTACTTGGGTAATGACAACTTACTCTCTCACTCCTGTCTCCTTCCCTTATCTCCCCAGACTGAGCAAATGAAATTAAACAACATAATTCTCAAGAATCTTAAAGTGCAGTAAGGAAATCTAAAACCTTTGTAAAACAAACAGTTGGAAAGGTTTACAAAAACAGAACAAATACAACCAAACAAATAAAAAAATAACCAAAAAAATCCTGAACTTCTGCCACTATTCTTTTTTTCCCAGTTTCAACTCTTAAGAGATTTCTTTGGGATTAATTCTCACCTAACACTGGTTTGAATTAGTTGTCGCAGTAATGGTGTTTAACCAGTGTTCTTGGGACAGCCTCATCCTCGTTGGTTCAATCACCAGTTTTATGGCATAGGGATGTTATGGAGAGTAAGCATTAAGGTTTTTCCAGTTCCTTAAGATGTCCATTAGATGCTATTACTTGATAGCACAGTGCAGCTGCCTGACTCCAGATGACTCTTACCTTTCAGATGGCTTGGTTGACTGCCTGGACCCAGATTGCTGCCTCCAGTCTACTTGTCAAAATAGCCTGCTGTGCCGTGGTTCACGTGATCCCCTTGACATCATACAACAGAGCCATTCAGGTTCCCCAGCTGTGAAGTCATTCTACGATCGGATCAAGCTTTTAGTGGGGAAGGACAGCACTCACATCATCCCAGGAGAAAATCCCTTCAACAGCAGGTAGCAGCTATAAAATATGATGCTGTGTCTGTGCAGTTGCATTGTTTGGAAAAATTCCTCCCAGAGACTTTATTCATATTTAAACATGAGATGTTGCTTTCAGATGCTTCACGTGTTTGCATCTGACGCATCATTCCCACTGAGGGCACGGTCTTGCAATTTGTGATGTGACCTTTATTTTATAGCACTGAGTTTTATTAGCATTTTAACATATTGGAAACCCCTAGAAAAAGATTCCTTCCACTAGGCAGGAGCTTCTGAGTTTAATATTTTATGAAGACTGCAATCTAGAACAAGGGAAAATGTAAACTAGTTTCCAATTAGAGATTGCATTTTATTTACTGCCCTTAACACAAGTTTCAATAATGGAATAACATTTCAAATTATTCTAAAGATACATTAACTTAGGGGGGATTTGGTTATGTATTCTGTATATAAATCTGTTTTACTTGCATCATCAATGCATCTCACTAGGTTTTCATTTTATTCTTTGTTTTCTTTTCCTGTGTTTGTTCTTATTATTAATTGTATGTTTATAATGATTGTAAAAGCCAGCACATCATTAATTGATGTTTGATGCCATTGTATGCTTCAAGAAAAGGGGTGTTCCTATTTGTCAATATTATTTAAATATATCTCCATGGAAAGATGCCAAGAAGTTGATGAATATGTTAATTATGTTCATAATGCCAAGGTTAAAACTGGAGAAATAACTTCATTTGAGATAGTGCCCAAAATATTGGACTTCATTACAGGAAACTCTTTTTTCAGTCAGGATTTCATTATAGGCTCACTGGGTGAGGCAGAGCAAGCCACTAAATATTTGTCTGTAAAATGAGGATCATAACATTTCTGGATGCACCCGGCAGGTCCGCATTGTATGTTCAAATGATTTCCATATTCTATCAGAAAATCCCTGTTGGATCCTACTTTATGTAATATAGACTTTATTCTATTCTATAAAATACTCCATGCACACATGGAGTTTGGCAAAATAATAGAAAATTGTTAAATTGCTCTGGTTTCATCTAATTTGTTGTGATTTTTTTTTTTTCTCATCAGCTCTGTAAAAATAAGATGAGGGAATTGCTGCAATATTTTGCAGTGTTACATGAGAAAGAAAGCAAGGCGAGAGTGAAGCTTACTCATTCATGGGCTGAGCAATTGTTCAAAAAGGAATCCAGGCTACAGCATAAAAGACATCCAGTCCATAGGCTGGTTGGTGCCTGCTGCTCTCTATGTGTTATGATCACCAAAATTTCCTGGAGTTAAGAGGAGCAGGCAGTTTCCTGTGCCATACTGTATGTAATGAGTGCTTGAGCCTCTGTCTCATTAAGCCACCCAGAATGAAAATGAGTATTCCCTGTATCTGTATTGCGCTATCATCTGGAATGTTTAGTTGTGTTGCTAACATGATCCAGCGCTTCATTCCTACAGCTTGAAGTATTGTACAAAAGCAGGTGATTATCCTTCCAGATTTCTAGAGGACTATCATGACATGCGGATGTTCTTATGCCACCCAAGAAATACTAGAAACTGTATTAGAAATAATCAAGCTGTGTAGGCATGGGTAGAGGTTGGAGTCTTCTAAACAGTATGAATTAGAGCCCTCGACTAAGTGGGAGCTGGGGACTTCAATCCTGAGGCTCTTTGAAAAAATCTCATTCTAAATTTTAGCTTTATGTTAAGTATCTTTTCTAGGGTTGCTGGTGGCAGGAGTTTTAGTTCTGTTTTATTCATCTGAAGTGTGTCGTGTGTTTTAACACATCTTTGCAAATGGCATATTAATGACATTTTTAAATTGGCCTTAACCTCTAAGTCGTGAAGGTGCTTTTGAGAAATCTACAGCTCAGCTGTTATTTTTGGTACCAATTTTAGGCAAATCTAATACAAAGTGTCAAATTGAAGGTTTTAAAACTAAGATTTTTGACTTTGTAAAAGTGCCACAGGGTTAGATTCCAAGTTTCACATTTACTGAAGCTGCCACAGTCTCAAGAATAGCTAACAGGACAGATAATGCCTTCTCTCTTTTCTTAGCTCAACCTCTCATTCAAACCGGGACAAAATAGTGGTTATGATTTTTTCCAGTACTAGCATAAGAAAAAGAAAGTTATTTCCTACTCTGCTAAAGCAGTAAATAACAAAATGCGTTGATTGCAAGAATCACCTATTTTGTCAATTTTAAAGATATTTGAAAGATTGCAAAATGAAAGTTGTCCTCTCTGTGACTATCAGTCAACATAGTACTTCTTATAAATCCAGATTTAAGCTACAAATTTTCATCTCTATTGTGTCCCATATGTTGGTGGTTTAGAAATGAAAAGTATTAGCCACAATGTTCTTATTCAAATTATTTCCTGAAGTATTAAAACTGAAGGTAGAAAAAATTAAGTCATGAACATTATTAGTTTTCTTCTACCATATGATGATTTCTTCCTTTATCTGCTTTCTGTACTGTTCCCCTATAGAAGCTTGAGTGACTATCTTCCTACAGCTATTTCTGTATGTTTGTAACACAAAATAATTCAAGCAAGAACAATAATGCCATCTTGGGCAGCTTCTATTAAATTCCATATTCTTTTATGAAATGTTGATTTTGCAATTTGAATTTGACCTGAAGGGTCAAGTAACGATTGAAAGTTCTGAAACCAAAGTAACAGAAATGGTTAATTTTCATTAATTTCTTTTATGTAATATTGAAGAACATATTATACCTTGTTTGGAATAAAAATGGAAGGAAGTAGTGGTTGAATAGGCAGTTAATACAGTTAGAAATTTACATCAAGTATCTTGAACATCTCAGAGTTAATAGAAAAGACCTGAAAACAATCCCTGATATTCATAGAATCATAGAACAGTTAGGGTTGGAAAGGACCTTAAGATCATCAAGTTCCAACCCCCTGACATGGGCAGGGACACCTCAAACTAAACCATGTCACCCAAGGCCTCGTCCAACCTGGCCTTGAACACTGCCAGGGATGGAGCATTCACAACCTCCCTGGGCAACCCATTCCAGTGCCTCACCACCCTTACAGTAAAGAATTTCCTCCTTATATCCAATCTAAACTTCCCCTGTTTAAGTTTTAACCCGTTACCCCTTGTCCTGTCACTACAGTCCCTAATGAAGAGTCCCTCCCCGGCATCCTCATAGGCCCCCTTCAGATACAGGAAGCTGCTATGAGGTCTCCACGCAGCCTTCTCTTCTCCAGGCTGAACAGCCCCAACTTTCTCAGCCTGTCTCCATACAGGAGGTGCTCCAGCCCCTGATCATCCTCCTGGCCCTCCCCTGGACTTGTTCCAACAGTTCCATGTCCTTTTTATGTTGAGGACACCAGAACTGCACACAATGCTCCAGGTGAAGTCTCACAAGAGCAGAGTAGAGGGGCAGGATCACCTCCTTCGACCTGCTAGTCACGCTCCTTTTGATGCAGCCCAGGATACGGTTGGCTTTCTGGGCTGCAAGTGCACACTGAAGCCGGCTCATGTTCATTTTCTCATCAACCAACACCCCCAAGTCCTTCTCTGCAGGGCTGCTCTGAATCTCTTTCTCTGCCAACCTGTAGCTGTGCCTGGGATTGCTCCGACCCAGGTGTAGGACCTTGCACTTGGCATGGTTAAACTAGTGCAAATAGATGTGCTCTGATGCCATCTGCTTAGAGCCATGCCGGAATTGAACTGCATTGTACCAGGTTTCAGGCAAGCAGCTCAGTTTGATCCCCATGTCCTGCAGCTCAGGTTGGGTGTCAGGATGCTGGGTATCAGGATGCTGGGTGTCAGGGTGCTATGCCTGTTGGTGTGCATGGAGCTGCAAAGACTTAGGGGCAGCTCCAGTCCCTCCAGCACAGTCTGTTCAAAAATGGGGCTTTTCTGCCTCATTTTTGATCCTATAGATTATGGTTTACAGCAGGATTTAAAACTCTCCCTGTTTCCCCAGATTGCTTTCTCCTTTTTTCATGTTTTCCATATAGAAAAGGAAACCATCTAGAGGAGACGTACATCTACAAGGATGTCTTTTCCATCTCCCTTTGACCATGCAGCTTTCCCCACTCACCAATCTGCTTCTCCCAGGGTACAGGGAATGTGGAAGGGAAAGGAGCTGGGGCATGGAGACTCCTCTCCAGCTGGGAGAGGAGAGGGGCAGGAACAGACTGGCCAGGCAGGAGAGCAGTGCAGCAGGGAGCAGTGGGACTTGCTGTTTCCAGCGCTCGGAGGCTGAGGAGGCAACCAGGTGGGCAGCAGTGATTTCTGCCCACTCTGTTCTTAGATGCATCAGAGTACTCTCAAAAGAGAACAGACTGACTGTGGCTCACATGTGAATGACCCCTCTTCTTCTCCATTAGGTTAAGCAAAGCTGCTTAACCTGTTGGCTAAGAAAACTCTGGCCTTAAAGTCCTTTCACCTGCTGACAAAGTTGAAAAGTAAAGGTTGCAGATCAGGACCAAATGCAGTGTACAAACATCAGTCACACCCTAAGATGAAGGAATATGAACCTCGGTTTGGAAAACTAGTTGTATAAAAGAGGTATGACATTACACTGTATTCGCCTAGTGTATGAGGCATCCACAGACACTCTGTTGTACCCAGGGAGGTTTTTGAGAAGTGCCCAAGTATTGTTTCAGTGGGACTTCAAGGTCACAGTTCTGACATTGCTGAATATGAGACAGCTTTCTACTCTGCAAAGCCTCCTTAGACAGTGAAACAAAGCCTTGTTAGACAAGGCACCAACTCCCATTCTGTATACACAGACCTCACTGCATAGGTCAGCAGTATAAATATAAGTATATAGATGACACTGGGCCAACATCTTCAGTATCTTCTAAAAATCTTCTGATTTAGAGTAAATGAGGCACAAATGTTCCACTACTCAGTTTATAAGCCACGTAACTTTCATAACTAACTTTAATACCTTTAATTATCTTTCTTCTTCAGTCTCGTGTCTCTCATAAGAGGCCAAGTGGTGACTACAGATGGAACGCCTCTAGTTGGGGTCAACGTGTCATTTGTCAAGTATCCAAAGTATGGCTATACCATCACTCGTCAGGATGGCACGTGAGTTTGCTTGCTTCATTGTGTCTCTATTTCAGATAGTGTCTTTGCTGATTAACAGATGGTATGATCTAATGGAACCATGTGGTACCATGCGTCGCATTCCTCCCAGGGCAAAGAACTATTAAGTAAACACAAAAGTAATTTTTCACATGGCACTTTGAATATTAACTGCGAGTAGATATGCAAGGGCTGACTTCTGATAATGACGTCTTAGCAGGCACACTCCTTTACAATAAATTGCTTTGTATCCATGAAAACATTTGTGGACTACAGTAATATCCAGCTGAGACCAGAAATACTGCATTTTAAAATGCAAGGCAGGCAAACCCTGCTAGGGAAAAAAAAGTATCATTATAGAAGAGTATATTTTGTTAAGAGTTCCCTTCTGACTCTCTTCCCTTTTGAAGATCCACTATCTTTTGAGCTTCTTCAGGGTAGAATGTAATCAAAAGATTCTAATTGAATATATTTAGACAATTTCCTGCTGTGCAAAAAAGTGCTTTTTCCCCCTTGTATCAGCTGATTTGAAATGCACACAAATTCAGATAAACACAAATCAGAGTGTCGGGGTTTATCTAGTTTCCTGGCTATGGTAACTAAACCAGTTTCTCTGTGACACGTGCATTGTAAACATTTGCTGTTTTATCTTCATCTTGCATGCAAACAATTGAATTGAAATAATTAATAGGAGTCAAATGAACTATAGGGAGTGTTTAATTTCCATATTTCCCAGAATATTATTCTGTTATAATAAAAGCATACTGTGCTTGACTTCAGTGGTTTCATGCTACAGTAAATGCTGAACTGAACTGTATTTAAATCTGAATAGGTTATATAAATCATGGAGTAATTTGTCATGTTGCCATGAAACGACTGATATCTACTTCTGTTGTCAGAACAACCTGGAAGTATTTTACTCAGGCCAGATTTCAAAATGCCTGCGCAGCTACATATTACTGCTCTGGTTATGTAGGGGTGGATGTAAATACCTCATCTCTCTGAAAACTGAGATCAATTGTCCTGGGCACAGGAATTGTTACCTGATTTGTAGAACACAAACAGCAAAGCTTTTCATTACTATTCATTACTATACTGCCACATGTCCCGTTCTGTACTTAATGGACAGCATCTCTTAGAAAAGGGCTAATTCAGTGCCCAGTGCCATATGAACTTGGCTTCTCTGCTGATTCTATAAATAAAGGTGACTTGTGGTAATAAATGGGGTGATTTGTTTGTTGGGTATTTTTTATATATTTAATGTAGAGTTTATAATACATAGGGACAAGGTTTGTCCAGGTAACTTCAAATCATTGCTTGTTTTGGCTGGATTTCAGTTGTTCAGTGGCCAGAGGTTCACATGCCATTACTGATCATTTGAAGCATAATACTGAAAAATGCAGTTGTGGTTTAAGCCCAGCCACCAGCTCAGACCCATGCAGCCACCCTGGTGGGACGGGGGAGAGAATCAGAAGGGTAAAAGCAAGAAAACTCATGGATTGAGATAAGAACAGTTTAAAAATTGAAATAAAATCTAATAATAACAGTAATATAATAGTGCTAATAATTGTAATGAAAGGAAAATAACAAAATAAAAAGAGATAACTAAACCCCAAGTGATGCAAGTGCAAAGCAGCTGCCGACCCCACACAGATCGATGCCCAGCCAGTCCCCAGGCAGTGGCCTGGCCAAGCCTTCCCTGCAGTTTATCTGCTGAGCAGGATGTCCTATGGCACAGGATATCCCTTGGGTCAGCTGTCCCAGCTGTGTCCCCTCCATGCGCCCTCGGCATCCTTGCTGGCAGGTCACTACAAGAAGCTGAAGAGTCCTTCTTAGTGTAAGCAGTGCTCAGCAACAACTAAAACATCGCCTTATGATCAACTTGTCCTAAAGCAAAAACACAGCACTATACCAGCCACTAGGGATAAAACAAACTCTATCCCAGCCAAAGCCAGGACATACACCTATTGCTGTAGGTATACTGATATACCTATTTCATTAGCCAGGAATTCTGTTACTGGAATTATTCAGTCTTGTCACTTCTAAAGCCCACATTTTTCTAGGTTTGACTTGGTGGCAAATGGTGGAGCATCCCTAACCTTGCACTTTGAACGGGCTCCATTTATGAGTCAGGAAAGGACAGTATGGTTGCCATGGAATAGCTTCTATGCCATGGACACACTTGCCATGAAGACAGAGGAGAACTCCATTCCCAGCTGTGATCTAAGTGGTTTTGTCCGTCCTGACCCACTCATCATTTCATCACCACTTTCAACTTTCTTCAGTGATGCTCCAGGCCGGAATCCCATTGTACCAGAAACCCAGGTAAGAACAGTGTGAGTGAAAAGAATGTGGAAATCAGTGGTGAGGTGCTAGTACTGAACTGAGCACTTGCTGCAGAGGCACCATTTTTCCCCTGGAATTGTGAGCTGCATTCATTTTGACAGATACCGGGTTTTCCAATGAGGTCTGCAGGAGATTTCCTAAGTTTATGTCGCCCAGACACGTTTATCATTGACTACCATGCACCTTCTCGTTATCAAACAATATATCAGGTGCATCTCTGTATTTCAGTTGACAGCTTAGGTGTTTCAAGAGAATTATGTAAAGTGTGTGGTGCTAACTACAGGCTGTTTAGGACAAAGGAAAACTCTACCAATGCTATTGTTTCACTACTTTAGTTAGTCTTTACTTTATGCTGTTAGTGAAAGCTGCTGCTTCCTGTGACTATTTCTTATGTTCCCCTTAAATATAACTTGCAGTAAAAGTACTTGTACTTATTTGCACTTGTGCCAGCACTGGGCTCTTAGAAAGTGTACACAGATACCAAAGAGTTACTTCTCCAGAAATGTCAGTTGAGGACAGCAATTCCCAATATCAGAAAGTTGTAAGTCCATAAGAATAGGCAAGGGGACATTATTAAGAAAAAATAACAAAGCACTAATGTGAAATGTTTGATCTTTTTCCTGTTCAGGTTCTTCATGAAGAAATTGAGATCCCTGGCTCTAGCATAAAGCTCAGCTACCTGAGTTCCCGTACTGCTGGATACAAATCCCTACTTAAGATCACCATGACTCAGTCACTTGTGCCACTGAATCTAATCAAAGTTCATTTGATGGTAGCAGTAGAAGGGCATTTGTTTCAAAAATCATTTCAGGCATCTCCCAACTTGGCATATACATTTATCTGGGACAAAACAGATGCGTATGGTCAGAAGGTTTATGGGTTGTCAGATGCTGTAGGTAAGTCAGCATATACAAGCTCCAAAACTTTTCAAGTAAGACCTGTAATTCTCAGTAAGAAAACTGCATAGATTTCTTATGGGGAAGCAAATACAGACTAAACATTTCTTGTCCTCCTGACACAATCTATCTTTGTATTATGTTTCTTTTACACATTAAAGATCACATTCAGAGGGTTTAAACTCCATCAACATGCCTGTGTTTCCTGATCGGTAGCTGACTTACAAGGTTTAGACCAGACATGGGAAAAACTGGCCACAGGAACTTAGGTGAAACCTAGTCCATCACTATGTGTTTATTTTCTTTCAGTTAACAAATGAACATCCTGCTGGGCTGTCTGGCATTCTTCAGTGCATTTGGGTTTTTATGCATGCTATTATAGCCTCTTGTGGTGCAATACATTTGAAATGAAAACGGTCCTTTTCTAATGCTGCTCAGTCTTGTAGTTCTATAGCTGGCTTTAGTTCACTTGGTTCTAGTGGGGGGGGAGGGAGAGTGATCATCATATTTTAAGTTTTCATTTTCATATCAGAACCCTTTTGATACAGCAGTGCTAAAAAGAGGCATCAGAGCTGTGCCAGTGTGAAAAGAAAAACCGATTTCAAACTCTGATTTCTTTTCTATATTTTCTAAAATCGTCTTTGCTGTAGCTTTTCTTACATTGTTGCATAGGATATTGCTTTCCTGAGTAATGCTTGCAGTGCCTATGTGCTTAAAAGCACCCAAACTTTTCACTGCTCCTTGGTATATGGTCTGTAAGGTGAACGCACTAAATAAATCCTGTGAACACATGGCAAATGAAGACTTTGATCTCATCTGTGATCTGATAGAATAATTTTATGATATTTTAAACCCCGTATTTCTCACTCTCACCAAACTCTCACTTCTCACCACCAGCTATTCAAAGAGAAGTGATCAGATCCCTGCAGAGTACATATGAATGAAGTTTCAAATTTGTGTCTAGTCAAAGATCTGAATTTAATATTGTAGAATAAAAGAGAGGAATATAATCACTCCATCTTGAGGGGCTGGGGAGCTGGAATGCTGAATGATTTGAATGTGCTCTGGACATTTAATTCAGTGTTTGTTCAGCAAGTATATTAGTTTTTATTTTATTTCAGTTTCTGTGGGGTTTGAATATGAGACTTGCCCCAGTCTCATTTTATGGGAGAAGAGGACAGCACTGCTGCAAGGCTTTGAACTAGATCCTTCAAATTTAGGAGGATGGTCTTTGGATAAACATCATGTACTTAATGTCAAGAGTGGTGAGTTAGTTAATTCCGTGTTTTCTGTGCTGTATGGAGTTTTGTGAACCCTTTTTATCTGCTTTATATTTACACTTGAAAAAGCAATTTCTCCAGTGTTTTTGTTCCACCTTTGGCTCAGGAAAGCATGCACACGTTTCAGTTGTCAGAAAGTTTTTGTAGACTTTCAACAAATGTTTTACTGTTCTGCACAGCAAGTCCTTTATCCTCTAATCTGTTGTTCATGTATTCCCTCGTAATGTCCTTCTGTCTTCCTTCCCTGTTTTTCTGATAACAACCACACCCATTCTGGTTCCGTTTGACCTTTTTCCCTCTAATCTGAGATGGGGCTTAGAGGGAGTACAAGTCTGTGATGAGATACTGAGTCTCATTTGTCCTTCTCCTTTGTCACCTGTTTGGTTTTTCCTCCCTTTTCTTTGTCTTTACATATCCTAAGCTGAATGTTCCTGGTCTTCATATTTTACTTGAAATACCTTAGGGAGCTGAATGCTTAGCATGCATTTCATTTGATCCTGTGAAGTGTTTTCTACAGCCTTCCTGCTGATCCCAGCATTAACCAATTGCAAAGGATATTGTTACTCAAGAAACCTAAAGTAGTATTCAGAATAGGCATAAAGTAGTATTCAGAATAGGCAAGATTTTGCACACACTTCAGGTGTTGTGCAGCAGTCAGATGCTGTAGAGATGATAGTCATTTGGATAGTACATGATAATTCACTGTTGTCACCAGCAGGGTCCCAGTTACATTAGCATCATACAACTGCATACAACTGCCTCTGGCAGCACAACTTCAGAATGAAGTTGCAGAGAGTGAAACTTGTTACAATTGCTTACAACCCCACATCACACAACTAAATTGACAAGACTTTGAGGCACGCAACAGAAGAAATCCAAAGAACGGTGATTTCAGAATGCCAGGTTAATGTAGAAAACATTAAAGCATCTTATTCCCTCAGTGACATGGTTTTGTGGTGGGCTTGGCAGTCCTGGGTTGGACTTGATGATCTTAAAGGTCTTTTCCAACCTGGTTTATGCTATGATGCTATGATTTCCAAGAGAACCAGAGGCTAAAATTTTTTGGTTAGGTTTCTACAGTCTTTGATGGCATGGAAAATGGTCACTGCAGAGGATCCACTCCCCTCTGGGAGCAGGGGTCTGCTTTTTGAACTAATATTTTGAGAAGAAAACCCATCTTTAAGCACTTCTTCAAGCCTGCTAAAGATCCTTACCACTAGCTTCCCTTGTTGATCCTTAGCAGCCCTTCCAGGAGTTTCATCTTTCTCCTCTCTTTCCATTTGCTGTGCTTTCATTTTCTTCTGTGCCTCCATTTCTCACTTCTCATTTTCCATGAAAAAAGTGTGAAAGACTGAGAAGTGGAAAGGGAACAGTAAGGCTGGCATGAAATTCCAGACAGAATGTAACAAAGGAAAGTGGAGTGGGAGAATCCAGGGACACAAATAAGGAACACATCCACTGTTTGCCTTCTCACTTCCCAGTTAATAAAACAATCTAAACCATTGTGACAGGCCAGAGAATTGTATGGCAGTGTTTTCTTTCATAATGAATACCAAAGGACTGTGGGTTTATGTCTGGGGCTGTGGTTGTGTACATGTGTGGGTTTTAGCATCTTCATTAAACCTTTATTTTACTGTCGGAAAGCCCTTCCATTCTTTTTGCACCATTGAAGAAGCAAATGCTGCAGTCATTTCAGTGTACAGTCCTTAACAGCAGCTATTGAAAAGAGAACTACCTGAAGTCCCCTGCAGTGAATGACAGTAATAACCACTTCTTCTCCTCTTTGTTATTAGGTATATTGCACAAAGGCAATGGAGAAAATCAGTTTCTAACTCAGCAGCCAGCTGTGATAACCAGCATTATGGGGAATGGGCGCCGAAGAAGCATATCCTGTCCCAGCTGCAATGGTCTAGCAGAAGGAAATAAGCTTTTGGCCCCTGTAGCACTGGCAGTGGGTATTGATGGAAGTCTCTTTGTTGGAGATTTTAACTATATTCGGCGTATCTTCCCATCCAGGAATGTTACTAGTATATTGGAGCTGAGGTAAGGTGTTAACCTTATTGCTTCATTTCTGTAGCCTGTGCTCAAACCAGCCTTTGCCATTACTTTTTATAATTTTGTAAAACATTGTCACTTTCAACCTATTTAAATTCCAGTGGAGAAATGGGGCACAGAAATGCATAGTTCAAAGTCTGTAGTTTATCAGAGCAATAACTATAGAGAAGTTAGAGGAAAGGACAAACAGGCTTGTACAAAAAGAACAAACCATGTTCTTCTTTCTTGTTGGTGATCATTTGATACAATCTCCCCTCAGTACTATGCATCATTTAGTTTTGTTTGAAAACTGCAGAATTGACTGCCCTTAGGTATTGAGCCACAGAGATAAGCAAATTCAAACAGATTTACAAGGTTAGCAGGAAGGTTTTCTTGTCAATGGTTTTGACAGCCACTTTCCCACTGCTTTCCCATGCTTGTGAGTCTATTTCTGTACATTGACTAGTGCAGTTAAGATTGACATACAGAGTCACTTTCATCATCAGAACTCCTTTTAAGATTGAACCTCTGTCCCCCCATCCCGCGCCCCCTCCCCAGCATTAAGATTTGGTCACTTAATAGGGAAGGCATGAGCATAGAGTGTACCACTTCACCCATTTCTGTTCCATCTCCTTTCTTCATTCTTACAGGAGAGGCAAGAGCTACTGCTTCAAACTGTAACTCATGTAACTGGACCTTATAGTTACAGCACTATTGAGTATTTGCAGAAAAATGAGAAAAAAATAGCTTATACTGGCTGTTTCCTGATACTTCTGCAGCCCACTCAGGCAATACAGTTAATTCTCTTGTAAATTGGATACAGCTGCAAAGTCCATAGAGTAAATTTAGGTCATTAGCCTTTTTTTTAATGATATGGCCATAACCAGTTCCTCTCTTCCACTGTACTTTTAGTTTTTAATTAGTGGGAGAAAGTGCAAAATGATTGGACAGTGAGAGAATAGGAGGCCTAGCTCTATTCTACACCTCTCTTCCATTCATGTCATTCTGTTGATGTCACTATTGTGAATTCTGATTTTATACAACAAAAGAGTTCCAATTCAGGCCAATTCTACCCTGAAATCACTCTCTGACACCTACCTCATATACCATCAGGCTGCCTCATTAGATTTGAAACTCCAAAAAGTCATAGATCATGGCATGCTTTCTGCTGGCAGCTCAGTATAAACCACAGGAGGGAGCTGGTATGGATGTGCGACCAGTTATAAATATTTATTTCAATGTACACTGTAGCTGTGCATTATAAGGTATATAATGCTGATTTTTTTTGTTTCTAATTTGTTCAGTTCATTTTAGCTTTCCAGTAAATAGGATCACATCTTTATAGGTGAAGAGAAACAGTTTCAAATTTGGATAATTAATGTAAGGCTTTTACATGCACCTCACTTGCTAATATCAGCCAGAGAGTTTCCCAGGCCACCTGATACTTGGAAATGTTGTCTCCAAGTTTACAACAAACAGTAAAGTGTTTGTTGGGCTTTTCAAGAACTTGGGCTTTTCAGCATGTATGAGGGAAAATGAGAACATCTGTAAAGAAACAGAAGATGGACTTCTTAATCCGCTTTTGTCCACTTTCTCTCTACTTTTAGGAAGGTCTGCTTTCCATAGCATAATTTCTTTAGCTTCTGTTGCAGCTATTAGCAATGAACAATAAAGCCATTGCATTTTGAGTGCTATTGGACAGCTGCAAATAGCTTGACACACAGATTTTTAGCATTTGCAGTGATATCTTTTGTCCCCTGATCCTCTAAAGGGAATTAAGGTCCCTTCCAGCAAACATCATCTATAGCAGCAGTCATGATTCAGTAGTAAACTTAAAATCTATATAAGTTACATGCGTAAGAGGTTGACAATTTGAGCTAAATAAGTAAGAATGAGACCAGTCTTCAGCTAGTATCAAGTAGCTTGAATAACGTTGCAAATAATATGTTCATAAGTATTAAAAACCAAATACATCACTATTTAGATTTCCCAACGGGTGTAATTTTGGTTTTACATAAGCCAGTATAAATCTTGAGTAACTTTGTAAGTCAGAACATCCCAGTGTGCATATTTGCTTCGCACTGTCGTTATGAAGATGCCTGCTCTGAGTAGCTAATAGGAATTTTGACTCAGGAGTGTTGCATGTCACGCTTCACGCTGGTATTGCAAGTTTGGAGCAGTGCATTGAGTGCTGCAGCTCGGGAGTTTTCATGCACCTCTTTGTTTCATTCCTTGGATGTTCCTAAATGGAAATGACTTAAACACAGTGAAACACTGTGGTGTGGGGAATGTATTAATTTACTTCCGGGAAGTAAAGGACACTTTTCCTTTGACTTCGTGTCTAGATGATACAGATCCTTTAATGCTATTTATCGCCCATTGTACAGTATCTTACTGCTCACTTAGAAGGGTTGGGTTTTTTTACCCTCAGGTTTGCTTGATAGGCTTAAATAGATACCGAGTAGCATCCAAACTTGCTTTAAGCAATTATTCTAGGGACTGGGAGGAGAGGAAAGTATATTCTGTAGTAGAAATTTGTTTAGAAGTAGCCTGTTGGAAAACTATTTTGATTAAAGAGGTTGCCTCCAACTGGCAGGTGATATCCTGAGCCCAGTGCTTCTCCCTCCCCTGTTCTGTATTCAGAAAACTGCCAGTTTTTCTAGCTCCTAGCCCACAGGATACTCATATTTCCATGTGAGAAACTCTTTCAGGGGTCTAGAAAATGTCCTGTAAAATATACGGGGGGTGGAGGTTGGGGGCAGAGAACCAGCTTGCAACTCTATCGCTCCCAGTCGCTTTTCATCCGTAACCCAAGCAAAGGCTAGTGCTGAAAAGAGATATCTTCTCCTGTGTCCTTTTGTAAAATAAAACAAATACTATGTTTGCTTTACCATCTATTCTTCAGCTAACTGTTTGTTCTTTTTTCTTCTGTTCCCTTTCTATAAAGAAATAAAGAGTTTAAACATAGGTAAGACACGAGCTCTTTCCCATATAATTTGATATGGTTTGTTTGCTTCATTGTGTTTGCTTTTTGTGTTGTGCTTCTTGTGTAATGTTATGTTCTTCATGTACCATATATAGAAACATTTTTATGTGGTAATTGTGTGTTATGAATATGATAAGCATTAGCAATTATGAAATGCAGTCAAAAAGCAACCAAATAAGTTCTGACAGTAATTAGAAATTTCTAGTAGAATGCCAGTATAATGAACCCCAAGATAACTTCTCTATAAGCACTTCTCCCTGCTGTCTGTAATTGGTCTAAATGGTTGAGGCAAACTACCAGAGCAGTTTTACAAATACCAGAAAGGTTCACAAAAGCACTAATGACAGCAGATAGGTCAAAAACTCATTTTCTGGTCATTAATGATTTTCTGAACCCTCTGTCCTTTCTCATAATTTAGTTTCTATTTTCTTTCATCAAATACATTTAACAGTCAGTCAACCTGTGGGGCTGGTTGTATGCAACCACTGGATGCAGTTGCTGTAAGGTGCAGGAAGGAGGCAGAACCTGCCTGGACATTAGGAGAGGAGATTTTCATTGTCTCACCTGAGCACTAGGGCTTCTGATGGCAGCAGCATAGGAAACGCTTGTTCATCTTCCGGGACAGGGAGGATGTTCACCCTGGAGACTATCAAAGGCAAGAACAAGAAAGTATTCCATAGTGTCCTGTGCATCACCCTTTTAAAACCATATTTTCCATTTCTGTGACGCAATTAGATACAAAGGGTGGCCCAGATTAAACAGTCTAATTTCCCCTTTACAATATATTTTGGTATAGCAAGTATACATTTTCACTAAATTTTCTTCTCTGGATGAATTAATTCATAATTTGCTGATGGTTTTTGGTGATGCTGAGGCTCCTCGTTTGCACTAACTCAGCTTAGTTATTTTTTTTTTTAGATGCTTAGAGATTTGCTCTGGGCACTTCTCTTTTTGGTTGGATTGAAAGCAAAGCTGTCGTTAGGTTGTGAATTTGATGCACATTTGAGAAGAAAAGGGAGGACAAGCTGATCCTGCCTGTACCACATGCTGTCAAGCACTGGGCTCCCTCCCGGAACAGAGCAAGGCTGCCCAGTGGTATCTGCTGTAGTCACTGTGGAGGGCAAGAGGCAGAGCCATTATTGGCAGAAACCTCTGAGCAATACTGAAGGTTATGGGAAATCTTTTAAAACCAGGTACCTTCATTGGCTTCCTGTAATTTGAATAAAAGATTCCAGTGGCACGGAGAGAAGAGAGGCAGAGGTCTGTGGTTGCTCAGGTGCTAGTTTGATAAATGTTTACTTCTCATTTAAAATTTATTGCTCTTTGAGGTAATAATCTCCCAGTTTCTTTGGGGACATGGTGAGTGCACGTCACCTTCCACCAGTTGTTTTCTGCTAAAGTCCCTCAAATATTTTATGTGGAGAGTCATAGAATCCCAGAGTGGTTTGTGTTGGAAGGGACCTTAAGATCATTCAGTTCCAACCCCCTGCCACAGGCAGGGACACCTTCCACTCGACCAGGTTGCCCCAAGCCAGGGATGAAGCATTCTGCCGCTATCTGTTCCCTTACCGAGCCCAGGAAAGAGCAAAGGGGTATGCAGCAGATCTGCAGCTCCAGAGAGCTGCTCCCTGGTCTGGACTGACTCCCTGAGGGAGGTTCCAGGGGAGAAGGCAGGGTGAGCTCCACAGACATACCAATGACTGAAAGAGGAGAGGGACGTAACCCAGTGTTCTGCCATCGCTCTTTACCCTGACTTACACCTTACCCCATCCTGGTAGCAGCGGGCCATGCCTGAGGCTAGCTGTGGGCACAGGGAAGCAGGGCGTGCTCACTCAGGAAGGCAGCACAGGCTGGCAAAATCATGTCTGAAGAGAAGAGACACTTCCAGTGTGGCTCATGTCAGGAGCAGCGCAGCTCCTGCAGGCACTGCTGGCACAGCTCCCACCTATGGGGCCGGCAGCGGTGTCTGCACCTAGTTCATACCTGCCCCTGGACTCCCCACCCAGCCAGGGTGGGTGCCTATGTTTCAGCAGGGCCAGGCAAAGGGCACTCAGGGCCAGAGCCTGCAGGTACAGCTGTCCCTTGTTGGCTCATCTGCTGCTGTTGCAAAGCCTCAAGCTGAGCTTGGGTGCGTTTGTGAAGTGCTGCACAACACCAGTGTCCTAGCAGGGTTTGTTCAGTGTAAGGAGAGAGCATGTTGAAGAAGAATTTCTGTTCAAGGACCAACGTGCAGGTGTTTGAATGGCACAGGTACTTGAGAGACTGCAGAAACCTTGTGAGTGGAAAGAAATATCTTGTTAGGTGACAAAGAAGACTGAGCTTTGTTTGGGAGGGAGAAGAAGGATATAGTAAGGGCCTAGTGAAGAGGTGCAGTCTGCTGCTGAGGATAAGCAGAGGAACTTGGGGAATAAAGAGATTGTGCTCTAATCGCAAGCATGTCACTAGTCTCCCTGCATAACTTTGTCTACACCACTTAACCTCTCTGTGCCTCAGTTTCCTCCTCTGTAAAATGGGTGTAATACCCATCTTTTTCAAGTACTTTGAGATCCATGCATGAAATGAACCTGCCAAGTATTTTTTTGTTTGTTGTATTTTTTCATCTCTAATTTCTACACTCCTAGACTTCAGCAGATGGTACTACCTCTGCCAACTGAATGCTGGTCAAACCAAACTCCTTCCTCCTTTCTACAGCTTTAGAGCTGTTACTGACCTAAAATCATGCCATGCCAAAGACTGGCATAGAGGAAAATAACTGTAGAAAGTGATATTGCTGGACCTCCTCATTCCTCCTGATCTGGTCATGACCACATGAAAGCAGTTTTCTTTGTGGTGCTGATAAATCCGTCTGCCAAAAGTGGCCTTATGATATTTCCAGCCAGTGTGACCTTGAAATGGCTTATGTCCATCGTAACTTACCTCTGTGTATCCTCACTCTTGGAGATGGGCACTTTTGCCACATGAAGCTAGGAGTGTGGATATTTGGAGGCAAATATCTCTGGTTACTGGTAAGTAACCTTCATTTTTTTTTTTCTTCTTGTCTTCATTTGTCTTCTATGCTTTGAAACCGCCATTGATCTTATTTACACTCATCCATAGGCTCCAAAGGCTGCAAAATTCACATCATGCTTAAAATCCAACTAAATTGAGTTAAACTAGCCAGGCAAGACTGAAAATATTTCTGCACTGCAGTTGTGTGTGTGTGAATGTACATATATGGCAAAGATTGACATTTCTCAATTTGCAGAAGATTTGCTAAAGTAGTTCCAAAACGTGACGAACTGTCAAAACCCCATATATTTCAGAAGAGAAGTAGGTTTCCATATGAGCGCCCATTCTAATCACAAACTGAGGACCAGTTTTTCAATAACAGAAGGTTTGGAGTTAAAGTCAGACACTTGGGGTCTCTGGTTTGAGCTATATAATCAACTTCATCTGCCGTAAATGAGATTCTTGATAAGAATGAATGAGAACAAATTTGCTTTAGGAATAAATTTGTTATGCCTCTGCCTCCTATTTATACAAGACCTCACAAATCTTGTGGCATAATATAAGTGACTCAGAAGCTGATTTTATGATCTTGCTCCCATGACTTCTGCTTTCAAGAGAAGTTAAACAAGGTGGCTGGGAGGAGGGCAGCAGGTAGAGGTAAGCTAAAGAGAATTCACCTGGAGCAGACCAAAAGGACAGAAGAGATCAAGAGACAAGTCTGCTGTGCAGCTTTGGCTTATTGGGCTCTGCTGTGCAAGGTTTGGTGTAGGAGGATAAATGAGATTTGAAACGGCAATTCTTTAGCAACACTGACCAGGCCCTAATCACATTAAAGCTGCAGATGGTAATCCCTCAGACCCCACCTCGGTGTGAAGGTGTCAGACTTTCTTTCCAGATCTCTCTGTGCCTGATGAGTATCCAAGTTCTGAAGCCTGTGAAGTTTCTAGACTGCTCAGCTCTTTCTGTTCTATGCTTTCTTTTTCTCTAAAGCAACAATCCTGCTCATAAATACTATCTGGCCGTGGACCCTGTTTCAGGCTCACTGTATGTATCGGACACCAACAGTCGACGGATATACAGAGTCAAGTCCCTCTCTGGCACGAAAGACCTAGCTGGTAACTCTGAAGTGGTGGCAGGGACAGGAGAGCAATGCCTGCCCTTTGACGAAGCCAGATGTGGGGATGGAGGGAAGGCAGTGGACGCAACCCTCATGAGCCCTCGAGGTAAAGTAGGAAAAGAAGCTGGAGAAAATGACTGTGTGAGGCTGGGCTGGGTGTGGAAATAATTATCTGGCAATTAAATCACTCCTTGCTCAGTAGTTTTTATTCTGGGCTTTAATTACAGTGGATTGGCAAGTGTTCATGCTTTGTTTAGTTAAAGCAAACTTTATTACCCTAACAGTGAACACTGCGAAAGGAGAACAGAACACAAATTAGCAGGGTACCGCTCACTCCAAGAAGCAAGCATGTAAACTGGGGAACAAATCACTGCTTGAGATGATAGTCTTTGGGGAGAAAAACTGCCTGCTACGACTTTTCATCTGAGTTTCTAGCCTGTGCATTCCCTTTTTCTTCAGAGGCAGAGAAAAAATAAAAGGATTTTTGCCCTTTCCAGTTTCTAATTTTTGAGAGAAAGTTTTCAAGATGACAGAGATTTGGGGATTTGTTGCTAGGATTTTTTTCTTCCCATTGTTTCATGTTCATTGTAAGGATGAATTGATCAGGTGTACTGCCAGGTGCTACAAACTTCTTTGGGTTTTATTTCAATGGTTGAAAATAGATGATTGTAAAAGCAAATAAGAATGAAAGGTCCTATTTCTTTGTAGAGGTAATAGTTTCAGTTAATACATACAGAGCGTATTAACAGGACAGAGCTGTTTCCATGTTTGAAGGTAAGCCTCTATGTAGAAGTTAGAAGATAAAGCTGTACCTGCTCTCACTGCCCAACAGGATGAGCACTGCAACCATTTGAAGACAGAATTTTTAGATCAATATTTTATTTTCAGCCCACAAAACGGACAAGGCAGCGCACCAAATCAAAGCAGGAAAGGCAAGAGAGAAAAAGCTTGCCCTCCTTACCACAGGCAGCAGCATCCTTCTGTTCCTCCAAGGGAGCACCTTTCATTCTGTGCCTTTCCTTTCTAAGGACTCCCAGTGTGACAGCCATTGAACCTTTCCTTTTTTCCTAGGCTGGAAACCCCTGTGTCTTCATCTGGAAACACCAGATATTCTTCCCATATTCCTTGCTGCAACAGGTCAAAGAATTAAAAAACAATCCTGAAAGACTGTAGTGTCCTCTTCATTTTTCTAAATCTTAAAGAAATTTAAAAAGATTTCTAAAAATTCCCAGATCCTTCAGATGAAGAAGCAACACCTCAAATTTCTGAGATTAAAACTGAGGGTTTGTTGGCTTTCATAGGGTTCACACAGTGCATCATACAGAGTTTGAATTTAGAAGTAAGAGGTTACATTCCACTGGCTCTTTGACATGTTGTGGGGATTCCTGTGGTTTGGTTTTCTTTAAAGCCCCAAGGGATCAACCTGCTTGATGCCATTTATTCACCAGAACTACAGGTACTTGGAGGGATCCAGGACCTGTGCTCAGGTTGGAAAGGAGGAAAGAACAGGGGAAGCAAACAACTGTCACCATTTTGTAAAGCTGCCAACAAGATGAAGCCTGCCTTGAAGCCCGGAGCCTCACTGATGCCTGGTTTTTATATTTCAGGAATTGCAGTGGATAAATATGGTCTCATGTATTTTGTTGATGCCACTATGATTAGAAAAGTGGATCAGAATGGAATTATATCAACCCTGCTGGGCTCCAATGACCTAACTGCTGTTCGACCACTCAGCTGTGATTCCAGCATGGATGTCTCCCAGGTATCTTAGTGCATTTATTTTCTTCTCTGCCTTAGAAGAGATGGGCATCTATTTTGGATGACTGCCTGGCCACTTAAGAAATACATTATGCAGCACAAGATGGTAGTATTTTTGATTCATTACTGAAATGAGTGAACCATCCTTTTACTGTGGCTAACACAGGTTATTTATGCAACTGTAGTGAGATAAGGTTGAGATAATGGGAGTTATTGTCTTAATTGCTGTTTTTCTGTAATTATTGTAGAGCTTCCACAATGTAGCATTCATTCTTTGCACAGAAACACAATTAGCCAAAGTTACCACTGCACGTAGCTTTAATATTGCTGAAAAACAAAAGCATTGTTTGAAATAGTTGCCGTTCATGACTTGGTTTCATGATTACGCTGATAAACCCCTCACTAATTTGCTGTTGTTACACATGGAATTTTAAACACTAGAAGTGTACTTTTCAGTTATGAGTTTTACAGTAATAATTTGTGCAACTCATAGGTACGGCTGGAGTGGCCTACTGATCTCGCTGTCAATCCCATGGACAACTCACTTTATGTCTTAGAGAACAATGTTATTTTACGGATCACAGAAAATCATCAAGTTAGCATTATTGCTGGACGCCCCATGCACTGCCAGGTTCCTGGTATAGACTACTCTCTTAGCAAACTGGCTATTCACTCTGCACTTGAATCAGCCAGTGCCATTGCCATCTCACACACAGGAGTTCTTTACATCAGTGAGACAGACGAAAAAAAAATTAATCGGCTACGCCAGGTAACTACCAATGGAGAAATATGCCTTCTTGCAGGGGCAGCTTCAGACTGTGATTGCAAAAATGATGTCAACTGTAATTGCTATTCTGGGGATGATGGGTATGCCACTGATGCCATCTTAAATTCACCATCTTCCTTAGCTGTGGCCCCAGATGGTACCATCTACATAGCTGATCTTGGAAACATCCGCATTAGGGCTGTCAGTAAAAACAGGCCCATTCTTAATTCTTTTAACCAATATGAAGCTGCATCTCCAGGAGAACAGGAGCTGTATGTCTTCAATGCTGATGGGATTCACCAGTACACTCTCAGCCTTGTTACCGGGGAGTACTTGTACAATTTCACCTATAGCAGCGATAACGATGTCACGGAGGTGATGGACAACAATGGCAACTCCCTGAAGGTCCGTCGGGATGCCAGTGGGATGCCCCGCCATTTACTGATGCCGGATAATCAGATTGTCACGCTGGCTGTTGGCACTAATGGTGGACTCAAGCTAGTCTCAACACAGACCCTGGAGCTCGGATTAATGACATATAACGGAAACAGTGGTCTCTTAGCAACGAAGAGTGATGAAACAGGATGGACAACATTTTATGAGTAAGAATGTTTTTGGCTCTATTAAGCGTACATTTATTTTTCAAATGGTAGCGAGTAGGCCCCGAACTGACCCTACAGAAATCTGTTGTAGGCTTTTCACTGATGCTGAATAAGGCCATGACGACTCAGTCTAGTTTGATGCTGAAAATTATTAAGTGGCTTCTTGATTTCATCAGTTTTTGCCAGGTCCCTTGGGTGGGTACCAGACCACTTTAATTTCTGCCCGCAGTATGAGGCTTGTGGGGACTCTCACCCACTTCCAGCACAAAGGACTGTGTGCCACCTTCAGAAACCCATGTTTGATTTACGAGACTGGGCCCCTGCTCTTAGTCGTTATCAAGGCTGTAGATAACTGGCACTCAGACCAGCCCCCAGCAACCCACAGCTCCTACTGAGCTGCCTCTGCCTAGGAACCCTAATGCTGCAGGTTCTTTTGGAGCTCAAGCTAGATATCTGCTGTTCAGACTCATATATTACTCGTGGTTGTTAAAATGTTGATTAACTTCAGTGATTGTTCATTCTTGAGGCAAGCGCGGAGATTAGATCCCCAGCTAGCTGCCAGAACCCCAGTGTAACTTTGTAGATAGCCTGGAAGCACACTGGTGTTGGTGACCATATGGATTAGAAAAACAGAACTTCCTCTTTAAATGCAATTCATCAGAGATCAAGTTCAAGAGTATATTAAAAACCTAGAAAAAACAGTCACATTTATTAATAGTTACCCTGTTCTTACTAGTCCTATTGCCATGTATTGATCAAAACAACTTTAAAAATAGAAACAAAAACATATATTGAAAATATATATATAATCTTTAAGTACATCGAGTCTGATGCCATAGTTAATTAACCATTACTAAATACCATTGCTCAAATTAGCGGGTAGAAAGCATGAATAGGGCTTTATATTTAATTTTAAATTGGAAGCTCATTTTTAAGGCTACAGACCAGCACTGATGCGCACGTAGTTTAGTTTACTAATGGATTCATCTTTTTTTTAGAGGAAACGTAAGTAATGCAGGAATAAAAAGAACCTCAGAATGTATCTAAATCAGCGCGGTACATCAGTGTTGTGTCCAGCGCCTTTTGTTCCCGTAGAAAGGAAAGCAGTGCCCTCTCGTGGTCCCCTCCTGGTGCGGCCCTGGAATTTCAACCACTGATTTTCCCGTCGCTGAGTAGATACGTGGAGGGTTTTTCTCCTTAATATTGTGTAAAGAGTATTTCTTTACCACACCTCAATTAGAAAAATAACCCAGAAATGTGAACACAGGAAGGATTTAGCTGCTGATTGCAAGATCAGGAAAAACCTCTCTGTACTGGACCATGGAAAAATCTCACATTATTGCTGATGAGATGTTGATGCCCTTCTAGGTGGGATTTTTGTTGTTGCTTTTTCTTCAGTAGCTAGGCCAAGTGTCAGATCAGAAGTCACATAGACTAGCTGTTTCTCAAAATACCAGTAATTAATTGTAGCAAAGGAAATGGCAGTGTATCTTCAAACTCTATCTGAAAACAATGAAACATTAAAAAATACCATCAGAAGGTTACAAGTTACCAAACTGGTGTAACTGGTGGCTGAGAATTACACGAAGTACTGAGCTAGCATGATTTGTTAGAAGAATTGTGCTCTGATCGCTAAGGAAGTGTAGAAGGTGGGTGCTTTGATGTCTTACTGAAGTACAGCTGAAAATACAATTTAATGTGTTTATAGTGCTGACATGTTGACTAGATTCTTTTCCAAGATCAAGTAAGAAAAGATGTTTGACCCTTGCCTAGGTCAGAGGAAGTTAAGCACCATACTTGGGTCTAAGGGATACACCTGAGGTACTGCCTTAGGTGATGACTGGCATTGATGAGGCAGTGGAAATAACTTCCTTTCTGCCAGATTTGTACATATATTCTCATAAGCATAGAGCCCATAGATGAGAGGATAGTAGAATCCTTTGTGCATTAAAAGAAGAAAAGACATAATATGCCATTCATGAAGATGTTAAAAGTAGATATGTATCTCTGTATGTGAATGGAAAACCCTATGCAAGGACAAGAAGTTAGCTATATGCACTGGAGATACTCATTACAGAAAAACAGAGGCATGTCCTTCAGGCTGATCCTAAGCAGCTGACTTAGAGTAATTCTGTCATATGTCATATGTCATGTACCCCCACAGTTGAGGGGTTTATTAATAAAATTATGAGAATTATTTAAATCAAATTAAAAAATCTAAATAGTCGCAGTCCACAGCCACTTAATTCTGGTTTCTGTTTTTTCATCAAAGTAGTTCCAAGGGGAAAATTCTATGTTCATCACTATGCAATTTATTTTGGTAGGTATAAGTTACTGTCAATAGAAGATGAAAGAAATACTTGGCCAGTTGAGAGTTTATAAGGACAACAAAATAGTTTTCTGTGCCATTACATTCATGCATTCATACAGAGATAATCAATACCCCAGATACAGCCAAAGAACTGGAAAAGAATAAATGTTTTTTGAATACTAAAATACCACATAAATGAAAGTTCTTATGAAAAATGTACTTTGGTGTATTTATATCAACCAGCCACTGAAGTGCTGTGCTATCTTATTGGGTTCTTTCTTTTTTTAATCTGAAGCTGTACCCTGAAAATGCTCACATAATTGAATTCATGGAGTATATCCAGGTATGCATTGAATATGTGGAGAAATGCATACACTAACTGGTTTTATGTATGTGCATACACACTCATGCATGTATTATACATACAGTGCATGTGTATATGCACGCAGTTCATCTGCAGTAGGAACAGGCAAGGCTGTTAAATAATGTAACAGCTATCAGCAGGCTCACATGGGGTAATTTAAGCTTGATTTTGGGCATGAAGCACATATATTTGAAGTGATTCTCAGTGGTATTCCACTTAGTTTTGGGAACATCCTAAGAGAGTGCTGCAGTTTTCTTCTTGAGTCAGCTTGGGGTTTATAAGGGAGAGAAAATAGGGATGTATGTAAATGCATGTGATCTGCACCTTGGCCTGCTCTATGTTAAGTCAAAACTGCTGTTACTCCTTTCTGCAGTACTGTATAAGGCACTGTCCTGGCTACTCCCACCTACAAGCTGTCCAGCTGTACACGTCCCAGACCTCAAAGGTTGCCAACAGTAAAAATTGCCTAAGATACAGAGGTGCCATAATACTGGCCCTGGGTGCACTATCACAAACCTGCTGAGGGACGTGTGGGTCGGGTATCTGTAGCTCTGTGAGGAGGTGATGCATAAGTGCTCAGCATGTCTCGCGGTTGACCTGTAGCCGTGCCTGGTGGCCCGGCACACAGCGGCTGCAGGGGCTGGCTCCGAGCCGCCGGGCTCCCAGGCACTGTCTCCAGGCTGCAGGCACCATCAGCCAACAGCTCCTGTGTCTGCCCGGGTGCCAGTGGCTGGTGTCACCCAGAGCTGCCCTGGCAGCCATGGTCCTGGAAACCTTGGCCTGCTTGGGCAGACTTGGTTGCAGTTAGCAAAGTGTTGGCAGGTTAGTGGTGGGCACTGGGAGATCTTTGAAGATACTGGGCTTAAGAAAGGATCTGTCCCCTTGTGATTTTATTAGTAGAAAAACTCAGGATGAAACCTTCCTCAACTGAAGCTCAGGAATTTCAGTGTATCCAGAACCCACCTCATCTGAAAATATAAAGGTCACCTTACCAGATCTGATTCAGCTAGCCTGATGCTGTGTCATACACTTTGACATGTAGTGGCTGCTTCTGAAGAAGATACCAGAAGCCCCAGGTCCATTAGTATATTTTCCATTGCAATTTTTTTTTGTTTACTTCATTAGACCCAGGTTCATGTCATAAAGAAATGCATACATATCATATATGGTTTATAGCCATTAAATTCCCATATAGCTTTATTCTCATTATTCAGTTAAACGTCTGGGTGTTGGGTTCTACTAAGCACTTGCGCTCACAAAATACATAAATTAAAAGAAAGCCTCAATAATATGTCACTTTAAATTTGTGGTACAGAAAAGGTTTCGGTTTCATTCATTTTAAAGTTTTTACCTTAAACTTATGTTTTTTAAGCAGGATTTTATTGATGCCATGGATAAAGTAAAAAAGCCTTCATTATACATTGTTATTGCAGTGTGTATATAGAGTTTTAAGTAGTGGATTATGTCTAAATCGCTTAATATATCATTTAAGTAGTGAATATATCTGCTATTAAGCCAAGTGGTCTGCAGACCTTCCTAGAGAGCACTTGTTTAAGCGGGTCCAGCACTTGCTTATAAACCTTTTAATCTCTGCCATTGTGGAATTCAAATATTGTGCCCAGCCCTGGGGAACATGCCCCATGGTGGGGGCAAACCACTGACTTCTAGAAGCAGCATCAGAATATTGCAATGTTCCTGTTTCAGGCTCTGCACATCCTCATCCATATTTACTTTCTAGATTGCCCTTGCACTTTGAACAGAGATCTCCAGTGAGTAGCCCACAGCAATCCCCAGGAAGTTTTCCTGGGTTAATTAAAAACCCAGCAATGTGAATGAGGAGTTTAAATGAAGGTCTCATTTGCATTGCCTAAAATATATTTGCTGATGGGGAATTTCAGCCTCCATTTTGGTGGATGTTCACCAAGCTCTGCATAGTCACGCTGAAGCACTCATGGCCCTTTGCTAGTTTTTCCTAAATAACATTGTCTCTTCTGTAGTATTTGACATCTAAGTATTCTCTTCACCACTCTGCTAAGCACTAAGCATATCCAAGTATCCATATACAGACTATTATGGTATATCCCATTTTTGAAACTGTCCAATTTTTGTCCTTTTTGGTTTTCCTTGCTAGACTGGATCAAATTCTTCCCTAGTCCTTATTTTACAAGTGCTTTCAGCAGTTTTTGATAAAGACTCTTACACAAACTTAACCAAACGCCCTTCCTAGATTTTCTCAACATTTTATCTCTTATCTAGTATGTTGTCTATATGGTAAATAATACCAACTATATAAATACATATATATACATATATGTGGATATAAACTTGTGACTTTTATTAAGAAAAGTCGTGCTGCTTAATCTTTTATTTGATCCTGAACTGCTTAATTAAACACAATATATTATTGTTCCCTTTTAGGTTGCATGATGCTTTGTTTTATTGATTTACTTCTTTGCCTAACACTTCCAGGGGTTCTGGTAAGGCTTGTTGCTCCACAGGTGATTTTTTTCCTTCCTCCTCAATATTCAGTTGCATGGGTGCAACCATTTGCAATGGATTTGAAAGGCATACTTGATATGGGTATTAACTGAGAAGCCAATTTGGGTATTCATTTTGAGATACTTTGAGGTTTCTGAATGATGTCATTGTAAAGTCATGTTGAAAGCACTGATTCTTCTTCATCTTTACAGCTAACCACGACGTACAAAGAACTCAGCTAGCTCCATGGTACTAAATGTGCTCCTCTTCTCTTCTGTTACTCTCAGGCAGTGCAATGGATTTACCAGTTCTCTTCCAGGCTCCTCGCACCCTGGATTTCTACGTTCCAAGGATGACCAGTTGGTTTCAATCTCTACCTAAACTTTTCCCTTTAACTACACAGGACATTTTTTCTTGCCTTTCTGCTTCTCAGAAGTATGTGCACTTTGGTAGCAGCTGGGTGAGAGACTCTTGCACAAGTAGAGATTGCATCAAGCAGAGTGTCAGACTGCAATACTGATTTTGTTTCAGGTCCCTATTTCTTGCCCTTAAGATCCAAGGGATTGCTTCTTTAGCACACAAATACAGCATTCTAAGGGAAAGGGAGAAACATACCATTTGATTTCAGGCAGCATTCTTTCTTTCCCCCTCCTCAGGTTTTATACCTCTAAATAAATGTAACTCAATGATCTCATGGAGAGCCCTTTTTCTTGTATTTTTTTTTTATCTCTATGCCTCTGGAGCACTTAACTCATCTTCTCAGGTATATTCTGAGTGCTGACTGCTGCCTTTTGTGCAACTCCACCTTATCCTGTGCTTTAACGTCTCATCATCCATTATTATGAGCCAAAATACTGACCCCAAAATGCTGTTCAATACCACAGATAAGATCTAAATTAAACCCTTATGTTCTCAAGCTAATGTCCTTTTTAATCTCTTTTAGCAAGTTTATTCCTTGATATGTCACTTAAGACCTCATGTAGTAGTTTCCACTAAATATTCAATTGCAAACATGCAGTCAATGCAATTGTATATTGTAGTATCCATCGTAAGCCCACTTCCTTAGAGTGAAATGCTACCATTAAAATTCAAATTAATTTACTAATTAGAATTGTTTGAGCTGAATATCGCTCTATATATCGTAATAATTTAATTATGACATTTGTGTAGTTGAGATCAGTATCACTAAAAATTATTATTTAATCATTTTAGACTCTTTCAAGAACAGAGCAATAGGTATGGCCAGGATGTTCTTGAAAACCTGTTTCATTCTGGGGTTTTTTGCACAAATGTGGTGCATTAGTAATACATTGGGTATTGAAATGAACATATATCCTCATGCTTTTTGCTCTCACTAACTTTTCTATTAGCTATGATCATGAAGGGCGTCTGACCAATGTAACACGTCCCACTGGAGTGGTAACTAGCCTTCATCGAGAGATGGAAAAGTCTATTACCATCGACATTGAGAATTCTAATCGGGATGACGATGTCACGGTCATCACAAATCTCTCCTCTGTGGAGGCTTCCTATACAGTTGTTCAAGGTACCAAAGCACACTTCTCAGCACATCTCCTAACCACACACACCACTTGAGAAAGCAATTTGCAAAAGATTTGTGTCATTAGGACAGTTATGAGCAGGGGAAAAATGTAACAAGTTTGCAAGAAAAACTCCCCTAAAGCTCATTCCTAAAATAGCAGGTCTGCAGGACAGGTAAGAGACATTTCACAATCATGCTTTGTGTCAACTATGTCTGGTTGTTATCTGCTGGTGTCAGGCCTGCTATTGCCTCTTGGGTCAGGATCACTTTACCCACTCAGATATTTCTTTGTATTTCACTGCAAAATTGGTTCTGACTTTGGTGCCACAGAGATGCACGGTGACTGCCGAGTGTCAGCTGCCTGGGGAGAGATCCTTGTGGAGAGACAGGCTCCGGTGGCCTCCTACTATTAGACGTGGAACCTGCCAAATTTATAAACTACCATTAAAGAAAATTCAAAACAATCAGGGTGGTGGATGCTCTTGACCCATGGTTAGCACTTCTGAGAACAGTGTTACAGCCCAAGTGTGGCAGGAGAGAGCAGCAGCAAAGTGGTGAATGCTTGCTTAACGCTTTCCAGCACCGCCCCAGCATTGGTTCCCATGAAGTGAAAACAGTCAGTTATCAAAGACTGAGAGGAGTTTGGTGGGTGATGGGTGTTTCTAAGTAAGATATAATGTCACTGGAATGAGAGTATCATCGTCGAGCAGTAGTCTTCTCCTGACATAAATGTCAGCAGTTATAGACTATTATACTGTCACATGCCTAGTTACAAAGACTATTTCTCTTATACCAGATGATTAATTATGTAGATGTTGTCCTTCTGTCAGACAAACGTTGGTGCTGTGGTGACAGTTGCACACCGTAGCACTCCGTCCTGGCGGAGAATGGACTTGGCTGTGTCAAAGAGCTGGAGAACTGCATGGCCAGAGCAGTATGGGGCCAAAAGGCCGGTTGTGCTGCTGGTAGGGTGGCAGGACAGCAGGCAGGGAAGGGACTCCCAGCTTGCATTGCTGGAGCCTCACACCTGGAGGATTTAAAGTCAAACACTGTAAAAGTCCTTCCTTGGAGACAATTTTTAAGCAGAGGGAAAGAAAAACAAGAGTCACTTACTTCTTCCCGCTCCTAGAGTCCAGCAGTCTTCTTCTTTTACCCCTTTCTGTCCTGGAGTTTGATGGTTTGTTATTCATCCACCAGTTCAGTTTTCGGGAGTTTTTGTTCATATTAGAAATAAATTAAGTTGTTGAAAGCATATCACTGTGCATTTTGATTCATAATTAAAACTACAGGGAAAACCTAATGAAATAAACACAGTATCTCTCTGCAGGCTCACTGTTGCACTACTGTTCTTTACATGAATCAGTAACATCTGTAATTTCCACCATAGTACCACGTAAATGGTAATTGCAGGCTGACTTCATTTAACATCAACAGGAGTGCAATAAAAACCCAATCAAATTAAGCTATATGTTTTCTTTATGACTGGAGTAGCTAAATTATTTTCTTTTCATTATTGCTGTAGATCAAGTGAGGAACAGCTACCAGCTCTGTAATAATGGTACTTTGAGAGTGATGTATGCCAATGGCATGAGCATTAGCTTTCACAGCGAACCTCATGTCCTGGCTGGGACTGTGACTCCCACCATAGGACGATGTAATATTTCTCTACCAATGGAAAATGGTTTAAACTCAATTGAATGGCGTCTGAGGAAGGAACAGATTAAAGGCAAAGTGACTGTGTTTGGAAGAAAGCTCAGGGTAAGTAGAATCTGTCATTACAATAATGATCTTTTCCTCTGTGGGCAGAACATTCATTTTCTTTTTGAAGGACATCTTTCCTATTTTTACTTGTTTAAAATCTACAACTCTAGGATTTTTTTAATATGGCAATATTTTCTGTATTGGAGAGGTCAGTTAACTGCATGGGACTGTGTGCTACAATCAGCTGTAGAAGCTTCATTACTAAAAGTATTCTAAAAGAGGTTGGTAAAGATATCCAGAACATTGGTGCAAGGCACTCTGCTTCTGAAGGTGGGGGAAAAACCAATCCAACCACTCAGCATTTGTAAAACTGCTACAGCACACTCACCACAGCTAGTCCTGGGCAGGAAGCACAATTACAGCATGAGCAGTTACATTCTGCTTGTGTAGAATCTGCCTGCAGATTCATTGAGACAGGCATATTGTGTTTATTCCCCTTCCCAAATGGCATGATTGGAAAATAATTGCCATAATTATGAAGTCATAAGCATAGGATAAGAAAGACGCTCAGGTCATGTAATCCATCCCCTGCCAAATTAAAAATGTGCTGCAGCTGGGTTAATCCCATTCTGTGCTTAGCTGGCCTGGTTTTCACCCCTTGAGTACCTAAACTTCCACTGGCTGCTTCAGTATAGACAGCTTTGGTAGGGCTTTGAGATACTTGGGCAGCGAACAAGTGCAGTGCTAATCAAGCCCTGGTTCTTTTCAGAGATACAGTTCTGTGTGTTCAAGATGATGTACTAAATGCAATTTCTGTAAACAATTATGTAGCAATTCACAAAAACTATTATGAATCAGATGTTACATTTTGGTATTTTTCTGTTGCTTAACATCTAATTCCCAGTGTTGAATTAACAAGACTTTTCTTTTCTTGTAAACGCTCAGAATGCACCTACTGGGGAGAGGGGGGAAGGTTAGACAAAAAAGGAATGAGATTAGCAGCTAATCCTTAATGACTAAATTTCATGGCTATGTAATTGATTGTGATGTGTTGACCTGCAGAAGTTGATTAGAAGTAGAAACCAGATGAGCACTGCATTTTGACTAGGTGTTCAAAACAAAATTGTGGTAATCCTAACTCTCAATGCTAGAAATGTAATAACTGTGGTAATCAGCTGAAGTTGAACACATCTTAGAGCTGAAACCTTGCCGGAGATGGGGTTTCTTGCATCATGTTTATGCAAATCAAAACACTGCTTTATCTAGCAACACCTCAACATTTAATTGTCTGGGTTTAGTTCCTGCAACAATAATCACATACCCATTTAGCTCTTTTAAATGAAAATCACGATGAGATTATAACAGGTTGAGTGGACGGAAAATGAAATTTGAAAATGAGGGGGAAAGCACAGAATTTATTTGCATCTCATTTACTCTAATTCATCTTTGTAAATTGTTTATTGAATGAAATGGAGCACGTGTGTGTGATCACTGGGGGAGCAGGTGGCAGCAGGGTTGGCTGTGGCAGCTGGGACAGATGTGGCATATAGTGGTACAGGATGGGCCACTGCAGGACTACTACAGGAATGACCAGGCAGGGAGTGTGTGGACCCAAATCTTGAATCCCCAGTGCAGAATCAGCTGTTGCTGAAAGGGATTTTTCTGACATGGGAGTCGCCTCTTGGTAGAGCCAATACCCCTTTCTTTCAATACTTAAAGGGGATCTATAAGAAAGAGGGTGTCAGACTTTTTAGTAGGGCAGTAGGACAAGGGGTAATGGCTTTAAACTAAAAGAGATTTAAATTAAAAGAGATATAGACCAGATGTAATGAAGAATTTTTTTTACAATGAGGTTGGTGAAACACTGGCACAGGGTGCCCAGAGAAGCTGTGGCTGCCCCATCCCTCGCAGCGTTCAAGGCCAGGTTGGATGGGGCTTGAAGCAACTTGGTCTAGGGGAAGGTGTCTCTGCTCATTGCAGGGCCATGGGTTGGACTAGATGACCTTTAAAGGTCCCTTCCAACCCAAACTAGTCAATGATTCTGTGATTCTCCAGGTAGAGCTGCCTCCTGTGCCCCCAGCTGTGCTCATCGTGCTGTAGGCACATCCCAGCTGTACATGTTGGCCTCTCAGACACGCTGGGCCGGCTTCATTAAGCCAGGAAAGGAAGACCTGCCCTTCACCTCTGAGTTCTCTCTCTTACTGTCCACTACTCTCCTATGCACCACACGTCCAGTGTGTTGCAGTAGTTTCAGATAAAGTATTGAAGATTCCCTTCTGAAGAGTTTTTCTTACAGTGCAGCTTCACATAAGTGATTTTTGTTGCCAGACCTTTACCCAAGGCACAAAGGGCTCATCCCTATGGCCACTTGTTCAGCAGCAGCCAAGGGAGAAACCAGATGTGCACGTAGGTAGTGGAACAAAAGAAACAGAGCTTGTTAGGTGATCTTCAGTCATGGGAGTTATTCATTCAATTTGGGTTACTATATAATTAATATGACATTACAATTACACTCTCTGGTTTTACCTATTCTAACAAATTAAAATGAAGTTGCTGAATTATTCAAGCAGGTGCTGCTTTATTCTCCAAGTGATGTTTGTGTGTATAGCTCTTGTCTGGGTAACCATTAAAAAAAAACCTAGTACTCCAGTTTTCTATGGCAAAAAAATTAATAACTTTTATAATGTTGTTGAGAAAAGGGAGAATACCTGGAGTCAGACTTTCCTCCATGCAGATTACAGTTGCAGTTACTGTAATGGAGGGAAGAAACCCCAGAAATCACAAAACAAAACCAAATAAAAACATAAAAGCTAAAATTCAGTTCCTAATCTTTTTGGAAGGCCTTGAGCTCTGTAAAAGAAAGGGTTTTCATATGGCTCTGTCATCAGGATTAATCCTACACTTATAGAACTAGTGTAACCAGTTGAGAAAGTTCTGCTATTCAGTTTGGCTTCCCTGGGTTTGTTTCCATTACAATGGGAGAGCAGAATAAGGTTTATTTGGCCAAGATGTTTTATAAGAAATGCCCTATCTTTTCTTTGAATCACAGGAGAAATTTTTGCTGGGATAACCTTTGGGAAAACCTACAGGAAAGAGCTTTTTCTAATAATTGCCCATGGAGTAGACATAAACTGTTAGAGCTAAGTCTTATTAATGGGAAAAATTAGGATAATGAGCAATAATTTGAAATAATTATTTCTTTACAAACACAAAATTGTATTCCTTTTAAATTTGCTTTCTGTGTAAGTGAATTCCTGCAGAGTTGGGTGAGATGGGAATTGGGTTCACCCCTGGCAGGGAAAATCTCTCAGAATAACTTTTATGTCCTCGAGAAAGGCCCAGGGTTAATTTACATATTGTTTGATGTGCAGTTTAATTCTGGCTAAGAGAAAACGTGGCCTAATCAAAGCTGCTGCAGAGAACAAATTCCCACAAACTGATGAATACTTTTTAAATAGTCGTTGCTCTCAAATTATATCTAATTTAAAGACTTCTACTTTATTAATGATGCATCTACAATTAAATTACTTAAAAAGGCTTTATCAGATTACAGCATTAGCCTGAATTCTGTGGCGTAGTCTGCAGTGAATATATTTATGTACCTCTTACAGCACTCTCACTAGCAGCCTCTCCATTTGGCATTCTTGTGCTCCTTTGGTTCTGTTTTGCTCTATTAAAAACCAAACCCAAAAAAATCTGGGCCCAAAACACTTCATATTATACTTCAATTTGAAAATTGTAACTGAAAAAAAAACAAAAAAGAAAAAAAAAAGCATTTAACCTAATTATTTAGTTTGTTTCCCAAAACTAAGTCCATCTTTCCCAGCCTGTATGAGCAGAATCTTTAATCAGAAGAAATGAAACCCATCCCAAGTGACTGGATTGATGAGGGTTCTATGGACTATTTGGAAAGCAAATGAAGAAAACAGTAAATGAATGAATTCATAAGCAGCTGTGTTGCAGCTACAGAGCCTCCGTGGCTAAACCTCAGTGAAGACATGAAATCATAATTTCTTCTGTTCTTGGAGTCATAGTAGGGAAAGAGGTTAAGATCTACTGATGGCAGAAATAGAAAAGCTGCTTCTATGTAAAAGAAGTTGTTTCTCTGCCGAGTGCTAGCACTGCGCTTTGGGACCCAGGTGTGCACTATGTCTCTCTGTTTTGACAACAAGAGAAGCCCCTTGCTGTAAGATGACAGCTCCCATGTTGCAGGGAGATGGAGAATATCCCAGTGAAACACCTGAACTTATATATTTGAATATCCAAGAACTTGAAAGCAGAAGCCAGTTAATAGGAAGAGATGCTACACTTCTCTAAACTGTGGGGAAACTGAGGTCTCCAGTGTGCATGCCATTTGCATCCATAGGGGCTAGTGGCACTGCTGACTGAACGCAGCCTCCGTTCCCTCCATAGGTGCACGGAAGGAATTTGCTGTCCATTGACTACGACCGAAACATACGCACAGAGAAAATCTATGATGATCACCGGAAGTTCACCCTGCGGATCATCTATGACCAGCTCGGGCGCCCGTTCCTCTGGCTGCCCAGCAGCGGCCTGGCTGCTGTCAATGTCTCCTACTTCTTCAATGGGCGCCTGGCTGGGCTGCAGCGTGGAGCCATGAGCGAGAGAACAGACCTGGATAAGCAAGGCAGGATCGTATCGCGCATGTTCGCCGATGGGAAGGTTTGGAGCTACACCTATCTAGAAAAAGTAAGTGATGTTGTTTGACCTGCTGACAGCAGCTACAAAGAGACAAAGTGCTACTCGGCTTCATTTTAAGTCCTGTATGTAATATACACCCACACACACACACACACACAGATTATCTACAATTTGACATGTTCTAGCTGTAAAGAATCCCTCTATACCTGGTCTCAAACTTCCATATTTTTCAATTAGTCAACTAATTTGACTAATGTTTAATGGTAAATACATTGTTCATGGGTTGTGTCTTTTGATATGTTCCTGGAAGCCCCTGGCTGCCATATAATAGCATAAACTGAACACACTGAATTGCCCTTTATGAAGACCAAAAACACATCACTAAACCTGACAAAAGGTTCAGGTAGAAACAGGTAATTCATCTGTAATTATTTTTTAAATGAAAATATGGTAAAGCATTTTTACTTAGCCCAACTAAGACACTTCAATCATAAGCGCCTTAAATACTTCAAAATTGCGTATTCATTCCCTTCTTTGAACCTGTTGTTTTAAGCAAACCAGAGCAAATATCCTCTGCTTTTTGTCACACATATTTCACAGTAATAGTTGTGAATTACAACTGCTAGTGGCAAAGTAAATCAAGTAATTTATCTAACACCTCTGCATCCCTCAGAAAAAAATGAAAACAAAAAGGTCCTACTAGTGGGAGGGCAGCTAATAGATTTCTAACCTGCACTTTCCTGGAGTGTCAGCATGTTGATTTCCAAGTAGCACATCCTGCCATCTAGCAATCTGACAATATTCTTGCACAGCTTTATGCCCCTAACTGATGCATGTCATTCTCTTTTGATTGATTTAACACTAGTGCCTTCTCAGTAAACTTTCCTTTACTGCCCTGAGAGGTCACATGCCGAAAGCTGCTTACTGTGTATTAATTTTCTCCCTACAGTCGATGGTACTACTGCTTCAGAGTCAACGCCAGTACATCTTTGAGTATGATTCTTCAGACCGCCTTCAGGCTGTCACCATGCCCAGCGTTGCTCGGCACAGCATGTCAACTCACACCTCCATTGGCTACATTAGAAACATTTATAACCCTCCTGAAAGCAATGCATCAGTGATTTTTGATTACAGTGATGATGGGAGGATTCTGAAAACATCATTTTTAGGCACTGGGCGACAAGTCTTCTACAAGTATGGAAAGCTATCCAAGTTATCTGAAATTGTTTATGACAGCACTGCAGTTACTTTTGGGTATGATGAAACTACAGGTGTCCTAAAAATGGTGAATCTGCAAAGTGGAGGATTTTCTTGTACAATCCGTTATCGTAAAATTGGTCCTCTCGTTGACAAACAGATCTACAGGTTCTCTGAAGAGGGTATGGTCAATGCAAGGTTTGATTATACCTATCACGATAATAGCTTTCGAATCGCAAGCATCAAGCCTATAATAAGCGAGACGCCTCTTCCAGTTGATCTTTACCGCTACGATGAGATTTCTGGCAAAGTAGAGCATTTTGGCAAGTTTGGAGTTATTTATTATGATATAAATCAAATTATTACTACAGCAGTTATGACACTGAGTAAGCACTTTGATACCCATGGGCGCATTAAAGAAGTTCAGTATGAAATGTTCCGATCTCTAATGTACTGGATGACTGTCCAATATGACAGCATGGGAAGGGTAACTAAGAGAGAACTGAAACTTGGTCCATATGCCAACACCACCAAGTATACCTACGACTATGATGGAGATGGGCAACTGCAAAGTGTAGCAGTAAATGACAGGCCAACCTGGCGTTACAGTTATGATCTGAATGGAAACCTTCATCTACTGAATCCTGGAAATAGTGTCAGACTGATGCCTCTGCGCTATGACCTGAGAGACAGGATTACACGCTTAGGTGACATACCCTACAAAATTGATGAGGATGGATTCCTGTGTCAGCGAGGCTCAGACGTATTTGAGTACAACTCCAAAGGACTCTTGACAAGAGCTTACAACAAAGCCAATGGGTGGAGTGTTCAGTACCGTTACGATGGACTCGGCCGAAGGGCTTCCTGTAAGACTAACCTGGGGCACCACCTACAGTACTTTTATGCTGATCTTCACAATCCAACAAGGGTCACTCATGTCTACAATCATTCCAATTCAGAAATTACCTCTTTATACTACGATCTGCAAGGCCACCTCTTTGCAATGGAGAGTAGCAGCGGGGAAGAATATTATGTCGCCTCTGATAACACAGGCACTCCATTAGCCGTGTTCAGCATCAACGGCCTCATGATCAAACAGCTTCAGTACACAGCATATGGGGAGATTTACTATGACTCTAATCCTGATTTCCAGCTGGTTATTGGGTTCCATGGGGGGCTGTATGATCCTTTAACCAAACTCGTCCATTTTACCCAGAGGGATTATGATGTCCTGGCTGGACGCTGGACATCTCCTGATTACACCATGTGGAAAAACATTGGTAAAGAACCTGCTCCTTTCAATCTGTACATGTTCAAGAGTAACAACCCTCTAAGCAATGAACTGGATCTAAAGAACTATGTAACAGGTGAGACTTTGTTACATTCCTTATTAACAACACTATGGTTTGGAAGTTGATCTGGGAAGGAAATCAGGCTTCTTAGCCATTTTCTGAATCTTCCTGTCCAGGTTGGGCCATTTTCCTTTTTGTGCTATGATAAGGGCTGGCTAGTCCTGATTCTTTGATGCTGCCCCTGCCCAAATGAAGGGCACTAAATAAGAAGCCACAGGGAATTTATGGAGGGGAAAAAAATAAATTAACTCTCAAAATGAACTGCTGACTGAGCCCATGGGCACATTATGAATTAGTGCCAAGAACTGATTTAATTAAACCTCTTTTCCCATTTAACTTTTAATACACAAGCAGTTTTCAATCTTTAAAGCCAAAATATTGATTTTTAGAAATATTCTTACCCCCTGCAAGTGTAAGAAATGTGATGGAATGTGTAGAGCTGAGGAAGAGAAACAATAAAGTAGTTTTGATTGCAGATGTTAGAACTGGGTAAAACTTGTAACCTCTTCTTAATTAGTAGTAATTTTTCACTTAGTGAGATCACACAGTGCTCAAGCCTGCTGCTGGCAACTTCTAAAAAGAAAGGTAATTAGTGTGTCTTCAGGAAAACCTTTTCTCAGCACTGAATATGCAGTATCCAGTAATTAGAGCAGTGGTATCATTTATAAAAAGGAGCTATCTTAATTTTAGCAGTAATTTGAATTTCAAGAAAAGTGCATTTCCTTCAGAGAAAATCGCAGCAAGTTTCATTGGTACATTGGGGCGTAATCATGTGTGTAACATCCCAGAGGTTCTATTGGAGCTACTTTCCAATTTAGAGATAGTGCAACTTGTATCTGATAGTGTGAAAATACTAGTGACTAAAATGACCTTGGGATCAAATTCTGTTGTCCTAAATTCAAGTCCTATTTTCATCCAACAGTGGATGAAAATTATGAGATCTAAATCACTGGTTTAGTTTTTTCAGTGTTATCTTACGATATTTTGCTATGTTCTGAAATTTCATTCATTTAATTTATTCACCCACTGGATGAAGTCTGGGAAGATCTATTGCATTTGGTCCACACACACCTTGCAGACTGTAAAAATACTTCATTGGTGATGAAAATATTTGTTGCTGTATGGACTAAAGAGATTCTCTTGCACAAGAAGGGATTATGGTGGTCCTGGGTTGTCATAGCTTAAAAAGCAACCCAAACAGAAAATAAAAGAGCTACTTCCCCACCCCAATCCATTCTTACTGTTAACCCCTGACACTGCTTTATTCATAGGTTTTGATGGAAAGGAATTCCTGTACCAAATGCAGTGCTGCAAAGCAGAACGGTAACTAATTTGCATATAGGTCCTCCTCTTTTTTTGTGGAAATAGGGCAGCTGAAGTGAATTGTTCAGGAGATACCATTATACCATAAAATAAACTGCAGCCTTAAAAAGGAGCAGTGACCCTGTGATGTCCAAAGCTACAGGAAAAATACAGTAGTCACTGTGTGATGGGAGATACATACAAAGGTCTTTACAGAAACAGAGGATCTTACTACTAATTTTAGTGTCAGAATGGCTAACAAAAGGAAGAGTCCCCAGCCAGGGAGTACTGCACTTTTTATGGTGTAACATGTTGGGAAAACAGGCTTTGCAACAGCAAGCAGGCTCCGTGCTGTGTCTGAGAGTGTCCCCAAGGTCTGTGTGCAGGGTGGGTCCTCTGCTGGCACCCCATGTGCCTGTGGCAGCAAACGGAACTGCTGTGTACCGTGCCTAGGGTGCTCTAAATGCAGAGACCCTTGCAGCAGGAGTGCCCTTCACAGTCACATCTCTTCAGACACGGGGTTTGGCTCACACACGCAAGCAGCAATAGCACCATCAGGAGCTGTTGTAGGCCAGTGAGGAGAGAAGGCCACTGGAAAGGATGGGATTTTTAAACAGAAATGGTCATGAATATAGGTCCAAATCAAATGAGAAGTGCCTGTGCTCCCACACTTGCTGCTCATCCCTGTGACTGGTAGAAAAGAGAAGCAGGAAACAAATGTAAACCAGGGTATGGGCTTTTCCATTGTTGTTAAAAATGTCCCTTGATGACTAAAATACATCATAAGTTCTTAACATGTGGTGAGTGAGAGTTACTGTTATTTAGTGACTTGGGTTTTTCAACAAGATATGAGGACAGAGTTTTACTGATTGAACCCAGAGCTGGAAATTCCGAAAGCTCACTGCAGAGCTGAGCTCTGACCCTCCCAAGCAGCTCCTGCTTTTCCATACTGGGCCTGAAGGAAAGGTGAGGATATTCATGGTGTCTAAATTTAGCCCTCTGAATTACAAGTCTAGCTCCTCACTGCATTTAATGGAGCCTCCAGAGACCCAGTGACAGCTAACAGAAGTAGGACGCAGAAGGCAAGCCATGTATTTTCCCCAAGGACTTTGCAGATGTTTCTAGGAGTACTAACCTAATAAAACATCATTTAACAATAGAGTTTGTAGGTTACAGGAGCCACATCAGAAGGTGTCAGAGATGGAACAAGTATTGCGTACAGTGAAATGTATGGATAATCCATGTGCTCTAATGGAATAAGGATGAGCAAGGTCCTATATCCCTGTTGAACTATTTAGGGAACATGTAAAGCAATATTTCCTGTGCCTGCTCATGGTGGATTACTACAGATCTGTCAAGTGCCGTGCTGTAATATAAATGATGTGTTCCACAGTTGCTTGAAATCAAGGAGGTCAAGGATGGGTTTCTTAAATTTTTTGATTTCTTACCTTTATTACACACATTCATTTCTCACTTGCCTGCTTCCTTTTGATTTCTAGATGTCAAAAGCTGGTTGGTGATGTTCGGATTTCAACTTAGCAACATTATTCCTGGTTTCCCTAGAGCAAAAATGTACTTTGTGTCACCACCATACGAGTTGTCTGAGAGTCAAGCATGTGAAAACGGACAGGTAGGCAGAAATATGAAGTTATTTCTATGAATAGAAGTGCTGGCTCTCGTGTAGTTACAGTAGAAGGCCAAGTATTTATTTCTGGGTAAAACTAAGGGAGTATAGCTAGATTTTATCCTAATGAACATATGCCTTTCTTGCCAGCCTTCATTGTTATCATAATTGCAGTGTCATTAGTTTGTCTTTTATTGAGTTCTTCCTTGATTAACAAGTTGTAACTCGATTAACTTGATTAGCAATGACAAAGGGAGACTTTGTCAGGGCAATTCATCATCTGTTGTACCTTTGGAAAAACCATCCTAATAACATGTGTTGCAATAAACTTAGGTTGGTATTTGCTAAGGAATGATTCTTCTTCTCCCCCGGAACAGGATTTCTCACCATTTTTTGTCTATGCTTTTCCTAGTTAGAGGCTTTGGTTTGCTACTCTAATTACTACAGTTAAATTCAGTTACAGCATTCACGCTTGTCAGGTTAAGGATGGAAAATGGTATATAATAAATAAGTATAGCTTTATAATAAATCCCAACCCGTTTAATAAACTTAGAGTACTAGGCCAACTCCGAACTTAATCTTTGTTTTTACTTCACATCTGTGGTAATACAACAGAAAGGATTGTATAAACCTAAGCATACCACTCTACAGACTTCTAAGTCATTTGAGAGTCTAAATCCCTTCTTTGGGAACTGCTTTGTTATTTTGGAGCCCAACTTTTACCTAGTTTCAGAGGCTTGCATTCCAAAGCCTTTTAGTCATCTATGCTGGTTGAAATCCCAGAAGTGCTGTGCTGTCTTTTACTAGATTGAGTCTGTTTGGTTTCAGCTCAGATTAAAATTGTTCTAGTCTTGGATTTTACTATTTCTTGTAATGGACATTCTGTAATTTGCCAAAATTGAGATCTGTGGTACATGTGTGCTGCAGAGAGTGATTAATGAGAAATATTGAATCTGGTATTGCTAATAGCAAAATAATTTGCCAAATGAGTACTTCTCTGATTCTGAAGGATATACGGGTAGTGGAGGGTGGTCTTCCCATAGCACAGAATTTCTCACTGCATAGATCTCCTTTAAAAAGCCAAAGCAAAGGTTAGTGTTGGTCTCTGAAATGAGTATTTTGAGATCTATATCTTCTTTGGTGGTTTTGTGCCTTCTTTTGCTTTCCCCAGCTAATTACAGGAGTTCAGCAGACGACAGAAAGACACAACCAGGCTTTCATGGCTCTTGAGGGCCAGGTCATATCTAAGAGATTACATGCCAATATTAGAGAAAAAGCAGGTCGCTGGTTTGCCACAACCACGCCTATCATTGGGAAAGGAATCATGTTTGCTGTGAAGGAAGGCCGTGTAACCACTGGCGTTTCCAGCATAGCCACAGATGACAGCAGGAAGATTGCCTCTGTCCTGAACAGTGCTCACTACCTGGAGAAAATGCACTACAGCATCGAGGGGAAGGACACCCATTACTTTGTGAAGATCGGCTCGGCTGACAGCGACCTCGTCACCCTCGCCATGACCAGCGGGAGGAAGGTGCTGGACAGCGGAGTCAACGTCACGGTGTCCCAGCCCAGCCTGCTCGTCAGCGGGAGGACTCGAAGGTTTACCAACATCGAGTTCCAGTACTGCACCCTGCTCATCAACATCCGCTACGGACTGACCCCCGACACGCTGGACGACGAGAAGGCCCGAGTGCTCGACCAGGCTCGGCAGCGAGCGCTGGGAGCAGCCTGGGCCAAGGAGCAGCAGAAGGCACGGGACGGCCGCGAGGGCAGCCGCGTATGGACAGATGGAGAGAAGCAGCAGCTTCTGAACACGGGAAGGGTGCAAGGTTACGAGGGATATTATGTCCTGCCCGTGGAGCAGTACCCAGAGCTAGCAGACAGTAGCAGCAACATCCAGTTTTTAAGACAGAATGAAATGGGAAAGAGGTAACAAATTAATCTGCTGTCATCCTTTGCTGGATGAATCAGTAGTCATAACTGTTATCTCCTCTCCTAAGGAGATGAAGACCTAAATGGGGGCACTAGGCTGAGCTACTCTGGGATAGTAAGTGGCAAAAAGCTCATATTTTTTGAGTTAAATGCCACTGTTCAAGTGATTAAAACCCACATCCTGAAGTGGACTAAAGCCAGACTGAAAACTCTAACCATACAAATTAAAAAGTACCCCTGAAATATTACCCACTTGTTCTGGGTCTAAAGGAAAACAAAAAGAAGGCCTCGTATTGTATTACCTCACTCCATTCACATGTGAGCAAACTAAGAAATCCAAGTGGGCCACTTTCACTAACCAGCTGATGAAACACAGATGATTCAGACTGCTTGTTTGATAAATATCCAAGAGGTTTTCATTTAAAGCAAAATACAGGTGCATTTAAAACATGACTTTGGGGTGATTTGTGTGTAGCAACTGGAGGACAATGAGAATGCAAGTGAGAGCACACTGGAAATAGGAAAGCAAAATATATTTAAAAGTAACAAAACCACACTTGCACTCTGACCCTCCCCTGGTCTGGCCTGAAGCTTAACTTACTCAAAGAGGGCAGAGTGTAAAGTTACATTCAAAATGGTGGCTATAAATCACTACAAATAAATTTCATACTCTGTTTGTCTTTGAAGATTTCCATTGTGGACAGTATAACACAGTTACAGGGTGTAGTCTGTTTAGATTCAGTAGTTTGTTGGTATCAGTTCCAGTAGAGCTGTGGGCATTGTGTTAACACTATTGCAAATGGGCACCACGTCAGATCACCCTGTACATACATCAGCCAGAAGGCACAATCACTGTTTCAGATTTAAAAATTATTAGTGTGTTTGTTTGGTCGAGAAACTGAGACAATCACATTACAGTCACCACAGAAAAGAAAAAAAAAAAAAAGAGAAAAAAAAAAGTCTAATAAGAACTTTGGTACAAGAACTTTTTTGTAATATACATGTATGAATTGTTCATTGAGTTTTTATATTAATTTTAATTTGCTGCTAAGCAAAGACTAGAGACAGGCAAAGATAATTTATGGCAAAGTGTTTAAATTGTTTATACATAAATAAAGTCTCTAAAACTCCTGTGAATTACTTGTCTTCCATTGTGAAATCTTTTCAAAATGAAAAAGTCAGTGTCTTGCTGCCACCCAATGCACACAGCATCTCATGGGGCACAATGACGTGCTGTTGGACCATGGATTCTGCAGAGGGCTGGTCCTTTGACCTCCGGGTAAGCAACACCTCACCCAAACCTCCACTTAGGACACAGCAGAAAACTGGTACATGTTGTTGAAGTTCCCCCGTGCACCTCCCAACCAGCAACCCTCAAACTGCCATGTTTCAATCCTGGAATCGGTTTAATTGCACTAAAGTGTCCTCCAAACAGTCTGAAACTGCAGCAACATGCTACTAAATGGAATGTGGAAGGCAGTGCTGTGAGCCAGGAAGTCTCCATGAAATCTGTCTTCTTTGGGAGATTGCTTATTTCTGCCATTCATTAAAAACTGGAGGTAAGCTCAAAGACCCTCTCCTAAGCAAACAGTCACTCCTGGTGATGTTGAAAGGGAGCCATCCATCAACTAGAGCCCTGCTGCTTTTATCTCATTTCAGTATGTAGCTAGGGAGCTCTACTTAATTTTGAGAACAATTTTGCTTTTGGGGTTGCAAATGAGTTTTTTAATTATTCATGGTATAGACAGAGATGCTCGAGTTGATTGTGGGTATTAATTCACTCCAGGTCACTTTTAAAGCAGAGCAGTTCAGTGGCTGTGTTCTGGAACACCTACAGCACTCACAAAGTGCATCTAATCTCCATTGTGATGAAGCCTTGCACCCATGTGCAGGGCAGGGGAACCCTGAGCTCGCTCACTTACCCTCTGAAGCCTGATTCCGGGTACACTTTCAGATGAAGCCCTTTGTGCCCATCACTGCAGATGTTTTTCTGTGCTGATGGACTTGAAGTGCTGTTATGCTATCACGCTGTTCTTTACCAGTGAAAACTCTTAATGATGTATTGTGATTTTTTTTAATGGAGGCATAAACCACGACGTACCGAGGTGCAGACACTTCATTGCCACAGCTTTTCTGGATTACCCTTGGCCTGTACTGGTAAGCTTCTTGGGTCATCTTTTGGAATGGAGTGTTTCTCGCTGTTGAGAGGGTTGAAACCAGAACCTGTTGCACAGTCCCTGGTGTCCTTTATTCTGTTACCATTCTCCTAAAACTGAAACTCTTCAGAATTAGAGATTCTGCAACTTCAAAGGGAAATGCAGTGAAACTAAAAGAAGTACCTTTTTAATATTAATTACTGTGGGAGGAGATGTAACAGGTTTGCAGGAGAGGCACTCCCTGCGTGGCTCCTTTGCATCATCGGGATGTTCTTAAGCACATTTGGGGGTGGTTCAGTCATGTTTGCATGAGCAGTATATCTGCATGGGCAAAGCTCCCTGCCTGTCCTTTGGGCAAGTAACCGTAGTATGTCCAGTGATGTAGAAAGCCTTGTGTGGTGCATCAAAGAGATTGGAAGAGTTACTGTGCTTTGTCAGTATGACAAAGAGCTAGATGCTCTCATGTCTGTAAAAAACAGCTGACCGTCAGAGGCCTTACTAAAGAGCTTTTCACTTAATGAATGGGGGAGATAGCTGTATTGATGTGGCCATGGTCAGCCTCTTCCTACCTCCTCTCCTGTGGGCCCATCCGAGTTTCCTCTCTTTCTTGAAGTATCCTTTTCTCCTTTTTCCTTTCTACAACCCTCCCTTTCCTAATTCCCCTCAAATCGGTATCTCCTGCTCCTCTCAAAGCTCTTCCTCTCTCCTCCTTGCTACGCTTTTCCATGTGGAATAGGCGATTAACCTAAAGCAACACGAAGGAGGCATGAACTGGGATCCTGCTTATGGGAGAGAGGTGCCTTTAACAGTGATGCTGTGGCTGTGTCCCCACCAGTGCTGTGACCAGGACAGGCCAAGAGCAGCCATGCAAGGACCTGGCCTGAGAAGCTGTCCTTGCTGTGGGAAGGCATGGTGCCTGAGCCACAGGTGTGGGTTTGTCCTTCTAACTCCCTTGAGCATCAGCTGAGGTGTCTGCAGAGTGACGCAAACCTGGGAACAGGCTCCTGTTTGAAGCTAAAACCAGATGCAGGATCAGCATTAGAGCGTGTTTCCTTTTTTCCTATTAGATTGCTGTAACTGAAGGGATTTGGTATTTAGAACCTTGCATTTCCTGACTTAGCCCAAAGCCTGGGACGTGCTTGTCAGTGTAGGCTGTGACTGCACATCCTGCTCCTCACCACCACTGGTGTTCCCTCTCAAGGCTGCGCTCCACAGCACTTTGGCCGCATGATGGCAGTTCTGCCCAGGAGACACTCGGGGGTACCAGCCTTTGCCTCCTTGCACTGCCTTGCCCACACCAGTCCCCAGCAGTGCCTTGTCAGCCTTCCTGAGTGGCCTTGGGGTGTCCCAGATAAAGGCACCAACAGAAGCTCCCCTTAAAGCTGGGCCAGACCAATGGATCCACGATACTCTCATGGGAACACGCATGGGGAAGGAAGCATTTAGACCTTATTTGTCTTTCCTTTGCTACCTGGAGTGCAAAGACTCACACACACACACTGGGCTCTGGGAATGCGCACTCTGAAACGTGCACAGGCGGTGGCTTCGGCATTGTTAGCTTTCACCTCCCACCCCTGGGGTAATGTAGCCCCTAAGAGGTTTCCTGACAGAAATGACTGCGCCAACAGCATCCTGCCTCTGTAACATCACCCTGTAAGCCCCTGATCTTCATGTAGCCCAGGCTCATCATTGCTGTAAGAGGAAAAAGCTAGATATCCCTCCTCTGCCCTGGACGTGACCATAGCACCTCCTCCTAAGCTCTCCCATGGTTGTTGGTCAAGAATTTCCTGTGCAAACAAGTATCAGCCTTCCCCAGGAATTCAAGAAAACTGCATCAGAACTGAGTGCTGTTGAGTAACTTGTATTAACTGCTTCATGCTGACTTTTCTGTCAGGTTGAAGCTTTTGCTGACAAGTCTTGCAAGCTCTTCGAAAGCACTTGGCGATGATCAAACATGGGAACATGTTCGACATTCAGCTCTGAGGCTACAGCCCTAGGAAACCCAAAAGGTGAAGTTTTTGTCACCCTGTGATACTGTCCTCTGTTCATCTTGCATGAGAGCCACTTGATGAGATCTGACTTACACTCAGGAGGCCTTTATTTTAACTGTGCATGTGTTTAAAGGTGAGATCTTACCTTACAACTAAGATGGGATGGCCTCACAAGTCCTACACCAGCTAAATATTAAGCACAAGGCTCTTAACCTCAGGAAATGCAGATTCTATCTAGAAGGCAAGACTTTCTACAGCAATATTTTCTCCAAAGAGGAGCTAAAAGTAGATGTCCCTGGGCAATTCTGAATGTGGGAATGGGGCTCCACTACTCAGATGTACTGTAACAGGCTCACTGGCTCTAGCTAAGTGGGGTAATAAAGAGGTACCAGGGTATCTCTGCCTTTGAGCTTTTCTGCCAACAAGGAAAGTTCCTCCCCAACCTCTTCAGGTGCATTCTGCAGCAAAAAGGTTTACAAGGATTACTTGGTTTCAATCATACTCATTGCAAAAATCTGCCACTCTGGAGTCAAACTCACTTCTCCACCTCAGTGGCACCAACTGCTCACGTGAGTTTAAGACAGGGCCATCACTTGCCACAGTGCAGTGGCTGAGGCAGCTGCAAAAGACATTTTACTTGCCAGATCTCTTATTCAGCAAAGAAGACCTACAGCCTCACAGTCACTGTCAGCCCATGTGTCATTGTCTAACCCCAGCCAGCAACAGCACCACACAGCCACTTGCTTACCCCTCCCCTTGCCCCAGTGGGATGGGGAGAAGAACCAAAGAAAAGCTGTTCTGAACCCACAGGTTTGTGTTGAGAACGGCTTAGTAAATGAAATAAAATATAATAAGGACTGTTATTAAAAGGGAGGTAACTAAAAGAGAGAGAGGAATAAAACCCAATAAACACAAGTGATGCCAATTGCTCACCACCCACTGACCAATACCCAGCCCGACCTGAGCAGCAATCTGCCCTTCAGGGTGGCTTCCCCCAGTTGATATAGTGGGCATGACATGCTGCGGTATGGAATACCCCTTTGGCTGGTTTGGGTCAGGTGTTCTGTTTCAGCTTCCTCCCAGCTTCCCGTGCCCCTCCTCCCTGGCAGAGCATGAGACTGGAAAGTCCTTGATTAGAGTAAGCATTGCTGAGCAACAACTGAAACATCGGTGTTATCAGCGCTGTTCCCAGGCTAAATCCAAAAAGTGCAGCACTGCACCAGCTGCTAGGAAGGAAGTTAATTCTATTCCAGCTGAAACCAGGACACCATGGAAAATAGTGAAGGATTGCTGGCTGTAGCAGATGGCTCCATTGGGCAGAAGCTGTCACAGGAGGCTGATGGTGCTGGTAGGTACCATTATTCATATACTGTACACTGTAAATGCTTGTTTAGGTCCATCATGGCCAAAAATTCTCCCCCTTTGCCATGTATGTCTGTCATCTCCCTAACAAACACAGTTTTACGCAATGCTTAAACATGACCAAGAGCTCTAGAAAGACAAATACTGTTGCCAGTGTTGAAGCACAAACTGCCCTGTGCTGGTAAAGCCTTTTCTGCTTCTGTCCAACCCAAGCAGCAGTGCTGGGCAGATCTAGAATCACAATCATGAGCTGTGTGTCTACAGCTACATCTGACAGGTGATGTAGTAGCATGAGTGACTGGGAAGAGCAAGCGGTATTTGACCGGCAGCCGATCCTGGGTCACACAGCAGTCATCTCTGCATGCTGCAGCACCCTCACAGCTGGACCCATCACACTGGAGGGCTGAGTTGGTCATTTCAATCTCAGCTGACCAAGAACTCTCTATGTGGCACAGACACCACCAAAACCAAGTGAAACCCACGGCGGGAGCACCGGTGGGGTGTGCTCAGGTACCACATCAGGCACGCACCCAGGTGAGCAGCCTGGCAGGAAGGCAGGGCCTCGACCCTGCCACCTCTCCCATGCTTTGTTTGAGTGGCTGCAAGCACCCTGCACGCTGCAGGTCAGGCCACCCCTGCAGCCACAGCCCCAGGGTCACTGTGGAACTGGGAATGTGGGGTTTGCACCAAGGCAAGAGTCAGTGCCCAGCAGGTGCCTTGCACCCACCCATGTGCAGCTCAGCAGATGCCACCAGCAGGGCCCAGGCTTCCCACTCCTGCATCAGGAGATGGGTGTTCCTCTTTCAGAAGTCCTGCAGGAGCTCTTTGGGATACACATCTAATGGAACAGGTCAGGCTTCCCCTTATTTCCTTATTCATTACAATATTTCTGTAACACCTTAGCCTCCACCGAGGATGTTAGGGTTCTGGGATTAGAGTCAGGCTCCTTCTGTGGTGATTCTGAGCCAAGGAGTTAAAAAAAAGCCAAGTAGTAAAGTAAAATGTGGTAAAAGCACCATGGGAGAGAGCCATGTGCCAGCTTCCAGAGAGGAGTGAGTGAATGCAGCCAATTTATAAATCCTTAACAAACAGGATTTACAATGGAAGTGGCAGTTAAGCCATCATGAGTGCAGAGGGTGGCAGGCAGTACGCTGTAACGCTGTCCGTGCTGCGTTACAGCACCTCAGCAGCACTGCTACCAGAGAAATGATATTTACAGAAGTTTTACATCTGTAGATAACAGCTCCTGGCAGCTTGAGTCTGGTTTTGCGCTTGCATATAAAAGGCAAATCTGCCAGCAGGATTGTGTTGGCTCTGCTTTAGCAGCTGCCTGTGCTGCTAAAGCCCACGCCTGTGCCTGTTTCAGATACCTCTCCCCCCCAGACTTCATGAATGAAGCCATCACGCAGATGAAAGTAAAACATCAGAAACACTACTCAGTGCTATAAATGAGTAATCCATTGCCAGTGATCAGCAATAGTCAAGGACTCAATAGGCTCTTCTCCCTGGCAGTGTGCAAGGCCAGGCTGGACAAAGCCTTGAGCGACATGGTCTGATGTGAGGTGTCCCTGCCCATGGCAGGGGGTTGGAAATGGATGATATTAAGGTCCTTTCCAGCCCAAACCAGTCTGGGATCCTATGGTTCCTGATAAACCAGAGTTTTTCATCTGTCAAAGGTTCCTCCTAGAGCTACAAACCAGATTCATGTTTGCCTCTGTGCACTGCAGTGACACTTCTGAATGCATATCTTAATGCCTGGTCTCTGCCCAGAAGGGGAGGGAGGAAGCCATCAAAAGGCCATGACAAAGCCCTTGAGAGGAGAGCTCCCACACCTGACGCAGCAGAGGGCCCTTATTAAAATGAAGGGGATGGTGGAGGCTGAGACTGGTGCAGGAGCCCAGCTCCTTTCTCTAGGTTTCACAGTCACGGGTCCAGTGATGCTCACCGCTGTGAAGGGCAGGGGCTCAGAACCAGGTCCACATGGATTTGTGAATACCTCCAAGGGGGAGACCACAACCTCTCTGGGTAACCTGTTCCAATGCTGTCACCTTCTGCCTAATGCAAGACAAGCTGTTGCTGGCCTGCTTTGCTATAATGGCTGGCTCATGGTCACCCTGTTATCCCCCAGGTCCTTCCCTGGAAAGCTGCTTTCCAGCTGGGTGGCCCCCAGCTTGTTCTGGTGCTTGGGGTTGTTCCTCCTGAGGGGCAGGACCCCGTGTTTCCCTTTGCCATGCTTCATGTTGGTTCCTGTTGGTCCCTTTCTCCAGCCTGTCCCGCTGGATGGCACAAGATCCTCTGGTTTGCCAGCTGCTCTGCCCAGAACCTCCCCCGGTTGCCATGATCCTCCCAGCTGCCTCAGTGCTCCTGGGTGCATCCCAGCAAGTCCCAGGGACTTGCCCATGTCCCATTTGTTGCTCCCTTACCTCATCCTTGCTCCAGAGCTTCTCCCTGGCCAAGCTGAGCCTAGATCATACCAGGAAAGGCCAGAGGCCATGGAGGCACTGAGTGTCTCAGCCTCCTCCGTGTCACCAAGTCCCCCACCACAGCTGGCAGAGAGCTCGCACTGACGTGCTGATCCTTACAGAAACAGGCTCTGCCCCCCTGCACCCAGCCCCACTGCTGAGCAGCACTGCTGGGCACCACAGGGCACTGTCAGACACTGCTGGGCACCACTGGGTGCTGCTGGGCACTGTCAGACACTGTTGGGCACCACTGGACACTGCCAGACACTGTTGGGCACCACACAGCACTGCTGGGCATCACTGGGCACCACTGGGCACTGCTGGACACTGCTGGGCACCACTGGGCACTGCTGGACACCGCTGGGCAACACTGGGCACCGCTGGTCATCACTGGGCACCACTGGGTACCGCTGGGCACTGCTGGGCACCTCTGGGCACTGCCAGACACTGCTGGGCACCACTGGACACTGCCAGACACTGTTGGGCACCACAGAGCACTACTGGGCATCACTGGGCACTGCTGGACACTGCTTGGCACTACAGGGCACTGCTGGGCACCACTGGGCACCACTGGGTACCACTGGGCACCACTGGGCACTGCTGGGCACCTCTGGGCACTGCCGGACACTGCTGGGCACCACTGGGCATCACTGGGCACCACTGGGCACCGCTGGGCACTGCTGGACACCACTGGGCACCACTGGGCACCACTTGGCACTGCTGGGCACTGCTAGGCTGCACAGCCACTCTCTCCCAGCCCTGCACAGGGGCACTGCCTGGCAGCAGGACACAGTTAATGGAACTGCAACACCCACCGCAGTTTAAACCGTGTGCTGTTTGCCTGGGGAGGTGCCAGGTTTGTAGTTTGTGCTCCCACCAGCCCCACTGACCGTGTCCACCTCCCCTCCTGCCCCAGCCCCAGCAGCTCCCGACAGGAGCAGCCAGGTAGATCTCTGGCTGTTGCATCCACCTCGGCTCAGCCGCCAGCTCCCGGTCTGAGGTGTGACAGGTACCTGTCACACTGCTGTCCCCCTGCTCACAGGCTCACCCGGCTTCACGCGGAGTTCAGTGATGCGGGGGACCTTGAGAGGTGAGGTGGATCGATAGCCATACCACCAGTAAAGCTCTGTGCTGCATTACCAGTCAGATGGGGATGAGCAGCATCTGTAAAGCAGCATTCGGATTACTAAAGCATAGAATGAGTGGTCCTTAGAGACCAAGCCACATGTAAAGTATTTTCCAAGTGAAACTAAGCTGCTTAAATGGGCAGTTGTTTCTTTACTGTCCCTGATTTATGTAATAAAGTAACTTGGTGGGGTTTGGTGGGGTTTTTTCTCTGTCTCTCTCTCTGGGGCTGCAGCCATGAGGTGCTGTGTGCTGGTCAGGAGCAGGGCTCTGACTCTGCAGGGCTGTCAGCTGCCCCACAGCCCTTCCACTACTCTCCCTGTGTAGCACAGGGGACAAATCCCTGCTGCTCAGTGATATCAGCACCACCTCACCAGCCTCTGCGTGCCCAATGCAAGATCGTATCTGACTGAAACAGCCTGCTGCTGAGCAAGTGAGATGAGAGGTGGGAAGGGAAAGCCTCGGAGAACTTGTTTCTGCCTTTGCAGCACTTTGCCCTTCACTGGTACAAGTTGTATTGTCCCCTTTGGGACCTGCGGTGCCACAGACAGCAATGGCAGCTCGTGGTGGGCACGTCCCTGCGCTGCTCTGGCACTTGGCAGCAGCAGACGTGCCGCAGAACAGACTGCCCAGGTCCTGGCTCCCATCCCACAGCTGCCGTGCTGAGAGCAGCCAGCTCACAAGAGCAGCCTTGGCATCCTCACCAGCCTGCTTCCTGCTGGGAGAGACCACGGCACCTGCCCTTCACCAGCTGCTGCCCCACTGAAACTGCCCATTAACGCTGGCGGGAGGCAGCGGCAGGAGAAATCCGCCCGCAGTGCCCTGGTTTTGCTATCCAGTGTCATTTTACAAAGGAAAAAACACATCCAAAGGGTTAGTAACATAACACATGTCAGCAAAAGTCAATGCCACCCTGCTTGCCCTGGGCCAGGCACACACTGCCACCATGGTGGTGCCTGTGCAGCTCCGGTCGCAGCGGGGCTCGGCCTCCTCGTTTGATGTGGCGTGCTGATGGCACTGCGGTGTTTTTACAGCTCCAGAGGATTGCTGGTATCAGTGCACATGGACACATATCCTTTTACAAGCCTGCACACGTGCAAGCTGTTCCCGCAGCAAAAGGCCCTTGTCACACTCGATAAGGACGAGCTCTGGCTGCGCTGTGTCTCGTCGCCTCACAGCACGGGCTGGAAGTGACTCTGGCTTTGGGAGGCACAAGCCACGCTGGCAGGAATGTGAAAGTTCATACTTCAGGCCAGGAAGGTGGAGTGCTGGGGCGGCTCTGGAGCTGGTGAGCTGGCAAGTGATCAGGAAGAAGCTGCTTATGGAACAAGGTCTTCCTAACTTCTGAACAAATAATGGGACAAAGAAAAGCAGTTGATACCAAACCAATAAATTTTGCTGTCTTATGTGCTCTCCATGACAGGTCAATGGAATCATAGAACGGTTTGGGTTGGAAAGGACTTAAGATCCAGTTCCAACACACCACCATGGGCAGGGATGCCTCACATTAGACAGTGTTGTCCAAGGCTCTGTCCAACCTGGCCTTGAACACTGCCAGGGATGGAGCATTTACCACTTCTCTGGGCACCCTGTGCCAGAGCCTCAGCACCCTCACAGGAAAGAACTTCTGCCTTAGCTCTAACCTGAACTGCCCCCATTTCAGTTTGAACACATCACCCCTTGTCCTATTGCTACAGTCCCTGATGAAGAGTCCCTCTTCAGCATCCTTGTAGTGCCCTTCAGATGCTGGAAGCTGCTCTGAGGTCTCCACCCAGCTTCCCTTCTCCAGGCTGAACAGCCCCAACTTTCTCAGTGTGTAAAGTGTTAAAACTTGAGTTTTTCATAACTGAGCCTGTTTGGCCCTTTACACATTCACAGCAGCAGGGCCAGGCTGGCTGCTGAGGACAGGCCTGCCCCTGCCGCAGCTGAGTGCTCAGCACCAGTGCCACGGCATTGGGCACCAGGCACCTGGGAGGCACCACTGGCAAGAGCTGCCAATGCCCCATGGGGACAGCCAAACACCAGGGCACTGTCACAGGGGCTCACACCATGAGAGCAGCTCCAGCTGTGCTCAGGTGCTCCTCCATTTGGGTTAAGCAGCTCCTAATTATTGCAGGGTAGAAAACACACATCTGGCTCCTGGTGTTTGTTGCAAGGGATGTCCACACAGCTGGGGACGGCAGAGGCCTGATCTTCCAGCAATGTCAAGGGAAGACTGCAGTGCAGTGCTTCCAGCAGGCACATAAGGGTCTCATAAAACAAGAGATAAGGGTTGTTTGGGGGAAAAACCCACAAGCCAGGAAAAAAAAAAAAGCCCACAACAAACCCCTGTTTTGTTTGTAGGGGAAAAAACGTCAAAGCACCCAAAGGTCATAGTTAGGAATTTATTCCCTCACTGCAGCGTGTTTGCTGAAAGATAAAGATCTTCGGTGCAGGTGTACAAAGTGCCAAGGATCGTGAAGGCAGCACAGAATAAACCTGTGTCTAAGTGACATGCTCGTGGCAGCCCTGACAGCCCTCGGAGTCACAAACTGTCCCTGTCACCAGAGCCCTGTGACACATCCTGTTCTTCCGAGGCAGAGCTCAGCTAGGGAGGGCTTCCCTGCCTTTGGGGTTACTGCTGCTGCTGTGTTAGAGTCAGCCTCACCTGTGGCAGTGGATGGCCTGAACATTGGTCCTGGTGCAAATATTGACCTGTGGCTTGGCAAACCCTGGTTCAGCAGTGGCTGGGGGCTGTTCCACAAACAGCCCTGCTCAACGGCCCTGCCACACACTCACTGCCAGCTCCTGCTTACAGCACACTGCTTCTGAACAGAATAGCCCAAAACTGTACAGCAAAGGATGGATGGATGGATGGGGGGGAGGGAGGTGGAAATCTCTCAGTCCTGGCAGGTTGTTGTTCAAGTGCTCCCTGATGCAGTTGTAGTTCAAAGAGCATCTGGTCAGGGAAAGCCTCAGACCTGCGTCCTCCTGTGCCCTCAAGGTAGTCCATGCCTGGCGGCTGAGGAGGGATGGATGTGGATGGTCCTACAGGCTTGCTGCTGCATGTCCTCTTCTATGCCCATGAGGTTCGCAGTGGGTGAGGCTTCCCAAGACGGTGGCTTCTTCCAACCCAGGTCTCTTGCACTGACTTTTTAATCATGTTTTAGCCGCCATGTGGCATATTCTTGACTTTTCCCTCACATACGTAATTTTATCCTATGTACTTAGAAAAGCAAGTCATATATTTACTACTTAATAAAAACAATATGGGGGATTCTTAATGTTTTCAGTGCTTAGGGCAGCATAAAGAACTGCCTTGTGTTTGCTAATGCTGCTCATGATAAGCACCGTGGCGAAGACAGCTTGAAATTTAACATTAGAAATCCAGCATCCACTGCCTGAGGCTTTCATAAAAGAAGGATGAATTAAACTTTCCCCTTTGTCAGAAACCTTTATTTAGTTTGATTGGCTTATGAACAGCAGGTCTCCAACCTCCCCACACTGATATCCCAGCTGCCCTTTTCATTGTATTTAGTTTTAACATTTCTTTCTCGATGGCTTTCTCTTCTACTCTCTGCTGCCTTTGACACAGCCCATGCAGAAGCCTGGGCGGTTTCAGTCAGTTTGTTGTTTGCTTCACTGTGCAAGTGCAGGTGGTGGTGGGTCATGCTGCAACCCAGGATGATGGGATAAAAGCAAAAATAAGCACATCCTAATGGATTGATCAGAGACTGGGTGGTTTGTCTGGGGAAGTGGCAATATTGCCTATGCACGCCTGTGTTTAAGTGGCCAGAACTGTCAGTAAGGGTGAGAACTGTAGGGACAGGAGCTTCCCAGTGCTTTGTTAAGGTGCTGCCACCAAAGCCAGCCACCAACAGGACTGTGACCTCCTCACTTAGGACCCAGGAAGCTTTCTGAGCCTGCTTTCCTGGCTCCTGGTGCTACATTTTATGTTTCTGCTTCTACAGTGAGCTTGGGAGTCAGATACAAGAGGGTTTTTTACACTACAGGACCTCAGGTATGATCAAGAATATTTGCTAACAACTACTTCAACATCTTATTTCCTGCTTAGACACCTAAGAATGTATGAAGCTATAAACAGAAAACATAACAGAAACTAAAATGTGGGTTTGTCTGTAGCCCAGCAGGATGATTGTAGCTCTCCCAGTACACTCTGGGGTACTGCTGAAGTCCCCTGGGCTTTGACTGGTGCTCCAGCTCTGCTCCTCAGTAATGTGTGGTGGGAAACAGGAGGAAAAATAAAACTGCCAGAAAGCACAACCTAAACTGTAGCCTAAAGGGACAAAATACCCCAGAGCTTTGTTTTCTGCACAACAAAGTGAAAGAGATAAGCAGGCATGTTGGATCACTAAAGATGCGCCCATATAGCAAACCTGACCGAAGAGCATCTGCTTGTGTGGATGCACTTTGTGAGAGTGATCAGCACATTTCCTAAGGTGCAAGTCCCATTGTGAAATTGCTCCAAACAGTGCCCAGTTGGGGCATAGTTAACTAGGGACATGGTAGTGGCTTGTCAGGGCTGGCTTAATGGCTGGACTTGATGATCTTAATGGGCTTTTCCAACCTAAACAATTCTATGATTCTATAGCCTCTTCTTTCACAGACTAGGCGGGGACCTCGCACAACCCTCTTGTGAGAGGCCAAAACACAGCAGAAATCCAGGCAGCAGATTTCCTGGGGTAGGGGTGAAACCCAGGCTATTTAGCAGAGACCTTGCTAGGCGAACCTGAAACTCTCAGCCCTCCTCACATCTGCCCTTGCCTACATGACACTGTGTGTGAGCATGCACTGTACCAAACACTGGTGCCTGCAGGACAAAGACACAGATGCTTCGGCTGGAACAAGGGGTGCCAGGAGCTGTGGGACACTGGGCAAGATGCAGGCAATACCTGCCAATACCTCAATACCTGCCAGAGAAGGCTCCAGCCTCCAGAAATGGGGCTTTTAAGGAGCAGTTTGAAAGAAAACAATGAAATGGCTTTGCTAAAGTCCACAGAAAGAACCTTTCATGTTGGGACTAGAAAGTACAGCACATTGTGTGCACTCCTCCCTGCTGCCTGAGTGCCTCTGCTCTTCCCGCTGGGCTGGAAACAGCTTTGGGAAGTAGGAAGGCTTTGGGTTACCTCCAAACCGCAATGTTCCATCTTTCTACACGTGGTTTGACTCTTTCTTAAATAACTAAAATGCCTTTTGGAAACTGAACAAAACATGCACATACTGTTTGGGGATGGGCAGGGTGGGAAGAGGCTTTCTGGAAAGAAAGATAAGGTAACCCACCACAGAAACAATATGATTGCTTCAAGCTGAACAGTGCTGGAAGTTTTAGCCAAAATGTGGAATTTCAGGTAAATGTAATTGTTCCCTGGCAATTGAATTTAAACCCATTTGTCCTCCCATTTCAGTTTAAACACCTGAAGATATTGGGTAGGAGAGCAATATTGTGCTTTAGAAGCTTTTGACATTTGTGGTTTTGTTGTTTACAGTCTATTAAGAATAGAGCTATTAAGAATATTCTACTAAGAATAGTCTGTTAGGAATAGTTTAGCTATAAAAATAAAGACTTTTGAATGCATTAGGAAAAAACCCCAAGAAGCAAGCAAGCAGCTTCTCTGAAAGAAATCACCAGCAGAAAATGGCTGCTCTTGTTCCCGGATAGTGCAACACCTGGCCTGCTGTGGGCTCCACAGAGCTGGATGGGCTTTGGGATGTGCAGCACATGAGGTTGTGCTGGAGATGTTGACCCCAGGCAAAGAGAAGAAAGAGGTTTCTATAGACTTTGCTCTGTTCTTGCTTTTTGCAGCGGTAAGAGCTCACCTTGGAACCAAACCTTCCCTTTCTTTGCTCATGAGAAAACAATCACCTGTTTGTTTATTGCTTTACAGTTCAAACAGACGCTGATAACACTGAATTCTTTTGTTGTGAGTCTAAGTGGTAAAAGGGAGTAAGTTACCACACGCACATTCCTGATTACATTCATAAATTCATATGGTTCAACAAGACGGCTTTTTATACCGAGTTAAAAACAAAGAGGAGTTTAAAACCAAGATCTTTTGACCTGAGTCAGAACTACCTGTAAATACTTTCCAAGGTATTTATTTCATAAGCAATTCTCTTTAAACATATTACACAATGACTTTTGTTCCTAAACACAGTGGATGACATCTGGAAAAGGGAAGTATTTGGTCAGCTTCTTCACAACCTTTCTCTGTACAATCTATGCACGTTCTGAAAACATGAAAAAACGCCTTACAATTAAACATGCCTTTTGGAACTATCTCTATGCTCGAACATAGGAGCACAAATACAGTAACACTAAAAAACCCACATTCGTTTGTTACCCCTTTGTAATTCACTTGGTCTCCTGTAATATTTTAAACTATTTGTTGTTGCTGATTTTTTTCTGTTCTTACAGACCCCCCTTTTAAATGTCTTCAGTTCTTTGCTGAGTGCTTTACAAAGAGAGAACCCCCATTATCCACGAGATTAGAAGCAGTAAGGAGAAAATGATGGCCGCAGGGAGTAGCCCAGCGCCCCACAGAAATCCATTGCACACCACTGGCGCCGGCCCAGGCTCCCGGCAGTGCTGGTGTCTGCTCGCTGGAGCGGCACTGCTCCCAGTGCTCCCGGCCTTTGCTTCCAAAAGAAACCCAAGCTTCATTTAGAGCTGTGGCAGATACACTAGTTATCCCCTTATTCCTGCTTTTTTATTAATTCAAAATGCTTCCATGTGGTCCTGTTACAAAAGCAACACATTTAGTGCCTCCCTCCAAGCCTGGCTTTAGATAAAATGGGGTTAAATTGGGCTATTTTCCAATGCCTCACTTTCAGTTTTACTTGTCTTCATTTTCTTCCCTGCTCAACCACTTCATCAGCCAACTGCTACTGCATTCTGCTTTGGCCTCTGGAGATTTAGCAGTTCTGACTCCCAGCAGGTTGTCAGAAAGCATGAAAGAAGTTATCTTACCCTCAAAATCTGGCACAAAAAATGAGATGTTATTTCTAATTGTCTTTCTCGCTTTTACTTTTCCTCTCCAGCCCTTCGGGGCTCCCCTCTTCCCATCCTCCAGTTTCCCTTTCCCCCCCTGTGCTTGGCAGGGATCCCCGCTCCATTCTGCTGTTTCAATAGCTGGAGCTCTACCGCGCTTCTTGCCGTTCCCCCGCGCTGGTCAGCCGGTGCCTGATGCTGGATGGTGCTCCCCAGGGAAACACTACCTCACGTAAAGCTCCCCTCATTGCCCGCGTTAGCGTGTGGCCCGGCCATGGCGGGAGCTTGTGTGCTGCCATCTCCTCACAGGCAGTCTGTTCACGCCTCCATGACAGAAATAAACCAAGGCTAAATTACTGGGCAACAAAGCTGGCGAAGGGCAATGGAGCTGGTGCAGGGCCTGGAGCACAAGTGTGATGGGGAGGGCTGAGGGACCTGGGGGGTTCAGTGTGGAGAAGAGAAGGCTCAGGGGGGACCTGATTGCTCCCTACAAGTGCCTGAGAGGAGGATGGAGCCAGGAGGGGCTGGGCTCTGCTCCCGAGGAACAAGGGATGGGACAAGAGGAACCGGCCCCAAGCTGCACCAGGGCAGGTTTGGATGGAGCTGAGGAACAATTCCTGCCCCAGAGGGTGCTCAGGCATTGGAACAGGCTGCCCAGGGCAGGGCTGCAGGCACCGTCCCTGCAAGTGTTCACACAGCGTGGAGACGAGGCCTCGGTGCCGTGGGTTAGTGGTGGCCTTGGCAGTGCTGTTGGACTGGATGAGCCTGAGGCTCTTTTCCAACCCGGTTGATTCCGTGACTATGGAAGCCGGGGACGGAAGGCCGGCGTGGGCACGTCCTCACAGCTCCTTCCGCACGGCACCCGGCTGCGCCACAGCCGCGCTGAGCTACCAGGGGCAGCCCCCGCTCCGGCCAGGGCCCTGCGCAGCGCAGGCACCACCCCGCGCCGCTGGGTTATGTCCGGTACCGGGGGCCGCCGCTGCCGCTCGCAACCCGCGGGTCACCCAGGCCCCGGGGCCGCCCGCAGCTGCACCACCCTCCCCGCCGCCAGGGGGCGCGCTCGGACACGAGCCGTTGGGCGGAGCCTCCAGGAGCCGGCGGTGTGGGGCGGGGCCGGCGCGGGGCCCGCGGAGGCAGCAGGAAATGGAGGCGTGAGGGGCCGGGCGGGCCGGGCTCACCCGCGGCAGCGCGCACCGGGCCCCTCCTCAGCCCGGCCACGCCTCAGCTCGGCCCCCCTGAGTCCGGCCCGCCTCAGCCCAGCCCCGCCTCGCCTCGCCCTGCCGCGGGCCCGGCATGTGAGGCTGCCCGGCGGCGGTGGCTCCCTGCGCGGCTGGGCCGGCGCGGGCCCCGCACAGTTCCTCGCTGCCCGCAGGAGGTGAGGCCCGGCCCGGCCCTGCCCTGCGGCCGGCCCCCGCCCTGGAGCGGAGCGGTGGATGGGGCAGCGCGGCCGGCGGTGGGGACGATGCCGCGGAAGGAGCTGCCGCTGCCCGAGGGCTGGGAGGAGGCGCGGGACTACGACGGGAAAGTGTACTACATCGACCACGGCAGCCGCACCACCAGCTGGGTGGACCCCCGCGACAGGTGGGCGGCGGCGGGCGGGGATGTTTGGGGCCCTCCTCTCCCGCTCCCGGGGCCGGGGCCGGTCAGAAGGGTGCCCGCGGCTCCTCAGCGCGAACCTCCCTCGCTCCCAGGTTGCCCGGCCAGTTACTGCTGCCGTGCCTCGGCCCCAGCCTGGCTCCGCGGGAGCGGCGGGCAGGGCTGCGCTGTGTGGGTACCCGCGGCCCTGGCAGCGCGCTGGGCACCTGCCTGCTGCTCGGGCGGGGAGGGATGGAGGGAGCCCGGAGAGTTTTCCTGTTGTTGTTCACCTGCTCCCCGCCTTCTCTCCCGTCTCTGCTCTGCTCACGCGTTGCGGCTCTGCCCCGCGCGGTGCCAGCAGCGCGAGTGTAACGCTGCGGGCAGCGGCAGTGCTGCCGCCGGAGCCGTGCGGGGCGGGGAGCCCTCCCGGGGCACCCCACGAGAGTAGCGCTGGGTGGGGAGGGACTGACAAGGCGCGGTCAGGGGGTGTCCTGGGTTGTAGCCTGCAGCGTGGCCCACCTCTGCAGGCAGCTGCCGGTGAGCATGATGAATACGGAGGTCGTGGGCTGCAGGGTGTGTTTGTGATCGCCCCTGCCTGCCTCCTGCTTCTCAGCAGTTACCCCTTGCTCCGAGGAGCTCTTTCACTATTTTGCTGTCTAAAGAGTAAGAGAAACAGAAAACTGTCTACTGTTCAAGATCCAGGTCGCTTTTCCAGACATACTCTGTACTAGCATGCTCTGGTTCTATGCTGCAGGCAGTTAAGATAAGCTGCCGTACCGTAGCTCGAGCATGCTGGAAGCTCAGTTACTGGATCACTGTTGAAATCACAAGTTTCTAAATTTCACATTTAGTTCTCTGTTAGTTGATGTTCCCAGCCGCAGCAACTCAAAAATCTGTCTTGATGAGCTGTAAATTCCAGCTATCAGAATATGCAGTTGATTGGTGATGAATTTTACACCTTCGCCTATGTGACAGTGAGTGTTCCCCTTGTACAGGGCAGCTACTGTGATTCCCGAGTTTGGTTTCCTTTCTTCCAGCAGTCCCTCAAAGGGGCTTCCATGCTTCACGGGGTGTCAGTACTTTGCTTCTCTGCAGTTCTACTTGGATGTGTTTTCGTTAAGCAGGGAAGTGAATGATTGTCCAGTTTTGCAAATGTCAGTGAGGTTCTGCATTCCAGGAATAATCCTTGTGTGTACTGTACACAAATGTAACCTGCTGCTGGCCAGGGGCTTGGAACTCGTTTTGGGGCGTTTGTTTCAGGAATGTGATTGAGAAGGGCTGGTAAAATAGTTGTTTGAAGGTGTGTTTTGTAACCTTCCTGAAAGTCAATACAGGCTGAAATCAGGCATGCTTTCCTGGCATCTTGGTTTTGTTACAGAGAATGAAGACAAGTGACAAATCTAATAGGCCTAATACTGGTTTATAAAAATTCTTGTGTGTGTCCTTGGTTTGTGATTCAGAAAGGACAGAAATTACTCAATAGTGCCTTATTTACACATGTGCTGAGCTGTCTCAGAACCATTACCACTCATCACGGGTAAGGGAGAGCATTCAAACCCGTACTGTTTGTTGTACACATAGAAATACACCTTGAACACATGTGGCCCTGAGAGCTTTGCTTCTGAGTCACCTTCCAGTGGAGGTACCAAGAAAACAAGCTGGGTTGGACATTCCCCTGAAACTCCTCAAGGCTTTGAAGTGAGTGTTGGTCCCACACTAACACCTACGATGTGATACGGCACTTGCCCATCACCTGGGGGACTGTGTGCTTGTATGAGTTGAAACCCTGCTCTGACAGACAGGAAAGAAGTTTCTCTTGCACCTAATGCCTGCTGTCTAAGAAAACCAGCTAATGGGGAGCTTCTGATCAGCTTAAGTCATGAAATGACTGCTGCCTGCAGTAGTGAGCTTGGGTTTGCACAGTGATTGTTGAACTTTCAGTGTGTTTTAAATACTTGTAAGCCTTGTGTTTTACAACTCGGCGTTAAAACTGCTGCAGTGGAGAGGTTAGTCTGTGTGTTTGCTACAGTGCTTTCTGTGTGCTGTGCTTACACATCCTGTCTTTTACTCTGTGAAAAGTAATAAATATTAGGAAATGTGGCTGTTAATCTGCAAGAGGGATGTGGAGGAAGATGTATGGGCTAGGGTTTGCTCTGAACCCAGCTGCTTGTCAGTGGGACTGTACCTTTGTAATACCTGATCAGTTTATTCAGGGAACAACAACTGGTAGCTAAAGATAGGACACAGGACACACAGGTTTTAAACCTTCCCTAAATCTTTCATTCCAGGTTAATTTAGTGGAAATAAACATGAGCTGGGATACGCTCTAGCTTCAGGGCATGGGCTTGCCTGTTGTTCTTGCAACAGCAGTTGGTGTTAGGTTTGTGGTCATGCTGAGGCTGGGTTCATGGGCTGCTGGGAAGCCTGGCTGCAGACATACAGGGGGGACTGCAGCAGGGAAAGGGATGTAGGGAGTGAGGTGGTCTTGGACTGTGGAATCAAAAGCTGGGCTGGTGGATTTCCAGCCTTGATGTAGCACACAATACCAATCCTGCAGGTGGGCTGTCGGTAAGAGGGGCCATTAGACTTTGCCAGTAGGAAGTCACTGGCATGTGGTGGCATCTCACTTTCCTGTAAAGCTGACTTGAGTGATGTTCACATGCCTGAAGCCTTGACTGGAGCTGCTGCATGTCAGAGCACTTTTACCTCGTAATGCTTAAGGGTATAGTAGCCTTCAGGGCAGTGCTGGAAACCTGTGGAACTAAAGCATTTGGGGCAATCATCTAAAATTAAATCATTTGAAGAATTTTGTGACTTCACTGTTACTGTTCCTGTGGGATGGTGTAAGAAAAAAGAATTGTGTTACCTTGCAAAGTAGTTCAGGTTAAAAAGCTGTAAGGCAGTTCTAGTGATGAGATGGGAAAACAAAACAGCCCTGCTGTGGTTTGCTTTGTGTAAAAGAAAGCTGGTGTAGCTGACTTCTTTGTAGATTTGTTAATGTAATGAGAAATTAAACCTTACTGAGCTAGGGGAAGAAGTTTGTCATTCCTAGTGTTAAAAGCAAGCATGATCTTTGAGGTATGCACCAGTACATACCTTCTGGTAAAACATGCCACAGAGATGTCCCAGTGGCTTTCTTAGCACGGAGGGTGTGACTGCACCGTAACTGCTGTGCTGATGGCCAAACAGGATGTAAGGAAGGTATCTCTAAAGGTTAGCACCAGCTGCTGCTGCTGCTTAAACATCAGCATGAGCAACACTGAAACAACAGAGTACACCACAAGAGATTCCTGCTTTCAGCAGACATGAGGGTTAGAGGTGGGTTCTGGTGGGTGCACTCTCCTTGGGTTCTTTACGTTACTCTCCTTCAAACCATCCTGGAAGAGGATAGTTTTTTTCACTGCTCCTTGACTTTCATCCCAGAAGCTTCCTGGTTGCACTGAAGGTCTGGAGATGCCTGGAAACGTGTCCCACTCTCCACTGTTTGTGTTCTTGTTCTTTTCCTACTGCCATGGTGGCGTAAGGAGTTGTTTCTAGGTTATTTTAGATGGAGCTAACTGAACTTCTCATTTTACCCCATTCACTGGCCTCCCGTTGGGGGTGAAAGGTAGTGGAATAGGAGCACTCCTTGTTCCAAGTTTGGTGAAGCTACTGAACAGCAACAGATCTTTTCAGGTTTGGGAGGCAGAAGTGCCTCAGTTGATGCCCTTCATTTCTTGAATGCTGTTCCTGGTGTAAAGGATAGGAGATGTTTCTTACACAAAATCCCAGATTCTGCAGTTGCTCCCTGAAATTCCTTCCTACTGCTTATGGAGGTTTTTCCAGTGTGAAGCTCCGAAGTAGAGCTTTGGTAAAGAGAATTAGGGAAGAGATTTGCCAACGTTCAGGGCCATTATGTGCCAGTTTATGTACTGTCACATGTAGAAGACATTGTCCATTTAAAATAGAGCCATCTATTTACTCAGGAAGGTTCAGGTTTGCCAAGCCTGAGAATCTTGATAGAGAAGAGCTTGGCATGTCATACAGTGAGCATAAGAATGTAGCCATGCCCCTCTGGGTCTGCCTTCTGGACTTGATGTGAAATACTCCGAGTCTCCTCTGCAGTGTTCTGATCCTGAAGGTTTGTCCCCACTCTGCTCCATACACTTTGCCTCCAAGCTTCCTGTGTTCAAGATTTAGAAATGTGAGCATCAGGCTAAAATTTCCTGTGTAACTGTCCACTACGTGGATTATTTGCCTACAGCACAGCTCTCATCACTGGAATAAAGCTAAACATAGCTAACTTCAGTGTGGGAGTTCTCCAGAATAGAAGGGCTAGAAGAAGGGAGGGTGATGAAAAGCTGCAGGAATAAAAGGAGCTGTGCTTTTCTGAAGATGAAAATCAGTAAGCAGGAGAAGAGAGGGGAGTTCTCGGAGATGGAACATTTCTCTTCCCTAGATTTTCTTTCATCACCAGCAGCAGTGTAGGTCATGCAGCTGAAGTCTGTGAGTTTGATGCCTGCTGTTGCCTTTCCTTACTGATAGCTATCCAAACACGCTGTCATATGTGTGTGAACTGCTGCTTTCTCATCTTTACATTCCCCAAAATAGCTATTTCCTAAAGCACAGGCAGTTCAGTGTGTGCCCACAGAAGCTGGTGAGAACCGTCTTCAATGAGCACAGAAGCATGACAGAAACTCAGTCATTACAGTCACCTCAGTGCCATCTCTGGACAGGGTGTCTTCGTGTGTAGGACTTGAGCTGCTGTTAGTTTTATTTCACAGTAAATGAAAATGAACTGGTTTATCTAAGTGCTCATGTACAGTGAGACAAGGACAGCGAGTAAGATTCTGGTGACATTTGCATTTTATTTAATTTAGTAATATCAAGAGTCTTCCAAGATGCATTAACACAGGTTGCCCCTGGAGCTGGAAAGAAGTGACTGGAGCTGAAATCAGTCAGACCTCTTCAGTTATGAGAAATCAGTGGGTTTTCATAGAATCACAGAATCAGCCAGGTTGGAAAAGACCTTTAAGCTCATCTCATCCACCCGTTCCCCAGCAGTGCCAAGGCCACCACTAACCCATAGCACTGAGGCCTCGTCTCCACGGTGTGTGAACAGTTGCAGGGATGGTGACTCCAGCCCTGCCCTGGGCAGCCTGTTCCAATGCCTGAGCACCCTCTGGGGAAGGAATTGTTCCTCATCTCCATCTGAACCTCCCCATGGTGCAGCTTGAGGCCGTTTCCTCTTGTCCAGCTCTGTTACCCTTCTCTGGGCACTCCTCTGGGACTATACCTTTGCTCCTGAGGCTGGTGGTAGGGTGTATTGATGTCTTTGGAGCCTGCAGGTGTGCTTCAGAGCCAGTGTGCTTCCTTCCTTGGGTAAACTGGCTTCCAGCTGGGGAGGGTGGCTAGAAACAACAACGGTGGAGGGTGGCTTTGTAACAAGGCCATGGATGCTAAAGGTGTGGTACACACGTGTGTAGTGACAGAGGTCGTTGGCAGCGCTTTCAGAACTCCTGAAAGCACTATTTTATCTTGCTTCCCTATGGAACATGAAAAAAAACCTGTGAAGCCCTTTAAAGCTCAGCAGCTTTTTAATGTGTCTTGGGGAATTCCGAGTCTTAAAAGATCAGAATTGCTTTTGAAGAAATCTCAGTAAGTCATATTATTTAGAAGTATGTAGGTTAAGCTCCATCTTCTGCTCTGGCAAGGTCATCTTGCTCAGAAGAGCAGACCTTTCATTTTGGCTCAAAAACTGATGGCTTGTGAAGTCAGTGACACTTCTATGGACTGGAAATTCATTTGGCAAGGGCATCAGCGATTTCATCCCTATATAGGCCATGTATTTTCATATAGAAGCAGTTGTCTTCATCTCCATCCAGTGGAATGGCAGGAAATTGGCTGGTAAATCCCAGAAGATATGGGTATGGCTGGTGAGGGGTGGCTGCTGTGTTGGTGACCTGGGGTGGGTGCCCAGTGGTGTTGCTGATGGGGTACCTTGAGCTGCTGCTGCAGCCACAGTAAAATCCTGTGTCAGCACAGGGAGCACGGTCCAGGAGCTGCTCTGCATGAAAACTGCTATTTTGCTGTCTTGTTCCAGGCTGTGTCTGTTGTGCAGAATCCTGTGTGGGCACAGCCAGGCTGAGCGGGCGTTGTGGGAATGAAACTGGCTCTGGTGGCAACCCGGGAATGCTGCTGAGGGTGCGCTTGGGAAGCTGCCCCCAGGCACTGGACCTGGTCAGGCTGTGCCAGCCCGGCTGAGGTGTTCCAGAGCTGGAGGTGTGTAGCTTTGCCTTGTGATTCCTGACTGGATTTTCACCCCCTTGGAGCCCAGGTGTGGCCAGCAGCAGGGTAGGGCGTTTCCTAAATGTACAATTTGCACTGGTGTCCTCATAGCTAGCACAGTTATGGGAAGATGAGTTTGCAACAAGCTTTTCCATGTCTGAATCTGATTTTAAGTCCTCTAGTTTGTGCCAGAAAACTTGCTGAAAGACATCGGAAGACTTGTCCAAAAAACTGGCAAAAAAACTGTCCTCTTACCTCAGTTACTGGAGAAATCTATTAGTAACTGAGTGATCCACATTCTGTGCTCCTGAAGGTGGCTGCATGCTGCCAGGGCCAGGCTTCCACTCTTGGAGTACTGAGGAGTGTCACCACCCCACAGCATGTTCCTGCTTGCCTTGCAGTAGGCCCTGCTGGCCTGCCAGCACTGGAATGTGCTGGGCTCGGTTATGTCAAACTAGAGAGAACTTCAAGTATCTCTTTAAGGGGAAGAACTGGCTTGGGACAGCCTGGCTGATGTTCCTTCTGTGCAGGGGCTGCTGCCTGAACCTGCTGGCCTTTGTGCCCCACCAGCAGGACAAGTGCTAGCTGAATGAATGAAGGAGAGTGGCGGCAGCTAGGCAGAGTCAGGCGGAGGTGCGTACACCCCTGCTGATGCACACACATGTATGAGAGCTATGTAGATTGACCACTTCCTTGGAGAGAAATACTTCTTATGCTGGCTGACTGCCATTCCTGAGACCTGTTCAGTAAGGTGACGTGCTTGCCTTATGGTAATGAGGACTTAGCTTCAACTGCTCAAAAAAAACCCAGAGTTCTTGTTCCCAGAGCCTAAGGTTACTGTTCCCCCCTCCTTTTTAAGCTACATGCATTTATAATTGGCTGAACAAACAGCAGACAAAACTGCTCCCAATAGAATAATAACTGCTTTTCACTGCCACTCATCCAGTCAAGTGACATCTGGAAGACTCTCTGGGTAGTCACAGGAGGTTTGGTGTGTAACAGGAAGATGCAGAGAAGCCAAATCCTACAGCTGTCAGTGTTCTCTGAGTCTTCATGCTTTTGGATGGGTTCTGCTGCCTTGGCTTGTGCTCTGTTTGTGCTGGTACTCATGGCTTCCACCCCAGCCACAATGTTCTGCAACAGAAGTACCCACCACATTTAGAAAGCAGATGAATTGCGTTCTCAGTCTTACTGAGGTGCTGTGGGGATTAATTAGTTCTGACAAAGTGCTTTCTGGCTGGGATGTCAAGCTGATGTTTCAGGACTAATGGTATTGTTCAGTGGAACTCTTTAGTTCTCCACAAATGCCTAATCACTCTTGTAGAAGAATTTACTCAGTGGAGGAAAGCTTTATTGATTTAAAGCATGCAATAAACAGCATTGATTTGCAAGAGGCAGCCATTCATATCTGATCCATGCAGAGCTGAGATGGAAGGTGGGAGTGAAAGTTACTGTCCCCACACAACTGTTTTGAACTGTGACCCTGAAACAACTAGCAAATTTCTCCTATGTGGCTTGCAACTGCCTTAATAGCCTTGTACTCAGAGCAAGGGTAGCCCCCTGCCAAGGAGAGGACTTTCGTGTTTCATCCCTCACAGCCCTACTACAGGATGGCCTGCAGAGGCGCAGCAGTGGCCAGAACAATCTTCTGGACCCTTACAGCTGCCCATGAAGACATAGGGAGCCTCAGAAACTGCTCTGTGATGCTGTGCTGGTGGGTAACTTGAAGGGGATTTTGTTATTGCCAGGCAGAAGTTGTGATCTCATGTGACAGCTGACCTCTGCAGCTGCCAGCAGACAGGCTGGTGCCCCACTGAACGGGGTGTCCCCTGGCCATGCAGCCCGCAGGCCACCCAGGCCATGAGCCCTGTGGCATGTCCTGCCAGAGGCTGGGCAGCTTGGCCCTAGCAATCTGTTAGACCATGGCAACCATGGCACTGGCCTGGGAGTGAATGGGAAGAGTCCTCCTGCTGACAGCTTCATCCTGGATGCCTGAAGTTCTCATAGTTGGACTGTTTGAAAGATTACGTTTTGGAGCTGCTTATTCACATTATCTCAAAGGGAATTTGGGTGGGGATGATAATGGAAAGTATTTGACTGTCACATGTGATGCAGATCTGCAAATTATCCAGTCTGTTTCCTGTGAAGTATCTGGGCTTGGGTGGCCTGTCTTGGGTGGTGCTGGGGCAGTCAGCCTGATCCAGGCTGCAGAGAAGCTCATAGTAACCCCCTTTGGGAAGTGAAGTTTATCATACTCATGTGGTAGCCTTGCTGGGAGCTGCTGAAATGCCAGGGAGGAGATGTGGTATGGCATTGCGAGTGGGGCAGCACCCCAGGAATGGGGTGGGAGTGGGGCAGTGGCTGTCCTGTGCTGGCAGGGCATTGCAGCAGTGCTCCTGGGTAATGCTTGCCCCAATGCTGCTGGCCCTGAGATGCTCAGCCTGTGTGCTGCCTGGTGCACGGGGGCTGATGAGGATTGCTGAGGCACTCTGTGCCCTGCATCTCACATCACTGATGTGGATGTGACAGTTGTGCACACAGGGGAAGGTCCATGCTCAGGTAGTGATGCTGCTCTGGTTTCTAACTGTCAGATTGTGGCAGTGCTCTTTAGACAGGCTTCTGCTGAGCAGCCCCTGGCTCCTCAGCCATCTGATGTGACTTTGATTCAGCCCTCTGCTTCCTGCTGTTTGGATGGGAAGAGAGAGACTCAGGTACCTTTCTTCGAAAGGTCTCTGCTGCAGCGTCTGTATTCTTCCTAGGATTCCTCTAGATGTTCTCTGTGACTGGTGGAGTGATGCTAATGATGCAGCTTCATTTGCTGCTGCAGCTCTGAATTAATTCCTGTCTAGCAGGGATAGAAACTTTTCTCAAGGGAGAACTTCCTATGAAAAGGAAGTATTTTAAGGGAAAATGGTAAGGCTTATCTAAATCAGGATGACCTGTTATGTGTATAGCATTCCAGATGAGCTTTTCAGATTGAATTTGTTTTAACAAAATAGTAATTAAAAAAAAATCCTTCATATGAAAACCATTTTTGTGTTGCCGTTTTTGGCATGGGGAAATCAAATCAGCACTTTGAACAGACTGTTTTGTTGGAGCATGTATGTGGTGATGCTCATTTCTTGGATTAGTGGTGTGTGTTCATCCTGCAGAGAACAAGGAAGCTAAACTCCCCTGTTGAGTACCTCAGTGAACATTTCTCACCATCTGATCTCTGTCCAGTTGTCAGTTCACCCAGTTGATGGGGTTTTTCTGGAGTTCCTTGAGGTTATCTCCACATGCAGCTAACCTAAAGAGCCTGTCAGCAAGCCAGGCTTGTAGTTTGTCTTATGTCACTAGTAAGTATTTCATGCCACAAGAGCTAAGCATCAAAGTTCAACAGTCTTTGCCTTGGTGGGTCACTGACTACTCAGTTCTTACCTGCACACACACATGAGGCTTTGGGCTATTTAACAGCAAATTCTTCAAAAGTAAGCTTTCCAGTAATCTAGAGATAGGCAGATTTGCCTGGTGAAGAGGCTTCTTTACAGGCCTCAGTGGGTATTATTCTGTCTTATTTTAATCTGTATGTGCAGGAGGGTGAAATGTGAGGGCTGCTGCCATGGCCCCTGGCTTTATGTGGCACTTCTAACCTTTTGCTTTGTTTGCTTTTTCAATTTGAATGTAGAAGCTTCCAGATTTAACTTCAGTCTAGGCTGTCAAATAGCAGTGGTATCTTTTCAGTTGACATGGCCTGTAGTTCTGAATAAAGGTAGTTCCATTGTCATATGTCATCTGTTCATTTTTCATAGACTATTGTATGGCATTGCTAGTTTCTTATGCAGCTGGCTCACTACTAGTTCAGTTTAGAAGGTATCTGCCATCATAGAATCATACAATGGTTTGGGTTGGAAGGGACCTTAAAGGTCATCCAGTTCCAACCCCCTGCCACAGGCAGGGGCACCTTCCACTAGCCCAGGTTGCTCCAAGTGCCATCTGACCTGGCTTTGAACACTGCTGTGGTCTGTGCTTGATGCTAAGGGAGGCATAACCTGAATGTAAATACTTAAAGCACATGTTACTTTCTTGCCTGAGGTTTTCTGCCCCTTGGGCACTACTCTTCTCTTCCTTCTGAGGATTTCTTCTTAAGGAAAAGAATGTATGGGGGCAAGGGGAGGGGTGTGGGGCAGAGGAACCTGGCTTGGCCACCTGCAGAAGAGTTGCATGGATAAAAATCTCAGTTTGAGGAGCCAAATTTGCAACTGAACTGTCAAAGTCCTCTACTCAGGCTTGTTTTCACCGAGCCTTTGTAAATGCCACTCTTTTCCCTATAGCAAATGTCCTGTGTTGAGTTTTCTCATCTTCATTCTCCATGTGTGCAGCAGTCTTTAGCTAATATCCATAGTGCTTCCTGTTTTATTTTCTGTCTGCTTCCTGGATACAGTTCTGAAAGTTGTGTTGCATCTTCAGTAGGTCCGATGGGCTGGTGGTCCCTTCACGTGTGGTCACTAAGGGTTTTGAGCCCAGTGCTGTGGTGGTTGTTCCTTCCCATCAGGAACAGATCCCTTGATTACTGGAAGATGACATGACTGCAGATGAACATGCTGAGTTCACAGCCTGGTTTAGACCTGTGACACAGAGACTACTTGGGGGTGGGAGGGGTTGGTCTTGTGTCAGGCCATGTCCCGTTGTGTCTCGTGGCTGCTGCTAGAGCCCTTGTGCTCTCAACCACAAGGCAGCAAGATGGAGCTGGGGCATGACAGCTGCTCCCATGCTCTGAACAGAGCCAAGTGACACCGGGTCCTTGGAAAAGGGAGGCAGCTGGTGCAGGCAGCTCCCTGGGGTTGAGGGGTTTGCTGTGGAGTAACAAACCAAGTGGTAACTCATACCCATAATCCTTCTGCTAAGAAGTCTGCTTGGGACACTTGCTTCTGATGGAGTGCTGCATGGTGTTGTTTCTTTGCAGTCACATTGATTACAGAATAGATTTGCAAACTAAATCATTTTAACAATGACCTTTAAAGGCATCATTGTTTGAATGACTTCCTGGGAACAGCTAGGCAGGTATGTGCAACACCTTGGAATGACAGTAGCGTCTCTTACTGGAAGTATTGAAGGTGGGCTGAAATAATGCTTTGCTCCAGCTGCCTCGTTCTTGGCCTGGATACCTGAAGAAAGCTGTAGGGAGTAATGGACCAATTAAGGAATTTATAGTAAGTCTTACTGTTTCTGTTGCTTCCTAGGTGCTTATGGAGGGTTTACTTCCACTTAGCTGGTGGTTTTTGCAGTTGAAGGCAGGCTGTTGACCTGTCATTCCCTGCCTTTGTGTTCCCAGCTCTGATGCTCAGAGCATTCTTCTTTTCCAGTGATTGTTGCTTCTCCTTTCTCTCTCTCAAGCTGTGTAACACTGCTGCTTAGTTCCCTTATGGCCGTGCTTGCAGGCTCTGCAAAGCCTTTCATAAAGTAAGCTTTTTGCCTGATGAGAGAAAGAGGTTTAGAGGTTTTTAGAGTTTAGAAATACACTGTGGATAATGGATTCCAAAAATGCAAATTTGTTTAAGCAACTCTTTAAAAAGGAGGGAGGGAGGAAGGAATTGCAGATTAAAACCTGTGTTTATATACACGTAGAAGCTGGAGGCAAAGCAATCCATTCATAAATACACAATAGGATTTATGTCATGGAGAGAAGTGGTACATGCATATTCATGTGTCATTTGCAAATCCTTTAGCGATTAAATACTTTACTCCAAACTCTACAACTAAATAACCTTCTTGTTGAAATGGGATGTCCAAAGGCTCTAATGCTTCTCCAGTGGAAAGGAAGGGCTGGCTGGTGTAATAGATCTGATACTCTCATTTTCAGTCTGTTAATAGGTTTTTGGTGTGCTTTGGGCATTATTTTATTAGGATGATCAGTAAGTCTTGAACAAAACATGGAGACTTGCAAGAAATACTGTAACTCTTACCATGCTAAAAGGAGCAAATAGGCTTGGAAACTTGTTTTTTTTTTTCAACTGATTTGAATGTCAGACACCTTTGTCTAAGCTTTCATATCCTGTAGGTAAGGAAGGAGGCAGATGGATAAGAAAGCTTGGAGTGCTGATGCCTGAAAGTAGCCTTTGTACAAGTGAAGTGAATTGCCTTCAAAGGATGCAGCCTCAGCTCTTCATGTAACAGTAAAAAATGAATGTGAATGCACTGTTGCTGATGCTTTTGGTTTTCGAAAGCTTTAAAGTGTTACAGACAAAGTATACACCTTCTAATGACAGCAGGAGGACACTCCTATAAGAACTGTTCCTGCCACTTGGGTGGCTGTGTGGTGAGTGCTCTGTAGCAGTGCAGTGTTTCTGGGCACGGTGAGGTGATGCCCTTAGATCAGTGACTGAATGAGCCTCTGCAATAGGATGACAACTGAGTTCAGTGTATGCCTCCAGTGCCACCGTGTTAAGATGAGGTTGGAACTTAAAATGCTCCATGCCTGCCCCCACCTTCCTCGGGTCCTTTCACAGCTGGAATTAGCAGGTTCACAGGCCTCTGCCTGTGCAGCGGACTGTGGCCAGGTAGCACTGCCCTCTGTGAGCTGGGTGTTGCTATATTGCTATGCCGGTTACTGAAGAACCATTTTTTGGGGGGGTTAAATTTCTGCTCAGTTTTTAAAACTAGGCCTAAGCATGTTCAGTTGCATCAGCGTAAATTCCCGATCTGGGAATTTCCCTTTGAGAAAGCTGTAGTTTATTCTTTCATTTGGACCATCACAAAGTGTTACTGCGTTCTTCGTTCTTCTGTTGTTCCTGATGGGTCATTTTGGAATTGCTCCTTTTTGAGCAATTGAGCTTTATGAGCTATTCCTGCTTTGCACAGCAGTTCCGTGTAGGGAAGAATATAAACTACATCCGTGCTGGATGGGGAAAGCCAGCAAAGTTCTCGTGTTCTTTCTTCCCCACTGAGGTTAGTCCTTCTTTGAAAGCTGTGTGGTCTGATTTAGTTTTCCTGCTCCTGTTTTGTAACAGCCCACTGCTGGGATGCTTGATTGAACTGAACAAGAGAACAGGGCAGTGCACTCTATTCACTAAGGACTGGGTATGCATTTTTGTGGCTGTAACAAATTGCCCTTTCAGTCCTGCTTCCTTGTTGTTCTCATTTGGTCACAGGTAGGTTGTGCTCCTCGGTGATCAGAGCTCTGCGTTGCCTGTTGCTGTCTCATGTGGTGATGGGGGGGGCATGTAGCAAAGGTGATGTCCCTTTGGTGCCTGGGGGCTCTGCTGTACAAAGCTGAGCTCAGTCGATCTGAAATCATGTTTCCAGGTAACTGTGAAAAGTTGCTTTTACAATGAGCACTGAGAGTTTGTTGTTGTCTGCCATGTCAGAGCACAGTGTGCCTGAGCTGTGGCTAGTAACAGGAAGGGATGAGAAGCAGTACTGGGTACCTGAAGAATGTGAATTGGTTTAGAAAAGACAAAATAGGGGTAAACAAACCCAGTGTGTCTTAAACCGACCCCTGAGTGGGTGACTTCTTGGCTTTATATGATGGACACTACCACCCTTGTAGCAGCCTTCCAGTATCTAAAGGGAACCTGCAAGGATGCTGGAGAGACACCCTTCATCAGGGACTGTAGTGCTAGGACGAGGGGTGATGGGTTCAAAGTGAAATGGGAAGTTCAGGTTGGATATGAGGAAGAAGTTCTTCTCTGTGAGGGTGGTGAGGCACTGGCACAGGTTGCTCAAAGAAGTGGTAAATGCTCCATCCCTGGAAGTTCAAGGCCAGGTTGGGCAGAGCCTTGGGTGACATGGTTTAGTGTGAGTTGTCCCTGCCCATGGCAGGGGGCTGGAACTGGGTGATCTAACACTAACTCTTCTGTGATTCTGTAACACTTTCCCCATGAAGCAGTTGAGATGCAGGCAGGGCAATGGCTGGTGTGTGAGACCTGATGTTTCTGATTATTGCGAGGCTGTATGAGCTGGTTTTATGCCAACATCTTGTATTATATATTAATGAGGGAAAATATAAGAGATCAATTTCTTAACAAAGTTGTCTTATTAAATGAGCACTGCTCAGGGGGAGGCTGGATGGGATGTGAATTTCATTCTTTTCACCCTGCATTTTACTAACCAGAAGTATTTGCCTCTGGATCCCTCTCAAAAGAGCGCAGTGAAACACTGCTTGCAGTATTGTCACCACTGGTACATTTGCTGATGAAAAAGGCTTTGCCCTAGAGCTTGGTTGTGGTTGAAGTGTACCATTTAACCCTGCCCTGTTGTGGCGGTGGGCTGCAGCAGGCTGAGAAGCAGCTGACCTCCCTGCTATGGAGGTGGGTGTTCTCAGCCCTGGTGCACATTTCTCTCCTCACTGAACTGGCTGGCACACAGAAAACTGCTCCCTGCTTTCCTGGCACACTTCCTGCTGCTGCAGTTAAGTTGAAGTCGTCCAAGGACTGCAGCAGGGACCTGTTGCATGGCAGTGACCTTCCTGCTAACTAGGCTTCCCTGGAAGCCCTGGCTTGCACCTGAGCAGCAGTGGATGCAGTGGTGCTGTGCCTGGCACTGCAAGTGCTGAGGCAGCCCTCTCCTTTGGAGTGTGCCTTTCAAAGCGGACAGCTTAAATATCAGACTGATGCTTTCTCAGTGCTGTGGGCTGTAATTTCATCTGCTACAATGCAGTGAAGGTGACACCTTAAAAAGGTATGTGCTTCTTTCTGTGTGTCCTCTCTGTACCTTCTGCATGCGCAGCTGGAGGCATGGTTTTCCCTGCCTGTTGGCCTTGCTCAGCATGTGGCTGCTCAGAGCAGAGCAAAGCACTCAGCATCTTTCTCTGAAATGCTGTTAGAATTTCAATGTCATGTTCCATTCATCCCAAGCACTGCAGTTTCTGCAGTATTGCTCTCCTCTGTCTTCTCTGGTCTGGAACAGTAGAACCATCTGTTTATGCCATTGATTTGGCAGTTATTAGAAGGACTTTGATAAAGGACATTATGAATGGAAAGTGAAGGCTTCTGGCAGTTAGGTCTGGTGGTTTTAATAGTTCTGCAGATTCATCACCGATTTTGGAACCTGATAGCACGTTCTCTGGGTCAGCCTGGAAGTTAGCTTAGAGACAAGGGCAACAGGAGGATGTTCTTTGCCAGAGAATTCAGGTTGGGCTTTGCAGATAAGCTGAACTGTGAATGATTTATTTGGCTGAGCTGATGCAGTAAGTTAATGTGCATGCTGAGAAGTCTGCATTGATGCTACAGATCAGGGTTTGGGTAGAAATGAAGAAAATGGATAATACAGTGAAACTGACTGGCAGTTCAGTCAGGTGCTGCTGGTGAAGTGGTATTCAGTTAAGCAGCAAACTTCAAACCTGTAGTCTCTTGTGATGGCTTGCTTAAGACCTCATGCATGGTGCTGTAAAGCACAGTGTCAGCTGCATTAAACACAGCTTTGAAAAAGAGGGGTGGAAAAGAATAGCTGAGATACTTCAGGTAATGCTTTAAGCAACAGTGATGGTTGTATCATGAGAGCTTCAGTGGGTTACAAACAAGCTACAGTGAGACTAGAGGAGGCAACTGGTGACTTGCAGAGTGCTTGGCACCATTTGGTTGGAGAGCAGCACACATGGTGTGTGCACCCGCAGTGCTCTGGTTTCCACAGCACTTCCCACCTCTTGCCTGCTTTAGCATCACCTCAGGGATCTTGCTACAAATACTCGTTTTCCTGGGGAAGACTTAAAATGAGATTTTACTGATTCAGCTGCTGCTTATCCTTTGGCAGCTCTTAAGGCTGCAAACCCTTTCTAACAGTGTTAGCCAGCTATTATAGGGTTTGGGTTGTGTATAGAGAAGACTGGTTTTGAAGCAATTTGTGTTTCAGAGGCTTGCTCTCCGAGTTTCAAGGCAAGGTCCTGTAAGCTAACTGGAGATGGGCACAACGCACATGTGTACAGGAAGACATCCTGCTCTGGAGTTTGACATATCCTGACACCTCCTTGTGGAGGTGTTACCTTGAAAATCCCGTGGTGCTGATTTCAGTACTCAAATTTGCAAGCACTTCCTCAAGTGAGCAAGGTGGGTGTATGAAGGAGCTGAACGCAACTGAGGTGCTTGGCTCTTAAGCATGGCTTTTGGGGAAGTAGTGTTGCCTCTTGTCCTATTCCTCGGGGAAAGGCAAGGTGTGCTCTGGCTGGTGGCCCAGGTGACACAGGGGCATTTAATACCCCACAAGATCATCTCAGGAGTTAAATGTCTTGTGCCTTAAAGCCCCTGCAGATGCTGTGACTTGTCTGTGAGGTTGCTGTACCAGGACAGCATCAGGGTATCTGCACCATCTGCTTCTCACGGTTGCACACCCTGCGTTGAAAACAGGGAGCACAGATACCCTGCTCCAGACAAGCAGGTGCTGGGGTTGAGATGGGATAAAGGTATGATTTGCTGCTGTACCTTGCTAGGTCTGTTGTGGTCTATGAGGTTTTAAGAGCTTATTTTGACCAGCTCATGTTTTCCAAGCCAATCCTGATCTTAGAATTGGTGCCTTATGCTGCTTCCCCTGACGTGCAGGGAAGAGAAATGTGTGAAAATGGAGGTGGTTTGGCTTGATTCATTATGAAGCCCCTAAATAATACCTTGTACTTACGCACAAATGCTTAAAATCCTTCTCTCTTTTAGAACTAAAGTTAAATTACTGGGCTAAATAGCAGTGCATTGAAGGTAAAGAATAGGAAATCAAGTGCATCCCTTTGAAAGCATAGCATACCGTATAGGTATATGATTCCTTAGGATAGGGCTTTCCGTAGGATGGGGCATGCTATGGCTATGAAGCCAACTGAATTAAGGGGGTAAGAGCTCACCTGCGGGTAAGGTTGCATATTTGGGAGGCTGAAGGGAAATCATCAGCAGAAGAAATTCTTTTAACAATTACCAGAAACATCCATGAAAAACATGGCTATAGCTCTCTGGTTTTACATCAGCAGCACCCAGACGCTTTGGTGATGAGTACAGGGATGAGAGCAGCCAGCTGAGGTGCTGGGCACAGGTAGGTGCAGGCAGCCCTGTGGTTTGTTCTGTGCCACTTGCCATGAGCCTTTGCTGTTGCTGCAGCGTGGAGAGAGCCCTGCTGTGCTGCAACCCTATGCTGCTGGGCATCCCCTGGTGCTCTGCACAAAGTCCTGTGGCACTGGATCTGCCCCACTGTGTGCTGCAGCCCTTTGCTGCGCAAAGCTCCTGTGGCACTGCCTGGCATCAGTGAGAGCAAGTCGGGCAATAGTAAATGAAGACAAAGTGGCTGAAGGGGAGAGACAGCATCTGTGATGTGCCATGGTATTATCTGCCTGGCCAGCACAAGGACAGGGATGTCCATCTGGCGGGGGGCTTGGTGGTGAGGAGCGGCTGCTGCCATAGAGCTGAGGTCCTGCCAGAGTGCCAGGGCCCTGCTGCTGGCATTGGACCTGGGACAGCCACACTGTGGCAGAGCTGCCGAGCTCTTTGTCTTCACAGCCCTTCACCTGCACTGCTGCTTTTTCCATGCTAACATCACTCTTACAGAATATGGCTTAAATATTATGCTGTGCTCTGCTTTTGGATGCTTGGAGTGGTAAAAGAGGGAATAGGGAATTTAGATGTGGGGGGAGTATCTGTGCGGTGGGGGCTCACATGCAGCCAGTCAGGCTCTCCAGGGCTCAGCTTTGTATTCAGATGCGCTGGCCTGCGAGCTGCAGACATTCCAGATACTTGTGTTCATTTTGGCTGTATCCAGGCACGCACTCACAAAGAGCAAGATGCGTGCAATGAAGTATAAATCCCGTCCTCTAATGACTCAAAGCACTGTTGTGTGCACATACATGCTTAACAGATTGTATAATTAGCTGGCTTTGTAAGCATGCAGCATGTATGATTCCTCGGTAGTTATCTAGAAATCTTGCGTGGTGTGGGGAGTGTCTGCAGGTCCAGAAAGCTTCTTGTATCCATGTGGGCTGCCCTCCTGTGCCCGCAATAGGAGAGGGGCCTCTCAGGCTCAGCACCATCATCTCTGCCTTCCCCCTGAGCCCTGGGCCGGCACCAGCTCTTCCCCGTCGGCTGCTGGTGCTGGGCTGCTTTGGTGGCTGCTGCAGTGGTGTGTGGGGCCAGGGCGACAGGGGCTGTCCCTAGAGGCAGCCTCCGTGCTGTGCCTTGGGCTCACCAGCCATGTGAAGCATGCTTTAGCATGCACAGGGTGAGTGACGGCTACAGCTCTTAGGCCGTGAGTGCGACGGGGCTTTGGCCCAGGCTGCAGCCTGTTTTCCTATGAAATATTTAATTCAGAAACGTTCACCCTGGAGCCTCACTGCAGGGTTGCCCTGCCGCTGCAGCACAGGCACGGCCGGGGCTCCTGGCGAAGCTGCTGCAGTGCTGTGCCTGCTGTCTCCTGGCAGAGGTGTTGCTGACCCCGGGAGCTGCCTGCGAGCAGCAGGGTTTGCTGGTGCAGAGGAATGCGACAGGTTGTGCCGGTGGGGTGGGAACACGCAGCAGGGTCCAGGCCTGCGTGCTTGGGATTGCACTGGAGCCGGGGAGGAGCCGGCAGGGAAGAGAACATGACCTTGAAAATCCTTATCGAGATGAAAAGGTGCAGTCAGCGAGCACATTCCTGCGCAGCGCAGCGCTGCCCGCCCGGCTGACAGCAGCAACAAACAGCTCCTTGTGCTGGCGGCAGGGGATGGCTGCAGCGGGCAGTGGAAGGGTGTCTGCTGCTCCCCGGCAGGGCTGGTGTGGTCTAAGGGGGTGTGTAAAGCTAAGGGGCCAGCTTCTAAAGTTGTTCAGTTATAAGCAGTAATGAGCGTGAAGGCAGCAGCAGGGCAGAGTCTGGCAGCTGAAGAACACACGCCACTGGAGAGGACCAGTTTTAATTATGATTCCATGGCAGATGAAGCTCATCAACCAGTTTGGTACCCAGAAACGTGGTGAGCAGCCAGACAGCTCAACAGAACCAGCCAGGGCGTTGTGGTTTCCCCTAGTGCTGTTTCTGTTCCTGACACTCCGCCGTTGCTGGCACTGTGCTGCCTGCCGCGTCCTGCCTGTCTCCTGTGAATTCATGCACAGGAGAGCCTGCCTGCTCCTCTGGTGTGTTCCTGAATGGAAGCAGCTTGTGGGAGGGCCTGGAGGGTGCATTTGGGAGAGCAGAGCTGCTTGACTGGAAGAGGAGCAAGGAAAGGGTGCGTGGGATGGGAGGTGTGAATGATGGGTTTAATGGGAGTGACAAGCCATTAGCCTGGCTCAGTTGCTGATGTCTGTGCTGTGGATCTGACACAATTCTCCCTCTCTCCCCAGCACTAGCACATGTCCTTGTGCAGTTGTGCTGATTCAGGTTAAGAAACTGCATTGCCTAGAAACGGATCCTCTTTTAAAATGCTTTTTGAGTGCATTTAATCCTGAAGCACATCGCATGGTACAGATAAAGCAACCCTTGTAGTGAAAAAAATAAACAAACACTTACTGCTCCGACTATGAATGTGCTTTGAGACGATAGATGCTGTGTTCCTGAAGAAATCCAAGTATCACTGGAGCTCGACTGTGACTGGGGCACTTCTGTTGCTGACACTGTCCTACAACTCTGGGAGCAGACACTTAAATACATAGTTTTTATGTCTTGACAAGGATAGAATAAACCCTATCTCTTTCCCCATGGCTCTGTGAACTTACTCTTTGTGCTGCTTTTGTTAGAGTAATTTGGGTGTTTCCAGTCTCTCTCAGATAATTCCTTTCTAAATTCCTAGTGTAGAGCATTTTTGCAAAAGCCTTGTCTCCCTGATCAGCTTCTGATCCTTCTCAGTTCTGGGGGGCTTGGGGGTGTGCTGGAAATGTGGCTGTGTGCTGATGGTCTTGGAAGTCTGGGTTTAGGTGCTGTGGAATGGTGTGGCCTCTGCTCACTCCTGTGGCTGGGGCAGGCTATTAGTTGCAGTGTGAAGACTTGTCTCCCAGTTGAATGAGCTGAACTGGCTTCCCTGGGACATGCAGTGGGTAGTCTTGTGCTCTGTGGAAGCAGCATTTGATCCTGTGGGTGGTGGAGTTGTCAGAATTCATAGGCTGTCATGTGCTGAATCCAGATGGGTTACAGAGGTGGTGCTGAGTGTCCAGGGCCTGCTCCTGGGCGCAGCAGGGGATGCTGTGAGCACACCACTGCTCCCAAAGCTGGTGCACTTGCTGTAGCAGCTGCTTTGTGAGGCTGAGCTCAGTGCTGTAACCCCAGCTGCTTGGTTTTGATCAAGATGAATACGACATCTTTGGGTTTTTATCTTTGAAGTTTTTCAGATGTAAGGCCAGGTTGAAATGCAGTCTGTTCATTGTGATTCACTTTCTGTGCTGCTTCAAATGGATCAATTGCTCTGGTGGTACTGAAGCTGGGGTCTCTTCAGAGACATGAAGGTGACTTTTTAGGCAGGCTGTTACTATAAACCTTGAAAGCGCTGGTAATGAAGCAATAACCCTCAGGCAGTTACAAGGAAAACTGAGGGGTATGGGCTGTTAAATGCTCATGTGCCTGCATCTTTGCAGTGCAGAGCTTGTGACCTGGGTTTCTGGGCAGGGAGCTGCCTGCAGCACCGCCAGCTTGCTCTCAGCTTGGCTTGGCAGAGTGCTGGTTGTCTTCTCACAAGGACCAGTATCTCAGGCACTTCACACGGGTGTAGGAGGTCTTGTATGTTCCATCAGCTCTGTAACGCCAGTGGCGAGTGGCCAGTACTTTGAGCTGGAACTCTTTCCTGTACATGGGTGCCAGTAAGCTTATGATGCCATCGCCGAACCCAGCATTCATCTTCAGGGGCTACTCTCATTTTTAGTTTGTTCTATAGAGGTTGCAGTCTTGATTTCTTTTGTCTGGAATAGTTCTTTTATGTGAAAGATTTCAAAGTATGTTTTATTGCTTCTAAAGGAATTTAGAGCAGCTAACTTTGCTGTCAGCAGCCAGTAATCTTTCAAGGCTCAAATGAGCTTTGGACATCTGTTATATGAGGGAGAAGTTGGGGTGGGAGAAGTAGAAACACAGCCATATCTAAAGTGTTCTTAGTGACCTTTAGCAGAGCATATTGGAAAAAGGAAGATTGTTGCTTTGGAAGGAGGTTCCTGTGCCCTCTTCTCATACATCGAAGTTAAATAGTAGCTAAATACTAATAGTAAGACTATGTAAGGTGTGTCTGTGATACATACCTAGATCATGAAGTGTGAGCAGCAGTGATGAAGTGGTACATGTGCTGAGTCTTTGCTTCCACATGTGCATTTTGAACTGAGGAATCACTACAGTGACAAGCTTTTGGTACCTCTGTAGAGGTCTGTTGGACACTAAAAGCATGATACACTGAATTAGAAACTTGGTTAACTGCTTCAGGCCAAAGCAGGCAGCAGTGTCTCTGCAAGGCCCTTACAGCAAAGTACCTGTCAGTTACCCCCATGGTAAGAGATGGCTTTCACACATGCTCACATTTAGAAATGCCACCTTGCTTTCTGGCAGCCAGTTACAGTTTGGGACCAGAGTGTTGTTCATTGTTTGTACTTAATGGCTGAGCATCCTTGCATCCTCTTTGAGCAAGTGCTGCCGATTGCACCCATGAGCGTGTATTCACAGACATCCTCTGATAATACTCCCTGCAGGAACATTTGAGTTGTAAACAGACTTGGGGAATGAATTGTTTCTAAGGAGTTTTCCCTTGAATTCTGAAAAATGACATGTTGCTTTGGGGTTTGCTTCAAGTTCTTTAAATTCTGAGTAAGACTAAACTGCTGCTCCTGTCAGGAGACAAGGCAACTTGTGCTGCATTCCAGAGCCCTGTCCCCTTTCTCAGTCTCATTCACCCATCTAGAATGCTTCAGGAAAACTCAAGTTATTTTTCCTGTGGTTGTGCAAATCCCGTGCAAAGAAGAGGGAAAGGGTCCCCCAGGAGCACAGTGTCCCTGGAGGAGCTGGTGTTTTGGGAGGGAACAGGCAGCTGTTTTGGTCTGTCACACATGCTGTAGCTGAAGAGAATCCCTGTGCACCATCCCCAGGCCTGGCAGCTGGGAATTGCAAGGGGCTGCTACCAGCAGTATCCCTGTTTCAGGATATCATGTTTGGCTTTGCCTATGAAGAAATGCTTGTTTGTCCTGAACCTGAAGGCAGCTTTCCACCTTAGTGGCACTGTTCCAGTCTGGAAAGTAGACAGAAAACAGGCAGTACCAACACCATAGTCCTTCCCCTGTGTGATCTCAGCTGTGCGCCCTGAGCCTCTGGCCTGTTCTCTCTGCAGATGGGCTCTGTTCTTTCTGAGCCAAGTGCTGGGCATGCAGATCTTCAGCTGCTTGTGCCACTGGGGAGCTGGCAGAAGGCCTGCAAGTGGGCTTCAAGCTGTGTGAGAGGTAGATGGGGAAGGGGATGCAAAGAGCAAGTGGCATTAGAACTGTGTTAACACAAATTGAATCTGTTGGCAAAATATATTGATAGTGGATCACTCAAAATAAATGCTGTTTGTAAGAGTAAATCCATTAAACTTAGTTGGTGATGCAGATCTCATTGTTGCTGCCCGCAAATGAGTGAGCAGTCTTCAATAGTTGTTGATTTGTATTGACTCCCTTGCAATGTGTGAAGTTCTGAGCTGTGTTTTGTGCTTTTTATGGGTCTGTCTATAAATGCAGTTTGGAGTAATTTGTTACTTAACTCCATAATCATAAAATCCCAGACTGGTTTGGGTTGGAAAGGACCTTAAGATCATCCAGTTCTAACCCCCTGCCATAGGCAGGGACACCTCACCCTAGATCATGTCACCCAAGGCTCTGTCCATCCTGGCCTTGAACACTGCCAGGGATGGAGGATTCCCAACTTCTTTGGGCAGCCTGTGCCAGCGCCTCACTACCCTCTCAGTAATCCAGTAATCAAAGCTTTGTTACACTGGATGATAAAGGTACTAAACCTATTAGCTTTATACTCTTCTGCTTCTAACACTTTAAATCTCCTTAAACTTTACTCTCCCAAGGTTGTTCTGGATCTCTGTTCCTGTTCTGACACTTGTGAGTTTTGATATGGTACGACTTCTTAGGAGCTGAGAAGGCAAAAATCTGTATCATATCAGTATATCTGATACTGTGAATTCCAGCTGCTTGTGTGCTTTTGCAGTTGCTGCATCCATGAGCTGAGTGCTGTATACCCTGGGCTTCTTCCTCTTTGGCTGTTTTCAGTGCCAACCTGCAAGGCTGAGTCTGTTGAAATGATTGTGGTTCGCCCCTTGGAGGGATATGGCAGGAATTACAGTGTTCAGGGCAATGCTCATGCTTAAGGAAGTGTTCTGTATCTTGAATTCCCCATTGCTTTGCAACTAGAAAGATTTCTGTTCTTCTGTGTTCTTCACTGCTCCAAGATCACCTTGACCAAGCATCTTGTCTGATTGTTACATCCAGCCAGAAATAGTCCTGTTCATACCTGGTACCGCTGAGTTTAGAATGGTACAGAAGGCACCCATGTCCTCCTGTGGCTGTGCTTAGACATCTTTGGGCTTTACTTGACTTAGTGTCTTCCTGTGTGTGGCTGCATTCTGCTCTGCCTGACAGGACTTCCCAGCTGCCAGGCTGCTGCAAGGTCAGAGCTTTCCAGTATCTGAAAGGAACCTACAAGGATGCTGGAGAGAGACTCTTCATCAGGGACTGTAGTGATAGGACAAGAGGTGATGGGTTCAAACTAAAAAAGGGGAAGGTCAGGTTGGAGATAAGTGGTGTGAGGCACTGGCACAGGTTGCCCAAAGTGGTAAATGCTCCATCCCTGACAGTTCAGGGCCAGATTGGACAGAGCCTTGGGTGCTATGGTTTAGTGTGAGGTGTCCCTGCCAATGGCAGGGGGTTGGAACTGAATGGTCTTAAGGTCCTTCCCAACCCAAATCAGTCTGATTCTGAGAAGTGATGTAGGCATTGCACAACAGCTAAGTGACTGTAGCTGATCTGTCTTAGGGCAAAGAGCAGAAGAGGCTGTTGTGATGCCCTGCTGCTTGCCTAGTCTGTTCTGTAAGTGATGCAGAACAAAGAGCCTGCTGATGTTGCTGTTTGGGATCAGGAGCATCAAATAGCAATATAACTCAGTAAGAAGGTTTGTAATGCAGAAAGAGCAGGCAGGCAGTGCTACTAAAGCTGCACATGGAGTTAGCAATTAGCCCAGTGCTAGTAGGAGGTGAACGAGGGAGCAGCATGCCTTTAAACCCAGCCTCCTATGGTTTCTTTGCCTCTTTCTAAATGTGCTTCCATGCTAGCAATGTTGGGTTCTGCGCTGGGTAGACTAGGGACCCTATTCTAGTGATGCCATCCTAGAGTTGTCTGTTTTCCCACTTCAAATAAGGGGTACAAGGAGCTGGTAGTGTTGCAGGAGGTATTTCCTGTCATACTGCTCCTTTTGACAGTAGAGATGGCACATGATAGTAAGAAATAGAGCAACATGCATTGTTTCTGGAAGAGTCAAAGGTTTTAATCACCACAGATGAAGTGAGTGACAACTCATTGCTGGCTGGAGACTGGTTGTGAGGTCAAGCACCCGAAGTCAGCCCAGTGCTTGCTCTGCTGCCATCCTTGGGATAATGTGTTCCTGGACACTGAGGTACAGCAATTGTCCAATACCCACCTCATTGCTGAGATCTCAAATATTTATCTTTTCCTGACAGTAGTTCCAGGTTCCCTGCTATAGGAGCTATGTTGGGGGGGGGAGCCTGTCCTACCCACCTCTTTATCTTGAGGCATCTTGCCAATGTAAACTGCTGCCACCCACACTGCAGGCAGCCTTTCAGAGGGATAGGAGAGCAGACTGTAAGCACAGAGGCAAACCTTCCAGTTCATAATCTCCCAAATATGTCAAGAAACGAGTCTGACTACTCTGTCTGGATGTTTGGTAGACAGTTTACCCCTCACTGTGATCAGTCCCCTTCTTCAAGAGCAGTTGAACCTCTGAGCGGAGAGAGCTGCCTTGGCCCTAATTAATCTATTGAGGCTGTGGAGGTGGCCAGGCTGCTTCTCATCCTACAGCTGAAGGCAAGCTTAAAACCCAACCTCCACTACTGAAAACTAAAGCCATTCACATTACTTGTGTGGTTAAATTCCAACCCTTGCATGCCTTTAGTTTAGTCGTGTTGCACCATTCTCATCAAGTTATACCTTACTCTTTTATATGTTTTCTGCTTAATCAGGTCAGGAAAGCATGCAGGATATACAGGCTGGCAGGCAAGTTAATGTTGTGAGAAGCCTCAGATCCCATTTCCTGACTCTTTAACCTTGAACTATCCCAGGAATTTTGCATTTGAGTGATTCAGAAGGTATGAGTGACCTCCTGCCTCTCTCCTGCTAGCAGAACCAGTTTGTTAATCTCTGGGAATGAGCTCAAATCTCTAAGTGGTTTTTGATAGTCTTCTCACAAATAACTTGGTAGTTCTTTGCTTCCAGGGGTAAATGATCTGTACTGAAAAGAAATGCATGGGCAAAGTGTCACTGTGCAAAGCCAAGCTTGTAAACATGCAAGCCTTTGCAGAGGTGGATACAGCAAGCAAGCTGTTAGACTGATTCATGCTCAATGTGCTTCTTGTAGCTGGTGGAGTGGTAAATTGGGTATTATATAGCTCAATGCTTGCATGAATCTGAGTAATAGAAATGTATTACTATTAAAGGTATACATATTTGTATATGGAATGCTTGAAATGTAGGCTGCTGTCTGACTTCAGGCATCTCTTATGTGTCCTGACCTGCTTTGTGGAGAATCTACTTGGACAGCATGTGACTGATTTCTGTAGAAAAGGCAGGATTTGGATGTTACCTGCTCATGCAAAGGGCCTACAGTGGCATGTTACACCCAACTCAAGGCTACACTGATGAGGTGTAGGGCTCATTCTCATGTCCTGGGCAAAGAGCAGTAGAGGACATCACTGAGTCCATGATAATCAAACTGTTTAAAATGACAGTAGCTTGGAAGATAAGCTCTGAGGATGGATGTTGGGCTTACTTAACCAAGAGGTGACCCAGTGCATGGAGGGGCCATGAGGAGATGAAAGATCTCTGGGAGGCTGAGAAGATGCTCAATACCCATGGCAACAAAGGAGACCACTACCGAGAAGAAAGAGGTCTGCAGCCTGAGTTGCTTGAGATGATGTGTTGGTTTTTAAGGGCATTGCTATTGGCGATGTTTATGTTGTAGTTCAAGCAAATTGGTTTATAGTAACAAACAAGCTGTTTTTCTCAGACTTGACCCCATTTTTACTATCATGGGTGTCATTCTGTTCCTAGTTATCCTTTACCACAGCAAGACCAGGACCAGGCTGTAATGCTGCACACACTGACAGTCATTGAATTGCATCTGCTTGAGGTAATAGAAGTTTAGGGTGACTGTGCCTTTGTGTGTGTCTTGGAGTAATGTCTGGCTTCCAAAATCTTTTCACATTTGATCTCTCATCAGACTCCCTGGAGCATAGTTAAGAAGCTTCTCAAATTTATGATCACTTCTTAAAGGCTTCTCCTTGTTATCTGGGAAGCACTTTTCCCTTCATAGATCTCATGATTGCCCCGAACACCTCCTTTCTGCTCCCCTGGGTGAGGAGGTCTCCTCCATAACAGTTGCTGAGGTTTTGGTGCAGTTGTGTCACTGCTGAGGGTACTGGCTGTTGCAGGTGAGCTCTTCACATCACCTCATCCCTCCCTGGCAGTTGGAGTGAGAATCCGAGGGATCAATGCTTTGTGCCCGGGTGTGTGGGGATGGGTGAGGAAGGCTCTGCCAGCCAGCTCATAACCAGGGCTGTGTGCTGCCACACCTCCAGCCTGCAGAGGCAGCCCTCCCCACAGAGAGAGATGTTCCTGGGGAAAACAGTTACTATAGTGACGCACAGCCCTGGTGTGTTTGGGGCTGGAGCACCAAGTTGAGTAATAAACGTGTGGGAGTCTATTTGTAAAGCTTTTGTGAGGAGGAGATTGCTGTAGTGCTGGAAAATTGGTCTGCAAAGGGATACGGGTTTCTGTGCTGAAGTGTAAAAATAATCACTGTGCTGAGGATGGGGTGACCTCATTGAAGACAAAGAAGCTGGGATATCGTGAGGAGCTCCTGCAGCAGCCAGCAGCTCTGCCCGTGGGCACGTTCCTCAGACCCACGAGGATCCTGCGTACAGCAGGAACTGAGGTGCTTTCAGCCTGTCCTCTGTTCTGGCACGTCATAAGCAGTGATGAGTCCTATTCACATGCAGAAATTCTGTGTAAAAATAAATAAATAATTGGAGTAGAAGCCATTGAAAATAAAACCTGACTCCAGCAGTCTGCCACAAAATGCTGGCTTTAAAGCCTGTTTGGTTTTGTAAGAGAGATGAATGGAAGGATCTGCCAGAGCTTATAATTTTATCTTGCTTGACTCCTTGCTCATGAAACCCATGTGCCCATGAAACACTCGCTGTGTACCTGCGTGTGCAGAAGGGAAGGGGAGAGAGCTGTTAAGCTGTTAGGGGTTGGTGGCTGAAGCTGTAGCTGTAGGAGGAGCTGATGTGAAGGTGCTGGTGATGCAGGTGCTCCCTTTGTCCCTTCCACAGTGAGCCATTGCTATCAGTGCAGTGAGCTGCAGGAAATCCCCTGGGCTGCTGTTTCACCTACGCTGAGGCTGTGTGATCTGCACTGAACTCACTAACATAAGGCTCTCTTGTTTAACTGGCTTTATGTGTTCTGGGTTTGGGGAGCCCTGCAAACACAGGGATTAAGTGGGTTTACGTATGCTGGAGCACACTTGGTGATCCACTGTTGGTTAACAAATGCTTTACGTCTTGGTGACACAAGCACACACGTATGTACGTGCACATATGTACTCACAACCATGAGCCCAGCTGAAAAGCTGTGTGTACTGGGTTTGCTGGGTTGCTGCAGGCCACCATGTGCACTGAAATCCAGTAATTACAAACCCAACATTTCCTAGTTTAAGAAGTTGAGGACTTACTTCTGTTACCTTTGTAGTATTCACTCCAGGTTTGTAAGTGGTGCAGATCCCCCATCTCCTGCTCCCATCAGGAATCTCCCTGCAGCCGTGTTTAACAAACCTTCTGTCAATCAGAAGCTTCTTACACAAGAATTGTTTGCCTTTGGTTTCCTGTGTAATGAGGGTTTTGCTTGACAACAGTGGAGTTAGAGACTACAGAAAGGCTTTGTGAATCTGAGATGAGGAAGTTTCCACGTTATAACGCTGGTTTCCAGTTTTATCTGTGGAAAAAGCTGAAGATGACAATCAAAATAAGAAATACATTAACCTTTATTTAAAGCTGTTGTGACTTGTAAACTAGAGCTAGTTTACTAGGAAGCTAACTCCCTACCGCCTACCCTGGGAGCAGGATTTGTCATTTGCTCTACAAATACTTGAGCTACTGGGGACAACATTCCACAAAGCTGGAAGTTTCTCATAGATTCACTGGTCTGTGAGTGGGCAGTGGTTTTCCTATGCCTGAAGACCATCATGGTGATGCTGTTATCTCTTACCTCTGTTACCAGGTTCAGTTTCTTTGGTGGGGTTCTTGCCTTGCTGTGTGTAGTGGCTGCTGAGGGAACCTGATTTCCAGGGGCCCTGATGAGCCATTTCACTTGCTCACATAGATTTGAATTTCTTGAATGAAATCAAATGCAAAAAGGTCATGTTGAAAACTAGGAAAATGTAATGGAAATGGGTAAATCTGGGTTGAGGTGTCTTTTTCAAAATACTAAATGCTCCTAAAAATGATCCTGAGTAAAACTTGGCTAATGGGGGAAAGGCAGTTAAAGGTAGGAGGAATGTGAGATCCAGGTGAGTTGGTATGAATATGTGCATGACTTTTTGGTGAGCTAGAAGACTAGAGTTAAGCTGTGATCTACAGACATCTTTAGCTCAGGCTGTGTTCTCTTGTAGGAGCTCCACACCAAGTTTAGCCTCCAGCTTAGAAGCAGATGAAATGCCTCAGTAGTCCTGGTCTAACTGATGCTCTCGAGGGCGTTAGAACAAAGCAAGCATGGCTGGAAGATGCTGACTCGTGTCTGCAGGTCTTGTGTCAACTCAGCCAGTGGGGGTTGAATGAAAACTGCTGCACCTGCAGGCTTGGTTGCCACACTTGCTTTCCTCTCCATGAATGGACATCAAGAGTCAGTATCAGGATTGTCTGAACTTTGGGGTGATTGCATCTTTTGAAAGCTGGATGGAAGTATCCAGAGGTTTCCCTAGCAGAGGAGAGTAAGGGATGCATAAACCAGTTGTAGGTTTCCTTCCTTAGTTATAAGCACAGTGGGTGAAAGGGTCCATGTTCTAGATTGCTGGTTTGAGCCTGGCTGCAGAGAGAACCTGCTGTATGGTAAGGGGGCTGACCGAGTTGGGGAAATTCTCTCCAAGGAATCTCTGTGAATTGCAGAGGAGATGTTTCAAAAGCAGCAGTTCTGCAGATGGGCCCTAGGTTCTAACTTCCCAAACGCAGGCACAGTCCTGGTTTAAGCAGAAATAATACACTAACTGAATCATGTCATGCTATAAGAAAGAAACTTCACCTTTTGTTCATTTAATGTGTCAGGCTACCCTGTGAGTGTGGTTAGGGAGATGCTTGATTTTGGACCCATTCTGGAAAAGAGGTTTATTTCAGTCTTCGTAACAACCCCGAAAATAATATCTTAAAACAAGGAAATAATCTCCTTTTTTTTCCTTATGCTTTATTCATAGTCTGATTACAAAACATATTGCATATCTTTCATCTCTAATTGTAGCATTGCTGCTTCAATTTGTACCCCTTTTCCCCATAACAGCAAGGGAAAGGAGTTGAGATGAGTTAGTAATTTGGTTATGAAACTGTAGCTATTTGGGGAAGTAGCTGTGTAACATATGTTGTCCATAACAAATGGAGTTACTCTCTTAATTCTAAACCTAATGACTTTTCTGCTTGCTAGTTGAATGACAGGTTCTCCTTTAATGAACACTTCCTGCTCTGTACAAATGGTTTGTAGTCAGCCAGGGAGGACAGCACTGGTATGTGCTCCGTGGTGGGCGCTTCTTGGGAGACACGCTGAAAACATGAATCTAAAGGTGAAATTGTCTCTTTCTGAGCCCTAGTACCTGGCAGGTCTCCAGCTGGCTTGTGTCATTGCTCTAGTATGCTGATCCTGCCTGGCTTTTTCTTCCCTCTTCTTTGCCTGCCCTGCTTCCATGTGAACCACTAAACCAACATCACATAAAAGCAGGTGCCACTTTCAGAGGTGGAAGCACTAACTCTAACGCTGGAGTTAAAACATGTTGGCAACAGCACTTTCATCTGTTACCTTCAGGGGGTTGCTTGTACGTGATCTTGCTCTGCATTTTTACCCTTGTGCATCTTTGACTCTATTAATAGACTCAGAGCAGCACATAGTGGGTACTGAGGCTAAGGAAACATCTTGATCCACAGGGAAAAAACATGGGATAAGGATAGCAATCAGAAGGATTGAGATTCTAGTTTATTTTCAGGTAATCTCTATTTTCTGTACAAACATGCTTTTGGTCCACTGTAGATTAACAACAGTAAAAATAAACCTGTCAGTGAAACTTTCTCAGTAAACTGTCACAGTTACACTGTGAAGCTCTTGAGAAGCACTGCAGAGCTTTAAATTGAAGTCTTCTGAGGAAGCAGTGATCCCAGCACTGCTCCAGGTGGCAAAGGCAATGTGCTGAAAGTGAAATGCAGCCGTGTTTCAGGTGGGGACCTTAGTGCATTACGTAGCTTTTACTGAAGTGTTCCCACCATGTACCAGACTCTAGGTCATGTTTTGGGGGGAATTATGTTACTCATTAAATGTTGATTTCTTGCATTGAACATCTTGTAGATGGAGGCTTTTTCCTAAAAGTCTCCTTTATACTGAGTGTAAGATGTTACTGTGGGGCTACCAGCTGGTTGCTCAGTGCAGCCAGATGAAGCGTAGATGTGCTCAGAACTCATTAAAATGTTCTCTAACTGGCCTGCTGAATTATTTTGAAATATGAAAAACTTTCTGCAGGCCTCTTCAGTCTCTTACAGTGGGTTGGGAACTTATTCTGTAACCACCTTATGTTGCTGTGGTACACTGCATGCACATGGCATGGTTTGGTACAGCTCCACGGCTGCTGCTTGACCTGCTTGTTCTTGCTATGTGCAGCGTAACTGCTAGAGAGGGGCTTTGGTGTTCTCAGTGTGTCCTGTGCTTTCTGCCCCAAGGGTCCTCTGCCAGGTCACTCACAGGCCCAACACAAAGCTCCATTCCTCCCAGATGTGCCACCTGCAGTGCATGAGGTTGTGTGATGGACCTCTGGGCCTGTGGCACCCTGTGCTCTTGGCAGCTGGGTATGAGATACGTGCAAGCTCGTGCCTCATGCAGTGATAGGTATGGTTAGTTTTGTTGGTGCAGTGTGAACCTTAGTAGCTCAGACTCAAGGGCAGGAAAGGGGCTGGTTTCAGTGACTCCAGCCCATGGGGTCACTCAAGGAGTGGGTACTGTAAGCTGTGTTTTTAGCCACACAAGCCTTCAGACTGCTGCTGGATGTGGTCTCCAAAAGCAAAGCTCATCAGAGCAGTATTGTGGAAATACTTCCTCATTTGGACAGAGCAGGTTACACATTTTAGGATACTGGGAAACTAATCTGGTTTGTCATTAATGAAACAGAACATATTGCAATGCAAATGAGTGGAGTTGCATGACAAGTGGTCCCACAGTCCTCAGCAGTTGCTATTGATTGTGCAGTCTTAATTATTCATGCTATGCAAATTGCATTTCTCATCTTGCTCTTTCTTGTCTACATATTTTTGATACAGGACTTGCCTGCAAACAGGCTGGTTCTTTCACTTGAGAGACTGGGGTTGTTTCTGGCAAAGTTCTTATGTTCCTTTGTGGAGTGAGCTCCGACTGAGCTGGGCAGAGCTCGGGAGCTCGGTCAGTATGAATTCGTCTGGCTGCAACTTAGATGAGGAAAGGGAAGAGTTTGTGGGGTATTTGAGAAGAACAAAAGCTTTCAAATAGTTTTCAACTTTGTTTTCTATACTGAAGCTCTTGAGGTACTTGTTTTCTGGACAGTTGTTTGGAATAGACATGTGGGAGTGTTCTTTTATTCATCCTCACTATTACTTTGCATTTCAGGTACACTAAACCCCTCACCTTTGCAGACTGCATTAGTGATGAGTTGCCATTAGGATGGGAAGAAGCTTATGACCCTCAGGTTGGAGTTTATTACATAGACCACAACACCAGTAAGTGATGTGTTCCTGTGTTTTTGCAGAGTGATTGTTGTGTGCCTGTGTTAACATGTACTGAACACAAAGCCACAGAATTGCTAACAGCATGTTTTAGGGTACATGAGACCTGCACTCGTGAAATCAAATCCTGTCCTTCCCCATCATACAAGTTACTTCCCTCTCACAGGAATTTGAGACTTTTTGGTTTGCAGTCTTCAAATCAGGAGCCACATTCAAGCTAATACCCTGGACACACCTCTAAGATTTGGCTCTGCTGGGGAGTCCAACTTGGGAGCAATGAGCTGGAGTTTGTTCTTAGCCTGGAATTTGTCCTTGTGACCAGGCCGTTTGAAACAGTGCAAAGGTCTGGTGTTGCCTCTGCTGGCAGGGGTAAACTGAATTCCAGCATGACCTCCCTTTGCTGCAGTTCACGCTGCCTTTACTGGAGAGGAAACTCGGGAAGGCCTCGGATACTTGAGAGGTGTGCAGGCTGCAAGAGTTATGTTCAGGCTTGTGGCATTTTTATTCTGTGTCCTCAAACTAAGCATGTGCTTACTGTGTCAGATTGCTTGATAGACCAGAAGTGTGAAGCTTTATAAACTCATTTGAGTTATAAGGAAATGCAAAATCGGACCTGTCGTTCCAGACACGATTAGGAGTTCCTTACTGGGTTGTGCTAGAACAAATCCCCTGTAAAAAGTAACAGACAACAGAACGAGTCAGTGGCTTTGGTTCTCTTTACAGAACAGCTCCAACTGCAGCCAGAAGTTCAAGCAGAACCAGGCCCAGGCTCATTGGGGGTGCCTGTAACTTGGGCAAAGAGAAAAACTCTTTAAAAGACAAAAGTGCCTCCAAATTGTTTTTCTGCTTGGGGTTGTGTTTAATCTGCTTCTTGTGCTTAGCTGAGAGCTCCAGCAGTTGCTTTCAGGAGGTAGAAATCTTTGTTTAAATATAAATGTGGCAGTCTGCTTTTCCTTAGCTATCTTCACACCTTCCCTTTCCCACAAAAATACCCATTTTTACTTGTAAGACTGTACCTTCTAGGGTTTAGCAACTTCCCTTGGGTGTTACAAATGCAAAATGAAAGCAGCCTGTTCTCAGGAAGCACCAGCTGCTCCCTGCAGGGCAAAGATCAGATGTCTCCAGATGTGAAGGTGACACAAACACTTTTACTGAGAGTTTTTCACCCCAGTGTCACGGTATTTACATAGCTTTGAGTGGCTTTATCTTCATTATTTTTGTGAGGCAGGGGAAGCTGGTTTTACCTCTTATTGGAAGTGGGTAGTGTGGAAGAAGGGGTGGACAAGCCTACAGGATCCCATGGAGGAGGTCTGCAGAGGGGAGGACTGGACAGACTCTGCTTGAGAAGGTGCTAAATTGTAAGATGCAAACTGGGGTCTCCTCTAGGTCTGTAAAAGCATGAGTCCATTTCACTTCTACTTCCAGAGCACTCTGGAGAGTTAAATATGAGGTTGCTTTTTAAAGACAGACTGAATCTTCCTGCCTTTTCAGTCTCACTTGGGTTTGGGTTATCCCTGTGCTGACCACACTTAGGAAAGGAGTAAGAGCTGAGTTTAGAAGTCGTGTTAAGAGTTCTTTTTTCCTCCTTCTCCATGATTTAATGTTTTTATAGCTGTGTGCAGGCAGGAATTGAGAAGAGACTGGTCAGGCTCTCCAGAGGAGTCAGAAATGTGGTTGGACTTCTCTTCCTGTCTCTGCTGGTTGGGGGTTTGCTGTATCAAGTGTGGGATGTAGGAGGTGCTGACCAGGGTGCTCAGAGTAAGTGCAGCCCCCAGACAGGGCCATGCCACCTTCAGTGACTCCGAAGGGCTTTGCTGTATTAAGCAGCAGTGTTGGATTAAGAGGTTCCTGCCAGTTCAGTTTGACCTGTACAGTGCTTCGGGGAAGTTGTTTGTTCCCTGTCCCTTCTCAGTGAAACTTCTCTGGGGCTTGGTGGTTTTTCCCTCGGATGAGTTCCCTTTTCAAGTTTATCAAGCAGTGACATGGGCTGTTGCTGTAGATGTACGCCTCTGCAGGAGCTCTGGGAGCTGGCATTGTCCCACAAAGAAATAATCTTCAGCCACCTTCTGAAGTGAACATCAGGGTCACCTCTGAGCACAGGAAGAACTTGGCTCAAGTAAAATGAGGGATGTTTCCAAGAGTCTCTTTCTTGTCTCCTCTGAACTTTCTCTTCAATTTGAGATGTGTTTTTGTCTTCTCACTTGTCTTCCTCTCCTATCCATACTGGAGGATGCCAAGTTCTTGTTGTCACTGTGGCCTATCCTAGCTAAAACTGGGGCACAATGTACTCCAGCGGCATTTACCTAAGTGAGGATGGCTAGCTGTGCTCCTGGGGGACAGGTTCAGGTACAAGAAGCCTGCTGTGGGACACAAATGCTTGTCAGCCTCATGAGTGTTAGCAGAAACTGCAGCATGTAGGTGGGACAAAGCAGACGGGATCTTAGTTGTCCGCTTGGGTTGGCCGCAGGGTGATTGTGCAGAGCTCTGGTGGCAGGTCTGAGCCCACAGCACTCAAAAGCATCACAAGTTTCAGGAATGTGCAGAGGAGGTTCCAAACCATGCTGGTACCTGCTTCATAGCAGTTGCTCTCAAAATGTTTCACTTCTACATGATGCCAGAGGCTGCAAGGCTTGACCTGGAATTTCAATCAGATGTTAAAAAGAAGAGAAACAAAATCATGACACTCTTTCTTCTGCCAGCTCTAATCCAAGAACTCACAATAAAGCAAACCACAGCCACTTACTTTCAGTTAATCAAGAGGCTCATCCTTGTGGTTTATGTTGAAGTATCCTCTGGAGATCGTCCAAAACCTTCTTCCTCTCCAAGGTCTCTTGCAGGTGCAAGGTCTCTGCCCTGTGCAGGAAGGAGCCATCACCAGAGGGTATGAAGGGTATGGAGGCAGGTTGGTTCTTGCTGCACACTTGAAGTATTTGAGAGTAATTATCAGAAACAAGCCCAAGGACAGACCCAAATTAAATCTAAAGCCAGGAGCCATTAAAAAAAATGAGCTGAAGAACACTTCTGCTCCTCTCTGAGGCAAAATAAATACAATTAAATTGAAGAGAGTACCTAGAATACTTCTAATGCAGTATTAATGCATAGCCCTGAGTATGTCTGTCTGGGGAAGCTGCTTTGGAATTCGATTTGCGCAGAGAATGATGCTGATGCAGGCAAGGTAAGACTGCATTCCTCAGCCATGGAGCAACCAGGTTTCTTTATGACAAGCTTAACATTAAATGAAAAATTCACAAGACACCAACTAATGTAAGAGCTGCATTGCTGTAGTCCCTTCACCTGACTGCTGAATGTCCTTTGTATTTCGCAGGAGCCGGGGCATATGGAAAGCCCTTGGCCAACAGTTTCATAGGTTGTTATCCACATTTGAAAGTCAAAGCTGCAAGCAAGGGGTACAGTTAGTGCTGTGCTTACTTAAGAGGGTGAGATGAATGCTTAGAAAAATTGGGAACAAAGCGGTTTCAGTGCATTAGTGCCATGGGTTAGTGGTGGCCTTGGCAGTGCTGGGATAAAGATTGGGCTTGGTGATCTGAAAGGTCTTTTCCAACCTGGTTGATTCCATAATCCTATAAGTGCATTGTCCATGCTCTCCATGACCTGGCAAGTGTTTGTTCCCTGAGGTGGTGTGTGTGCTAGGGGAAAGCATCAGTGCTTCACCATCAAATGGAGCTATTCAGGACTGTAGATTGTAGTCTTTCTCCTTATTGTTATAATGGATGGATTTCCCTGCAGCAGCTTCCACCATCCTTGTCATGATTATAGGAAGAATGGGTGGTAGCTGAAGGGGAAACTGGAGCTGTCTGTGCTAGAAGAAGCCATAGGTACAGGTAAACTTATGATCCAGTGTCTTGAATTAGGCTTCAAGAGTCCTGTGTACTGCCCCAGTTCCTGCAGTCTGGCCTGGGGAAGCTGCGTGCCTGGGAATATGGGGGTAGCTCTCTGGGAGGCTTGCAGTTGACTTTTGGCTCCACTGTGGAGTGAAGGTATCTACTTACTGGGTAGTGGTTATCTGGGAATGGGATTTGGGGGCAAGAACAGAGGCAGGAGCCTGGGTTTTCAAGCTGTTACAATTGATATGCTGCTTTATCTTCCTGACTTTTTCCTCCATCTAAGAGAGACCGTGGTGCTGTCTGGGCAGACACCAGCACCTGCAGTTGGCACATGTAGCTGCATTTTACTCAGGTTATTTTGGGGCAGCTTTTCAGTTCTAGGCTTAGCTTTGGTACTACATCAACTGAAATGCTGTTTCTGCAGGACCTGTACAGGACTTCCTGTTGAAATGCTTCTACAAGTTATACTGTTGGTGTCCTAAAAAGGTTTTGCAGCTTCTCTAAGATTTCCTATGTAACTTGTAATGCCATGTGCTCTTCTGGATCTTGAGGTACTGTTAAGACAAGTTATTGTTGGAGTATCCTGTGAATTTTCTCATCAGCATTATCATGAGCAGCTTGTGAAAGTGGTTGAGTGTCCATCCCTCGGGTAAAAGCTTTTATTTCTAGCTCTGCTCCTAGGGTTATTGTCAAACTCTTCCCTGCCTCCTGTGTGTTGTGGTGTCAGTCTTAAGCTTGAGTTGCTTAAGAGCTGCTTCCACTGTGGCAGTTTTCACTAAATATTTCAAGAGGCTCTGAAGAGATGCAGATTAGATTCCTGGGGATTGTTTCAAGCAGCTCCTCTTTATTAATGATTCAGTACGTACTAACCAGGCATCCTTCTTCAACATGGGAGTTTGGCCACTGCAAAGCACTTAGTCCACTGCCTATTGGAACCTCTTCCAAGCAAGAACAGAGCCTTGAAAGAGAAATGAAAATATTTTGAACACTTCTTCACAAACCCAAGTCAAATACTGGCACTGAATTTGTCTCACTAGGATCAGGACTGGCTACATGGCTGTGACCTTATGCCTCTTTCATGATTAGGAACCTGAAAAGCAGTGTACTGGTTGTGTTGGGCTGATAGAGATGAAGTGATGTGGCCATTCATGACTGCATTGCCTGGGTCACCAAAACCTACTCTTCTTCAACTCCGCCTCTTGCATTTACGGTGATTTCATGTTGTACCTGCTTTCAGGGAGGGAAATGTTTCCTCCCCTCCTGAGCTGCTGTGTGTGAAATGGCATTTGAGAGGCTTTCATGAATACATACTTTGATTTGATGAGGTTTTAAATAATTTTTGCTTGCTTACAGAATCTAAGCGAGAAGGGTTTCTTTCCCCTTTGTAATTCAAGTCACTTGGCAGCCAAAGAGGCTGGGCAGAATTGAAACTGCTTTCATGCTGTCAGGTGCAGCATAAGGCAGCCATGTGGCAGTGGTATTTTCTGAAGTGTTTTTTATCAGTGAATAGCAGAGGTATTTTATTAGCCATGTTCTAATGCAGTTGCAATAAAAATGAGTCTAACAGTCACTGTCAGTATCTCAGAACTGAGTGTGCATGTGCCTGTGTGGGTGGTGTAAGAGGCAGAACCAGGGTGGCTTCAGCAGCCGAGCTGGAGAGTTGTGTGGTGATTTCATCAGGAACTGTTCTGTACAGTGACTCAGTTGGTGGTGTTTATTGTGGAGCAACGGTCACCTCCTAGGAGAAAAGGGAAAATGTCTTTATTCCACTGATTTTGCTATGGGATGGGGATGGGGGCTATTTAAAATGTTGCCATAGCTGGTGGAGCAGCTACAAGCAGCATTCCACTGATCTTGCCTTTTTCTGTTTTCTCTCTAAGAAACTACACAGATAGAAGACCCTCGTGTGCAGTGGCGGCGGGAGCAGGAACATATGCTGAAGGACTACCTTGTCCTGGCCCAGGAAGCAATTGCTGCACAGAAGGAGATCTACCAAGTGAAACAGCAGAGGCTGGAATTGGCCCAGCAGGAATATCGGCAGCTGCATGATGTTTGGGAGCACAAACTTGGCTCTCAGACCAGCTGTGAGTAGTTTTGACCTCTTATCCAGTGCCTTTCTCACTCACAAACCCACTAGGACAGGAAAATGCTTGAAGCTGGTCCTCTGATGGAGCACTGGGATGTGTTAGGCTGTGTCACTCTCCATGTTTTGCTCAGGTTGTCTCAAAAGCAATAGCTGCCTGGCACCTGTGTGGTAAAGGAGAACTGCTACAGAGCACTAGTGCAGTTGGCTCAGTCACTGCAGGCAGTGTGCAGGTTTTTAGTATGGGCTTCCCCAAATGTGAAAGAATGTGGGACTGGTTCAGTGCAGAAAAATGAGGTTCCATGGTATTCCATGATCTCTTGTTTGGAGCATAGAAACAAAGCAAAGAGGCTCATCCTTGGGTATTGCTCCCAGGCCCTTTTGGATTTTAACACTGCAGATAGCTGAGTGACAGTCTCAGGGAGCTAAGGGTCTGTATGTTAGGCCATGTAGAAAATAACATGGGTGGATTACCTCTCTGTGTATGAAGAACATTGTTTTGTGCTCCCTATTCTCTGTCACACGGGAAACACAATACCTGGTGCTTCAAGAGTTGGTGCAGAAAGGTTTATAGTAGGACAGATTTCCTCCTTTTTGTTCCTAGTTAGGAGCTGCAAAATGCCCACAGGAGGATTTATTGCCGGTAAGAATTGTTTTTATAATCCTTAGTGTTGAAGAATTCTTATGTTCTTGCCAGCCACATCAGTGGGCTGATCTCCCCCCCACTCCACGAGTTCTGCTGGCTAATCCTGTGCCTCGAGTTAGAAAATGCTTAAGTAGTTTTCTGTCAGCTGAAGGAGTCTTATTTGAGCAGGGTCCCATCCATCACCTCTGAAGTACAGTTCTGGTCTTTGCCTGTGGGCACACTACCCAAGTGCTGGTGTTCCAGACCAGCCCATTCAGAACACTGTGAACATGAGTTACACTGGTGTGATGTGATCTATCTTGAAAATGCAACCAGAAAGAACTAGAAATGCTTTTCCATGTTTACAGGGCATGAACTGATGAATGCAAGGATCAAAATACCTCTCTTGCCTACAGCTACCTGAGTACACTGCACAGCAGAGAGCTCCTGTAACTTCTGAAGCAGAAGGGTTTTAACTGCTGCTGAGAAGAAAATTCTGCTTTTAGTGGGACATAGATTTAATCCAGTGTGACATGCTGTATGATTGCTGTGTCCTCAAGGTTGTGAAAGGCTTGCGTTGCATTTTTCAGTTTCTTCTCATTCTGTGTTTTTCTTTGTTTCTAAACATTCAATGGGTTGTTTACTCAGTGAGAAAGTCTACAAGTAAAAATAGAGTAAATCTTTATGCCTATCCCTTCAGTTCTGTTCAGTGCCTGTGGAAATGCAGGAAGCCACACTACTGAATGGTGTGAACAAGTTTGGGAGTCTGACTTAAGTGTCTTAACCTGGAACAAATCCAGTCCTTGGAGATGTAGGACATGCTTTGGCCTCCTTAGTATACGCTTTTTGTGGAGCACTTCAGTGCACTATTGCCTTTCCCTGCCTTTCCAAGAGACCTGGAAAATGCCTAAAGGCCTGCACCAGCAATGTGTGGAGATCTGGGTGTGCAGCAGTGGGGGAAGGTCTTCATGTGTGGAAGGCAGAGCTGCTAAACTGGGTGTTGTATTTGTTCTAGTAATCTCCAGCTCATCGTCAAGTTCCAAGTATGACCCAGAGATCCTCAAAGCGGAGATTGCTACTACAAAATCCAGGGTAAGTGGTATGAATGGACCTCAGGTTGCCACAAGTAGCTTCAGCTATTTCCAGACCTCCTGGCAAATACTAAAAGGAGATGCCAAAGCAGTCGAAAGAGCTAATACAGCAGTTCTGAATCTGGGAGATAATCTATCAGAATCTTTAAACATAGCCGTTTTAGGAATTGGAAGCACTTTTTTCCTGTTGGACTCCCTTAGAAGCTGTAGCGCCCACTGTGTAGGACGCGCTGTGGGGTGCTGAGCTGTGCTGGCTCCTCCGTGCTGCAGTCTGGGAGCTCTCTTCAGAGCCTGGCAGCTGGTGTGTCCTTTCTCAGTGCGGGCTGTTAGCAGTGGCAGTGCGTGCTCCCATGCAGAGCTCACTTTGGGAAAAAGAAAGGACCAAAGTAAAGTAGGTCAGTGTGGCCTCCGTGCAGGAATATAAACCAGCAAGCTATATGGTCAGTGGGTTTACAAATATGTGTTATCGTCCTGCTGTGTTACTCATGCAGTGGGGCTTTTAGTTATGTATCTTGGAGGATGGCTTCTATCGCTGCAGTGTAACTCCCATCCTGATGCTGAATGGTTTTTAATGCCTGAGACAGGTCTAAATGTTTCCATGTAAAATCAACATGTTTCATTCCTCTGTCTTGAATTTTTCCAACTGTTCTGCTTATAAGGTTGAAAATTCCCTTGAGCCCCGTATTAAGTGATGTGATATCTGGGTGCTGGATAAAGCCCTACCCAGTATAATGTTCTGATGAGGATGCAGTCAGGGCTGTTAGCTGCTGTTGAGATGAGCTGGCTTTCTGTTAACTTTGAGTGCTGTCAATAGTGAATAAGGTTTGAATTGAATGTATAGTGCTGCACCTAAATTCTCATAAAATACCATTCTAAAACTGTCACACATTGCTGCAGGTTAATAAACTCAAGAGAGAAGTAGCTCACATGAAGCAAGAGCTCCAGTACAAAGAGCATGGATTTCAAACACTGAAGAAGTAAGTTTGTTCTCAAGATCTTATTTTCAGTGTAGAACATCTCAGGCTTGTAATGCATCCCCCTCTACATTTATAAATAGCTGTCTAAATAAAGTCAGCTGAAACATGTTGCTGCTGATATCTTTAGGCATATGCAACTGAAAGCAGTACACAGCCCTGGGGCATCAAATAAATGCTTTTATGTGATTGACTGCATCAGAACTGACTTCATGACAAAAAGAATTTGAACCAGGGTCTCATCAGTTAAATGGTATTCTATTTTACTCAGCATTGCTCAATACAGATGACAGTACAGCCCATTATCTTTATTATAAGAACCATTGGGTTAAGGCACTGAGGAAGAATTTGGGGTGGAGGGGAAGAGGAGGAAAAGTTTCAGGTATTTACTTAACGTTTTTATGACGAGACATCTGCTGTGTTTTAAATTATATCACTGGTTAATACCTTATTTATTATACATGTCAGCTGGGGCAGGACTCCCTTGAGAAAAGGGAAAGATGTGGCAGCTTGTACTTAGTCTATGAAAGCAAATATAGCTGTGCATGGGAGGCCTGGGCTTGGGTTTGAAATCCTGACTGAAAACGAGGTAATTCTCATCGATGGCTGAGTTGAACCTCACTAGGTTAGAAACAAGGAAACCAACAGCAACCTGCCAAAACATACTGTTTGGGGGGGGGGTAGTGTACATCTTTGTCCTCCCTAAGAACTCAAAGAGATGATACGGCCAAAAGTTCTGAAGTACTTGCAAGTGGAGTAATTTAGGTGGTGATGATGTGGTTCCTTGTTCTTTCTGTTGTCTTTGTTATACTTAGGAGTGTGTTTTCCTGAAAAACAAATGTCAAGATGCATGTATCTGGGATAATTACATTAACTGGACTTTAGAAAGTATCAGCTTACTGTATATTTTTTCAACATTTCCATGCAGAATTGACATGAAAATGTCTGATACTCAAGGTGGCTACAAACTTGATGAGGCACAAGCCATTTTAAGTGAAATGAAAGCTCTCAAGAAGGCCATCACATCAGGGGAGAAGGAAAAACAAGATCTCATTCAGGTACTGAAACAGAATGACTTTATAGTATTTTGTGTCACCATTGCCATCAGCTTGAGTTTCTGAGAAGTATTTTGGATATGTAAGGGAGGTTTTTATTAACATAAATCAGTTCTGTATTGTGGTTGGACTGCAGCCTTTTTGTTCTCCAGATCCTGGAAAGAATAAGTATAAAATAAAACTAACAGTAGTAAGCACTTGCTTAGAGATGAGCGTTTGTCTCGAGGTCTAGACTAAACCAGAGTAACTGTATTGCTGTCAAAGTGCAGACCTGAAGAAGCCTTGAAAACACTGTGGCCCACTTGGTCTGCCATCTCCAGCAGAGCCTGCCTGCCCAGCACAATGGTGTGCTGCTGCCTGTGGGCTACTTGCTGCTGTGGGAGATGGAGTCCAGCTGACCTCACACGTGCAGAGTCTGAGTGCACACAGTAAGTGTGGTCAGACCTTAATCGTATAGGTTAGGCTAAAGCTATGGGACTGCTGAGGTACTTCAAGCAGAAGTGAGCTCACCTCATGACTTTCTATGGTTTTAGAGCTTAGCCAGGCTAAAAGACAGCTTTGTGAATGACAGAGGATCCCAACCAGACCTGTGGGGCAGCAGCATGTCCATGGAAAGCTCCGGCCCTTTGTCACCCCGCCAGTACCTGGATGTCAGCTCCCAGACAGACGTTTCAGGAAGCGTGAGTAATTTATGGGAAGCCAAGTGCATGTGGAGGCATTCCTCTGAACCACATGTAGTACTGCCTTAGTACAAGCATCTGTGAAATTCTTCTAGTTTGAACTTCAGTGTGACCTTCATTTTTGTGTGCAGTGTTATTGTATCTCCAAAGGGAGCCTACTGTTTGCCCACACAGTCTGTTAGAATAGCACAGGTGGGAATAAAGGGGAAGTAGGTTTTATTTTGCATGTAGGTGTAGGTTCTTGTAACACAAATATTCCCTTCACCCTTTATAGCAGTGATATACTACCACACTAGAAACATCCAGCAGCTATATATGGGCTAAGCTCTAATGTGGACTCTTCCCTTAAGAGTGTTTGGCTTTTAGTGTGTTACAAGTGGGAATGATGGCATATGTGCAGATATTGTAATGCCATCAAACATGTTTAATATTCATAAACCTTCAGTCCCACTTGTGCAACAATATTGTAAGTGTCAGGTTGGTGGCAGCCTCAGCAAGGACTCAGTCGGCACTGTGGGTACATGGTATGTCTCACAGCTCGTCACAGAGGCCACTCTTGTGAACCTTCAATTATAGGTTTGCAGCCGCTTTCAGTGAGGGCCACACATGGCACTACAGGTCTGCAGATATGGGCATGATGGGATGGATGTCCCATGTCTGTAAGACTTTACAACCAAAGCAAGATGCCATCCAAAACAAAATACAACACAGCACTTAAAGATTGCAAACAGCGTTTAAGAAAGATTACAAAGCTCTTACATGGGCATGAGAATAGAAACCCAAGATGTGGCCAAGGCCATCTTGGACAGGGCTTTGAGCAAGCTGCTCTAGTGGAAGATGTCCCTGCCCATGGCAGGGGATTGGAATTGGATGAGCTTTTTAAGGTCACTCCCAAACCAACTTGTGATTCTGTGTGGTAGATTTTGTTTTTCTGATAAGTCTAAAAAGAGTCTCTGAATCTTGTGGGGTTTTAATTAGTTGAAGGAATCATGAAAATTTTAAAGGCAGTATTTTCCTATTCTGTGCTTAGTTTAACTAATAAATGAGTGTGACAAGAGCAAGCGTAACTTGTAACATGAACAATTTCAATAGGGAATATCCAACGAGGAGTGGTTATGTTGCTGATTTTGTATTTTGTGTCTCAGTTTACTACAAACAGCAATAACCAGTTGGCTGAGAAAGTGAGATTACGCCTTCAGTATGAAGAAGCAAAGAGAAGGTAATTCTTTGGACTGTTGTAATTTTTGGCTGTCACACAGCTTATTCTGAAGATGTTTCACTAGAAAGGGTGCCACTCAGCTTGAAACCCGGTGTTAACATAGTGTGTATAGCTTTGGAGCCAGTGAGGCAGTAGGCTTTCTAGGCCAGTATTACCATTCAAGAAATAGATAACCATCCTAGAAATTACTTAGGAATGACTAATACGTGAAGAATTCAGTCTGCCCACACCTGTGGGGACATAAGTGGTTTTGCTACCAGTTGCTAATGCTTCCCCATTCCTAATAAGGAGACTGTACTGCAAGGCATCTCCCTGCTTTATTCAAAATGAAATGAATGTTTGCATGGCTTTAAGTCTGATAAGGAGAAATGTATATTGTGTTAACACCTAACATATCAGACTATGAGCAGTGGCTACAGTTGCAGAGCTTATCTGCAAGAAGGTAAGTTTTTTACCCTTACCCTCTTATCTGAGATGGAGAGCAGATTTAAAATGTCATCTCTACTTAACAAGCCAATTTAAGCAAATGTTTTCTGGGACTTACTTTTTTAATAGCTAATAGCTAACACAGCTATTCAGTTAAACAGAAAACCTACCCGGCATTATGATTTAGACTTTGACTGGCCTGGTCCTTGTCCAGCCACGTACCCAGTAGTGGTGGTGTCTTCAATTGTAACTCCTCTAAAGGGACTTTGCAATTCCAGAGTAAAAAAACTTCACTTGCATGGTATAATGAGTACTTCGGATATGTGCGAAAAGAAGGATTTTTCTCTGGTCTCTGCTTAGGGATAAGAGCTTTAAGGCTGGGGTTACTCACAGTGTTCTCATTTTAGTGTATTGTGATGGTCAGTAGGCTGTGTTTCTCTGATCTCTATCTGTGGCAGTTGTCAAAGGCTGACTGTGCCCAGCAGCTTTGGACATGAATTTACTCCTTACTTCTTATATGGAGCAATTTTATCAAAACTTCTATTTTGGCATTCCAAGGTCTGCCAACCTTGACATGAATGCCTTGACATTCAAATTGTTCTGTGACTTCTTAAAACAACATTACAATTATGAATCCTCCAGATGCAGTGGCTAATTTTTCAGTGTTAAAATTGCTTTTTACTTCTAAGCTTTGCTGAAGACTACCATTTAATTCATACTGACTTTCCATCTCCACATTGCAGTGGAGCACTCTTACTTTGCCTGTATCTTTTTCAAGGAGGGATGAGTGAATAATGGCAAACCTGAGAAGATAATTAATATGCTCATTAGGAAGAGACAGAGTTTTGCAAAGGCAGCAAGTAATTCATTGGAAGTAATTACGAAGGGCACAGAACACAGTCTTGCACTTAAAGAAGGTTCGATGAAGACAGGCTGAAAAAGTTGGAGCTGTTCAGCCTGGAGAAGGCTGCATGGAGACCTCAGAGCAGCTTTCAGGATCTGAAGGGGGCTACAAGGGTGCTGGAGAGGGGCTGTTCATCAGGGACTGTAGCAATAGGACAAGGGGTGATGGGTTCAAACTGAAACAGGGGAAGTTCAGGTTAGAGATAAGGAAGAAGTTCTTTACTGTGAGGGTGGTGAGGAACTGGCAGAGGGTGCCCAGAGAAGTGGTAAATGCTCCATCCCTGGCAGTGTTCAGGGCCAGGTTAGGCAGAGCCTTGGGTGATATGATTTAGTGTGAGGTGTCCCTGCCCATGGCAGGGGGTTGGAACTGGATGACCTTAAGGTCCTTTCCAACCCAAACCAGTCTGGGATTTTATGATACCTTGTGTCTATCTGAGATTATCTATAGATTTCTCAGAGTTTAAAAAAAACATTAGCATGAGGAAACATGGGTCTGAATGGGATGAATATTTGATGCTAAAATGAAAAGCTGTCAGAGCTGTGGTTTTGGCATGATCTTTAATAGGAGCTGCAGAAACAGATATCTTGACTGGTTTTAAGCAGCATACGTACTATGGATACAATGACTTATGAGGAGCCTTCTGCTCCTGTGGTGTTATGATGATCCCATGTTAACTAGATTAGGAAATCTGTAAGGGGCTGATGATTTTAAAGGTGGACTGTAGCAGACACTGTTTGCACCGTTGTTGTGAGCCAGACTAAAGGATAGAGGCAGGCGAATATCTTGCTGAACTCCATTAACACCAGAGCTACCAGCGTACAGTTCTTCATGTTCCCTTACCCACAACTGAGTCCTCTCCCTTCATAGCTCAGTGAGACAACGAGAGCCCATAATGTTAAACCTGCAAAAGGGAACAAAGGGCAAAAGCAGTGGCAAACCTTTTGCTTAATTGCACTGGAAGCTGATAATGGGTATCACGTCAAAAGAGATGTCAGTGCTCCACTGCAACAAGGAGATAGCTACTGCAGCATAAATGTAATCAGAGATGCAACTAAACTATGTTGTACGATTTCAGACATACAGTAGTAACTCAGTGGTGTAGCACTTGTATTCTGAGCACTGTTTTAGTTCCTTCAACAGCTAAACTTTCAGCTTGGGTTTTGTGTGACTGGTGGTAATGCAGGGGTTTAAAACTAGGCTTTATAGTCTCCTAGAATGGACTATTTTAATGTCACATTCATCAGCATTGCAAGCGGTGGGTATTTGACTGGTCAGTTTTAGACCACACCTCCCACTTGGATTTTATGTTTTTCTGAAGGCTGATCTAATATAGGATTGCTGATTACTGCTTGTGGATACACATCTCAGTGTACACTTCTGTGGAGTTGCATGTGCTCTGAACAAGCTCTAGAGACTAAAAATGTTATGTTATGCTATAAGTACCAGCTTTCCCCAGTAAAAACAAGATACAAAATGAATAAACCATCTAGGTACCTGTTCTAGGTAAAAGTAAAACAGGTAAATAAAACTTGGACCTCCTGTTCTGTATCTTGTTCAGTCCTGCAAGTGGCCATTCAGAAAGACGGGATGAGCTGAGTCCAGAGGTGCTGGTTTCTTTGCAGTGCAGACGCAGGGTAGCTGGGCAGGAATGGAGTTCAGACTTGGTTGGTGATGCTGAAGGGCTGGAATTCTCAGCCAAATGCCAGGCAGTCTGCAGAGCACTTCTTCTGTAATGATGCTGGTTTACTGGAAAAAAATAGAAGAATAAACCTCCTTGTAACTGAGAAGGGGAAAAAGAATGATCATTTACAAACGTAAAACTTGAGGTTACTTTAACAAAGCTGTTAGACTCAGAAATGCATAGAGAACAAATTCCAGTGGAAAAAGCCATATCCATGCAAATGTATGCCAAAAGTGATCAGATTAATGCCAACCAATCCTCTTAAACTCATATCCCTTCAAAATGCACAGAGGAATTCTTGGATTACGACTTAATGCCACTGTTAGTTCTTTGTTGGAGCACAGTATTGCACTTTATCAGGCACTCAAAAACAAAACAGCTCCTCAGAAGACCTAAAAATAGTTGAGCTGAATATCAGGTATGGAACTTTAATTAGAGTTAGCAACTTGCTGTGGGAAATGGGTTTACAGAAAGTGAGGCTTCTCTTCAGAAAGGTGATCTCTAGTCTGTCTGCTGTGCCGGAGCAGGCAGGTCCATCTGTGTGAGCCTAATCCTTCACAGGCCCTCTCAGGGCTCGAGTTCCTCTTGGCCTCCAGAGCTTGGAAAACAAAGCTTTATTCTTCAAGGCCATTCAGCAGTCGTGTAGCTGCTGCTGCCTAGATCTGCATCTTATTACTTACTCCACGCTTGGATTTGGCTAGTTGGCATTGAATTTGCTCTGTCTGCGTGTGCGCTGATTGGTGCAGGAAGCATGCACCATCCTGTGTGCTTCTATAGCATAAACCAGGTTCTAGGAAGGGTTAAATCCAGATTAGCAGCCGCAGCTATTTGTTGTGCCCAGTTTAAGTCCAGTAATTCTGCCATCAGATCCCAAAGCCCTTATCAAAGGGAGATGAATATTGGAATTTCATTGGACACACACAGTATTTCACTTCCATTTCTTATGTATTTACTAAACCTGAGTGAGAGATTACCCTGAGCTAATGGTGGGAGGGGGAGTGTATGCCTTGACACTCTTGTCTTTAGTCAGTCAGGTGAATTATTTTTGCAGGTACCTTGTCTTATACTGCAGGATACTTCTTCTCCTTGTTTGCCTTCTCAGCTTTCGTAATTTCTCCACCCAGCCCATTCTGCCCTCCCCATTCCCTGCTCCACACTCGATCATTTTGGATTGTGCAAGTTCCAGAAATGCAAGTCCTTGGTAGCTCTTACTCAACTTTATCTGTAGTGGTTTTTTTCTCACCAGACTACCACAATCACCCTGTCAGGTCATGAAGAGTTGTAGGTCAGTGAGTCCAAAGGAGACAGCTTCCTTTGGGAAGACTGACGTTGCTGCCCTTGGTTCTGTATCCTGACCTGCTGCTGGGTTTTTGCTTCCCTCTGTGTTGCATTTCAAAGCTGACCATTTGTGGAGCTAACTGAGCAGTTCAGATACTTGGGACATTGGGATAGTTGGTGTGAGCAGCCTCCTCACCTGCCAAAAGTTGTGCTCTCCTCTACTGCCAGTCAAAGCTTTGGCTGAATGCTTGATCTGTATTGCAGTTGCTTTTAGTAGTCATATTCCTGCCTGAGATAATGCAGTATGGTGCTGAGAGATTAGTGATGCTGCCTTGAAACTGAAATCTGGAATGATACCTCTAATGCAAATGGACTTTAATTTCATGCAGGTAAGTAGCTCTGGATTTAGGTAGGATCACTCTTCATGTCCTCAGGTGCACACTGCACCATAAGTAGCATAGCTCTTTTAATGTGCCCAGAATGCTTCCTGTTGTGCTAATAGTTAGATTCTTCCAGTAGCAGCATGCATATGATTAACTTCCTTATTGTAAAGACAAAAATAGTTTCTAAACTTTTAAGTAACCACTGATATTTATCAGCCTGTCCAAGGCATACACAGAGAGGATCCAGTTCTTTTCCATAAGCCTGATCAAAGATCAGATAATTTTAGTTGTCTGTGAGCTAACAGTCTTCTTCGGGGGCAGTGGAAGATGTGGTTGGCTGTGGTGCACCTTTGTGTGTCTGGAGCAGTAGCTCAGGCACTTCTCACACATATGCGCGCACACACACACACACAGAGTCATATATATAAATAACTGATTGGTTTTTGTGCTGCAGAATAGCAAACTTGAAAATCCAGTTGGCAAAGCTGGACAGCGAGGCCTGGCCTGGCGTGCTGGACTCGGAGCGAGACCGCCTCATACTCATCAATGAGAAGGAGGAGCTCTTAAAAGAAATGCGGATTATCAGCCCCAGAAAATGGACTCGAGGAGAGGTGGAGAGGCTGGAAACAGAGAGAAGGCGCCTGGAGGAAGACCTTCAGGCTGCTAGAGACACGCAGAGCAAAGCTCTAACTGAGAGGTAGGCTACAGGGCATAGGACAGTGTTTGCCTTGTTGGCCGAGGGGTAATGGAGAGCAAGCAGCAGCAAATATCCTCTGGGTGCATGCTGACAGCAGTATGAGGGCACACATGCTGACAGCAGCGTGTCCTCAGCTTTCCAGGAGACAGTTTCTACTTACAAAGACCTGAAATCATCTCCCAGAAGGAACTGCTCGCAAGTCTTCTACTCCCCAAGTGGGGAAGGGTGGTGGTTCCTACAAATGGATCCTCTGAGAGTGTGGAAGAAGTGCTCAAAATAGTCCAGTGTAATGTCAGTGTACTCTAATGTTTCTGTGTGCAGGCAGCACCTCGCAGCAGCTCCTGCAGTCTGGAGACTGGCAAATGTCAACAGATGGAATTGTACATTTCTAAAATGTGTTGTTTGTTCTGAGCATCTCTGTATGTGATTCCTGTAGGAACTGGTATTTGACAGGGCTGTGGGAGCTGCATGGAGTATCCTGTGAATCTAAACTAGCTGGAAAAAATGCCAGCTATCTTCCCTAATTTTACTTGTGTTGCAAGTGGAGATCTCTTGGGAATGTACAGGGAGGGTGAATACTGAATTAGGCATTGCACACTAGAGCTTTACAACCTGGGTGTATTAATGTGGGTGGCTATGGCAATACTTCTAGCTGCATTCTTTTGAATATATATGGAGTAGCACGTTGCACTCACTCTTTCTGTGGCCTTATATTTTCATTTCTTTTACATGCTCAGTGTCCAGGGCACCAATTTTCTTCATACTCTTACATGGTTTTATTGTGGTAGAAAATTGTAGGCGTCTCAGATGATTCAGCTGCAGGACTTTTACCAGCCTGAAGTACCTGTGGTTCAACAAATGCTCCTGGCGTTTCCATAAGATGAATTTTAGGAGTATGGTTCTCTTTTAGTGTGCCAAAGAAATAGTACTTTTCTGGAGAAGGATTTCTTGACCAGAGGCCTGTTAAATTAGGATATGAACACCCAACTGCGTGTGTCTCAGACCAGTTCAGGTGTGAAATAAAACTGAGATGTTGCTGAAGCCCATAGTTATTAACTGACTCATTATGGCTTTACACAAATTAAGTCATGTAAATCTTAGTCATCCATAGACCTTACTGAAAGCAAATGAAAGCATTTACACCTTTATTAGCACAGGAAGTATAAAATTGCAGTAGTGTAGAGCAAACAAAATCTACCTGATCTTAGAAATACTGACTTACATAGTACTAGCTGTAATTATTTTCCGTGTTAAGAATGTTTGCAGGATTGAGTTCCACATTTTGAGGGTATTGGAAGTTGGTAAATGCCTACGCATCCTGACCAAGTTCTGTCCTGCATTACACTGTGTATTCTTACTAACTTTTGTAAGATTTCATAGCAAAAATAGAATCTTGCTTTACTCCTCATTTTAAGTAGTAAATGCTGCTTTAGCCCATCTCCTTCTTCTGTCTTCTCTTAGGTTGAAGTTGAGCAGCAAAAGAAATCAGCTTGTCCGAGAACTGGAAGACACAACGCGATTAGTTGCCATGTTGCACACCCAGCTGAAAAGGTATGTAACCTTTTATGGAAGTTGTAGGTGCTTTATCTGCACATGGTGTAGCTGCCTTTCTGTGCTTTCATCTCCCAGCTCAGAGATCTGAAAGGCCTTTCAGTAACAGTAGTGTCTCAAGACCCCTGTGTAGTCAGTGGAAAGAGAAGTGAGTTATACGTCCCACTCAGTTTAGATGAATGCTTTAGAATGGAGTAAATAACCTTGCGGTGGTGCCTCTGACAATAGGAGGAGTTTGCTTCTGTTTTGGACCTGTAACAGTTAGGTGACTCAGGATAGTTGAGATGTTTATTACTAATGTTTGAATTACTCAAGTATTACATTAATAAAGTATGTTATCTTGACACACAGTAAGTGAAGTGGATCTCAGTAATGCAACTACATATCATGTATGAATGTCACGGTAATATTTCCCTACATGAATTCCAAGTGTGCTGTTGCTTGCAATGTAGGCAGTGTATTGAGAGATTCCTGAATCTGTTGTGGTTCATATGGTATATAGAAATGTTTCTGCAGTCATAATGTGGTCTGTTGTTCAGGCTGTGGTTTTGGAAGAGCATAGGATTACATGCATTAAAGACAAATGAATGACTGCAGGCAGTAAGGCCAAATCAGCATTAACTAAAACTGGTTTTATCTTTTTGATTAGGAAGAGAGTTTGGTGGGGGTTTTGTTTGGTTGAGGTTTTTCCTGTCAGCATGTACTGAATTTACTCTGTTTGTAGCTTCTGCTCCACTTGGATTCTGTTTCATTTTGTGAAGATGACACCGAAAAGACTGGAAAGAAATCATAGTGCAAGACTGACATGTAAATAAGCCACCATGGAGAATAGCTATCTGTGATGCTCTTATGCAGTGGAAATGCATCATGTTTTCATTTCATCTAGCTGATTAGGGATCTTTTGAGGTGACCAAGAAGCATGTTAAACTAATTTCTTCCTGACTATGCGCACAATGTTCTTGGCATGCTCCTGTACAAGAATAAGCATTTGTTATTAACCCCATAATGCAAAATGTCTGGCATTCAAAGGTATGCACAAAATGAAGTTGAGCCCAGTTGTTGATAGGGAAAGGATTAATTAAAAATCCCTCCTTTTTCATACTGAAACACACTGAAAAGCTGTAAATTCATTAGTCCTTCCAGATCTATATATACTGCCAAAATGCAAACACATCCTTCACGTTTCAGTTATGTTTCAACCAAAACTTTTGAACAAACATGATGCAGTGCACATCTGTCATACAAAAGCAGAAGACATTTTGTGTCAAAATTAAACTAAATTCTGCATACTTGCCTTTTTCTCATAAGGCCAATGGCATATGTATACAAATGCAGCTTTCAGTTTTTACCCCAGAAATAATGAGTAAGGGATTATTAGGTTGAACATACCCACTGGTTTTCAGCAGGGCAGCTGAAGCCACCTAGGTGTATGCAGAGATTTTTTCAACAGCTAATGCCTGTCTGAAGTGAGGGTTAAGGGCCTTTAAACAGTCAGTAATGAGCCAGGTATTTAAAGTCTGGAGCAGGAGTGTTAGTTTATGTGGGATTTCTAGGGAAGGCATATGTTGTAGTGAGTACCAGAGGATTTGTTGAGCAGCAGACTGTGTGCTGTGGTGTCTGGGCTTTCCCATCTGAGCACACTTCTCTTCAGCACCTGCTGAAAATGACCTTTGCTGTCAGTTCTTTTCTCAACTGAGATCTCTAGGGATAAATCACTTGTGTGGACTAATTGCCCAGTCCCAACTATTTCTCTCACTCTCCTGGCCCTGGATTCCATGTAGCAGCCTTTCCCGTAGGTAAATCCTGCCAGTTCCATGGTAACCACTGGCTGCTGTGATCTCTAAGGGCCAGTTCTAGGTAGCTGTGATACTGCCTCTTGGCTGTGCCTCCAAGACTGAGGCAAATGGAAGAACATTTCCCTATGTTCAGACAGCTTGTTGCAATAACTTCATCTTCTTGCATGGGCCTTGCTGGGTTTTGTGGTCTGTTTTGGAGATTAACGGGAACCAGAGTTTGTTGGGTTTTTTCTCCAGGCAGATGTGGGAGGAGAATGTTGGCACTAATTTTAATTGATCTGAAACTCTTCATTAGAGTTGTTTTGGCTAAACAAGGCCTCTCATGAGGTCGATGTGGTGAGTAAAAAATGTGCATGAACTATATTGAAAAGTGACCCAGCTTTTCTGCTGGGTAGACTGTGGTTCGGGGTTGTTGTGGGGACTAATGTGTGTGGCCTGAGCTAACAAAGCGAAATGTACCACATGGGCTTAGATTTTTGGTGACACTGTAGTGTTTTCCTGAGGAATCAGAGATACAGAGATTGCTTTTCTGACCTCTTCCCCTCAGTCTCTCCGCCAGCATGCTTTCCCTCTCCTCGAGCAGCAGCCCTGGCTCTCTCACATCCAGCAGAGGATCTCTTGCCACCTCCAGCCAGGATTCATCCACCTCAGCCAGCTTCACTGATCTCTACTACGAGCACCTGGAGCAGTTGGAGCAGTTAGACTCAGAATATCAAAGCAAGCTTGACTTGCTCTTAGAAGGAGCCACTGGATTCAGACCATCAGGCTGCATCACCACTATTCATGAGAATGAAGTAGCGAAAACTCACGCAGCAGATACCACCAGCTGTGTACAGGCCCTGAGGTCGCTGTCTGGTACTCCAAAATCCATGTCTTCATTATCTCCAAGGTCCTCTCTCTCTTCTCCATCTCCACCTTGCTCTCCGCTGGTGATAGACCCGTTCCTAGCTGGTGATGCCTTTTCAAGCCATATGGATTTTGATGACGCAGAGATAAGTACAGATCTCTCAGAACTCACCCTAAACACTGGGAGTGGCAACTGTAGACTGGAAGAGCCTAGAGCAGGAGATAAACATCTAGGTCAAGGTATGCTAACAAACTATTCGCATGCACATGCATGCATTCATTTTTAATGTAGTTTATAAAGCACTGAGAAGCGAGTATTTCAAAAACTGTCTGTCATCTTGATATCTTTGTGTTGAAAAGTATATTCAACTGAGTGTTCTATCCTTCCCGGGAGCAAGGGTTGGTGGTTTAATTTGTACATGAAAAATGCTGATGATCTGATGAGTCTTGCAGAACACTGCATCCAGGTATGTTTTTAGTGTACTTATATGCACGTCTACAGAAATCACAGGGATTTCATGTGCAAATATAAATGGTTGTGGTGGGATTCCTGGTGTAGTTTGGCACTAAGCTTTTAGGAAGGTCATCTAGTGTTTTGGGTCTTGGAGGCACAGAATGCGACACTGACACAAACTTTCTGGCCAAGTTGTGAGGAAGGCTGGGAAAGCCACTTAGCTTAATACTTAACAAATGATAATAGAAATCCTCCACCACCACCTCAGCATGCACAACTCCTGCTCCGGTTCCCAGTACATCAGTGGCAATGGGTTTATTAACTTCAGCTGAGCAGACTTGTCAAGGCTGTGCCTGAATTTCTGCTGCTTTGAGGGGGATGGTCTCTTAGCAACAAAAACATGTTTGGATCGTGAGCATGATAAGACATTCAGAGGTTGTGGCTGTTCTCATGCATGCATATGGCTTGCTGGGGGTGGGAAGGGCTCATCCCTTTTTAGAAGGATGGCTGGGCTGGAGTGAATGGAAAGCAGGAGACAGCAATCAGGGCACTGTGGTGAGGCCTGTGTGGAGCCCTTGACTCTCTAGGTGGGTTAAATCCCATGGAGATGAGGAAATGGCTGGATTTGGAACTGCAGTGAAGAAAAGCTTAAAAGGGCAATACAAACTTGCAAGCTGTAGTTGTAGAAACCAGTGGTGGGTTTTGTTCTTGGTTTTCGTAAGGTTATAAATGAGCCCATGTGAATCAAGGGAACTAGCACCCTGTCATCACTGCCTTCTGCAAGAAGAAGGCTGACACTGTTTAAAACACAATAAATGACATAAGTGCAGATCTTCCCCTTTGCGCTCCCATTTCCCTACAAGGAAGAGGTGTTATGCATTTGAGTAGGAAACACTAATTATTCTTATTAGAACTGGCCACTGATTAGTTTTAACCTTTTTAGCTCTGAGCTTTGTCAAGGCTGTCAAAGCAAAAGCTCAGGTGTTAAGCAGATTAAGTGATTATTGCTGTTAGCCAGTCAGCAGACAAAATAATCACCATAAGTAGTTTATTTCAGGGCAATAAGGAGATGAGGTTTTATTCCTCAGGCATTTTGGGAGGGTCAGTATAGCACCTGAAACACACTGACTGGATCTGGGGTGCTGAGCACTTGGCCTCATGGGCAAAGCATGCTCACATGTTCCTGTAAGTAGAGTTGAGTAGCATGTATCTGAGGGATTTGCTTTTTGGTTAGGAGTTTTGCAGAACCTCCGAGGCTGAAATAAGGTTTGTGTTACTTGGCCACATGAAAACACACAGGTTCAGTATGTGGGTAAGATTTGCAGGGCTTCCAAGTCCTTTGCAAAACCAGTGAGGAACAGGATGGCTGCATGATGAATCCTTCACAGGGAACCATTCATCTTCATTCAGGTTTACACTTTAGTGTTCCGCTGCACAAGCACATACCAGCCACTTCATTGCAGGGGGTTTGTACCTAAAGGGTCTTGAGTGGTCAGAAATGAAGGCTCTCTGGTGGGAATGACTGGACACCATTGGTAACTGAGGCAGAAAAAGAGATCAAGCATGGTGAGATGAACCTGAAGTGTCCTTCCCAGTGAACAAGCCTCATGCAAAGGGGATTCCTGGAGCAGCATTTCTGGGAGTGGTGTGTAGAACTCAAACACATTCATCTAGGAAGCTAGCCAGTGAGCAAGGAATCATTTTCCTATTAAAACCATGGAACAGGAGGTACAAAGCAGCATTGAGGAAAGACAAGCACAGTCTTGACCCTACCCGCATACCTCCAGCACAGCCTCTCATCAAGAGTACCGCAGGGGCCAGGCACACAACAGGAGGGAGCATGGATTAAACTGGGAATGCCAGGATTAAATGGATCCATTTGTTTCAGTTAATGACTGATATATTGTGTTACAGATACTTTTATTCATGGAGAAAAGGGCTGGAAATTTCTTTCTGTCTATGGTAATACCAAGATGAAAACAAACATTCCGTGGTGGTGTTAAAAAATACACGGATAAATGGGCCCAAATGGTGCATGTACGCTCCATGTACTGGGGTTACCTGTAGCACCCTCTACTGTTGATTGTAGAACAATTCTTTGGATCACTCCCTAACCCCATGTTGAACTTGCACACGTTTTGCACCAGTGTTTTTCCAAAGCTGTTTATAAGTGGCTTTGCCGCACTCCTGCTATGGGGCTACAGCTGCTCCAGTGGGACAACATTCACAGCTCCCTCACCCTTGGAGCAGGTCTCCTGGAGCTCTGACAGAGAGAGCTGAGAGGTGTCCTGGGCTGAAGCATCTCTGCAGAAGTGGGATGGTTCATGTGGAAAGGTACAGAATGTGCAGAAGTTTCCAAGGTTTTGTAGCACAAGAAAACTCTGAGCTAACACTTGTGCAAAACCCTTGCTTCAGCTTGTTTAGTTTCTCTATCTCCTTTTCCCTGCGTTCCTGCATGTGGCTGCTACTTTAAGTTCTAGAATCTCTCTTCATGTTAAATATAGTTACTGGCCTATCTGGACCTAGCTTCTGTCTTGTATAGGCTAACCTTTGGAGTTTGGGGGTAGGTGAGAGATGGTTTTCTGCTCTTCCCCCTCTTGGAAACTAGCTTTGGCATAATCTCCAGACAGGGTACAGCCCTCCCTGTCAACAATACTTGGCCAGAGCTTGGTCAGTAGCATTTGCCCAGTGCTGATCTCTGGGTAGCTGGGACCAGAGGGCCTACCACCTGCTCATTAAGAGTGACTTGCAGTAGGTCCATACTTACAACTTCACTGGAATTTAGAAGTTCTGCTTCTTCTGCACATTTGCCTGTCTTGCATGGGTACATAGAACCACAGACTGGTTTGGGCTGGGAGGGACCTTAAATCTTATCCGGTTCCAGCCCCCTGCCACAGGCAGACACCTTCCACTAGAGAAGCTTGCTCCAAGCCCTGTCCAGCCTGGCCTTGAACACTTCCAACAGCCATCTCTTTCCAGTGCTTTGAAAGCCCTCCTGGCATTGCCTGCAAGGACCTGCACCCATGGGGGTGCCCAAGGTAGCCAGCTGTAATGCACTCAGCACACCAGTGTGTAACCTCAGCCTGCAGGTGCAGTCCTGCAGGACCCAAGTATTAAATGGTCACTGACTGTGCAATGAAGCCCTGCTGTCACCTCCACCACATGGGCTGTTCCTCTGGTTCTCCAGGAGCTGCTGGTGCTCCAGGACAGTTGGGTACATTCCTGAAGCACTAACTTAATGTGATGTTGAGCAGAGCCTGCCCTCCCTGTACCCTCTCTGCCTTCAGAAACATGATGTTGCTGAACAAAACTTGGGTGGAGAAAAGATGCAGTTTAAGGGGAGGCTGAGGATGCTCCTCATGCAGACTGTTCATTTGCATTAACACATGTTTTTGATTTTCCTCTGTGCTTTTTTGATAGGTATAAATGCAGCAGGAGAGACGGCACTGAAGGTGGCGTGTGTGTCAGCTGCAGTGTCTGATGAATCTGTTGCTGGAGATAGCGGGGTGTATGAGGCCTCTGTACAAAGGTAGACACCAGACCTCTCTCTAGGAAGAAGCCAAATACTCAGCTTTGCACACAGGAGTTAGATGGAGTACTGCTGGTTATGATCCTTTTTGGTGACTAAACGTCTCAGTCTCGCATTTCTTCATAATTCTGAACAAAAAGATGAGCAGGTTGAGTTTGATTATCAAAATGAGCCATGCTTCCAGTAGCAGAAGTAGTTGGAAGCACGCTGACAGCTGTTGAACAGCTGGTCTGTTTGTGAAGGTGCTGCCTTGGTGGGGTAGCAGAGCCATCAGGCAGTGTCAAGTTCCCCTCCTGTCAGTCAGCCCTTGTGGTGTCAATGACAACCCTCAGTGGGAGAGCACTTGGGGATGTTTAAGGAAGAGAGCAGAAGCACCCTGAGCTGCCATGTGTGTGCATGCCGGGATGCAGTTCCCAAGTACTTGGATGCAGGATGTGATTTCTGCAGGACTTTTCCCCTAAGGGCATAGCTCATAGCCAGAGCTGGATGTCCCTGCTCTTGCTGGGTTTCTGCACTTCCCTTACTGCTTGCTCTCTGAGATGGTTTGACGAAACATTCACTGGAAGGTACTGATCTTACTGATAACCTGGTTTGGCTGCATCTAACATGGGTTTTCCTACTGGTTTTACTGGCATTTATATAAATCATTGGATCATTTGTTGCACAATACAGCTGTAGAGGTCAAAATTACTCATTTCCCTCCCTCCCATTCATTCATTCATTCATTACCTTCATTAATTCTCTAGATAATTGAGCCATTTTTTGTGTACAGCACAATTTACTTTGACAAGAAGTGCAACACTTGTGCAAATCGGACCTCATGGGCTCAAGCCAAGCACAGTCAGGCAGTTGGGTCCTGTGTCCCCTCAACAGGACAGGGAATTCTGTGGGGAGGGGAGGAGGGATCATGTGACAGTTACAGAAAACCACACAGACACTTGTGTACCTGATGTTCTTAGTAGAGTTTGGGTTGTTGACTTACCAACCTTTATAATGACTGCAGCATCATTTTGATGCCTATAATAAATGGTGAGGGTAGGATGAGCAATAGGTTTGTCCTCTAGCTGAAATGTAATGTAACGTAAGAGAGTGCTAAGGAATATGGAAAACACTTGGCAGAATGCTAATTCTGTTTTCATGTGCTCAGCATAGCCTCTTAGCCAAGTAGACAATGAGTGTAGTTTTGGGGACTTTCAACTTTGGAAGAGAGGTACACTGGGAGGGCAGTGATGCAAGTGGTTGTTTCAGGGCGGACCAGTCAGTGTACTCTGTCACTTGTAATGTGCTTAGGGAAATTGATTACTTAAAGAAACAAAGGAATGATTTAAATCTAATCAAACTTGAGAAGTTTTGCTGTCATGGTGCAGGCAGGATTGCAGTTGTTAAGTCTTATTTCTGTTGCTGGCCAGTCAGCTGTCTTTAATGAAATCCAGTCAAGGGAACCCTTTAAAATCCCTCACAGCCTTATTTTTGCAGCCTTTTATGTGGCTTTTTTTGGCAGTGAAGAGTGAAGGCATATGACTTTCTGCTGATAAGCACCACAACACATACCTGTAAGGATGACTGCACTTACTTCTCAAATGGGCTTTCTTTTCTGCTAATTTTGCAGAATCCATATACCGAAGCCCTGAATGGAAGGGAAGAAATCTTGTATCACCTGAATGCTATCACTTCAATCGGAGGGAAATCAAGTCTGTAATTGTCTTTGCTTTCTTTCAGACCGTGTGTGTCAGAAGTGATGGTGTTTGACAGTGATGATACAGAAGCAGTTGGGACAGCTAAAGTGCAGATTGCAATGAGGTAAACAATACGCATGGAAAGAATTACGTATGGGATTTAAAAGACAGTGCTTTCTGTTTTGTTTGCTTCTCCTGTTTATCCTGTCCTATTAGTATTAACTAACAGATGTCCTCTGTGAGGTGTAACTGAGAATTACACTTGACTCCAGGAGGTCTTTGGCCCAGTTACCCTCTTTCATGTCAGTGGAAATGAGCTGGTAATGGTGTGATTGGAGGATGCAAACCAAAAGTGGGAGCTCTGGCAGTAAATGCAGTTGTAATCATTGACCCCTCAGCGTCCCTCAGCGGTGGGTCAAGCATAGTAGGCATCTTCCTTAAATGGTTTAGTGGAGGTTATTTAGGACTGGTGGAAAAATAAATAGCACAAAACTCTCTTGTCATGGCCATACACAGCAAGCCAGTGGTTACCCCTAACATTCTCCCTGCTGTACTTCACATATTGCTACTTGTAAGTCTTTTATACTGCAGTCATTTTGTAAGGCCTTTCAAAAGATTTTACTTACAGCAATTGAGCTAGACCCTAGAAAAAGCAATGTGTGTTAGGTCAGATCTGTTGCACCTGGATTCTGAAGTTCTGGATGTTCTGATAGCAAAGTGTCATGGAATGTGAAACTGGTTTTGTTTGAAATTATAGGCAAGCCATGGTCCCATTATAGTTTTGTCTTGTTTGTAAATGTTAATGTTGGTTGTGTTAATGAAACAAGTGGAATTTCCACTCATGGAGTCCAAGGCTGACTTCTCTAAAAAGAATGCTTTCTTGTTTCTTTCTAATTCAGATATGATGACAAAAATAAACAATTTGCCATACTGGTCATCCAGCTGAGTAATGTCCCAGCACTGCTGTCCCAGCAAGATCAGAAAGTGTAAGTGGGTGAAATAAGCACACTTTTGAAGTATTTGCATTAGATCTCAGTGGAAATTAAACAGATGTTGGGTTTTGGGTTTGTTTTTCTTTTTTCCACACTCTTCAAAATAACCCTTTCTGAAATACTTCTGCACTGTTCTGTGGAGCAGCATTTACAAACTGACAAACTTGCAAACAGGAAACAAGATGCATTTTTTTCCTCAAACGTCAGTAGCTGTTGATGAAAGACTTGCCTGGAATTAGCAGTGCCCAGAGCACTGCATTGAGTGGAGTTCTGCCGTAGGACATCCTTGCAAGGTGCAATGGACAGCTGCTACCAGCCTCCTTCCAGGCAAAAGGCTTCTTTAGATTCAGCTGTGTGCTGAGTAAGCTGACAGAGATTTGCTTCATTTTGGTGTGGCTGTTCCTACCTACAAAAGGGCATGTTGGCAGTGTGACAGGTTGCACCCGCATAAATGACCGTGTTAAACATAATCCCATAATCATAGAATCAACTAGGTTGGAAAAGACCTATGATGTTTGATTACAAGTTTCAGGAGGATGAAGTCTATGGCAGCTCTTGCTACTTCATGCCTCTGATGTTGTGCCAAGATGTTCTTTTTTTGCTCAGTTGACTGATATCCAGAAGAAATAGGGCAGCACGATAATATCCCCTGTGCTTAGGATGGATTTCACTTGCAGAGCTATGGAGCTGGTGCAGTGCAGGGAGCTGCAGACCTGTTCCTGGGTAGTAGTGCTGACTGTGATGCTTTCTTCAATAGGAACATCCGTGTGGCTGTCCTGCCCTGCTCGGAGAGCACGAGCTGCTTGTTCCGCACAAGAGTGGTGGAAGCTTCAGACAATCTTGTGTACAATGAAGTATTCTGGGTTTCTATCTCTTACCCAGCTTTACGCCAGAAGACTTTAAGAGTTGATGTTTGCACTGTAGATAAGTCTCACCTTGAAGAATGTTTGGTTAGTATTAGTCTCTGGTTTAATACCTTTGTGCGTTTCCTTTTTTAATTAGACAGCATTTTCAACCCTGAAGTGTGCAAGTGTTCTTGATAACCCTCAGCTATCTGATCTCTCCCAGATCATGTTCTTTGCAATAACAATTCTGATCAGGAAAACAAAATCAGTCTATTAGAGAAATATGTTGATGCAGACCTGCTGATGACTTTGTCAAACTACTCTGTTTCCTTTCTTTTGCAATTTAATGTGAAACTCTACCTTTCTCTTCCTTTTGGTGGAATTTCTCTTCCTTTTGGTGGAAACATTTGTTGTAATGTGGTTGAGAATGGACTGCCAGGAGCTTGGAAGCCACTGTAGAATATTAAAGACCCCTAAAGGATTTATTTTTTCAAACCTGCTATTAATCTGCAGTATTGAAGTCTACATGAATATAGTTTTTCATGTACTAGTATTGCCATAGGCAGCTGCCCACTATAGTTAGAAGAGCTTTTTGTTGTTGCTCAGTATTAACTATTCCTGGAGTATTGTATGAGCAGCATGTGTTAAGCTGGGACATAGCAGCCATTAAGTTACAGGAAAGTTGCTCTGTCCAGCACGTGTTCCATAACCTCTCCTTTGGCTGGAGAGGTATATGTTTTATGGTGCTTCTGCATTTCTTCCTTCGCTTGCTTTGCAAAACACCTTTGGTAGAGGAAAGCAACTGTTTTCCACATGGGGTTTTTGTCTTTTGACAGCATGGCTGTAGCTGTGCTCCAGCTGGGAGCAGAGCAGCTTGCAGGAGGCGTGCTCAGCATATCTGCTGGACTGGGCTGCAGCAGTGGAGTCCACTCAGGCATGGATTAAATAAACTATGAATCAATTTTACTGTGCTTCTGAATTGATCAGAATGTGTACTAAATGTAATGCAGTGAAAAATGACAGGGCAGATGAAGAGGAATGGAATATACAAAGCTGAAGCATCTCTGTCTGAGGCAGTGATTTTTGACAACCCTGCAAATTTCTTGAAGGGGAGCCTTCATCTCCTATTCCTCTCTGGTTTAATTTGGAGCTCTGGCTGCAATTTATCCTGACTGCAGCAGCACTGTTCGTACCTCTGTTTTTTGTACGTAGGAGTGGTAGTGAAACACCTGCTACTTGAACTGGAAGAACAAGGCAGTGTTAAACACAATGAAACGGAAAGCATCAGCAAAGCTGTTGAAACGGGGATAAATGAGGCAATGTTTCTTTTTGTCAAACTTGCCAAAGTGGACAAGTCCTGGAGTTGCACTCTCATTCTTACTGGTGTAGTAGGCGTTCACTTGAGTGTGCCACACTAATGGTGTATTGCTGTCCCTAGGGTGGAGCACAGATTAGCCTTGCTGAAATATGTAGGTCTGGAGAGAAATCGACCCGTTGGTACAACCTCCTCAGTTACAAGTATGGGCAGAAGCAAGCCAGGAGGAGTAAACAAGGAAACATCCACTCTGAAGTACCCTGCACTGAGAAAACAGTAAGAACAACTGCTTAAATCAAACAGATCTCTTCCAGGCAGTACTAATGAGAGCGATTGTGTGTCTGAAGAACTGTTACAATAGTCAAGAAGTGAAAGATGGTGTGTTTATATTTAGAACTTGAAAATGTCATTATGTGCAACAGCATAATGAGCATGTTGATTACAGATATGCCATTGTCCTGGGCTAGATACTCAAATCTGCTCCTCATAAAGCCGAGGGCTGTGGGATGTGGTCCGGTGTAAGTGGTGTGTGAGCTCTTGCCTTTCTTCATACTAGACAGCTCACCTCGCTGCAGTGAACTTGCTGAACGGGTCAAGATCCATCACTCCCTTTGCACATGCATGGCACACACTACACTCAGCCTGCAGCTGCACATGCGCATATGATGGGGCTGTCCTGACCAGGAAGGATGGGCCCTTTGCAGTTTGTGAGAGTTACATCTTCACAAGAAGCCTCTTGCTCTCCTCAGGATTCTGTCTCAGCACTCCTGGAGCAGACAGCTGTTGAACTGGAAGCTGTGGAGAAGAAACTGGAGGAAAGCAGAAGCACTTTAACTAGTGGAGAGAGCTGGTAGGTAGCATCCCACCATCTTAGTGCTGTAGGATGATCAGAACATTTGGGCATTCATGTGCACAGAAAAGCAGATGATAAAGAGCTGTGGGAGGCTGCTTGTATCTCTTTCTGTCTTGATGAAAAATCCTGCTGCTTCTGTTCTGGAGGTTGTGCTTGGGAAATGGGAGCAAAGCTGATAAACGTTGAGAATAGTCAATAGCACTATGCTAATTTTGTTATTTGTACAACGTTCTATGGAGGTCCATGAAAGTTTCACTGTATGGTGCAAGGCTTTGCTTGAATATTAATCTTGGCTGTTGTTTACATGGTTCAGATTCCAATTTTATTAATGAAGCCCAACATTTGAACTAAAAACAAGCCTGACCCCAGTGGGTTTGATAGAAAAGCCAGTTCTGCATTCAGAGGAGCTGAAAAGGATGTCAAAACAATGCTTCAGTTTTGTCCAGCATCACTTCTTAAACTAAAATTAATGTTATCCTGAGAGCTCCTCTTAAGATGCACTCAGCATTAAGCTCGGACTAGATGGCTTCCTTCTTTTGAAGCCAGATCAGTATGGTGCTTTGAGCTGTAGCGGTTGCCTTCTGGTGCAGCCTCTCTCCAGTTTAATTATTCCCTTATAAGCCTGAGTTTGTGTAACCTCAGGTAGAGCTGGCTGCCTTGGGGACATGCCCAGCAGCTAGCAGGAGGAAACTCCTGCTGCAGCATCAGAGCATTGTCCACAATAGGCCAGTTCAGTAACAAAGCTGTTCTCAATAGGCAAGACGAAGAGGTTCCTGATCAGGAAGAGCAGGACGAGAGCAGTGAAGATGAAGCAGAGGAGGAGGAAGAATTCTGTGCTGGAAAATCGCTGTGGGAAACAGAGGAGGGTCTGAATTCCCAGCTGCACATGGAGGTAGCAGAGAAGGTAGAGTCAAGGGCCTTTTGAACTGAAACATGAGTTAAGCTTCCTATTTCTCAGCTGATGGGGTTATGTTGAGCTGCACAAGGCTACAGCAGTTATTTGGAGGTTCATCACTGGTGTTTACATGTTTATCTACCTGAACTATCTTAAACAGCTCTACATGACCGCACTACATGCAGCACTGTTTCATGCCTTCCTTGAGGCTGCTCATGAAAACTGTTTTCATTAATGTGTAGCTGTAGTCTAACAAGCTGTAGTCTAACATGCATGTGCTGTACACGTGCTTTCTGCATGCACATACAGTAGTTGTGCATCTGTAGCAAAGATCCAGAGGGAGTGGTCCTTAAAACCATACCTCTGTTGTGTGTGAGGCTGCCAGCTCACACTGATGTACTGGATCAACAGGCAAAGCTCACTGCAGTCAGCTGTGTTGTACAGCGATTGATGGATGCAGAGCCCTTAGAGACTTAACGTAGCAGCCTCTGAGTTCAAAGAGTGGTATGGCAGGACACCTGCTTGAAGGGGCTAAAGAACATCTGGTTCTGAACACGGTGCCTCTGGGACCAGCAGCGGAGATCCCTCAGAGGTGGCTGTCAGACAGCTCTGTGTGTGTGTGGTCCATAAGCTGCCATTCACACTGTTTTATCTGTCTTTTAGGTGGATAAAGAGACAAACACAGAGAGCCTTGTACAGGCTTGTACTGTGGTTCGTCCCAAAGACAAGAGAGCAGCAAACCCACCACAAGCTCCGTTTGTCAGAGGTAGCACTATCATCCGCTCCAAAACGTTTTCACCAGGACCGCAAAGTCAGTATGTGTGTCGGGTAAGGAAAATGCACTCGTGGGGTTCTGAATGCTGCTTTTCACTAATGAAAGTATGTCAGCAGTGTTCACTTAGGCTGGATTTTTGACAGAGACTTGACACTGCTTTCTTCTTCCCTCCTTTGACTTCAGAAGTTGCTCTGTCCTCACCTCCTGAATGATTCCTTTCCTTGGAACTAATAGCATGAAGCACAAATGTATAAAGCGTGTATGTGCACATATGTGTCTGGTACATGCAGCATGCTGAAACGACCAAACTAACCTGGTAGGGCTGCTGTAAGACAGTGATGATCAGTACATACTGAGGTATTTGATCAAGCATTGGAAAAGGCTGCTCAGGAGTCACTGTCCCTGGAAGTATTTCCAAACCGTGTAGACGAGTCCCTCAGTGCCTTGGGTTAGTGGTGGCCTTGGCAGTGCTGGGGTAAGGGTTGGACTGGATGATCCTAAAGGTCTTTTCCAACCTGGTTGATTCTGTGATTCTATGAATAAGCTGCATATCAACCCCTTTCCTGCTGCTTTAAGACTGTTCTGTGCTAACTTGAACTGGGTTCACTGAGTCCACCTGGCTTTATATGAGGTGAACATGAAGGCTTCAGAGAAATGGAAAGGTAAGGACTTGGTAATGTCAGCAAAAACACTGTGGAAGCTTTCTTGCGCGTGCCTTGTCTGAAGGGGGCTGGGTCAGGATGTCACTGCCACTGCTTTGAAGTGTTTGTTCACAATTATTTCCTGGATTGAGGGTCAGCCTAAACTCTAAATAACTCAACTTGTAAATTGAATTGGCAAACAAGCAAGCACTGTGTTTATCATGCATGACCTGTGCACAGTGGGCATGCTCCTAATGCAGCTGAGCTGGGTTTGATGTGCAGGTTTTCTCCCACGCAGAAGCAGGTGCTTGCATAGAAACAAAATGGATTTAATCTGCAGGAGTGGCCAGTGCTTGGGTGGTTCTGTGTCCCAGCACATGCAGATCCCACGCACCTGTTCCCCCAGCTTTGAGAAGGAAGATGAGAATTAAACACTGCTTCAGTTGAGCTCCTTTTAAGGGTCTAGAGACAATCACAAAAGGCTGCAGCTGTATGAGTGTAATGTGACAACCAAGTTGGAAAACTCAGGAGGATAGCTTACAGGTAAACCTACCTCTTGCACCACTAGCTTAAAACACAGGTGATTGGAGAGAAAAAAAAGAAATCTCTAATAAAATAGCCTCATGTTTTACAGGTGCTAGAAAAGAGTAACTTGTAACTTAGAGCTTATTTTTCTGGGCTGTTTTGCTCAGCCTAGTTACTTGCCCAGGAGAAGGGCAGTGGGGTAGAGTCCCATATTACTCCTTAAACTAGTGTCTCTCTTCCCATGCAGCCTATTCTCAGACAGTGATGGAGTTCAAGGCTTGGGGCAGGATCTGTTTGTGCCAGATGGATTGCATGTTAATGCAGATTAGGGTAGCAGCTCTCCACAAAACTTCCTAGTTCTGCTTGCATCCCTGCTTAAAATCACTCGGAGAAGCCCCTGTTCTTGCCAATGATGTGTGTATGCACTGCTTGTACTTCTTTCATGGGCTCTTCCCTTTCCTTTGCAGCTGAACCGCAGTGACAGTGACAGTTCAACACTGTCCAAAAAGCCGCCCTTCGTTCGGAATGCACTGGAGAGACGAAGCGTCCGAGTGAAGCGGGTAACAACAACTGCACCTTGTCCTTGCTCCAGCACATACACTTGCAACCAATGGATAACTGCTTGAAAAGAAGAATTTGCAAACATGAATCAGTTGCCACCTGCTTTCATTCACAGCCTTTGGGTGTGACGAGTCTCTCAAGGCTACTTTTATATATCACAATAAGGCAGGAATGTTTGAGATGGAACTCATTTAAACCAATACATTTAAGAAGATGGTTCCTAGTATTTTCCACCCTGTCAGAGCAGAAGCAGCACAAGCAGTTTGGCTGTGTTTACTGCTGTGAGATTCTTAAGTACTTCCAATAAATGTGAGGAGTTGGTGAGGAAAGCGATGTCAGGGGTGCTCAGGTGACCCTGTTGTAGTGACTGGCACACAGTGAGCCCCTGTGCCCATTGGAATGCAGTCACTGAAATTCCCCTGGGATGCTGATGCTGAGCTCGCAAGGAGATGGTTTTCTTGGGGCAGCTTGTGTTTGAAGCTAGCAGAAAGAAGGTAACATAATATGTTACTGGAAAAAAACAGGGTTCTTCTGTTGCATTGTGGATTCATCTGGCAATGAGACATTAAACTCAGGAGCAAGGTGTGCAAGCAAGGTTTGTTTGATTTGGAAAAGCTGCCAAGGAAGAGATTTAGTAGAAGCACCAAAATCAAAATGCTTGTCTGTGAAACTTGCTTGAGTTTGTGCTGTCTTGAGATGGATTGGAAAGCAGGGTCCATAGCGATGCTTTGTGCCAAGAGAAGTGTTGGAAAGTAGGATCTCGTGATGCATTTGGCCTGTCACGGGGGGGGTGGTTGGGACAGTTCTTATACCTGTGTTCATGCAGCCCTTCTTTTCCAGCCTTCAGTGAAGTCCGTGGGCTCAGAGCGCCTGATGCGCACCTCGCTAGACCTGGAGCTGGACCTGCAGGCTTCAAAAACCTGGCATGATCGGCTGGTGCAGGAGATCTCAGTGCTGAGGGAGCTGAAGGAGCAGCTGGAACGAGCTCAAAGCCAGGGTGAAAAGGAGTTGCCGCAGTGGGTGAAGGATGATGAGAGGTTTCGACTGCTGCTAAGGCTGGTGGAAAAGCGAGTGAGTAGTAACTGCCTCTGGGTTGTAGTCACTGCATCTTAGAAACAAGGGGCTTGGGATGGTCAGGAAATGAAGTGTCCTCCACTTAGAGCTCCATCAAGCAAGCATTTGATGGTGAAGGCTGCAGTCCTTGGGTCCAGGCTGTGCTTGAAAACACAAACAACTCTCCCACTGTTTGTTTAGGTGGAGAAAGCAGAACACCAGTGTGAGCTGAAGGCTGATAAAATGATGAGGGCTGCTGCCAAGGATGTGCACAGGCTGCGAGGGCAGAGTCGGAAAGAGCCTCTGGAGGTGCAGTCATTCAGGTAATCCCAGGTCATGGGGAAAGGGCAGGAAAAGGGGACTGTTAGCATGGTTTCCTGTGGGTGATTAAGATGCTGATGAGGAAGGCTGGTCCTTGCAGAAGTGCTTAAGTGTCCTGTTTAAACAAAAACTTGTGTGTCTTTATATGAAAGTATAAGCTCTAAGAGTCAGGGAAATAAGCTGCAGCACTGCACATGATCACAAAGCAACCAGCAGTGCTCCAAATCACTCCCCATCTGGCACTAAATTCACAAATCCTTTGTTTAATCCAGCAGCAGCCCATTGCTTCCTTAAGAAACATACCTTGAAAGCAGAAAACCCAACGAAAGCCTTTCTGAAATGTCTTTTTGGCAGCATGGTGAGTCTAGCTGTAAGGATGCCTCCTGTCTGATACGTAAATAAGAGGTGTAGGTCATGAGAGGATGTGCTGCTGCTCCTCGTGGCGACAGTTGGAGAGATGACTCTGAATGCATGATGGATGTTTCTAGCAAGACTTGTGTGGAATTAACAACCCATCATTCTCTTTAGAGAGAAGATGGCCTTTTTCACCCGGCCGAGGATAAACATCCCGACGCTCTGTGCCGATGATGTGTGATCACCATGAAGTATTTGCTTTCTGGACAGTTGGACACATGCTGTTTGGGGTTTGAAGTTATTTATGTGGTATTATGAAGGTACTGAGGCGTTTGTATATTAGAGCTTTTGTCAGTGTGTGGATGTTTTAAAGAGTTTTAGGTTAAAGTTCTATCATCACAGAAACCAGCATTAAAGTGACAAGATTGTATAGTTTGTATATTTAGGAATGTATTTTTGGGAAATAGAATTTTAAATAAGAACAAACGCAGCGTGAGGTGCTGTTATTCTTAAATAATGCTGTTTAGACTTTTTGTACAGGTCTACCTTTTAGAGGTTTTACTGCAATAAATACCTTTGAAGGAACCTCACCCCTGCCTTCTATCATGTCCTGCATCGGACTCTCCGCTGAGTGATGTGTTTTGTACCCTGTGGGGAATGCAGGGAGCCGGTTTGGACTCCCCAGTGCTGTGAACGAGTTCTCTGTGAGCTGTGAAGCGTTTTTGTTTCCTGCCAGGTCATAAAAGTAGGTGTGAAGTTGAGAATACTTGCACTTTTACCGCTTGTACTGCAGCTCCGGTCTGTAACGGGTCTGGAGGGGGATGTGGGGAGCCCATTGAAACCACGCTGTGGGAGGAGGGCTGCAGGTTTTATGTCCATTCTCGGGTTTTCCAATAAAGTGACCTTTCTGGACACCTTGGTTTTGTCTCATGTGCATCTTCTCAGCAGCTGCCTCCTGCGTTGGGGGGGGTTGTCACTAGGTGGAAGTGCACAGCTTTAGTGGGTCTTGTTCTGCACGCCCTTCCCAGCAGGCGTCCTGGAGGGGTAGCTGGTGGATGTGCTCCGGAGTGACTTGGGTGCCCCTGCGCTTCCCCATTTTGCTCTAAACGCAGGGGTTACTGGAGGTGCTGGAGCTGTAACTCACAAGCTGCCTTTCCAACCCAAACCTGTCTATGAATCACTGATTGAAAGTACTCCTTGGTCACCCCAAAGCCGGGTTTGGTTTGATGGGGGGTCTGGGACTGTCCCTGCCTTCCAAAGGACTGTGATGAAGTGCAAATCTACATCATGGAATCAGCCCGGTTTGGGTTGGAAGGAGCCTCAAAGCTCACCCAGTTCCACCCCCTGCCGGGACACCTTCCAGTGGAGCCCCTGTGCCCAGCCTGGCCTCGAGCACTGCCAGGGATGGGGCAGCCGCAGCTCCTGGAGGCCAGAGCTGCTGGAGCTGCCGCGGGCAGGCACCGGGCCCCGCCGCTCCCGCCAGGGGTGGGGCAGTCGCGGCGCGCTGCCAGGGTCCTCCCCGCCGGGCGGGGGCGCTGCGCTCCTCTTGCAGCCTGTCCCTGTGCACATGCGCGCTCAGCGCTTTCCGCTCCTGGCGCGCCACGTCCGGTTCCGGGCGCGGGAGCATGGAGGCGCGCGTGTCGCAGTGCGCAGCTCGGCTGGCGCGGCAGGTGCGGGCCGGGCGGGAGCTCTCTGCTGCCTTCATGTCCGGGGAGGGGGGCGCTGGGTGCATTGGAGCCTCGCGGCCATGGGGCTGGGGCTGGGGCTGGGGACGGGCCCGGGCGGGGCCCGTGTGGAGCTCTGTGGGAGGAGTCCCCCAGCCGCATCGGCAAGTGTCGGACGCGGGCTGCGCTGCGGCCCTGCCGCCAGCCGAGGCGGTGCGTGCCGGGCCTCGGGGGTGCCCGGCCCCGGGAGCGGCAGCGCCGGGTGCGGGGCCCTGTGGAGCAGCCCGGGAGGTGCGTCCAGGGGCTGCGCTGGAGGCGGGCGTGCTGAGGGCGGGCCCGGCTTCCTCGGGCGGGCTGTTGCAGCCGTGAGGTGCTCAGGGCTGGGAGGAAAGGTGCTGACAGCACTGTCTCTTCGGTGGCTGTGTGTAAAACCAAATCAGACTGCCAGGTCTGTCCCAGTCAGTGACTGGTACTGACAGAAGAGTACAGGACAGCGTGGAGTCCTACAGGTGAACTTTTGTGTTGCCCCAAGAGCAGGTAACTCAGTGGACGTTTGCCTTGTGGGTTTTTGTCTACCGTACACATGGGTTCTAAAGTCACTTTCCAGTAAATTTTCTATTCCCAATCAGTCATAGGATAAGCACTGCCATGAAATACTCAGATCTGGCTGTTGAATCTTTGCAACTCTTTTTTTGCCTTTGTTTTCACATTTTCCCTCTGTAGCTGCTGGGAGAGGAGAGCGTCCTGGGTGTTCTCTGCTTGCTGTCACTGGGATCTGCTCTTTAGTCCATAAACAGATTTCCAAGGAAGAGGAGAGTGTTCAGCTCTGTAACTCCAGGAGGCTGAAAGAGGCCACGTGGAATTACTGAGCCTGAATCCACCTTTCACCTCACTCCCAGCCACATCCTCCCTATGCCAGCTCCAGCAAGAGCCCATGGTGAACCGGCTGGCAGGAATCATGAGTGCCCTGGGAGAACAGCCCAGCAAGGAGCAGTGTATGTGCTAAGTTACTGCACTGAGCCGGCTCAGCAAAGGCGTGGCAGAGGAGGAGCAGAGATACAGCTGGTCAGAAGGCAAGCTGGAAGGGAAGGAAGAGGGGTGCTCTGCTCCCTTTGCCGTGCTTTGTGAGGCCAGTTCCTCTCTGGTTTTTGTTTTAATGTGATGGAGAAAAGCTCTGTCACATTAAAGTCCAGAGACAGAAGCCTAAGCAAGGTTCGTGTTAATTCAGTGGGGTCTTTGGAAGACACTCTGATGTTAAGGGAAAACGTAGGGATGCTTTTGGTCCTATTGAAAAAGCTATAGTTTTTTTGTGTTCACAGGTGAGGGGAAGAATTCTAGTTCTCAGCTGACCAAAGAGCCCTTGGAGATGTCAGCATGGCCTCATGTAGTTCCTGCAGCTTCTCATGAGGTGGTCATCAGGTATGACCCTTTACTGGCAAGTTGTGACATGCCTGGGGCTGTGCAGGTAGAATAATCCCAGGGTAACACTTTGTCCTGAACAGCAGCTTTTCTGTTACACATGTTGTGGCTCAGAGGTGTGTTGGTGTTGTCTCCTTTCCTCGCTTGGTGGTGCTGTGAGAGAGGAGTTACAGGGGGTATCTGTAGTTTAATGTAGTGGTTCTTCAGGAAGAATGTAGAATCTGGAGCATCCCTTTAATAACACCCAGTGTTCACAGATGATTTTCTAGAGGGTTATGAGCTGTACCACAGCTGCTGTCAGAAGAGGTATTTGTAGCATGCAACCATTTAAAGAGCTTTTCCGAGGTAAGCTTAGCTCATGGCTGTGGGTGTAGGGTCATGGAATCATTCCTCAATCATAGAATCATATCTCAAGTTGGAAGGGACCCATAAGGATCATTGAGTCCAACTCCCTGCTCCTCACAGGAATGCCCAACACTAAACCACGTGACTGAGAGCATTGTCTGGATCCTCCTCGACTCCTGGCAGGCTCCTCCCTAGGGAGCCTCTTCCAGGGACCTAGCACCCTCCTGACTGGCCCATGAACCACAGCCCTCACTGCCCGTTTTGGCTCTGTGCTGATCTTAACCCCATCCATTCTGCAGCTCAGTGTAGCCAGTGCTGAGTCCAGGCATTTCTGCTGTGGTTTGGAATTAAGAATTTATTTCATCACCTGTATTAGCATTTGATGAGCTCAAAAAGGGAGACTGAAATGGCAGCAGCAGTGTCAGGGTAGGCAGCGAGGTTGCCACAGGGAAGCATTTTGCTTTCGGTTCATCCTCAAGTAACATAAGGACTAGTACTGGAAGTTTCTGAAGAGGAGCACAGAACATGATAGAACAATGTGCCGGTCTGAGGTGACACCTTGGGCTGGTCACATTTGACATGTGGCTGGTCTGAATGCCTCCTGTCTGCAGGTGTGGGTTTGCTGCTCTGGGGCAGTCGTGGGAGACAAGTAGATGAGACTTACTGACCTGTGGCATGGGTTTAGAGCTTTGTACCTCCTGGCCAAATCCAAGTGACTAGGATACCAATTGTCACCCTGTATTTGTGTGGAAAAGCTGTTTGGGGTAGATGTCTGCCCCAGTGGATGCTGATTCCCGAGAACCCTTGTTCTGGGTCCTGGCTGTGCGTGTGAATAAACCTCTTTCCTCATCCTCTCTTGTAGTCTTAACAGTGTGGGAAGAAGCTCCAGTAAGATGCTGGTCATCTCAGCTCTTGCGAGTCTGAACTTGTGTGGCCAGAGGTGTTTGTGATTGTGGAGGAACATTAAATCACGTTGCTGTCGTGAAAAGTTTGCCAATGGTACTGAAATACCTCGGGAGTTATAGTTCTGGGGGAGGAGGAATAAATGTGAGCTGGTTGGGTCACATTTACTGGGTATGTCCCTACCCGTGGCAGGGGATTAGAACTGATCTTAAGGTCCTTTCCAACCCAAATGATTCTGTGGTTTTAATTTCAAAGGCAGAATGCAAGTGTTTGTCCTCAATGCAAAACTCTCCTCCAGGTCTTGCTAACCTGTCCTGAAGCTGGTGGCTTTGCTCAAGAGAAGGTAATAATGGGTGAACACAGATCCTACAGATGAATGTGACATGAAGAGGAGGAGATAGCTTTCTGCTTTCCTTAAAGCACATTCTAGGACTGGAGGGATGAGTTACTCATGGCTCTGCTCTGATGTTCCTTTAGCTCAGTTTGGAGCAATAATGATGACTACATACTACCTACAGGGAACCTGTAAAATGTTGCAGTGAAATCATTCTGTGCTGTTTGAAACTTGAAGTTCAGTCTGACAATCTTTCAAATTAGTCTGCAAGTCACATGAAATCCTGCATGGTCAGGCCTGTGAGTAAAGTAAAACATAAAAACATACATGTTTTCTGCTTGTTATATGGCAGAAGGTGTTTGTGTGTGTGTGAGAGAACAGCAGTATGATTTGGGGGAGGGCTGCTTTGGATTCCAAAAAAAGAAGTAATAGGCTGCAAGGGGAAAGGCTGCAATAAGCTGTTTGAAGTGAGGTGTTTTGAGCTACAGCTGTGCTGTTCAATGCTTTCAGTTGCCAAAATGCCAAACCAGCGATTTTGATAACAGGTTTTATTCCCCAAAGTCCTGTTTGTTCACATCTGAACCTGCAGGACATCCTGTTCTCCTGTAGTACAGGAGAGAGGCTGGCAGAGAAGTGTGCTGGAAGCTGAAGCACAAATGCAGAATGACCTCAAAAGTGCTGATTTTCAGCTTGCTTCATAAGTAGCCAATCTTAACATGATTTGGCTCAGTTCAGGGGTTTTGAGCATCTGCAGTTACAGTGGTGTCTGTGGGAGCTGTTGCTCAGGGGGATATGTAAGACAAGATTTCATGGCCCAGTTTTTTCCTTAATTAAATATTCTGATTGTTTTCAAGCACCAGAGCAAATAAGCCCTTTTTGGTGAGGTTTGGTGACCTATTTCCCTGCAGGAGTAGCCTGAGCTGCTTCCTGCTGTGGGGTTCTGGTGGAGGAGAACCTGAGGGGCTGGCTCACTGCCCCTGCTGCCTGCACCCGTCACAGCAGCACTGAGTCACCTGCACCTTCAGCAGCCTCAGAGTTGTGTTGGTGAGCCAGGTTTGTGGCTGATGGACACAAAGCCTGTGATGGGGGAGGACAAGAGGTGGCCACCAGCAATGAAGTTTCAGGTACTTGGTGTCTCTGGGGTTGGGAGCATGACTGCTCCTTACAGCAGTTCCCACCACTGGGCTGAGGCTGCTGGCTGAAGCATTTGCCTGTGACCCAGCTGTGAGGTCTTAGAAGCACAGGGCAGTTTTTTTATGGGATGCCATCCAAAGGGACTGGGACAGGTTCAAGAGGGGCCCATGTGAACCTCCTGAGGTTCAGTGGGGCCAAGTGCAGGGTCCTGCACATGGGTCGGGGCAACCCCTGGCATCAACACAAGCTGGGGGATGGAAGGGTTCAGAGCAGCCCTGAGGAGAAGGACTTGGGGGTACTGGTGGGTGGAAGACTGGACGTGAGCAGGCAATGTGCACTTGCAGAACAGAGGCCAGTCGTGGTGTCAGGGGCTGCATGCAGGGGAGTGTGGCCAGGAGGTCAAGGGAGGTGATTCTGTCCCTCTGCTCTTCTCTGGTGAGACCGCACCTGCAGTCCTGCATCCAGCTCTGGAGTCGAGTACAGGAAAGACATGGACCTGTTGAAGAGGGTCCAGAGAAGGGCCACGGAAATTTTCAGGTGGATGGAGCACCTCTGCTGTGAGGGAATGCTGAGAGAGTTGGGGTTGTTCAGCCTGGAGAAGAAAAGGCTCTGAGGAGACCTTACTGCGGCCTTCCTGTTCTTAAAAAGGGCCTGTAAGAAAGATGGGGAGAGGCTTTTTAGCAGGGCCGGGTGCGACAAGACAAGGGGTGGTGGTTTTAAACTAAAAGGGACATTCAGGCTGGTGTGAGGAAAGATTCTTTACAATGAGGAACCTCACAGGTTGCCCAGAGAGGTGGTGGATGCACCGACCCTGGAGACATTCACCGCCAGGCTGGATGTGGTTCTGGGCAACCTGATCTAGTTGAAGATGTCACTGCCCATTGGAGGTGGTTAAACTAGAGGAGCTTTGAAGGTCCCTTCCAACGCAGACTACTCTGTGATTTGGGTATAGAGGTCCACCTGAAATTCCTGATTGCTGCTGAATGCCGGATGTCAGTTTTAAGGGAGAAGCCATGGAGGAAAGGTTGTGCAGCAAGGTGGATGTGAATGCAGGCTGCAGAAATGGCCCTATGGATTCCCCTGTGATCCCCTTGTGCAGTGGCACGCTGCACTTCTTGTCTGGGTTGCTGGGGTTGTATGAGTGGTTGTGGTTTCACCCTCTGGAGGAGAAACTGTGGCCTGTGAGATGATGAAACTGCCTGAAGAGGCTTTAGGGAGTTTTTGAAGCATCTTTATTAAATTCAAAAAGCTGGAGAAAGGGCTTGTTTTGGGAACATGTTCTATTAGCACAACCTGTTGTCTGTCTTGCACATCTGTCTTGATATCTGTGAGATTGTTCTCATTGAGGTTTTAAGGAATGTCTCTGAATCCCTGGGTTTGACAGAAATAGAAACAACTTAAAAAATGAATCATTTGGGGGGACACAGAATGATGTGATGTTAAAAGGAGAAGATATCTTTGCGCTTTCACATTTGAGGGTTGGGGGATGAGTTCCCCATGTCACTGCTCCGCTCTTGCTTTTGCTGTTAACCTTTGTGAGACAGAACTAGAACTGCCTGAGATCTTGCAGCTCCTCACCTTGGTGTGCCCCCGCCTCCAGGGATGCCTGTGTGACAATTCCATTTGCTTTTCAGGAGAACGAGATCAGGTTGTTAACTGCAGAGATCGAGCATCTGAAGAACTCCGGGTGCTTGGGAGTGTCCCCAAGTTTGGAAGGGCTGCGGGACGAGAACGCGAAGCTCAAGTATCGCTTGAACTTCCTTCGGAAGGTAAGGGAGGAAGAATGAATGCTGCAGCACGTAGGGCTGGTTCTCGTTAAGACAAGCTAAATAAGTGCTGTCAGTTGTCAGAGCTAGTGCTGTGTGACAGTGTGCTCTCACTGCATCCCAGCACTTCATTGTTGGTGGCACATCAGATATTTCCTTGTTCCTTAAACAGGAGCCTACTTTATGACAGATGTCAGTAGGTTTATAAGGCCACAGTATCATGTCTTGGCTGGTCATGGAATGGGCAGCTCAGCCAACATCTCTGCCAGATCACTGGCAAGGTGCAGCCCTGCACTCAGGGGAAGTGTTCGTGCTGGGAGGCTCAACGGGAGCAGCAGCCCCTGAATCATGGCATTTTTCTGTCATATTCGTTGTTCCCATGCCTAGAGGTGTCAGCCACGTCTATGAGCCGCGCTTTGCCAGGCAGCCAGGGAAAAAAGAGGTGTGTAACAGCTGCCAGATGTTGTGAATTTAGCCTTCTGGGGTTTGTTTTTTCAGAGCCTTCAGGAGGAAAGAAGTAAACCAGAGAAAAGCATGATTAATATCAACAGCTGCCTTCAGGAGATCTTTGGAGCTGCTATTCAGGCTGCCTACCCAGAGCTAGAAAACCCTCCACTAGTGGTGACACCAAGTCAGCAGCCCAAATTTGGAGATTACCAGTGTAACAGCGCCATGGGCATCACACAGGTATATCTGACCACTCTTACAAAGAGAAACTAAACCTTGGGATGCTTCTTTTGGAAGCTGTGTGGTAACACAGGGAGAGTTGCAGTTGTGGACCTGTTTCAAGCTTGCTGCAGACCTCTGGGCTGAGAATTCAGTGAGCATCTAATGGCATTTTAGGGGAAGCATTGGCCTTCACAGAGTAGTTCTTTAAGCCTCTGGTTAGATGGTAAGAGAGTTACATGTGTGTCACGCAGAACAGCTGCTCAGTTTGTGGGATCTAAATCAAACTGTGACTGAAGTGCTGCATTGATTTACTAACTGTGCAGTTAACTACGAAGTAGTGAGCTGTATTTGAGTTTGGAACTGGTATCAGGAAAACAATAAATCCCAAGTCTGGACAGTTACAAATGTTACAAACACTACAAATCTCAGAATGCTCTTGTGTAGTGTGGGAGATGTGCAGTGTCCCCACATCCACAGAGTTGTGTGCACACACCCCCTTCTCACAGGAAAGGAGAGCTACAAACGCCACCCCGTTTCAGGGCACACATCTCCTCTTGGTGTGGGTGCTGCAGGTTTCTACTGCCCACTGACACGTCAGTGAGAGGGGCCTGGGTGCACGCTGTGTGGCTGGGTAGGGTTCAGGTCCCTGCATGCTGCATCCTGAACTGCTCTGCTCTTGGATCTGGTGACATGGGTCATTGTTCTGTGCAGGGGCTGTGGTGTGCGCAGCATCTCCTCACAGTGTCCAACCAGGTATAGGCTGCTACTCAGGCACTGTGCTGCATACTCCTCTGACTGCTTTATTTCAAACACCTCTTATTAATTCCCTGGTTACAGCTGAATTTGGCTGATTTTTGGTGCATTCCTGGAAGTGTTTTCAGTTTTGTGACAAGTGCTCTTTGAGGTGGATCTGAGTGCACTGTTCCATGCACACTTTGTGCTCTTGTTTGTATCTTACTGGCTGTTATCCAAGCATCTGCTGAGGGGGGGCTGTGTGATCTTCCCCACATCTATGGTTGGTGGCATCTATATTTTCTTTTAAATGAGCAAAAAGCAGGAAACGTGGGGGGTGTTTGTTACGATTTTACTGTGAGGGTGCTGAGGCGCTGGCACAGGGTGCCCAGAGAAGCTGTGGCTGCCCCATCCCTGGCAGTGTTCAAGGCCAGGTTGGACACAGGGGCTTGGAGCAAGCTGCTCTAGAGGAAGGTGTCCCTGTGCGTGGCAGAGGTTGGAACTGGATGAGCTTTAAGGTCCTTTCCAACCCAGACTATTCTATGATTTGATATTGTTCTGATCTTGGAAGTTTTCAGGCAGCTGTAAGGGTGGTTCCAATTTACAGAACATCTCTTAGGTGCATGCAAGAGAAGGAGTGGGTTTTCTTAACCTGGTTTGTATCAGTGGTTACTTTGAATATTATGACATTGCTGCTTTCTGGAAGGTATTTGACCAAAACGGACCCAAGCAGAATAAGAGACACTTCAGGAGTTGCCTTAGTGGGCTGGGACTGTGCTGAAGTAAAACCAGGAGGTCGTAGAGAAAGTAGGTGCTAAAACACACCAACTGAATGCTTTGGTGCCTTTGATTGACTAGTTAGACTCTCGTAATTGCAGGTCTTTCATTTTGCAATTAGAAACAACTTTTTTAAGTGTTCTGTAGTCAGTTCACCATTATCAGTCTATTAGGCTGATAACTTTGACATGGAACTGACACACATGGAATTCTACCCAGGTTGTCACCCTGCAGCCACTGTGTCTGTTCTGCCTCAGTGAGACTGACACCCAGCAGCATCCATACGTGCTAGCCGGCAGGCTTCTGGAACCAGCCCTCACAAATAGGTGCCATCTTCCCTTGGTCTCATGAGCATTATGCTGGGCCTGGGCTGCAGCCAGGGCAGTACTGGGTGAATGCACTGACGGGGCCTTGCAGAGCTTTGCCAGCTTTCTGACCGCTGCTTTACCCCAATTAAGTGGCTGTTGGGATTCTCGAGCAGTCCTGGCTTCCCATGTCCACATTGTTCGCATAACTCGGCATCTGGATGGTCCCCTTCAGGCCAGGGTGTCAAGTCCCATATTGTCAGCTGTGTTGAGGAGTAACAGTTCCTAGTGCTGGGCTTGCTGTGGAAGAGCACCGTGTATGAGCTGGGTGATACTCCAGCATGCAGCACAGTTAGAGCGCGTCAGCACAGCAGAGCCAGGGGACGCAGTGCAGCCATTTCCCTCTGAGAGCAGCAGGTTCTGTACTTTCCATCAGCCTAAGTTTTAGGGTTTGACTGTGGGGCAGGTCTTCCATAGCCTCACTCCCCCAGCATCCCCTGCACAGAGCTGAAACACCGCTCACCACGACTGCCAGAGGAGCAGGACCTACCCTGCTTGGTACGTGCCCTGCAGCATCCTCTCCCTGTTGTGTGCCCATGTGGAAACAGCCCTCACAAGTGCACATTGTTTTACTGGGAGCTCGTTAGCATGTGAATGCTGAGGGTTGAGCCAGGAGCAGTGTTTGCTCCTTACAGTAATAGGAGTAGGGTGGCTGTTTCTGGAGGGATTCAGATAACACGCCTGTCATCTGGTATAACATACCCATAATCTGGGTTTACATTTCTTTTTCCTGTAGTTTGCACTTCGAGTAGCATTACAGGCAACAGAGGTTTTCTTTTCTTGCCCCTGCCAAAGCTTTTTTCAACTTGTAAGGATCCTGTTATTATCAGCTGTATGACAGGTTAAATAGGAAGCTGAAACTGAAGGAGAAGTCACATTTTGCACAGACTGCAAGTTAGCAAATACAAGCAGTAGTGAGTCAGTTCTGAATTGACAGAGAGGTACATGCTGTTTGTCCTTGATGGGAGTGAGGGGATAGATTCTTTTCAAACACATCACAGTAAGAACGGAAAATCATGTACTCAGAAACAAGTAGTTGTGGTGGGTGCATGCAGTGTGATGCAGTGATTCGCAGGAACAGTTTGGGCTGTCTCAGAGGGCCCTCCTGAGGAATGTTTCTGTGAGGTTGTAAAGCTATGTGAGAAAGTACCTTGGGAATGGACACAGAACTTGTGGAGTTGGACTAGATGATCTCAGAAGGTCCCTTCCAACCCAGACTGTTCTGATGCTATTATTGGATGTGAACTTGCATCATGTTCTTTGAGTTCCTCCAAGTGGGCCATTAATAGCTGGAGACAAAAGGAGAGCTCCTTTACCAGCAGATTCTCTGATGCCTTTTGAAGAGAATTTGTCAGTGTTAGAATTAGGTTTGGTTGCTTGGCTTGTGGGATTTTGTTTATTTAGTCACTTTATTATTCAGTCTCAGGTAGGGCTGAAGGTAGAAGCAAGCTTTGCTTGCATTTAATCATAAATTAGCGGCTTGCTCCGAAACCACACTCAGCATCTACTGCAGGCACAGCTCAGAACTTCGAATATGAATGCTGGCAGAGCTGAGGGTACCTGTGAGACTGAGGAACAGGGTTTTGAAGCAGTGCGAAGGACTGTGCCAGCTTTGTTTGTCCCTTTTCCTAGTTTAGAGAGATAGGAATTTGCCAAACCTCTTAACAATGTTTCAAAAATACCCTGGAAGCTTTTCTTCTGACATAGGAACTGCTCTTTATTTGTCCTTAACAGAAGGGAGTGGACATGGTGGGTCTGGTTACACTTCTGCTCTAGAGAGGGACTGATCTAACCTGACATATTTGCTGGAGATGTTTGTGTCTATACATTAGGAAGCTAAACAATCCTGAGGATCTCTCAGTGCTGCTCTACCTGTGCTTTCTGTTTCCCTCTGTACAACGTTACGGAGGAGTGAATCTTACCTGCTCTTGTTGTGTTTCAGATCCTGCTCAAAACCAAGGAACAGAAGGTCAGCCCAAGAGAAATCGCTGAGAAAATAACAAAACATATTCCTGCTAATGAATGCATTGAGAAGGTTGAAATCGCTGGGCCTGGTGAGGGAGTTCCATGTTACACACTTTGTGCTTTAAAGCTGATAGGGCAATTTTATACTGGATGGTGATCAGGGAAACTTTGTTTAACTGTTCCACAGTTGAAAACTGCACTTACAGGGTGAATTAGCTGCTTCTGTGTTGGAGAGCTCTGTAGCCCTCAGACCTGTGTAGAGCAGCAAAACTGCATCTGTATTAGAATTGGCAGTTGCCATGCTAAGCCCTTTAATTAGTAAGTTTTCCACTGATCCTTAAGGGACCAGCTTTTCTCCTTTGTTGGTGGTGATGGGTATCAGGCTGCATCACGAAATCACAGCAAAAATCCACATGCCCTTCTCACTGCTGCTGGCATGAGGCGGAGATCTTGGCCTCTTAGCACTGAGATGCTGCAGTAACATGGAGGTTATGAATTCCTGCATCTGCCCTGTGACCCAGGAAGAAATACAAGGACTTGCATTCTTCTGAGCTTCAGCATAAACACAGAATTCACATGGCACAGCCCTTCGTGTGCTTGGGTAGAAGCTCATTCCTTAGCTTTGTGAAGCTGAAGTTAGTGTTGTCCCACAAGTGTGGATTATCCCAGGTGAAATGGTGTGGTTTAGGGTATTAAGTTAAAGAAAGGAGACAAAGCAGGATCTGGTTTTGCATTCTGCAAACCTTGGCAAGGTTATTTTCTCATTAAAAATGTTCTTAAGTTCACATTTGAGTGACCCTGTGCAGAAAGGAGTGATGTCAGTGGGTTAACTTGCAGCATCTATCTCCTGCAAGACAGGCTGTAGTGCTGTGAAACAGACTCTTGAAACTGGGAGCAGAATTTGTCCTCTAGTGACAGCTTTGTTGCCCTGTTGCTAAAAATTGGTTTTGGTTTGTCAAACCAAGGTTCCCGTGCTCTTGTCCTTGATGTGAGGAAACAAAAAGTGCTTTGAGGCACTTCTGCAGCCGCAGCACTCATTGCTGTTTTTCTCCTCTCCAGGTTTTATCAATGTCCACTTGAGAAGGGATTTTGTGTCGAAGCAGCTGAGCAGTTTATTGGTGAATGGAGTTCAGCCACCGGCTATTGGCAAAAGGAAAAAGGTACAGCAGTAAGCGCACAGGCATCCTGCTCCCATAGGGATGAGCTGTGCTGGGCTGTGGGTAGCTCTGCAGTTCTCCCTGAGGTGGTTTGTTGAGCAGATGTCCATGTCAGCTGCTTGTTCCAGCAGCAAATGGGGTGTGATTTAGGGACTGGGGCTGTAGGGTGGGCTGTGCCTACCTGGTGCAATCTCTGGTGGGTAAGGGACAGGGCTCCCGGGGTGGGGAGTGTTGTGCCAAGCTCATTCTGGTGGGTGCAGCAGAGCCCCAGGCTGGAAGACTGCTCTCATGTCCCCCGAGGGCCTCCTCTGCTGCTGTGTGCTGTTGGCAACAATGGGTGTGAGGGTCAGCCTCGTTCCTCCAGGAAAGCCCAGGTCAAACACACAGTGTGGTAATGACTGCTGCTCTTTGTTTGTCCTCTGGTGCTGTGTGTAAGGTGGTCGTGGATTTCTCATCCCCTAACATTGCAAAGGAGATGCACGTTGGCCACCTGCGGTCCACTATCATTGGAGAAAGCATGTGCCGGCTGTTTGAATTTGCTGGCTATGATGTTTTGAGGTGAGAGTCCATTTGGGGTGTGCTGGGCTTGCTTGGGTGAGTGTATACAGTATCCCAGGGCTTTGGTCTGTGCTGTCTGTTTATAAGCACACATATAATCCTTTTCGTGTGGTAAAATACAAAGCTGATGGAATGTAGTAGGTTGGGAATGAAGATGGGAAGAGCCTTCATGCAGTGAAACTGTGGGTGTTGGCCTGGTTTTGGTGCTGTTATGTCAGTTTCTTCTTTTAGGATATATGTTTCTGAAATGCATGTGTTTTAAAGCATACTTTTGCAAAGTCACTGTGCTTTTCAATTGCTTTAAGGTTAAACCATTTAGGAGACTGGGGCACCCAGTTTGGAATGCTCATTGCTCACCTCCAAGACAAATTTCCGGATTACTTAACAGTTTCTCCTCCCATTGGGGATCTCCAAGCTTTTTACAAGGTACTTGTAGCAAATAAGTGTGAAGTTTACATCAACATTGGAAAAGCATATTGGGGGGCTTTACAAATTGCAGCATAGCTTTTGAGAAACAAAAGAAGTGATCACTATTAATGGGTTATTGCAGTAACCTGTCACTGGGTGATGAATTGTGGTATCTGGCATTGAGTTGTCTGTATGGAGCACCATCAGAGGACTTTGTAAGCATGCTGCCTCTGTCTTTTGAGATGAGTGTGCTTGGAGAGCCTGTTACCCCTGTTAGCTTGTATCAGGGAAGAGATCAGTGCTTTTCATGTGGTGTGTTTCCCTGTAGGAGTCCAAGAGGCGGTTTGACACAGAGGAGGAGTTCAAGAAACGTGCCTACCAATGTGTGGTGCTGCTGCAGAGCAAAACCCCCGACTTCATCAAAGCCTGGGAGCTCATCTGCGACGTGTCACGGAAAGGTGACTGCCACGTTCAGAAGCATGTCCCAGCAGCAGAACTGTGCCTTTCCTCACCTCTGTGTCTGAGCCCATGCTCTGGTTTTCCTTTGAAAATCACTGCCATGCTGCTGGGAGAAGCTTAAAGATAAAAGCCAACACAACCAAAGAACTGGGCTGTCTGTGGAGCATTGTCTCTTCAGTCTTGGTCTGATGGCTTGACCGGGAGATGGAAAATGCCTTTGGGGACTTGCTGTGCCCCCTGTTAAACATATGCCACTAATTCCTACCGTGTGCATTTAATGGAAGCATTTTGTTCTGTTTCCCTCCTCAAGAGTTCCAGAAAATCTACAACTGCTTGGACATTACGCTCACAGAGAGAGGAGAATCGTTCTACCACGACATGATGAAAGACATTGTAAAAGAATTTGAAGATAAAGGTGAGGCTTTTGGTCTCAGAGTCAAAGTAACCTTGAGGTAACCGCAGACCTGTGCAGTGAGGCTTAGAACTGATGTTTGTGAAATTCCATGTTCCCCAGCCTTGCTCTTTTTCACAGCCACATTTCCTCAGTGGGTCTTTTGTGGCTTTTCCTCCCAGGGAAGCATTGGCAGAAGTGCATGCTTCATTCCAGAAATCTTGAATCATTCTTGCTGACACCAGAAGCAGTTTGTGATATTTGTAGGTGATAGTGTGAGGTACTACTGGAATTCATCGTATCCTTAGTAAATAGTCAAGGAGCAGTATATGGCAGACTGCCCACAGTTGGTGTTGTGACTGAATGGGAACTTGGAGAGATCTCTGAGAAGACAGTGGTATGTTTTGATTATGCTGACTTTGGGACTGGCCAGAAGCCAAATGGAGCATAAAAAGTCTGGGTTTATGTGTTCCTGTCTGGATTTGGCAGTTCTTGAGTCTTGCCATCTGAAGTGTTTGTGCTAAGTCCTTAACTGCATCAGTGCCTTCAGTGCCACACTTTGTGATGCTGGTTTTGTTAAAGGTAGATCTGGATGCCAGGGACAGGAGTTCTCAAATCCAATTAGGTCTCTTCTGGTAAATGCCAGATCTGTACAGATCCACTTCCATGTGCATAGCCTTGAATTCTGGCTGTGACATGGTTGGTGAGGGAGTTCATGTAGGTGTATTCATATTTTGAGGCATTAATGATTTCATAATATGGGTGCATGGCCTTTTCTTTCTGGTAGCATCCAGGAAGGGGTGTTTCTGCACGTGCTGGCCCACAAAGCTCCCTGTGCAATACAACACAGGAGATTTTCCATTGCTTTTCTAGGATTTGTCCAGGTTGATGATGGCCGGAAGATCGTGTTTGTCCCAGGTTTCCCTATCCCGTTGACGATCATGAAATCAGATGGAGGTTACACCTATGACACATCTGACTTAGCTGCTCTTAAGCACAGGCTGTGTGAAGAGAAGGCTGATATCATTATCTATGTTGTTGATAGTGGCCAGGTGAGTTCGTCACCCTCTGTCACTGCTGGTACAAAGCATCAGAAAGGGTGTTACATGACAGGTGCAAAGCTCATGTAGGCAGAAGTCTGTAGAGTTTTAGTGTGTATATTTACTCTTGTCCTCACTGGTATAATGGTGAATCGAGTTTGGTGGTCTCCATGTATAGCCCCTTGAAGCAGTTGATTAGGGAGAGACCCAGTTTACCACTGGAAGTGGGTGAAGCCTAAATCTGAGTAGATGAGTCTGGAAAGAGATTTCTGTTGCTTACACTGCGGTTGCTCCTTACCTGAAGAGATGCAGGGTTGTCAGCTCCATATATGAGCAGTGATGGGAATTTGCCAGTTACTGCTTCTCTAAGCCAGGAAAACTCCTGGAAACATTGAGCATTCTGAAGTGGCATTTGTCTGTGGAGCTAGAAACATTTCAGGTCTCATTGTGAAAGCAGCATTGTGAAGGAGAGAAAGCTGAGAAGAAAAGTGTCCTTGGAGGAGTGGGTTGAGAACCAGTTGTTGGCGTTTGTTCCTTGCAGTCGGGGCATTTGCAGACAGTGTTTGCAGCTGGGCAGATGGTTGGCTGGTACGATCCTAAAGTAACCAGAGTGGCACACGCTGCGTTCGGAGTGGTGCTGGGAGAGGACAAGTAAGTCTGTGGATTTCTTCCTCTGTATGTATGTGCTCTGAAGAGGCTGTGTGAGTGAATGCAGACTTGCTCTTGTTTGAAGACAAGTATGTATGTGGCATGCTAAAAAAACCCCATGCAGTGCAACCCATGTTGTTATTTGTAACCATGTCATTTCATTGTGTCATGGTCCTTGAGCCACCTAGTCACTGGTGCTGTGGTCAGGTTGCCTGACTTCTGCCTGCTGTCGATGGAGGCTCACTGGGAATGGCTGGTGGAAGTGCAGAGGAAGCTGATAGGAATACAGGGAGATAGCAGTGGTAATGGCCGTGATGGCCATTCCTTGCTACCTGCCTCATGGTCGATGAAAAAAAGCTGGGAAAAGAACCTCTTGTGTCCTCGTCTGCAGGCAGAGCTGTTCTAGTGTCTCTGAAGGTGGTGGTTGAAGCAGTGTGCTCTGACAGTCACCTGCCATTGCAGATGGGCTGGGTTTGCTGGAGGGTTGTTACAAAATTTAAGGTGGAAATGCCTGCAAGAAGTTCTGATGCATATTGTGATCTGCCTGGGCACATGCTGACCCTGGGCAGAGGGTGGAAGTGGTTTGGCCTTTATGCAGGTGGTCATTTTGGCTCTGTGTTCTCAGGAAGAAGTTCAAAACTCGTTCAGGGGATACAGTGCGTCTTGTAGACCTGCTGGAGGAAGGGCTGAAACGAGCTATGGACAAGCTGAAGGACAAGGAGCGGGACAAGGTACTTGTGACAAATTGCTTATCTTTCCTGAGAACTTCCCAGATTTTTTCACTAACTTATGGTTTCCACATTGTGGATGTGAGCTGAGTGTGATTACTTGGTAGGCAGGTCAGGCAAGGTGCTGTCAAGGGAAAGAAGAGCATCCCTGAACACATGGCAGCGGGGAGATCTGAGCTGCAGGCAGCACACTGGCCTCTGGTACTGCAGAGCTCCCTCAGGAGAGGAGGGCCTGGCAAGACAGCTGGCCTTGCTGGTGCTGTGAGGCCTCCACATTGCGATGGCCACAGCTGTGACTGCCCCAGGGTGCAGGAGGTGGGGCAGAATGGAACGTTGCAACCTTGGCCTGCTCGTCTGCAGTGAGTTGTGGTAGTGGGTGGCCAGGGATCTGCTGGGGACTTTGGCTTCACCCTTTCCCTTGGGTGCTGTGGCTAAGTTTGCTGAAAGCCCTTTGCTTTGCAATGTCTTTAATGACATTTCTTGGTAGCCTGGAGAGAACTGAACAGTGTGGGACATGGAATGGAACAGAAGGACCACACTGTCTACTCACTGTGTGAGTCTGGAATTGGGAAGCACAGCTCCTTAGTGCTGTGCAGTGTAGGGTGAAAGTGAAAGATCCCTTTTTAAAAAGGAGCACAAGGAAGCACATTAAAAAACACCTTGAAAATCTCACAAGGGTTCACTTGAGCCTAACACAAAAGCGCTTTGCCTTGCTGACAGGGCAAGGTTCCACCAGAGAGGGGTTTTGTGTCCAAAATCCTCTATAAAGGTAGGAGGGCTGTGTGTTTATGTGCACATGCAGTTTGTAAGAAGCAGGAACACCTTATCAGCACCAAACCTTTGTGGCAAACAGTTCATCATGGGGCCAGAGGTCTGATGGGCCTTCACAAGCAAAGGGTGTCAGCCTTAACCTGGCAGGGCTGCAGGGCCATTGGATTGCAGGGGAAGTGAGGGCTGGAGCCGTGCTGAGTGGCTAAGGCTGAATGTTGTGGCTAGTGGTACCAACATAACCTCCTTCCTCATGACTTATCTGTTCTGGAATTGCAACAGGTCCTCACGGCAGAAGAGCTGAAAGCTGCCCAGACGTCAGTCGCTTTTGGATGTATTAAATATGCAGATCTCTCCCACAACAGACTAAATGATTACGTGTTTTCATTTGACAAGATGCTGGATGACCGGGGGAACACAGCTGCTTACTTGCTGTACGCCTTCACCCGCATCAGGTATGTTGAGAGTTGTTTGGATTTGATCTCTGATGCTCTTGCAAAGGGAGATGTGGGGAAAGGGGTGAATTATTGCATCAGTGCTGCTAAGGGTGGTTAGTAAGAGAAGCCAGCTACACCAGTATGCACCATAGGAAAGGTTTTATTTGTCATTTGGAATGGTGTCATCTGCTGTCTGCAGCAGGGCTCCTCTGTGCACCGTGTGTCCCAGGCCTTTAGCTGGCTGGGAGGAACTGTGGGAGTTTCAGTAATTCCATCAGAGGTATTGGGTGTTTGGGAAGGGGTGAGCCTCTGTTCCAGCACCTCCTCACATCAGTTTATTGCCATGCCCCATGCAGGCTTTCTGGCACCCCGAGCTCTGGTTTGTATGGCAGCATCAGCTGTCCTTCCTGACACTTGTGCCCAGAGCATGTCCCTCCCTGTTCCTCTGCAGTGCATTCCGGGGCTGGCTGCTCTCTTCTGGCCTGGTAACCGGACTGGGCAAGTGAGGAGGCCAGCGGGTGGCCAGTGCTGGCCCTGGGCAGTGGAGAGGTGGGACCCTCACAAGCAGACTGTGGTTTGGGTCATTGCAGGGCCATTGCCCGCCTGGCCAACATTGACGAGCAGATGCTGCGCAAGGCAGCCAGGGAAGAGGTGCTTGTTCTGGACCATGAGAAGGAGTGGAAACTGGGCAAGTGCATCCTGAGGTTCCCTGAGATCCTGCAGAAGATCCTGGAGGACTTGTTATTGCACACGCTCTGTGACTACCTTTATGAGCTGGCCACCACCTTCACTGAGTTCTACGACAACTGCTATTGTGTTGAGAAGGACAGGCAGAGTGGTGAGTGCTGGCCATGGGGCTTGCTGCAGAACCAGTGTTATTCATGTGGGAGAACTGAAGATGGCTGGCAGAGCTTGTGTGGTCACCGGCCTGTGAGCAGGTGGAGTAGAGAGCTGTGAGCAGCCTGGCACATGGAAATGCAGGGCTCGTCAGTCTTCCTGGCTTTGGAGGGCGGCAGGGGGCTCAGCCAGGGCCAGGCTGTGGGCAGAGGGGGTTCCCCTGGGGAAGGCAGCATTGGTTGTCCTGTTCCAACTCCCATGGTGATGTTTTGCAGGTCAGATCGTGAAGGTGAACATGTGGAGGCTGCTGCTATGCGAAGCCACTGCCACCGTCATGGCCAAAGGATTCGACATCCTGGGGATTAAGCCTGTGCAGAGGATGTAGCTGTTTCCTGTGGGGTGACAATAAAGGGACTGAACAACTGGAAGTGTCTGTGTCTTTTGGGGTGGGGTTGTGGTAGGAAAGATGCTCTGGGGGAGCAGCACTCCCTTAGGATTAAAAAGAGGGAATAAAAGTCAAGGGGGAAGTAAGAAGGCAAGAAGGGAAGGGGGAGGGAGTAAGGAAAGGAGAGCACAGGAGCAGAACCTGCAGGTACAGAGGCAGATGAGTGGCCACAGGCACAGCTCAGAGCAATTCTCTGCAGGAACCAAACCCCCCAGACCCATACACAGCACACCTCTCCCTCAGGCTGCAGTTTAAGGACTGAGAACTCAGAATGACCAAGAGCACCTCCAGGAAATCCTCTAACCACAGTGCAGTCACCCATGCTGCTGGAGGCACCTTGCTTTGATGGCTCTCACCACCCTCTTTACCTTACTGCCAAGTGGGAGCAGGTCCCCAGTTTCTGCTGTCATCTCTGGCATCCCTCAGCCGAGCACAGAGCTCTTGGGAGCCAGGCAGCCTCATCCCAGCCCAGCAGTGCCAGCCCGGAATGCTTGTCTCATGGGAGGTGCTCATGAGCTGACCAAGGCAAGTCGGGTACCTGTGACAGATGGGACATCACACTTGAGACCTGAACTTGAACACACGTGTGGGATATGAAACCACACGCTTCCCACAACACCGCAGCACAGGCAGTGGGCTGCACCACCTGCATCCACAGCACTGCGCTGTGCACGGGGCCTGGACCAGCCTGCACAAGAGGGGTGCTCCCTGCGCGCCTCAGGGCAGCAGCGCCGCCAGCAGCAGGCAGGAGGCTCACCAGGGGAGGAGCAGAGCGATTAACTCCATTCCCGCAGGAAAACACGAGGGAAACGCCGTTCCCCAGAGCAGCGATGTTCTGAATCCCTGCAGAGCTCGCAAACCTCTGCTGCGTTTGCAGGGGAAACCTCGAGGAAACACCGTCAGCTACAAGGCAGTGGGCCGTGGCTCCTTCCTTTGCTTTGGGGGGTGGGGGCAGCTGCTGCGCGAAGTAAAGCAGCACAGAAACAGCTTTGCTCCTGTCCGAGCAGGTGTTGCTCTGGGTTGAGGTGCTTGCTGCCATGCATCAGTGTGTCTATATGCACGTGTGCGTGCACATTTCTGTATAGATACACACAGATACAAAAGATAGGGGTATTTTTACCCGATGTCCCATAGGCAGTGGCTGGGGAGGGCTCAGCTGTGGCAGCCCCCAGCGCACCCAGCGCACATGCTGTGCACACACGGTCTCCTCACGGCTGCCCGACGTGGCCACCAACACCCCAGCGCCAGCACCCGCAGCCCGAGCCATGGGGGGTCCGCCCCGGGCCCGCACCACCGCCCGGCCCTCCCCGCTCCCATCCCGAGTACCTGAGCGTGGGCAGCGCGGGCACGGAGCGGCAGCGGGGCCGCCCGGGTGTCCCGGGTGTGGCGCCGCAGCGGGCGGGGGTGACCGGGCAGGGTCAGGCCCTGTGGTACCGGCACCAGGCGCGGTGCAGCGGTGGGCACGGGCCCAGGCAGGGACAGTGGCAGGGCCTGGGCTGGGGTCCAGGCACCGGCTGCTCCTCATGGTCACCAGCAGAAGGGCACAGCAGCCCCGAGTGTCAGCACTGAACCCTCGGCAGGGCAGGGCAGGGCAGGGCAGGGGGCACCCCTTGGAGAGGGCAGCCCCGCAGCTCACCGTGGCACCTGTGGGAAGTGGCCCGGTGGTAGCAGGAGGTGCAGGATCTGCAGGTCCAAGGGTGCCTCAGAGTCCCTGTGGGGCTATTCCGGGGGGGGGATGCAGCCCCAGGCTGGGCTGGGGGGGTCAGTGTCACACAGAGGCCGGGGCTGGCTGAGGGGTCAGTGCTGGGGGCTCCGGGGCAGGGCAGTGTCAGCACAGGGGAGCCCCTGCCCAGCCGCGGGGCTGCAGTGCCGCAGAAGGTCCAAGCCGACTGTTGGGTGCACCAAGGGCTGGGGGCACCCTGAGGGAACGGAGGCAGGAGTCAGTGTGAGAACAGGGCTGGCAGGGCAGCCGCTGGTCCCGCAGGACCTGAGCCGGGCAGAGGCGGCCGGCAGGGACAGCCCAGAATCCAGATCATCAGACACATCATGGCCGTGAGGTCCAAGGTGGAGGCAGGGGGTGAGCCAGCGAGGGAGGGGCGGTGACAGCAGCCAGGGTCAGGGCACTCTGATCGCCAGGCGAGCCCGCGGTGAGCAGCAGAGGCCGAGGTCACGCCGGGAAGTCAGTCTGTGGGTCAAGGCCCGCAGGTTACCGGGTGACCAGGCTCGGGCACGGCCCTTGCTCTGCCCCCGCCGCGGCAGCAAAACCTCCACTCCAACCCGTCCCGCAAGGGCCGGTCAAGTCAGCCCCAGCCGAGGCGTCCCTCCCGGCACCAGCCACTGCCCCACAGGTGCCCCACGGGTGCCCTCCCTTGGCCCCAAGCCGGAGGAACGCTCCCAGACTGCGAACAGTTGTGATTGATCCATAAACCCCACCCTGAGGCTGAGCTTCCCCCTGCTGCGGGGAGCGGCCGGGCCCCGGGCCCTGCCCCAACGCGCTGCTCAGAGCAGGCGGCAGCAGGGTGGTACCTGGAAGAGTCTGTTGCACTCCATGATCATGTGCGCCAAGCCCTGCGTCGCTGCCAGGTTCTCACTCAGCTCCCGCTGGTCCGGCTTCCCCAGGCTGCACTTCCTCTGGCTGGATCTGGGGAGAGGGTCGGTAAGGGCAGGCTGTGAGCAGGCAGCTGTGCCCCACAGCGCAGGGTGCCCGCTCCGCTGCTCTGCCTGAGGCGGGGAGCCAGCACCCAGTGAAAGCACTGCACTGACGGACCCGCTCTGCCGTGCAGGGGCGCCTGCTGTGTCGCTACAGCAAGGTCCACAGCCAGCACTGCCTCCAGCACGCCAGGAGTGCCCGCGGCAGCACTGACCACTGTGCCCAAGAAAGACAAGTCAAGGCTTGTTATTCCCCAGGCACATCAACACAAGTGGCCAAAGGCAGCAATGACCCCAAACTGATGTGTGTGTACTACCAAACTCCTTGGATAACCCTGCAAAGCCCACACAGAACCTTCTAAATCTTTTAGCCCAAACCGCACCAACCATGTTTCAAAAACAGTCCCCTCTTGTAATTCATAATCACTACATGACATCATTAATCCTGGCTTCTGATACTTTCATCTACATGCATTCCTGCCAAATGGCTTGAAAATTGGGTTGAAGATAAGAGTCCTCAGCGCTGCTCCTCAAAGTCAGACCTGTCAGCTCCTGCCCTTTGAAGTCAGAACCCTACACTGCGGCATTAATGCCCAGTTACAAAGAAGCTGAAGCTTCAAAGCATCCTGGCTTCTGAACAGTGACAACAAAGAGAAAACTCTATTTTTTGGTCCCAGTATTTCAGAGCAATGGTCATGTAAGCCAAAGAGGTACAGCCTCAAAGTGTGGCTCCCAGGGGCTCAAACACAGCACAAGCCTGGCAGGATGGGCTGCCACCAAAGCTCCACCACACTGGCTCCAGGCCGTGTGCTGGCTCAGCCCTGGGCTCTGGGTGTGCTTGGGCAGCTTCACATCTTCTGTGCCACTCACAAGAAAAGCCCCCAGTGTTTTCTTCCGCCCTCCAGTGCCTACGCCATCAGCCTGGAAGACACCAGCAGCACAACTGACAGCTTCAGAGCTCATCCTCATCTTCAGCTCCCCACAGCAAGGCCTCGAACTGCTGCTCCAATGGGTGCACAGGTTCCATCCACCAGGCAGCCGTCCTCTACCCTGACAGATGTCTGTCCGTACACAGGAGCATGGAGCAAACAGCCCTGCCTCAGGAGACCAGATAAGGCATGAATGCTTCCAGAGATTATTTATCTGCTTTGGCCCAAGGGCACCTTTCTCCCTGCACGTACAAACTGGATCTGATGCAGCCCAGAGACTTTTACTTATTAAGATAAATTGACAGCATCCTGGTGGCTGGGTTTGGCAGGAATGATCCCCTGGTGATAACCCAGCAGAACTGGTGCCAGCAGCTGCTGCAGCCTGCCAGATACCTGCAGGGCCTTAAAGCTCCACCTGAGCTTAGGATGCCAGCATAGGAGTCACATTTCCAACAGCCAGCACTAGTCCAATGCAGCCAGTGGGAAACAGAATCATAGAATCACAGAATGGTTCGGGTTGGAAGGGACCTTAAAGCCCATCCAGTTCCAACCCCTGCCACGGGCAGGGACCCCTTCCACTAGAGCAGCTTGCTCCAAGCCCCTGTGTCCAACCTGGCCTTGAACACTGCCAGGGATGGGGCAGCCGCAGCTTCTCTGGGCACCCTGTGCCAGCACCTCAGCACCCTCAGAGGGAAGAGCTTCTGCCTAAGAGCTCATCTCAATTTCCACTCTTTAAGCTGGAGACTGATGCATTCCTGGGCAGCTGGACCTGGGGCAGCTGCGAAGAGCACACCAGTGGGGAGGGAGGCAGGCTGGCTCACACACAGACCAGGCAGGAGCATAGCACTGTGACTTTTTACCACTCTGCCCTACACAAGACAAGCAGCCACTGGATCACCCCATGCACTGCGTCAGCTCCTGCTGCCCCTGAACATAGCTGAAACAAACACCAAGACATGCACTATTTCCCTCTTCAAAGAAGACAGTGACCTTAAGCCAGCATTGTTCCAGCTAAGAACACTATAGAGAGCAGCAATGCCAGCATTAAGATGCTAATACCTAGTAGAGGAGGAGGTACTGTCCCTCCTCAGGGTGTTGAGGTGAAATAAAGACGGTGCAAGACAGACAGCAATGTTGGTTGGGGTCATCTGGTTTTCCTCCACAAAAGCAACCACATCTCGCAGGAAGAACAGGAGGATTTTCAAAGCTTCTCGGTTTTCCTTTGGGAGAAGGACAATTGCAGCCTGGACAGCCTGGAACTGCTGATCCTTTGGCACATCTGAAGACAGGAAAGAATGATGAACATCACACATGACTTGCAGAGGATGCATCCATCAACACAGCCCCAAGCAGGGCATTGGAACAGTAGGTCCATCCATTTCACTGTCACTACAGTGCACTACAGCCAAGGCAAAGGCTGTTATCACTGTCACATCACACAAATACAGTTTTCACCTGCTCCCTGTCAAGGTGCACATTCACACCCAGTGATGCTGGTGCGTGACTTGCAGTTTATCTATCTTGAACACCACAGTAATGGATTTATCCTGAACTGGCTCTGGTTACTATCCAAATAAGGGCCTGTCTCCCTATAAAATATGACTCTGGAATGTTACTTTGGAGGGTATAGGTACTCCACTGTCTTTTCCTTTCAGCTTCAGGCATGAAGAGAACAGATGCTCTCGGATAACTCAATTCACAGAACTATGTTTGCCAACAGATTTCAATTCACGCTGAACCACAGTGGGACTGTGTGCCCAAATAGCTCCTGCAGAAGGTCAGGAACGGCTCATCCTGTCATGCATCCCCCTATCATGAGGGTGTCTCCAACTTACACCACTACAAAGGGAAGAAGATCACTTCTCTTTCCCTTCAAGTAGAAGCATGTGCATAGAACACACAAAATACTCTTCTTGGTGAAAGCAGCACATTTTTTATCTCCAAAAACCAGATGTGGCAGAAGATGGGAGAGCAGAATTCAGACACTTGCTGTTTCTAGCCCAGAACAAGAGACAGGAGGTGGACAGTGGCCAGGTTATAATAAATGGAATTAAACAGTTCCACATCCATTGGACAGAGGAATTGAGGACTCCTTTACAAAAAGGATTTGTGAATGCAAAAAGAAAACTTGTTTCAAACAAACAACATTTTTAGACAAAATTCTAAAAGCCTGACAGGTTAAAAAATGAAACCCAAACCCAGCCTTCCTGGACACACATCATACCCAGGACAGCAGCAACTCATTTACTCACATTGATCACAGGAAGCTCACACTTGGGCTTTCAAAAGCTTTCCTCAAAACTTGCTGTAACAACATCATCATGAGCCCCCAGAGCAATTTCCTTCCCCAGCCCAGCTGCTTCTGGAAAGTAAATTCCTTGAGGACAACGTACTGGAGGCTGAACCTGTTTATGCTCAAAGCCAGATTTCAGCTTCATTTTTCCTTCTTTGACAGGCTGAATCTCAAGGACAGTAACAGTGGGAGCATGGGCAGAAAGGTGCTGGCATGTCCAGGGAAAAGGGCTGTTTCACAGCAACCTTAATAAGGGAATTTTGTCAATATAACATGACTCCTTGCAGAAGGAGACACTTCATACCACGCATAAGGGGACTAGGTTCTTTCTTGATTTTGCATGAGGAAACAGCCATTTTAAAGCACAGTTTAGGAGGCTGCTGTGACATAGGGTGTCACACTCATCCTTCAAAGCACAGAAAAGACAGTGTTAGTAAACAGCTGGCCCATAGGATGCAGATGTGCAGCTCTTCAGCCCAGAGCCACAATGAACTCCTCTCAGAACCATCCTGCCTGATTTGTCTCCAATGCCACAGGGGACATGGCACTAATCCTCCTCTGACTGCAGCCTTGTACAGCTGAATATTAAGGTATTGAAAGAATTGGAAAACCCCAGCTTTTGTTACCTACATTGGTAGATGTGGAGGAAGGATTCACAGAGTCTGCTAGTGAAGATGGGCTCGGGAAGGTCTCGGAAATACTGCTTCACCATATCTGCTACATCAAATGCCGACTGCCCTTCATAGCACACGTTGTTCGGGCTGGTTTCATTCATTTCTCTTAAAGACAGAATCCTGGATTTAACACCGGATTTTCGGAACAGGCCAACCTGCAGGTGAAAGGAACTATTTCAGATGAAGAGAGGAGGCATCAAGAATCAAACCTCTGACAAACAATTGATCCTTCACTTTCAATATGACCCTGTGGTAGTAGGATCTAGCACCGAAATAGTTTTGTCCCATTAGAAGCAGCACATGGCAAACAATGATTGATGCCCACAGAACCAGCTGTAAAAGACACACCAGTTGTCATGTCTGCTGCCTTTTTGTTTAAATCAAAATTACTCTTCTTGACTTCTTTTAAAATCCTTTTATTGGCACCTATTAGTATGCCTGAGCAGGCTACTGTCACATGAGAACTGCGGGTTTCTGATGCACCAGTGTGTGTTCATCCAACAGAAAACGTACATGATGCCGATGCTGGAGCAAAGAAACTCCCATTCCTGCAGCTCTGCTATGGAAACAGCATCTGCAGCGCACACTTCCATTGCCATGCACACAAAACGATACAGGACTGAAGGTATTCCCAGAAGGAAACAGCACCGGCATTTCCTCACAGGCTGCCTGCTCAGGCCTACGCCTTTTTGCCTGTTCAGAGCCTTGGGAGGCAAGAAAGTGCCTCACAAAAGCTGGGAACAGAGAATGGCTCCTGGAGCAGGATTCATTTATGGAACAGAGCTGCTCTGGGCTGCCTCAGGTTCATACCTGGTCAAGGAAGTGGCTTCTTAGGTAGTCCAGTGCTTGGAGTATGCCATTAGGGAGTGGGTGGCTTGTTCTCTGGACGTTCAGGAGTAAAGGAACCCCAAACACATTCTTGTCCTTGTAGTCAGAGGCTTTTATTTTTTTGATGAACCTTGGTATAGTCCTGAAAATAACAACGTGCAAGCAACTCATCAACTTTCCAGCACAGTTATACCTGCTACTCCAGTTATGTGCATGGGAAAGGTTTTCAACCTCAACTTCTGCTCCATACTTAACTGTACACATCACATCATAAGAGAAAATCATTAAGGGCCATTATAGGAATGCCTTCCTTCAAAACTGAAATCAGCTTTAATAAAGCATCCTCATGTGAAATATGTTCCACCCCTCTAGGACACTGCAGGCTTCTTCACTTCTTTCTATATTCAAGTACCAGATCCCTATCACAAGATGCTAAGTGGTATTTCTAAGTCCTCTGAATGACTTTGTCATTGTTTTAGTTCAAACAAGGACTTGATGCTGAGGAAATGGATACTCAGCCCAGGCCACTCTCACCTCAGGTCCTGCAATCTCTGTGAAGGATCTCTGCAAACAGGGCTCAAAGTTTAGAGAGAAACTGTGAAGTGCTTTAAAGTCAGTAACAGCATGACCACCAGGGAGAAGCAAAAGTGCAGTCCATAGCAGAGGAAACCCTGGAGCCATTGAAGCAACCCTGGAACTGCCAGTGATTTAACAGGATTAAGTTTCTCCTGTTGAGCACATGTAATCTAAGCAGACACGGAAATCCACTTGCTTGCATCAAATCCTCTCTTCCCCACACAGGTATTAGACAACTTACCAGTTCCAGCCTTGCTTACTGGAAGGGGAGTATCTGTCCATCAAAGTGGTGAGTTTCAGCAAAGCCAGTTTTTGTGTCCGGGCTAGCTGGGCTGCTGACTGGTCCTCAGTCTGCAGGGAAAGGATTCCCAGGTTCACATGCTCTTCCACAGACCAGTGTTGCTTCCCATGCCTGCAGGATAAATAATGTTTATACTTAGGACTATTCCCACTGTCCCTGTTAGTTTTCTGCCTGCATCTGTGAAGCACCTAACTCTAAATGACCTGCAGTTCCCAAAGACTTTATGGTGAGTGCATTTAACAGCTTTTCATCTGGGAGGTACAAAGTGCTTCAATAAGAAATGCAGCAAGACAGCCATAAAGTCTGAACTGAAATGGGTAAGCGCTCACACAGATTATGAGCACCCTCCTTTCAGCAGAGGTCAGAGCAGATGTAGACACCAGGGTGCCTGCAGACCTGGTACCTGCAGTACAGGTGGTCCCTGGTACCAGCACTGTAGACCCTGCTATGCAGAACAGACTTCCTTGGGAATACTTTGTTCTGGAAAAGCAATCACATTTTGAGTGGAGAGAATCAAAGGGGCAGCCTGCTAGGGAAACCCAAGGAGGGCTGACCTGCTGGTCTTTCTAGACTCTGCCACGTATGCCAGGCCTGCAGAACTGGCCTCTTTGTCCGGTTCGCAGCAGCTCTCTCCCACAGTGGCAGGGAGTCCTGCTCTCTTATCTTCTGAGCCGTGTGTTTCATGGCAGATTCCTTTAGGTGAGGATGGAAACAAAGAGGTCGAGTCACTGGCAAAATCTGAATCCCCATCATCTGAGAATTCCTCTGTCCACTGAGCAACCAATTGTTTGAGACCATTGACATCTTCTATAACACTGTTCAGTTCTGAAAATACATCATCATCACCAGCTTGTGCTGCTTCCAAATTATCAAGTTCTGTGTTAGGCATGTTGTCATATATGCTCATCCTGTTATCTGCACATGAAAGGTGACTCCTGGGGACTTTGGAGTCCTTGGAACTGCTTCTGATCTGGTTTCTTCTGCACCCATGAAAACTCCCAGTTCTCCAGTTGACAGAAGAGTTGTCTACTGGAGCCAGAGAGCTACTTGTAAGTGCTATGGGGAAGGTGCCAGGTTTATGGCCTTGTGGTATTTGAAACATCTGGTTCATTTGCAACTTCATGTCATTTTTGAGGTTTTGCTGAGATAGATCATTCCACAGAAAGAGTTTGCTGGAATCCAAGTCCTCTGCATATACCCCCCTTCCTTCACAGTGGCTGTGTGGGTTAATAGCAGGACTTGGAGCACTCACAGTGCTGCTGTTTTCAGACTGATTGCTGCTGTTGAAACTGTGGGGAGAAAAAGAAGGATTATTCTTTATTTGGAAGCCAGAGAGGTCAGAAATATTTACACAGTTCAGCATCTTCATCTTCTCTTCATTAAGTCCTTCCAGAAGAACAGGTTCACTTATCATAGGTTTGGCCTTTGACTGACCACTCCTTAAGTTGCAGCTCCTTAAATGCAACTTCTCCATTTTCTTTAGAAGGCTCTTCCTTTTTTTATAGGGTGACTTATCCAAAAGCTTCTCCTCACTGGTGGTACTTAAAAATTCACTGGGGGGAAGGGAACAACTAAAACTAGAGTCCAGTGAAGCCACCTTAACTGAGGAGCATCTTGAAGAACTTGCGCTGGTTTCTGCATCTTCAAAAGGTTTTGGGCAGCTAACAGTGTCACTGTCACCACTGCTAGCACTGTGAACTGAGGACACATCATGTTTCCTGCCAGGATCCAGAAAGGTTGCATCCTCATTGCTGGTGCTGTTTGGTATTGGACTGCCTGGGACTGGTGCACCAGCACCTTCCTTTCCTGGGAAACCTTCTGTGCTCTCGATACGAGACCATCTTTGACTGCACCTCTCATAAGCCCATTTGTTACTTATTGCACAAGGTTCGTCGTCGTCAGAGTCGTCACTCTTAGAAGGAAAAGAAAAAAAGAAAGTAGAGTTCAAGGGCAAAGTTTGGCAAATTTTAAATTACCAAAAATCATAGCAAAAAAGGGATTTACATTTTCTGCCTGCCTCCAAAACCCCAAGAGCAGCATATGGAAATGTCACCATTCAGATACTGAGGGTCTGCCCTGAGCTTTGTGCTGTTAGTCGAAAAACACGCTGATAAATCACTCCCAAGCATGCTGACCAATCTGATAAATTCACCCCAGGAAAAGATGACAAGATTGATTTGAGGATGACAAATCCTGTTTTGTGTCAAATCCAAAGGTTTTGAAAGATCATTGTATTTGGTTTACATTACCTTTCCTAAAGCCATACAAATCGAACACTCTTTCATGCTTCTGTGACTAAAACTCATCCAGTTTTCGAGTAAAGAAGCCTTTGGCTGTGGGGCTGTGGCAGCATTGATAGCTGGCACGCCCTCCTGGAGTGGTGCATTGATAGCTGACGCACCCTCAGCCCCACTGGCCACTTGCCCCACATGCTCCATGTGCTGTCCCCATTCCAAGTGACTTTAGAGAGATGGGAATGACCTGTGTCTCCTCTGCGGACCCTCTCCTGTCCCATTCTTCCCTGATGGCAGAATTAAACTTTCCCAAAAAATGGACATTTTTCCCAAAGAAGACATTATTTTCTTGCTGGTCCTGCAGTAAAACCCATGGGATCTGAGAGGCTTTCCAATCCTGGCATTAACCAGCCAAGATGTGGCTCTAACTGTTTTAGCTATAGTACTTGCAAGAGAGGGCAAAGCCCGCACAGCTAAAACCTTTCTCACACCTTTTGGCTGGACATTTGACATTGGCTGACACTATTTGGATTCTCCATTTTCATTTCTTATTTGTTTAGTCAGTAAGAGTGAAATTTCACTTCCAGGCCTTAAATATGATGTGAAACTGCTTAGGAAAGCAATAAAAGACATGCTGAGGTGGGGCCTTGGTGCAACTATCAGACAGTAATATGTTTCAAATTGTTTTTAAAGACTGCTTCAAACCCCACACCTAACCTCCCTTACAAAGTTACCCATGACCCATGACCATCATTTCAATCTCCATCACTATGCTTTTCAGTAGAAAATGCAAATGCTTTGTGGGATGTATGAGAACAGAAAGAAAAGTTCAGAAACTGCGAATCTTTCATACACCTTCTAAACCAGGTTTTTGACATAATGCTACCCACATTTTTAATGAGAAAGTGAACTGGATGATACAAACATACCTGTTTCCTCTGACGGCTTATCTCCACTTTCAGTGATGCACATTTGTTCAGTGTGTTAAGCCGCCTAGGATATAAGAGAGAAATTTTGAATTGAAACCATTTCATTTCTTGAAAACAGACCTGCACCAAACATGCTGTGAACTTCTACCACAGAGTCTCCATTCCCGCTGTCAAAGACTGACATTCTGATAGAGGTTGTCCATACATTTTGCCAAACCCAGTATAGTCCCATGATGTTCACAGTTCCAGTTCTGCCATCTTAAAATTGGAGAAGAGGACCATAATTAACTAGTTAATTAAAAACCACATGATGAGCTTTAATGATTTAATACTTTGTATAATGTCACTACGACCTCGGCTGAAGCAGACATGCAGACACGTGCTTCCTTTACCTTTCAACTCGGAAAACAACCAACTTCAGTGGCACTAAAGTATGTGCTTAAGGGATTTCCTTCAGTTGCAGCATTGGTGACCTTGTTAGTCTGACAAAAACTAAGGCATGAAAAGATGAACAACAAGTAACTATGGAGCCTGGAGGTGTTAAAGATGGTTTGTAATTACTGTTTACCTGAATAGTGAGTCAATGGCATCTCCATCTAAAAATTCATGATCTTTCCTTACAGTTCTTACATCAATAGGAAACTGCATATCTGTAAACAAAGAAGGTGAAGCTGAAATCCGAGTTGTAATTGCACAGACTTTGAACTGTGTGACATATCTATCACAGGTGAAATACATATAGATCCATTTCTATAACTATATATCCAGACAAAGGTCGTTCAAGTGAGGATCAGCTCCTTACAAGTGGCAGAGTAACCGCAGGTATCTGCTTGCTGTTCTTAATTACAGCTAGACAAGCATTTGCTGCAGTCCCAGGAGCTTGCAGTGACTAAGTACTATAGTCAAGAAATACAGAAGTATTTCTTTGCTTTGGCGAAGGTTCTCTGCACCTTCTGCCTTCCAGTACAGTACAAAACTAGGAGCATTTTACATGAGCTTTTGCTGATGGCAAGGTACAACGCAGCACATGACACATGCCCTTTGAGCTGTAGCGAGCCTGACAAATCATGCTGTGCTTGAAGCTAATCAATACACCAGCTGGAGAGATTTAGCCTTGCAGATGAGGGAGCCAGGGAGATCCATCAATATTTTCTTGGGTTACTTTTTAAGCTTATTTTACCTGGTCAGGTCAGGACACTGCATAAGCAGCAAGATAACAGAGGAGCCATTTTTCAGAATCATGACAATGTACATTTCCAATCTGTAAGATTGACAGCTTCCATAAATGAAACCTGCTGTAGTCAGACAGCAATAATTTCCATGATGCACCATGTTTCATAGGATACAGCTTTCAAATTTGGCTCTATTACTTGACTTCCAGGTTTTAATTTTGCCGTGCACGGGGGAGGAGGGAAGGAGAGCAGGCAGAGTTACTGTTGGTCCTCCAACTGCTGTTCTTTGATAAAATTGCTCTTAAAAGTAGATTAGCTTTTGTTGCACTCAATGTTTATAACAATAAACACATTTCAAAGAAGAACAGTTTCAGGGTATAAGCACAAGTGCTGCCTGAATATTACACAGGCTCTCAACAAACCCGTATCTCCCCCACAAGTAATAAACACTCCTTGTAGCTTTAATAACATGAAAACATGCTGAAACGGCATTGTTTGAATGGTTGGCTGCTTCTGAGTTCTGCTTTAAAAACTTGGGATTGCAAGACGATTTTTCCAACACTGTCTGTCAAAACACCAGTAAAACAAGCTTGCTCAAGACCAAAGGCTACAGAGTCTGAGATGAGGTTTGGCTGCAATCAAGGAGTTGGCAAAAACACCCAGCACTCCAAGGAAAAGAGCCTGAGAAAATGAGAAGCTTCTAAAAATCACAATAGCAGAAATTTGATGGAGTTATAGCCTAACAATAACCAGGAAAGTAGAATTCTCCAGCATTCTACTGACTCCATGCTAACCTGTCACTGCTGAGAGACTACGCTCCAGCTTACTGTTTGTCTGCAGGTTTGCATGAAGATACCACAGCATTTGGCAGTTCTTCCATCAAAAGTGTCAGGTTCTGAAGTATTCTTTACGCAAACAATGCCACTTGAACTCGGTGCCAGTTGCTCAACAAGTCTTTGGGTTCATACCTACCTTCAAACAGCTGTGCATACTGGGGGAACCCGGCAGCTCTCAGCCAGTCGCAGGCTTCTCTGGCTTCAATCTCTGCCATGAGAACATAAAGTTGTTCATTTGCAGAGCTCACAGGGGTTGTGCTTTCGCAATGTAAGCAAGTTAGTTTTATCTGGTGGATTCTCAGAGGAATATGACAGTTTTGTTAGTGTATTACTAAAAAGAAATAAATTCTTGTGCCTGATGTTCTCATACATGTCCATTGCTCTGGAGTAGTCATTCCAACACAGGATAGAGAGCAAACGTGCAAGAGTGTAGATATGAGCACATACTTGAGATGTCATACATGGATCTACATCAACTACCGCTGAGATATGGACAGGGAAGTGCCTGTTATATGTCAAAATGAGTCATGAGAGAAGGGTGTATGATGCACGTCTGTGCTCCTGCAGAGCAGAGCCCATTCTGCATTCCAGTTTGAAGAGATGGTGATAAGACACAAACAAATCCTATAAATAAACTCAAAATGCTACCACAACATTAATAGCACTGGACACAGGGTAAGTATTCCCAGAATAAGAGTTCTCAAGAGTACCTGTTGCTAGGGTCTATCAATGTCTATTTCCTTGCCAACTACCAAAGCAACTTGGCAGCCACTTCAGCACAAGCAGATGTCAAGAATGAGCAGCTTGTTTTGTGACAATTCAGAAAGCCCCATGGCCAATCCTGGAACATTCCCACAGGAGCAGGAGCAGAATATCACTTCACAGAATCACAGAACACTCACCAGATTCCTCAGAAACATAAACATACTCAGCATGAGTACAGGCTCGAACCTTTGCAAATGCTAGAAGCTGCTGGATCTACTGAAGATGAGAGGTTTCCCATGCTACACTTTTTGTGCTCCAGCACACCTTACAACAGACACCACCCAAAGGCAAAGTCTCATTTGAAAGAAACATTTTAAAACTACCTTAAAATCAAGCATGATCAGTAGAGAGAAATGTTTTTAAAGCTCCTTAAAATGCAGCATGCTAGGCTGGAGGAACATACCTGCTTCTTAAAAACATTTTCTTTACATATACACCCAAAGATTTGGATTCCAACTCACTTCACAGACATACCTATTCAAAATCACTGCTTGCTTTGCTCCAGCTTCTCAGTTGTAAGTTATCAGTGCAACAGACTGAAGAAACTCATCAAAACACTTACAGATCTTCCATGGTTTTATTATTCTACTTCTAAACTTGAAATTATTTCCATTATCACTTGATTAACTTGGACAATGCCATCTGTAACAAAGGCTTTTCTGCACAAACCCATGGCTTTTCATCTGAGAATAAAGCGATACCACAGGATGATAAGAATGTTTCTACATAAAACAGATGCATGACTCCTTTACTCCTTTTTTTTTCTTTCCCAAACAGCAGTACAGAAACTAATTTCTTCCACAATAGCCTATATACACTGTGCCTACATTTATTACTATACTTAGTGCCAGAGTTTATCATGATCTTAATCATAACACAGCATTTACTGACTGCCAAGACAGGGGACTGATAAAACACCAGCATTGTACTTGCAGAGCAAAAGAGGAAAGGAAAAGAATCTGTAGAGCCAGGAGGATGGATGACCAGCCTAACACTGACAAGCTTCACAAAGACTAACTGATTTTCACTTAGAAAACCCCAGTAGCCTCAACCAGCTCAGCCATGGAGGAGCTAAACCTGTCCTTATTCCACATCTCACTCTGAACTAGACAGCTTGAGCCTATGCACAGCTTTTCTGAGTGCAGACAGGAGAGCTACTGAGCAGGGGTTGAAGCTTCCCCATTCCCAACGCATTAGAAGTACAGCTCTAGTTTTAGAGCAAACAAAGCCATGAACAGTGATGTAAATAAGAACAGGCTAGAAAGTATTTTGCAGCCAGTAATGACACTTCCATGAACACACAATGACATTCAATACTTCGAGGTGGCCTCTTCCACAGGACAAGGACACAGGAGCTGAGGGAATTTTCTTTGCTAATGTAAATCCTCAGGCCTTTTCTCAGACCTCTGCACAGTCCCATGTTGCAGTGTCACTGCTGCGTTAGGAGACAACACATGAAGCATTAATAAGTTCTTGGCATGTCTACTTTTATTTGCCATTTGATTTGCTGTGATTATTTCACTGCTAAAATAACAATTGAAAGGGTCTCTGCTGCCTCTCCCCAGTGCTACTGGAAATTGAAATCCTGAAGACGTAATGGCTGGCTGGGAATTTTACTCTGATGAAAGGGAATTCCCAGACCAGCCCGTATTACTGTGAGAATGATCAATATGAGAGGAGGAAATAAAAAAGAAATAGGACATAATTGCTGGAAAGGAAATAACCAATCTCCATAGGGCTGCACTCAGAGCTGATGTGCAAGACTGCTCTGCTTTTATGGCATGAGATGAGTGAAAACTCACTAGATAGTACTGGCAGGATACAGATGAAGCACCCCAGCAGTGCTCTCCACCAGGGACCCCACAGGTTTCTAAAGCTCTGCAAATAAGAAGTCAGAGCAGTAAAAAAAGAGCAGTAATTGTAAGTAGCATTAATGGCTAACACTAACATACCTGCCTGGGGGATTCAGGCTGATATTAGAATAGCTGCTCAGATGCTTGTTGCAGAGAAGTTAGGTCTTCCTGAATAGCAACTGGAACTAGGAGAGCCTTCAGAAAGCCAGTATAGAACAGCACCGCAAAATACTATTGCAATTGCAGCGTATCTGCCTGAGAGCTACATGGCATGAAAGAGGACAACAACTTTTTAACAGACCTCTTGGGCGCTCTCTGCACCACTGAAACAGCAGAGGAACCTCAACAGGTCACCTCCTCCTCAACTGATTTCACAAGTAAGCAAATGCAAAAGAAATCATTTTACTGCAGAGCTCAACATTGTGTCTCAGATTAGAGGCTGCAGCAGTATTTCCCAGCCACACCAGCTGTGCTATGGGCAATGGGTGGCTACCCGATGTTCATGAGAATTAGTACACATGGCCTGTGCCATCTTCTGGCTGTGCTGTTACCCAGGTTCTGTGCTGAAGATGGCTTAGTCCAGCCCCACTGAAAACAGCCTTGACAATTGTTCCAATGACCCTGGGAGCCCTCCAGGGCCACTGCCCCATTTCCTCAATGGTGGTGCCATTCCGTGCCCCACTGGCTCCTTTCCTCCAGAGTCCCAGCATCCACATCAGCTTGGCTGACACCTCCTCTCCTTCATCAACTTGGACTTAAGACCAGAGAAACAGTGTTTCCCCATGTGCGCATTATCCTGTTTGCAGACTGGAGAGCAAACCCAGATTCATCAGGTACTTAGGAACCAGATGCTACAGCGTGTATTAAATCCCTATCAGAATGAACATCAATGTTGCCAGCAATGCTTGCAATAATAAAAAGACATCTGTGCTGAGATTTAGGCATTCTCCCTGAGATGTTCTCCTCACAAGAGCAGCACTTTGCTAACACCAAGGGAAGAGAGGCAGCAACTGAAACCAGCAAAAAGCTGAATAGGAAACAGGCCAGTCAGTCTTACAAGATAATAATGAGCTTCAACTGAAGAAGAGCGTCAGATTGTACTTGCCATGTTTAAAGCAATCCTGGCCAGCCAATGGATCAGGAAATGGCTCATGTTTCTTGGCAAGGTCAGGTATGTGATGCTTTGGCTTTCTGAACCAGCTGCCACATGCCCCAGTGGGCACCAGTGGTAAGATAACGGCCGTGGTGAGCACATGCAGGGGACACACGGTTGCTGGCAGCCCTTAGGGCAGCTCAGCTGTAGGAAACCTGAGCCTCACTGTCTTGTCTTTCACAGACACATCTCACTGGAGCTCTCCTCCATCATCGTCTTTTAGACTGTTTTTTGAATACGTGGTAGGTGCATTACTTTTGTTTCTATCCTCAGCTAAACCAGTTTTCCAGTTTGGACAGGTCAGAATCACGTGGCGATCAGGTCTTCATTAATTAAAGGGATTTGTGTTTAAGTCTGAACAACTTTCAATGCTGTGCCAGTGGGCAGTTTGAGAGGTTTTCTTGCTGTTTGCAGCACCTCTGTATTAGTTACTCCAGGACCCTACTTGCTGCTATGCAGAAAGGAGCAGAAACATGCCTTGCTGGGAGGCACTCATCCAGCCTCTCCTCCCTGTGCCATGCGAGTACAGGCAGGAGAACAGGCAAGGCAGGACTGCCTCGTGACTTTGACTGCATATTACACCAATCTGGAAGGAAACAGAATAGCCAAAGAGTTTTGTTCTTTCCCAATCTCTGTCGTTACACCGGAAGGCTTGTTTTTCCTCTCCACATGGCACTAACCCTCCCACCACAGCAACAGACAAGCAGACACCAAAGCCCCACCTTGAAACCTGCTGGATTTGGCACAGCACAACCAAGTGCGAGCACAGTGAGATGCTGTCGTGTCCTCCCATCACCACCAGTCCCCAGCCATTGTCCCACTCCCCTCCTCAGCACTGGATCAACAGCACTGGGCGTGCTTGGCAGCCGCACATCAAACCCTGCCATGCATTCCCCTGCTGCTGGTGAGCTGGCAGGTCCCGCAGCAGTGACACATCCTGCCAGTACTGGTTGTGCAGGCGGCAGCGGAAGCAACAAGGCTCTTTCAGGGTCCGTTTGAAGATAAAGTGTTGATTTTCCCATTGCATCTTTCTGGTCTGTGTATCTTCCTGGGTGTGTAAACATTTGTATGACTGCCCTATGACTTACAGCTGCTAATAAGTTATTTCATTCTATACACACTCAGCGAAAGATGTATTCACTGCGCTAGAACTATGATTTCCTGTGGTTGTTCAGGACTGCATTATTCCTGTGATGGGTTTTGCAAGAACTGTTTTTTCTTGTTACCTCCTTTTACTTCAAGAGAGAGTCTGAACATGCTGTCTACTCACTGCTGAAGGTTCACACGCAATGCTTTCAAAGCAGGGTGTTTACACTGCCCAGGATAAGCAGACAGGGGCTTGTAAAACTGAAACTCTCCAAATGCTGAGATGAATCATAAATAATGTTTGTTCTACTGTCCCTTGTGCAATGCAAAATAGCAAAGTCTACTTGTACTTGAAACCCACTTAAGAAGGGGATTATTGCTTGGAACTTTGCCAGGATAATCCAGACTCCGTACTGATAGTGCATACAAATATCTGGAAAAGGAAAAGGCTGACATATTTGTTCCTTCATTCTTCCTTTACTAACATACTGGTGTTTTGGAACCGGAGCCAGCTCTTCAGTTATCACAGCTGGGAACTGCCATATATTCCAGTACCTTGGCATGAGCTTCCCAAGCTGATTACCAGGAGTGCCAAACTGACACTAGGATCTTTAGCCAGGTCCTTGCCATTAGCTTCCCATGTTGGTTACTGGGATCTAGGCAATTTTAAAGGCATTTTCTTTGCAGACCACACTAAAAAAAGACCACACTTGTCAGTGTTGGCTGATCTTTTAATTGCTTCTATGTAAGATAGAGAAGGGAGTGTTTGCTCTGCAGGAATTTCAAAGGGCCTGAGGGAATTAGGTATCTAACTCAGACTGACTTCAGGAGAAATGAGAGTGTACCTTTCTAAATTCCAAATCCATACTTGTAAATTCCAAGTAAAAGTGGTGGCAATAGAGAGAGGATTTATGTCCCTGCAGTCTAATCCCAGCTATACTGTTTCCCTGTGCTTTGGTCCTTCTGGCTTTGAAGCAGGAGCAGATGCACCATTCCTCTGGTGCAGAAGCTCCTTATGGCTGGATTTTTTTACGGGACCCTTGTAGAGAAATACTGAGAAATAGTTGATGTAAGATTCCCGGGAGGAGCTGTAAGGGAAGGGTAACTGCTTGCTACAACAGAGCCAGCGTCAGCAAAACTACAGCACAGAAGTAAGAAAAAGCAAACCAAGTGTCCTGTCCGTGCCCTTTCATCGTGCGGCACTAAGGTTCCCTTAATTCTGCAACATGCCAATAACGACTCTATGATCTACAAAGCGTTCCCGAAACGCACCCAGCTATGAGCAGAAGCAACAGGTACGAGAGGAGCCTGACCTGGAGGGTGAGCAGCCCGGAAGGCACTGAGCGGGAGGAAGGTCCCTGCAGCACCCACCTGCATCCGCACCGGGGTCAGCATCCACCGCCCGCAGCGCACCGAGCCCGTGGGACCGCCCGGCCCCGCCGACGGCCCCGCTCCCGCCCCCCGGCCCCGCCCCGCCGCGGCAGCGCTGCGTGTGCGGGAGCGGAACCGGGCACGGGGATCGCAGAGCAGGGAGCGGGTTGTGCTGGGACCGACCTCAAAGCTCCTCCAGCTCCAAGCCCTGCCGCGGGCAGGGACCCCTTCCACACAGAAGGAGCAGCTTGCTCCAAGCCCCTGGGTCCAACCTGGCCTTGAGCACTGCCAGGGATGGGGCAGCCACAGCCACTCTGTGACTTGTCCCAAGCCCCTCTCCAGGTTTCCTGTAGCCTCTTTAGGCACTGGAGCTGCTCTAACATCTCCCCTTCAGGAGCCTTCTCTTCTCCAGGCTGACATCTCACCGATGTCATTTTGAGGGATTTTTCATGTTTTTTACCAAATTACCCTTTGTCCCACTTTCTCCTTCCTCACAAGCCCCCAGCACAATGTTGCCTCTACCCATCACACTGACATTTCAGCCTGACATTGCACCCAGCCAAATGATGCTGCGCCTGGCAACAGACCTTCAGCTGGGGATGGAGCAGGAGCTAGATCCATGTGGAAACTCGAGGTCCAGCCCCAGCCATTCTGCACAGTGGCTGCAGTGCAGTTGTGTCTCTTGGTGCAATGGTTTTCATGGACCAGACAGAGCCAGAGCTTTCATTTTGCTTATATAGACTTAGTCTAGACAAAATATAGTTTGTGGTCTGAAAAATTCATATGCATTTGAGCAATGTATCTGTGTGCTGAAAACATGATGCTTTGGGACCCTTGCAACTGACTCCACTTCCTCACATATGCTGGAGTTCGCTACTGCTGTGATTTTCCGCCTGTAATGACACTGGTTCACTGACTACACTAATATAAACCCCAGCCCCAAGCTCTCAATGTAGATTTGCTGTTTTATCACATAAAGTTTATTTAAAAAGTTCTGGGCTGATTTTTAACTCAACTGAGCAATACAAAACTGTAGATTTCTAACAAAAATACATGATGAGGCTTCACAGCCTGAACAAGCCTTGTGCAGGATGCTCAGCATGGTGCCGGGTGTCCTGTAGGCTGCTCTCAGAAGAACGTTTCAGAACTGTGAATACATTTAAAGTTATTTCCCTGGAAGTTAAGTCTTATTAGTGGACTTAAGTCATTAATAACTTTGTCTCTGCTGGGCTGTTGGGCATTGCTTCTTTATAGGGCAGGCGTAAGGGTGGGATACTGTGTTAAATTAGACAGGCCCAAAGATAATTCAGACTCTATGAACCACTCCAGGTAACCAGACCAGGCTCTAAATTTCTGTAGGATGACATCTTATGCTGTTCAGGCTCTTACACTTTGGAGCTTACAACACAGTAGAAAAAAAAGAAGGAAATGATTGAAAGCAATGGATAAGAAAAAATAAAATCCATTAATTCTATTTTAAACAAGAATTCTTCTGGATATGGCTCTTTTCTTTCTAAATGAAGATTTCAGAATTGAAGAAGTAATGAATTCTTCTGTTAATTTCATTTACCCCATCTCATTTAGGATCATTATACCCTCCTGTTTCATTATCATTAGATTTATTCTCTGTATAACAACCAAATGCAAAATTTGCAGACTTGTGGTCTATTTTTCATGCAGTTGGTTCCTAAACCGATAATTCATATGGCACAATATAAAATGTATTTGATACTCGCATTGGGCTACACAATACAGAAGGTATTAAGGTGGTGTGATATATGCGTGATATATGTGTGATATATGGCATCAAGCTGTGATTAGCTAAGAAAATGCTTTTTGCCAGACCCACCCAAAGCAATATAAAAAGTACACACCCTGCACTGATTAAATTCTCAGCTATGTGCTTGGGTTAGGGAGACAGAATGTATAATTTAAATCTGGGCACAACATCAGCTCACTGCTTCATATGATAGAAACGCTCCATCCAGACCATGCAGTTTCTCTTTCCCACTCATGTTCATTTGGGTATTTGCCATGAGATGACAATGCATAGCCCTAAAATCATAGAATCCCAGACTGGTTTGGGTTGGAAGGGACCTTAAAGCTCATCCAGTTCCAACCCCTGCCACAGGCAGGGACACCTTCCACTGGAGCAGCTTGCTCCAAGCCCCTGTGTCCAACCTGGCCTTGAGCACTGCTGGGGATGGGGCAGCCACAGCTTCTCTGGGCACCCTGTGCCAGCGCCTCAGCACCCTCACAGGGAAGAGCTTCTGCCTAAGAGCTCATCTCAGTCTCCCCTCTGGCAGGTTAAAGCCATTCCCCTTGGCCTGTCCCTCCATCCCTTGTCCCAAGCCCCTCTCCAGGTTTCCTGCAGCCCCTTCAGGCACTGGAGCTGCTCTGAGGTCTCCCCTTCAGGAGCCTTCTCTTCTCCAGGCTCACCCAGCCCAGCTCTCTCAGCCTGGCTCCAGAGCAGAGCTGCTCCAGCCCTCGCAGCATCTCCATGGCCTCCTCTGCACTCGCTCCAACAGCTCCACATCCCTCTTGTGCTGCTGCCCCAGAGCTGGATCAGGACTGCAGGGGGGTCTCCCCAGAGCACAGCAGAGGGGGAGAATCACGCTCTGGGGATGCAGCCCAGCACACGGGGGGGTTCTGGGCTCAAATGCACACTGAAGGCAGGTCATGGGGAGCTTCTCCTCACCCAATACTTTATCAACAATAAACCTGGGGATGCTCACATCAGTCTCTGACTGGAGGAGGTTCTGCCCACACACAGTAAGTTACACCCTACAGAAGCTGATCCTCAGCATCTATATCTGAAGCAGGAACTGCTGTTTTCCAAGGATGTCTGGAATAACGATGTCTCAGTTTCAGAAGAGGCATTTGGGTACCTCCTCAGCATGTCAAACCCTCCACACCAGCTCTGGGGCCGCAAGCTCTGAGGCTGCTGAAGAGGCTCCTGTGCCAGAAGTAGAGAAGACAAGAAAATCCATTTCATGCTCACCTGGGCTTTCCCATTTCCAGCTCTTCAGCCGTCAAGGACCACCCACTTACATTAGTAAAGCCCTAAAGCTTATCCTGTTATTTGGGAATGAAGCCTGAAAAAATGGGATGTTTTCCCCAAATGGTCATTAGAGCTCGATTTCCTCTTTTCTGAAACCACTCACCTTTGCTGAAGGCTCTCCAGACCCAGGCTGAATTCCAAGCTGACTTAACCTGAGTGAAGAACTCAGCCATTAGCCTACTGTATGTCAGCACACATGGGGACTCTGTACACGCTGTCTCCAAACCAGTCACATTCCACCTTGCTCAAATATGGTGAAAGACAATCCCAGAGCGGGTCATTTTGAAACAACTTCAAGAAATACTGCATGAACACAATAAATCATGTTTCTAAATGAGCCTGATGCTCCCAAATCCCTTACTCATACTTAACCAAAACTGTACAAAAGCCCCAAGTTCTTGCAGTGATTTCAGACAGGCGCTGTGCCGAGAAGCAGGGTCATTAAAGCCAAGCTTCTTGCATGTTTGAATTCTGATGTCACTGGAATATTTGCCATGTAAATACATTTATCAGAGATCACCTCACTCCTTTTTCCTATGGTTCCCTTTCAGTGCCTCCCACAACAAACACTTTTTAGGAATCGAAGCTGAATGGAATTTCATTTCTGACTTTCTCTTAGTAAGATCCCAAAGTAACTGTTTTCCATTTTCACGGCTGATGATCTTGAGTTCTATATCAAGAAGTCTTACGTCAGCTGTGACTATACTAGTAGGCATCAAGAAAGATATTTCTATGGAAACAAGTTGTTCAGAGAAAAGCTGCATGATTAATTAAGGAGTTAGACCAAGTGGGAGGAAAAATGCAGAACAAAATACAGTCAATGCATTAAGACAGAGTTAAAACAGATTAATATTGAAGGTACTGGGAAAAAATCACCACTTACAAAGAAGAAAATTAATAAACCCAATAGAAAAGTATTTAAATAGGAAATAATGAGAAAAATTAAGGGAAAAAAAAAACAACCCAACACAGGCTAACAAAACCAAAAACTTCCTGACAAGGAAATCCATTCATTGAAAGGTATTTTCCCAAGGACAAAGACTGGCGCTTTATCACCTATGACGCAAGGCGGAGGAGAAGAACTGCCAGGATATGTATTTCAGGGAGCAAGATGTATGAGCGAAAACCTGGGCTGCGTGACTATCTTTCTTCTCTTGTGACAAGAGTAAGCTGAATAAAGCCCTTAACCTTGCTTAAAAAGAGGAAAACGATATTGTTAAGAATACATTCTTGGATACACTGAAGTAATGTTGAGGCGAAGACAAAAACCATTAACCCATCGTGTCGCAGAAGCAGCATCTAGTCGTCTTTCTGGTCTCTTGTCAGAAAGCAGCTGCGTGAGAGCAGAAGTATGAGAAAATAAGCACATTCATAGCCCCCCCATATAACAGCAGATCTTTCCCCTGAAAATCAAGATAAAATGGTGTGGTCTCAAATCAGTCAAAAAGCTGCTGGATTACAGGAAACGTGTCCTCATGGTTCGCCCGGGCTGTAGTCATTCAAACCCACTCACAGCTGGCTTGTACAGTCTTCATCATCAGAATCTTGAAACATCAAAAAAGCTTTTAAATAGTTTTCATAGTATTTTCTCCATCTCCCAATGAACTTTGCTTGGCTGCTTTCATTGGGACCTTCCAATGAAACCTGCAGACAAAGCTCTCATGTTTCCAAGCTCACCTAAGAAATGCAGACCTGAAATCCAGGTAATGTCAGGTAATCACGAATTCTCATTTTTGTGTCTTCCTTTCCAAACTCAGCCTTCAACAATCAGGTCACGACAACCCGTAATGGCAGGGAATTTCCTCCTTCCCTCTTCTAGAGGGGAATAAAGACAAGAGAGAATTCCCCTTCTAATACCAGATACCACAGGTAAGACGGAATAAAACACATCGCCTTTTTTCTAAGGGAAAGCTAAAGCATCCTTGTAGCTCCTGTACTGCTTAGAAGAAGTTGTCCTTTTTATATGGCTGCTTACTTACTGTTACAATAACCACAACTACTCTATGTTGTTATGACAGGAAATATTGTGGAATTGCTGATCCTGGAAAACAGCCATTGTCCAACACGTGATAATGGCTTGGTTTAATCTTCACGCCTTTAAATCCCCATGCACACATTTCCATTAAAGTTGTGCGATCTGCATCTCATTAGAGCAGGTCAAATTTCAAGCTGAAACACAGCTTCGCTCTTCTGTTGTTAGAAGTCAAGCATTTTTTAATGAGGAAAACACTGCTATCACAACAAATTCCAGGAATTTTCTCAAGGAATTTTTATGCTTAGACTAAACAAATTGAAGAATTCTTCCAGAATCACATTATCACAGACTCACAGAATCATCAGGGTTAGAAGGGCCCTCTGGAGATCATCCAGTGCAACCCCTGCCAGGGCAGGGCACCCAGAGCAGGGCACACAGGAGCGTGCCCAGGTGGGTTTGGGATGTCTCCAGAGAGGGAGACACCACAGCCCCCATGGGCAGCCTGTGCCGGGGCTCTGCCACCCTCAATGGAAAGAAGTTTTCCTTATGTTGAGGTGAAACTGGTTGTGTTTTTAGTTCACGGCCATTGCTCCTTGTCCTGGCACCGGGCACCACTGAAAAGAGTCTGGCACCATCCTCCTAAAGTGAAGTTCCTAAAATACGCGTGAGAGAATGTAGCAGCAAAGAAGATAACATCTTGTTTCATAATTCACCAAGAACATTTAACTTGGAAAAGCTTGGGAGAAATGTAGTGGGTGGATGGAGCTCCATGAGGAGTCTCCCCTTCAGAGGCTGTAATATCCTTGTCAAACCTTCCTGCATGGGAACAGTGCACAGAAGAGTTTAACTGCCAAGTGCAGAGAACAGGGTACCCAGAGCAAAATCACAGCACCACACCCGGGCCTTTACAGATTCACTGTCATTATTGCATGCTTTTTATTCAAGGTAACATTATGTCATGAATGACCATGTGCTTTTCCCAGCAAAACAATCTGGCTGGGATCTGCTGCTCTCCAGAGTAAATTTCTGCAGCCATGACATGCTCCTTAGAAGGGAACCCAACAAGGGTTTCAGAAACAAATCCAAAAGAGCAAGGCACAACATGGCCTTGGCAACGTGTGCCAGGTCCTGTTCCAGCACCAGTGAACACAGTGTCCTGCTTTGGGCAGTGGTGACCATTGCCAAAGACATCACGTACAATGGGAGAGCCAGATGATTGCAAGGAGGAGGCAGAATGTCAAGAAATGCTCTACATAATACTCTTGGAATTGTATGGAAAAGTATTTCCTTTCAGCTCTTCCCACATAAGAAGACAAGAGATTGTAATTAGCTTTGATTCACAAAGCCTTGTTTCACAACCCCTCTGCTCACTGCTACCTCCCTCCTTGGATACAGCATCTGCTTCTGGCAGCTCAGCCTAATAGGGCTCTGAAGTGGAAGTGGTGGTGAGCGGTTTGCCAGATACCTGGCATGCCAGTTCTGAACAGAGATGGGTGTTGCTGTGCTTCCCTGGCATCACTGCTCAGCATTTCAGTATCATGAAAATGGTACTACTTGTGAAAAGGTCTGTGCTGGTTATGAATTGGAGTCCAGCAGACAGCACTTCAGCAGCACATAAAGAGAACAAAGTTACCAGGGTATTTCCAGCCATTTAAATGCATAAAACCAGACTGCCCACTCTGTCTTACCAATATGTCTCCAAAATGGCTGAGACTTGAGCATAAATGGATGACCTGTTCTAGAAATGACCCTTGCACGCTTGGGAAATAAAAGGTGGTGTGTAAAATAACAAGAATCACTTCCATACTGCTGTGTCCCTCTGACACACAGACCAGGCCTGAAGGTGTGAAGTTGTTCAGATGGTATCCATTCTGATCTGCTCTTTTCCGAAGCCAGCGGCCACAGGAGCTGCAATCTTTCTCTCTGGCGTTCAGACATTGCTGTGATACTGCTGTGAACCAAGACCAAGTTAAACATGATCTATCCGAACTGGATCCTCTTTCAGTCATCATTCCCCAAAAACAGCTGCTTCTTCCTTAACCAGAAAAGCGCAAGAGGACCTTGTGCTTATTTTTCTTCCTACTTGTATTATATCTCAGCTGTTGAAGAAAGTGGATGGACAGATGGTTGCTCAAAGATACAGTGGATGCCTGTTCCAGCAACCAATCAATGCAGCTGGACAGGTCAATTTTCTGCCAGTCACCCAAAGCCAGCATCTCCTGATTTTAACAGACCAGTTTTATACATGAAAAGACAGTTGCTATTTCGAACAATATATCTTAACAGCTCAGGAAGCAGCAACAGGCAAGTGTCATATTAGATCAAAGACTATCCCAAGCTTATCTATGCACACAGTCAGATCTGCTTGGGTGGAAATCTCCTGAGAACAGGTTTGCTTGTGAGTTTTTCCAAGAAATTTTTGCTTTTGAGCTAAATAAGTGACACAGAATTGAAAGCATCTGAATTTCAGTGTTTAGGAACTGGTGGTCTGTTGTTATTACCATCAATGTGGCATTGCCATCAATGTGAGCGATGTGAACAATGTGATGCAGAGGAACATGTAGTATTTTATTACAGGAGAGCCAGGTACAACAGTTCACATCAATAAGAAGCACTAGAATGTATAAAATTAGGAAATCTTGATAATGTATTGATGAGACTGCGTATTAGAATAGTAAAATCTGAAAGGTGATGAGGTTTTGGTAGAACACTGATTAAACAGGCTTAACAACTACTTGCCTGAATTCTTGACAACAGCCTGGCCATGTTCACATCCTTGCTTTATTATTTGCAAGCATTTGTGGCCATCTTCTTGTTCAGATGAATACCTGGGGACCAAAAGATCTCGCCTACAGCTACAAACTGCTGTTTGCTATGAACAACTCACATCACAGTGATTCTGATTGCTTTTCATCCCCCCACAGGCTGAAACTATTTCCAGAGATATTTGATGAGTGTTTACCAACATATTCCCAGGAATGTGTAAACAAGAGAGAAGGAAAAAAGGGTGGTGTTGGAGCCAAATCTATCCTTAGAGATTATGGACCGATACAACTGATGTCATTTCTATTTTTCCAGCTCAAGTTTATCAGCAGATAATTCACTGAAATCTTTGAGACCTTTCCAGAAAACACAATTCTTTTTCTGCGTTTGTGGTTTTCTTCTATGACATATGGCTAAACTTTTCATTTCAATTATTAACGTTAGGCCTCGAGAAAACTCCTGAAAATGCAATTGCCATTTCAGAGAAACAATATCCAAAAGACTTCAAAAAATAGCCTCAATGAATTCCATAAGTAGATGTAGCATTTTCATCTGAAAAGCAGAACAGCTTGTGTTTGGATCTCAGAGAAGCTGAGACTCATTTTGGCTTCTCACTTTGGCACTTTAAAGGGGAAGAAAATATCAAAGAGAACCAAAATAAAACAACCAATGAGTTAAAAAATAGGAAAAAGGAAGAAAAGAAAAGGGATTTCAGGTCAGAATCTGTGAGGCAAAGTGCGAAATTGCAGTAGTCACTTGTAAAGCCATTTTCCAAATGTGCAAAATGTGCCAGCTAGAGAAGTAACTACAGAGGATCTCCCATTGCAGCCATTATATGGATTGTGACAAGAGCCAAGAAACAGGTCAATATTGTGAATGCTTTAAAAATCATTTCCTTTGCAGCAATTCTAGAAAGTGAAAAAGCCTTGGAAAGAACGACAGTGGTGCTTTAATCATGGGCCTTATTTTTACAACAGGTCTGGAATTTGTGTCAAATAGATTTAAAGGCAACATTAAACCAGATTCAAACGTTACAGCAGGCTCAGCCTCCTTAATAGACTACGACAGGACTCAGCAATGCCTGGTGGCTTATTTTAATCTCTACAAGATACCTGTTTAGTGAAAGAAGAGAATGCACTGCACAGAGGAAAACAACGTTTAAACACTTAATGACTATGTTAAAGTTCATCAAATAAGTATTTAATATAATTAATAATGTCCAGTTTTTACATCTATCACAGGAACGCCATTTCCCCTCTGTCCAGCTCCCACCCGGTCTGACAAAAAAATGGTCTATATAATACTGAGGAGAAACTGCTGAAAGGCTTGAATCGTGGATTGCAAATTCATTCCCTTGAGCTTCCTGATATTTAGTTGCCTAAAACTGCAGATGGGCACCAAGCAGGGGAATATTCAGAGAGCCTGAATAGCTCAGAAGGGGCAGAGGCGCCTGGAGCTCCAGCACAGCTTGCCTGTCTCTGCCTGTCTGCCTGAGCTCCCCAGCTACCAAGCACTGGTGCACACGGAGCCCTGGGCAGCCTCCTCCGGCCCCACCTCACCAGCGTGTCGAGGTCCCTCTGGATGGCATTCCTTCCCTCCAGCTCATCAACCGAACCACACAGCTCGGTGTCATCGGCAAACTTGCTGAGGGCGCACTCAATCCCCCTGTCCATTTTGCCACGGGACCTGCTGTGGGTTGAGCATTCCTTCAACTCTGTCTGCTCAGCACCACCGAAACCCCCCACCTCAGCCCCCTGTGTATGGGGGGGACACCAGTTTTATGTGGTTTATGGATCCAGCTCTGCGTTTTATGGGTCCAGCATGTCTCTCATCAGAGCTGAAGTTGTGTACATAACTCATGCTGACCTCTTCCTTCTCGACCAAAGCACTTGCTGAGCCACATATCTGTCGGGCGTCACAAGGCTGCTTATTTGACGCACTATTTTTAAATAACTCACAAATATTTAAACAACGTTTCTATCAGCATTACATGCTTAGAAGACATCCAGAAATGTCAAGAGTACCCGAGCTGGTTGGCCACAGCACTGTAGCAGCACGCCGAGTGGCCTGAGGCTCACACCAACTCATGCAAGCACCTCAGAGCCCAACAAAAAGTCCTTTGTGAGACAAGCCAGGTACTCACAGTGTCTGAGAGACCGAGCCTCAGCCATGGTTTAGCTGTGACTTGCAGTTTAGGAGCTAACAAACAACCCAAAGTCACTACCAAAGGCATCAACACCCAGTTTTGGTTCTGTGATCTCTGTCAGGTCCTTCAGCCTCTCTTAGCACCCATTCTGGCTAACAAGCACTTGTTCCAAGAGAGGCTGTAAGCCTGGGTCTGCAGACTAACTGAGCCAATGGTGCAGTCACACAGCTGCGTGAAGACAAAAGCCCAGCTAGGTTTTAATTTTCATTCAATAGACATTTAAGATACATGACTGCACCTTCCATAACACCTCTAGTTGACCACAAGGTCTCCACTGCCAGGTGATGGGCGTAAAAGACATCTACCATCCAGGCACTCCTGCAAAACAGTTTTATAATCAGTTTCTGATTTGGGAACACAGCAAGGCCTGTAAAGCTTGCCTTTAAGACATTAAAGCCTTTGGGCTGGTTCTTGAGCTGCTTTGCTATAACAGACTTTCAAAACCTAAGAGTATTTTATGCTTGTTGAATTTGAAGATTGCTGTTAAGATATTAAAAAAAGAAATACTGACACTAAACAACCTGAACCACTAAATCCCATTAATAAACGCACTTCAGATCAAAAGAAGTTGATTTGCTTTAGCCCATTGCAGATGTCAGCAGTACCCAGTCCTTGCTTAGGACTGAAGTAAAGCTTGGTGCCAGCATGCACATGATGGGAGGGTGCGTACGTTCTTGTTTCTATGGAGGCATCACATAATTTCTGCCTTATTAAGCCAAACAGCTTTTCCTTAGATGTCTTGGCTATTACAGGACATGGAATTGGCAGATCACATCAGTTTGTGCTATCCTGAGAGAGGGCTGACAAGAAGTATGAAGCAGACTTCAACTCTTCACTTTCTTTTTTGAGCAGATAAAGGTGGCTAAGCCAGAATAGTAGAAAATGCACACACCATTTCCTCTGCTTGCCAAATGTCCATGGGATTCCTGAGTCAGATGTCACAGGCTGGTGTAGAGTTAGATTTGGAAGGTATAAAGTACATGTTACCTGCCTAGGCAAGATAACAAGTCAAATGTGCATTCCATATGTAAAAGGCTTTAGAAGGGTCAGGAAAAAAGTACATTATCCTGTCAGCACATGCAATCACCTTGTAATCTGTGCCCTCACTTTCCACAAAACATCTTGACCTATTATTTCAGATAATACAAGCCTTTTACATATTTCTCAGTATGATCTAAATCTGTTTGGCAGAGAAAATACCACTTCTGCCTGTGCCACCGGCAGTGAAATAAAAGGCTTCAGGCTGCCTGACTCCAGGTGCCCTTTCCAGCACATTGCCCCTACATACAACACAGGAACCCAGATTTCAATGTCAGTTGTTAGATGTGCCATTGTCTGTAGGTGTAAACCTGCCAAGAATGACTGGGTAGGCAAGTGTGTACTACAGCTTGTGTTGCTAAAAGTTGAGGGACATTTACCTTTGCTTGAGCAGCATTGCCACATATTTCAGTAACAGGAGGATTGCTCTTGTCTTCCCACATTTAAGAATAACTACTGCTGTCAGGTTCCAGCTGGACAAAGGGAATGCTGTGCAATGTCTAACTGTGCCAGTCAGACAGCCGTTACCTCTGATAACACAGAGTGGGAGCGTGTCTGGACTGATAGGACATGATGGGTTGGTTTACATCAGTATCACTTACTCAACTTCGCTATAAATTTTAGCAGTTCTTGTAAAGGAGACAGTATAGAAATACAAAGTGCTCACACACTCCCTCTTATTCTCCTCTCCAGAAATGCCCACTCCATCTTTAAGAAGTAAAAACAGCAAAAGAAAAAGATAGGGAGATAAAAAAAGAAGAGCACTGATCCTTCGCAACATCAAATAGCGACAGCATCCACATGAAATATTTTACCATTAATGGCTCCAGTAGAAACCTTTCTGGATGATCTATGGAAGCCCTGCAATCAGAAATATTGTGAGCTTTGCTCAGCCCCATTTCAGATTGATGGTTCTCTGATGAGAGGGGAGTTGCCCTCACTTGAGCCGTCAAATTTAGAAATCCATTTGAGTCCTTTTGATGTTATTTGAGCGATCACTTCAGAGAGGTTATAAAAACATGCAACTGAGCCATATTTGTTTTTTCTGTGCTGTTTGGAAAGTGTAAACACTTAAATCACCAACCAAGTGCATATCATTCATATTCACCATACCTTTTAAAAGCATACTTAGCATACCACTGAGGGAGATTACTCTGCTGACAGAAATCAAGCGTCTGGATTAATTTAAAGGAGTGCATTTCACAATCCATCATTCCAGCACAGGAGAACAAGGAACGGCTCAGTTAAATTAAATGGTGAGTTACTGTGGAACAAATTAAAGGAAATTCATCTCTGCACTGTGTCTTGTCCAGCTGTGTAACTCAGGGCTGCTGCTGTTAAAAGCCAGGCAGTGTAGGTTTCATAAAGCTGGGTTTCATAAAGACTGAATCCTTTTACAACAGTGTTTGTTTACTTGCACCCTTGCCCATCATGGGGAGCAGCAGGACCTGTGGCTTGTCACAGGAGCTGGCAGCTCCAGGCCAGCACTCTTCAGAACCTTCAGAAGGAGAAGAGCTGTGGGAAAGCAGCCTGGGAGTGGTGGGGCAGAGCAAAATGCAGAGCAGCCAAGTGGAGCACAGATAGAGAGGGTGCTTGTGGCTCCGCTGCGGGTGTCTGAGCCAGAGCAGAGCCTTCTACAGCAGGTGCCTTTCCTGGGCAGCTTTGGTGGCCATCACAGGCTGGATTTGGCCCATGTCCCTCAGCTAAAGGGCTCTCCATTAGCCCAGCCCATGTCCACATGATTCACTGGGACATTCCGCGCTGAATGGCTGTTTCATTATGAGAAAAGGATTTACTTGGTAACCCAAGGGCCCATATACAGAGACAGTCAGGCTAAACAGAACATAGGATCTACGGAGAGGACTTTACAAATGGTAGAAGGAATGAAAAAAAAACTTAACAGAAGAGAGTATTGTAAGGAATATACCTCTGTGTAATAAAATTCCTTGGGGTACCTATTGGCTCTAGCTTTGCAGATCTCACCCAAAGCCTAAATTGCTTGCTGTCTTTCTAAATCTTTAAATAACCATCTTCTATCAACTCTCTCTTTAATGGTAACCTTAAATTTTCAGCATTTTCTCACTGGGTCTATTATATATCTATATCTGTATCTATATCTATATTTATATCATCTATACCTATATCTATCTATATCTATATAATATAGATATAGATTAGAATATAGATATATATAGATATAGATTAATATAGAATATATCTATATATAGATCTATATCTGTATCTATCTATATCATCTATATCATCATCTGTATCTATATAACCACCTGTCTCTATATAGATATATTTAACCCAACCTTCTCACAGCAGAAAAGAGCAGTTTGAAAACAAATGCTTCAGTGAGATGCAAACTAACTCCTTTATAACCATTTACTCTTCAAAAGTAAATCAGAATATTCTCCTTCGAGTGCTATACCTGACAACATTCCAGGCAAAACATTAGCATCTCTCATTTACATTCATTTCCCTAACTAGGTCTCATTTAGGCACTGAACAGCAGAGGCATAACAGTGCAACTGATCATGCAAAAGGCAAACTGTCTCTCCACACTTGAAGACCTTGAAACCTTGAATGGCTTCAAAATAGAGCTGGGCAGTGCCAAATTGCCCCACCTCCCAAGTGTGCAACCCCCCGTGGTGCCCAAGCCCCGTCACGGGCTGCGGCTGTGTCCCTGGGGAGCAATCTTCCGATTTTCCCATCTGCTTTGCTCTCTCGCTTCCTTTTCCTCCCCATGCGGGGCCAAGCAGCAGTAGGGAGAGCGGGCAAGAGCACGGACTGCTCACACACACCCATCCTGAGCAGAGGAAAGGCCGCGCACCCCACACCTCCCGTGTCAGCCTGCAGCAAGCAGGGGCCGGTGCTCAGCGAGAGCACGCTGCCCATTCGTGACCCTAGAGCTGTAAGCAGGAGCAAGTCTCCATCCATCCTGAAGCGTCAGAGGAGCCCTCCGAGGTTTTTCCAGGTGGGCAGAGGCTGGAAGCACAGGGAAGCTGCTCCTTTGGGCTGCAAGCGGACACGTCTGAGCAAACAGCCAGGGGGGAAGGCTTGCACAAAGGAAACCGGTGGGAGCCAGCAGCGCTGCTCTGGCTCCTCTCCCTGGTGTCTCCTCCACACAAATGTGTGCCCACAGGCTGCTGTGCTGCTGGGAGGCTGCCTCAGCAGCCAGGCTGTGAGTCAGTCCTCCCGCAGCCGTGCAAGCATGAAGTAACAGCCACCAGATACTACCAGAAGCTTGTCCGGGTGCTGCAATCATCAAACGTGCCAAGCAGACTTCGTATTGCTCACAGTAGCGAATTCCTGTCTTCTTCCAACCTGAAGCATTTAGGCCTATCTAATAAATCTCATGCCCTAATCATCTTGAGATATAATATTGCCATAAATTCTGATTTCCCAAGTGCTGTGCTTCACCGCAGCGAAAGTGGCACCCCAGTTCCCAGGCCATATCTACACAGTCTAGAAAGAACCAAAACACAGGGGGAAGGTGTGCTGAAGAGGTGTGCTGAATCAGGGGAGGCAGAGCAAGAGAGGAGATATACTGGTGTTGTACACGGTCACCCAGCAGGTGAATGGGCAGTGTGAGTACAAACACACCTTCCAGGGCCAGCTTGGTGCTGCACATTGGCTTTTCTGCTATCAGAGTGGGATGCCACTCCCATCATCTTGCTGTGATTAATCCTACTGTATCGTAAATGGAAGCTTCTGCTGAAATACCATCCATTTGTTTTTATACATTTGGCAAAACACGTTTTCCTTTTATTGTCTTGGCTAAAATCAGCCCAATTTTTCAGGCTGATTGGGCATTTGGCAGTAATGCACCTAAATGGCTCTCTACTTCTGTATGATAACGGAGCTTTGGCACGGCAAGATTGATAGCAGGTTGCCCCAGGTAAGGATGCTCCATTTTCCTGCAAACTGATTAGTACTGTCTACTCTGGTGATTTAGGTGTTTTTTCAAAGAACACATCTGAAGAGCTGCAATGGATACACACTGTCAGCTCCTGGCAGTTTGAGTGCAAACAGCTGCCCCAAAAGCTCTCTGCAGCACCACAAAGAGATGAGCCTCTCTGAAAGTGAGTCAATCAAAGAAGATAAATCTTTGTGTCACTTCCAATTATTGGGATACTCCAGTTAACTGAGGGAATCACAGGCATTAGACTGGCTTTAAATGCCCACGTGGTTGGGACTACACCATTGCTCTTGGGAAGCAATTTCACTGACAGATCAAGAGGCTTTTCTCAGCTAGTTAATTCCAATTAAGTTTTTCCTCTCAATTTCATCCTACTATCCATTATCCTCAGTCAGCTACCCTTAGCAATTCCTCGCCTGCCATGCTGCTCATGCTAAGAGTCCTGGAAATGGTGACATTATTACAAGTACCTGGTGATGATACCCATGGGACCTGCCTGTGCTGCAGCCTCAGAGTGAAGATGGCTTCTGCCATAGAGTTTCTTCCAGCTGCTAAGGCCTTTAAAGAAAGCTATACACTTTAATTTAGGTATAGTAATCTCACCCCCTATGTGTTTTGCCTCTTTCATCCTCTGATAAGCTTTGTTTCTTCTGGCTACCCAGACTTGAGATAGGGATCGAAGTGTAAAGATGTGTACAGTGGCAATGCTGCTGCAGAATGATATCCTGGTATTTTTCTAGACGTCTACAAGCACCGGAAGATGTTGCAAAAAGAGATGAAACACAATGAAATGCATCTGAAAAACAGATGATTATTTTCTGGCATATGGCTGAGTTATGACCTTTATATAGGCTTGTCCTGGGTTCAGCAGTAGCAGTCATTTTTCCCCTTCTTGGTAGCTGGTGCAGTGCTGTGTTTTGACTTTCAGCTTGGGACCAGAGCTGATAACAATGATGTTTTGGTTTGGCCAAGGACTTTGTGAGCCTCATGCTCTGCCAGGGAGGAGGGGAAGCCAGGAGGAAGCAGAGACAGGACCTGACCCGAACTGACCAAAGAGGTATTCCATACCACAGCACGTCATGCCCAGGATGTAACTGGGAGTTAGCCGGAAGGGCTGGGGGACTGCAGGGTTGGAGGAGGTATCGGTGAGAGCTTGGTTGGGCTGGGGGGGGCGAGTTATAGGTTGGCTGGTGGTGAGATGATGTATTCTCTTCCCTTGTTATTTCCTTTATCATTATTATCACTGGTGGTAGCAGTAGTGATTTGTGTTATACCTTAGTTACTAAACTGTTCTTATCTCAACCCGTGGGAGTTGCATTCTTTTTGATTCTCCTCTCCGTCCCTCCGAGAGCAGGGGGAGGGCAAGAAAAGGGGGGGAAGTGAGCGAACGAATTACCTGACTGGGTTTAAACCACGACAAGGCTCCATTAAATAATTCCTTTCCTTGCCCCTCCAAAAATTAATGGGAATGGCTGCACACTGCAAAGTGGATGGGATTCATTGGTGTCTTACCTCTGATACTGAAATGGGCTGGTCACAAGCTCTCTGGCTCCCTTTCCCTTCATCCCAGTGCCAGCTCTCTCACATGCTCAGGAAGACAATGGAGTTAAGCAGTCTGTAAACACATCCATCCAGCTCAGGAAGGTCAAGGGGTTTGCAGGTTTATTTCAAGAAACAAGAGGAATTCAGCCCTTTTCTCAACACAGCAGTGAGCATCAAAGGGGGCTGTGCTCCCCTGTGAAAGCAGAGCCCCTTGCCAGGGGGCAGGTGGGGAAAATCCACAGAACGGAGTTTGCAGAGTCAGAAAGGTAAAGAAGCCTCCATGTGCAGACCAGTGTTAGGGAGTGCCACAGCTCACGTGTGGGCATTCACACGAGTACAGCCTCCCCCAGTGCTCTGCACACTTGAGCAGCCACTATTTGTAAGCTGGGGTTTCTAGGTCCAGGTGGTGCCAGCAGACAGGAGTCAGTGGGGCTGAACTATTTTGCTTATAACTTCTGGTATCAAAACAAGCTGAAGAGATGACTTTACAAGTAGTCAGGATTGCCCAGACTCTAGAAAATGATCAAAAGAGAGTGTGTTGGATCAGAAACATCTCTGAAAATTGATGTTTTCTCTGACTGCACCTAGGGGAAAGCCTGGAGGGTTCCAAAATACCACAATCCCCCAAGACTACCTCATGTCGTGCATGCCATGCAGCTCACAGGCTGGCAGGAAGAAGGCAGCTGTGCTTTGACCCAGCACATGGACCTCAAGCAGCCCCTGACTGCCCACAAGCTCTTTCCTGCCACCAGCCCTCTTTCAAGTGCATTTTAGCATCTTCACTTAAACACCAGTAGAATTTGAAATTGGCCACCATACGAATACCTCATCTCCGGCATGCTCCCACCACATCTTAAATATTCACCAGTCTTCCTTGAATCAGGAGGGCATGGGCTTGGAGAAAGAAGTTAATATAAGGAGGAGATAAGTATTCTACTCATTATCTATAAAGAAGAAGCCCTACTTTAGCCATTCTAAATGCATAATCAGTTCAGCAGCAGAGGCTGATAATGAAACCTGCAGGTATTTTCTCTGGCAGGACAGAGAGAAATCTTATCACTAAGAAAAAGAAAACTGGAAGGATTTCAAAACCATCAGTTTATTACCAGCTCTTGGCTGGAGCCTCCATGGAGGGTACAGCAGCATGTACTAAGCCAGATTCAGCCTGCATTGCACCAGCTAGAGTCCAGAGGAGCTGCTCTGAGGGCATCTGAAGTCAAATTGACAGAACTGGGCAGAAGTCCTGCATAGATTTACACACGTGATGAATTTGATAGCACAGGCTGCCCTGCTGGGCACCCAGGGACAAAGTGTGGGCATGGGCAAGGCTTGAGCTAGATTTACACCAGTATAAAGGAAAGCACTGCCCAGCATTATTCAGGCAAGGGAGAAGATGTAGTGGTAGCTGCAAAGAGTTTAAACCCCCAAACCCTGATGGGAGGCTCTTCACACAGAGGTTTGGTTTGTTGTTTCAGCTGACTCTCTGCATCTCCTTTATCTTTTCTCTTTTCAGAGATGTTTGACCTTAAATGCAGAAGGATAACATGGGGCAGGAGGAGTGTTTATTATGCATGAGCTATTTTTCTTTCATGCTAGCAAAATCCTTTTGTAAAAGTTGGCAGAAGTCCCTGTTGCAGCTACATTTCGGACCCATGGGTGATCTGGAATTTCACATTATTTATGTCTCAGGATAAAAAAAGCAATGAAAAGGAAGCAGATTCAAAGAAAATAATCAGAAGACAGCTGAGGTTTGCTAGCTTTACTTATTTAAACCACTCAAGGCTTTCACTGCCCTTCACTGATATTGGATAACTCAGTGGTTTGAGGGCTTGCTGCGTAGAAGCTGGAGTAGCTGTAGGAATTACACATCGCATCTATCCCAGTGCTGTTCCACAGGCAAGGAGCATGCAGCACTTTCAAAGAACCAGCTTGCATGGCACAGCTCCTATTTACAGATGCCCTCACTCTATGTGCTATGTGGCTCCCCAGCAATTCGCCCTCTGGCCCCAGGAAGCTATTTGTACCCTAAGAGTAACTGCTGAGTACGAAGGAGAGAACTGCCAGTGCTGTCCAGACTGACATCGTTACAGAGGTGTCTTCTAAGGGTGGGCTTGCAAAGAACATGTTTAGGAAAGGGTTGTTTGCATTTGCTTATTCACAGAATGGTTCCCAGGTCAAACCCAGACTGGATGCTTTCCCAAGCCTCGCTTACTGTCAGTTAACATACACAGAAACTGAGGTACAAGTTCTTCAGGTACTCAGAAAACAGGTTTGCTTCCTGCCCGTGTTATTCCCAGTGATCTTCCAATGAAGTTAAAGAAAAAAACAGTTTCTCCTTACACAAACATGCACAAGGGAAAATGCTCAGAAGTGTGTAGCATGCCCCTCTGCCCTGGTGAGACCCCACTGCAGCACTGTGGGCACTTCTGGTGTCCTCAACGTAAGAAGGACATGGAACTGTTGGAGCAAGTCCAGAGGAGGCCATGAGGATGATGAGGGACTGGAGCACCTCCTGTGTGGAGACAGGCTGAGAAAGTTGGGGCTGTTCAGCCTGGAGAAGAGAAGGCTGCATGGAGACCTCATAGCAGCCTTCCAGTATCTGAAGGGGGCCTATAGGGATGCTGGGGAGGGACTCTTCATTAGGGACTGTAGTGACAGGACAAGGGGTGATGGGTTCAGACTGAAACAGGGGAAGCTCAGGTTAGATCTAAGGCAGAAGCTCTTCCCTGTGAGGGTGCTGAGGCGCTGGCACAGGGTGCCCAGAGAAGCTGTGGCTGCCCCATCCCTGGCAGTGTTCAAGGCCAGGTTGGACACAGGGGCTTGGAGCAAGCTGCTCTAGTGGAAGGGGTCCCTGCCTGTGGCAGGGGTTGGAGCTGGATGGGCTTTAAGGTCCCTTCCTATCCAAGCCATTCTGTGATTTTAAAAGCCACAGATCATCACAGTCAGGGGCTAATCCTAGTGACAGGGCAAGCTCGAGTCACACTTCTCCCTTGACCACTCATTCTTCCAGAAGACCTCTCTTCAGACAGGCACCATGCCTTGATTCAGAAGCTCCTCTCTGCAGTGCACGGAACATGCAGGTGACTGCAAGGAAGAGAGCACCCTCCAGAATGTCTCCCCAGGAGCTGGGGGAAGCTGTTATTGCTCAGCCTTGGGCTGCGCTGAGCCATCTAAGTTCTTAAGAACACTTTCAAATGCACAAAGGTTTTCACTTTGAGGCTTCCTCCCCCTCCAGCACTAGCAGACATTAAGTATGTGCATGCTTAATGCTTTGCAAGCTCTGCAGCAATCAGGGTGGATCGAAAAGGGAGCTTGTCTCAGTAATCCAGGTGTCTGTAATGCCAGGCCCTGGAGGTACAGCTAGGGTGACATTTTCACTAGTATCTCTTAGGCTCTTCAAGCTCCTTTGAAAATCACTGGAGGTGAATTTGAATGGAATTAGGCTCCCATGTCTCTTTTGTGTTTGAGAAGAGGTTACCTTCTGTCTTTACATTCTGCAGTAAATAACAAGCAGACTCTGCTTGGGAAGTTGGGGAGAGCATGAGCATAAATGAGCATAATTCCTTTGAATATTAAAAGTATGTTTGATGTTGTGCTCAAGGTCACACAGCAAATCAATGGGCAAAACTGAATGGAAGCCCTAAAGGCATATTACTTACAATCAGATGCGGAAGTAATTGAGTAATTGCACAGACTTAAAAGCAGCATTATATCAACTTAACATATGGCTAGAAAGCAGCTTGGGGAGCATCCGTGATTTGCTAAAGGGGAGAAAGAGTCAACAGCAGGGCTGACATTAGATATGAATAGCTAATTTCATTGCATAGGTAACCTAGCACTGGGCAGTCTGCTACTATTAATACTCAAAAAAACCTCCTGATTTTAGTGTCATAGTTTTCAGCATCCACTGCTGGAAATGCTGCTTCCCCCACTTGAAGGACACAGCTTATTGCCTATTGGCGCTATGTTGGGAGAACCCAAGATCAAAGACACCCAGTGACTTGGCTCTGACATCTTTGCTGGCATAACACTGGCAACAGCTTTGGAGTAGGCACGTCCCTGTGTGTGGCACTGAGAACGTGCCTGTTGGCTGCTGAGCTTCAGAACGAGCTGCTGGCAAGCAGCATGCTTACCAGCCCTACCTGACCACAAAGCTCTCAGCTGTCAGAACCGTGTTTGTGCTGGTGCCGTGTTCCCTGTGTCCTCAGTCACATGGGTCCCTCAGTCAGTTTTCCATTAAAATGCTCATGCATTTTTTGCAAGCATCTGAACAGGAAGAGGCGCGACCTCTCCTCCTGCACAGAGCCTGCCCTGTCTCCTGGCAGCAGCACATCCCGCCTGTGCCAGCTGCTGCCGTGACTGCAGGGATGCCACACTTGGGGCTGCACGTGGGCTCTGCTGGAGGCTCTGGAGATGCTCAGCAGCCTTGGAATTCCAGTCCAAGTCTTTCCCATTCACCCCCAGCAGGCTCCCCGCATTCTAGGTCATTGCTGTGCCTGACCCCACAGGCAGATCCTGGGCTCTGGGCAGCAGATCATGCAGGAACAATCCCACAGCTCTGAAGCCAAAGGGAAAATGCCCACTGAGTCAACCGGGATGATGCTGGGCCAGAGACTTGAGTCAGGCAGATACTGGGCAGCTCCTCTCCTGTGCACTTTCTCTGGGCACAGGATGGGTTTGGGGGTTTCCACATGGAGACTTTGCTGGCTGTGGGGCATCATCACTGCCTTCTCATGTGGAGAGGCATGGCCGCTGGAGCAGAACCATCCACCCATCCACCTCCATTTCCGCCATCCATCTGCTTCCTGTAAAGGCCCCAGGGATGAATTTCCCTTTCCCAGAGATGGACAAGCTCTGCCCCTCAGGAGCAGGAAGCAGCTTGGAATGTGGAGCCCAGAAGCAAACTGAAGAGGCAGCTTCCTTCTAAACTAGTAAGTGCAGACTCTCCTGGCACCAGCAGGTCACAGCTCCAGGGGCACTGTGCTCAGCCGCAGGGAAACCAGCCTGAATGTATGAATCCAGCAGGATAAGTGGGCAAAAGCCAGGTTCTGAGTTCAGGAGGGGGAGAAGCTGATGCACTTCTCTGCCAGGAGCACTCACACAGCCTTAGGGAAGTTGCTCCTCAGAGCCCTGCTGACCATGTCCCCCTCAGAGTACCCAGGGCTTTCCTCAGGGAGTTTCAATCGCCTGGCTCCAGGCTCTTCCACTGGTGCAAATCAAACACTGACACATGCGAGGATGACAGAACAGCACAAAAAAGAAAGTGGAAGGGATCCTGAGGCCCTGCACGTTTGCGTGCCCACAGGTTCCTCCCTCAGAGCCCTGCGCCAGTCGCCTGCCAGCCTGCACATTGTCTGCATTCTCCTTGAGAAGCCCTAATGAATCCAGAAATACATTTAATACATGCACTGGTATATATTAAGCACAGCAGTGTGAGAGCCTTGCAGCAGCATGGCCATACTGCAGAATTAATCTGAGATTGGTGATACCTGCAGAAAATGAGATTTATGTTAATTTTTTAAGTGTTGGGATTTTGTTGCTGTTCTAAGCCCCAGCCTCATCCTACAGAAGGAAATCTGGGAGACAACACCGCCCTCCCGTGCCACCTGTATCTCCAGCCAGGAGAAGGCTTCCTGCCTGCACTCTGGCACTAGCTGAGGCTCGGGCTGACGGTCCCTGCAGGCGCTGGCTGCTCGGAGCTGGAGCCAGGGTGATGCCAATCCCCAGCTCCCACCTCTGCCCATCCCCTGGACCAGGGTGGGCATGTGGAGGCAGTGCTGGGCTGCTCCTGCCTGCTGCAGAGATGCTGTGTTCACCAGACTGGGCAAGGGAACACAGCCCCAGCCATCCCTTAGGAACTGCTACCAGCCCACAGACGATGCACGACTGCCTCCAAAACCAGGCCTTAGGACACTGAGGCCGGAGAAGCTTTTGCTGCTGTTCTTGGTGTTTATATGTATCTCACCTTTTCTCTTCTCTGCCTATATCCTGAGCATTCCACCCCCACCAAAACAGGGGAGTGATGCGGTGAAGATACACCATTCCCTAGAGCTGAACTGGACTCCAACCTCCCAGCTCCAGAGGGTGATCCCTAACCAATAAGCCCTTCTTCTCCAGAGAAGCAACCTGCTCTGCTCAAAGCACCTTTGGCTGTGGTAGCTCCTGCAGGTTCCTAGGGTGGCTCAGGGCTCATTCTCTAAGGAGAAAGCAGCACGGTAAGTATTTTGGGAGGCTCCTAGTATTAAGGCACAGTCACTAACTGTGACTAAAGGAGATTTGTATGTACTCTGGACTGGTGCTATGGATGGGGGGACAATCCCAGAGGAAGCAAAATGATAATGTGGTGAAAACGAACAGTAGTGAGTGACCAGCAGCTGTTCCCCATCCATCCTCTCTGTGGCAGAGAACATCTCCTCCCTGTGCGTGCAGCACAATGCCTGACATTCAGGTCACAAGGTGTCATTTCAGTTTCTCCAAGTTCTTCTTTGTTTGATGTCCTAGTCTGGAAGCAGTTCAAGGAAAATCCTGGTGACTTCTCCTGCCAGCTTCTTTAAACAGCTGTCTATCTTCTGTCACTATTAGCCTAAACCAGTTGAAGCATGGAACATAGAAAGCCCTCTCTGATGAGACCCACTGGGTCCACAGCTTCAGTGGTGACTGCCAGAGTGGATCTGCCATGGATTGAAGGGCGTTAGGGTTCAAAAGGAGTTTTCTTCCTAGGTAACTTTTGAAAACCACACGCTTTTTAGGAATGTTTTCATTAAGTCCTAGACCCTTTCATAAAACCCTTACACCCTATGAGAGCATCTTCACATGTTGACATAGCAGGTAGAGCCAGCATGGGAACAGCTTTGGTTTCTTGATATGTGGAGAAGAAAAGAGTTGGATGGAACTACATGATCTTTACAGTCCCTTCCAACCCAAACCATCCCATGATTTTACTACTTATTTATTCAGCAAATGCAGCACACTCGAATCTACTTCTAGACTTTTAACAATATACCCATTTCTTCATAAAGCCGTAACAAGTTCAGAAGATGACTTGCCTATCTCATCACCAGCCTGCCCAAACCTAACTGTGTACACATTCTACCCCTGCTCAGCACAAAGTTCACTGAAAAAGCACACAAAATCAATGTTCCCTGCACTGCCGAGCTGATTAAAGATGCAGCTGGGATGAGAAAGGAAGCACAAGGTCCAGCATGGTTTCCTGTGCCTATAAATAGCTGTTGGATATGGTTTAGGCAGAGGTCAGCACCAGGCAGCTGCACGAGCTCTGGCTCCCATTTGCCTCATGCTGGAGGGAGTGGGACCGATGGCAAGACACGTTCCCCTTGGAGCAAGAGCTTTTCAAACACACACAGTGTACTCCTGCGGGATGAGCTGAAACAATGGAGAGGTTGTGCTCCTGCAGCGGGAGAAGGGCACTGGATACCTGCAGGGAGGGTCCCACGGGGATCACCCTGCAGGCTGGCAGCAGATGGACCCCTCGTTGGCCTCTCTGCTGAATAACAGACGAAATCTAAACCTGCTTCCAAACCGCTCTAAAAGAAAAGAACAGGCATCAAGATGCGATTTATGGGCTTCAGTGCGACAGAGGGACTTTGGGGGTGGCTTGGGTGCGGCTCCCCAGCGTCAGCGGCACTCCTGGTCCTCCACAAACACAAGCACGCTGTGACATCTAGTGGCAAGTTACCCGGGAAGCCAAGGGAAAGCTGTTTGTTTGACAAGTGCCTGGGCAGCCAGCCCCAGGCGTGTCTGCTGTATCGCACACTCCTCGGATGCAGAATTACCCATCCGTGTGTAACAGCGAGCACGATGGCTATTTCTACTTAGGCCAAGATGTGCTGGGGCATAGTAAAGTGTCCACAGAAAGGGACAGTATATCCACCTCAACAGACAGCTCTTCCCTGCTCTAGGTGGAAAAGGTCCTGTCCTTCTCCCACCCCAGGTAGCCAGCATCTGCTGGCATCAGCTCCAGAGCCACGGCTGCAGTGGTGCCAAGGCACAGGAGTTAGATGGGGTTGGATATGAGCCTGGCCATTCACTATTTGTCATCCACATCCTGCAGCAGCAACTAGTGCTGGTGTTTGACCAGCTCAGTGGCCCTGCCAACGCTTCCAGAAGCCAAAGCACTGGGAACAGCCTGCATGTAACCAGAGAGGTGGAGCAGCAGACCCGGCACTGTGTACCCCTACTGCACATTCACCTCCTTACTATCCTATAGCAAGGTTTATTTAATATTTCACCCTTATTTTCAGACACTGTTTGATTTCATGCATTGTCATCAGTGACATATTCCATCTTAGCCTGAATACAGAAATCAAACCAATAGGCTTTGCCTAGGCCCATCATGCAAGGGTGGGGTAGCATGAATCAGGGACATCATCCGCTTACTGTGCTACTTTGGGAAAGAAGGAAGGAACAATTACCAAATCTGAGGATTAAAACTGAGAAAAGCTGTCAAATTTCAAGAGAATCCTCATTGTTGTGTGAGAATTGGGAGCTGGAAGGAACTGGGGAAGCTGCTGCTCAGCACACGAGGGCTGAGCTCTTCCCAGAACCACTGTCTGCACCCATACAAACACACTGATCCTGCCCTGCTTCTGGTAGGTGATGGGAGCAGCAGTGAGGTCTGCAGTGCACAGCCCTGCAGGGCTGAAACCATGGTGCTCAGCACCAATCCTACTTCAGGTGTTTATGTACTTTCGTGAACACAGCTGAGACCCACACGTGGTCCCGAGGCTCCAGCAGCCAGAAGACATCAGGCATCACAACCCAAGCCTGCCAAGCTGTCAGCAGGGCCTTTCCTTTGTGCTTTGCCTTTCAGAAAGCTTTGTTTTAATGCATAAACCAGCTACTTATTTATATAACTTATTCACCAGAGAAGTTGCTTTCCTACACAAGCATGCTTGAAGAGGCAGTGGAGGAACCGGTAGAGTGGGCAGTGTGTGCGCTCAGCCCTGTCCTGCCTACCACGAGGGCCAGGGTTTTGGCCGGTGCTGGGTAATGCTGACCCTGGAAGTGCTCCTGAACGGTGGACTCAAAAGCTTGAATGGCACGTTATATCAAGAGCAGCAATGCACATAGAGGTGCTTCCAGAATGGCCTCCTCATCTCTTCACAGCTCTCTGACCACAGGGTGAGTGCTGGGGACAGGGGATACCCCACTCACAGCTGGTAAGGGGCATCACGGGGGCCTTTTTAGCACCCCAGCAGGTTTCTCCACTGCCACACACCCCAAGTGAGTGAATAACTGGCAAAAAAAAAAACCAAACATTCCCATCTTCTGACATCAGCAGTTAATTCATTTCTAAAAGACAACTCATATTCTACCTTAAAAGAGACCTTTTCGCCTGCCTGGAAGACGTGTGTGTAGCAATGGATGGATGCTCAGCCCTGGCCTCAAATGCAGCAAGCTAATTGTGTTTCTTCTCAGCTCTTGTGCTCGGCACATTGCCAGGGTGACGCAAAGCAATGAGAAATAAATTGACTCAGAACTTGGCCAGAGAGCATCAGCAAACACAGGGCTGAAAGCTCGGCGTGATTTATTTTATAGAGAGGCAAAGGACAAGAAATGCAGTGTTGTTCCCAGTCGTGGTCCTGGCAAACAGTCCTCAAAGCTCACACGAGAGCAGCGCTGCAGGCGAGGCTGAGCAGCCCTGTGGCTGGCTGTCAGGAGAGCATCGCTGGGAAGGGACATGACACTAATTCACTGTAACACTTCCACCTCCTGCCCTGAGAATACAAAGTGTTTTACACGAGCAGTGGAATGAAAGGCACTGTCTGACGTGCAGACACTTAATACCCTCCTGCAAATCTGTCAGGGTTCCTGTGGGATTCTTTCAGCGTTACAAAACAAGCCTGTGGCAAAGGTGGGAGCTGAAGTTGGCCCAGCTGGTGGCCAGAGCAATGCCAGGATTGCCCCAGCACGGGGGCTCTGGCCCTGCTGGAGGTACCTGAGCACACGGCAGGAGAGCTGAGACAGCAAACACACCCGACCTGCACCCCAACCCCTCCTCCTGCTCTGGGGAGGACAGGCAGGGTCTGGGAGCACAGCATGAAGCAGCACCCACTGCCCCCTCCAGCCGCTGCCCGTGCCACCCCACTGCTGCTGGCACAGGTGCCTGCCCCACGGGTCCCCTCTCACTGCTGCAAACACGTCTCTTTTACCATCGGCTCTCAGGGAGAGACACCGAGCTCAGGGTCACTTCTCCGTTGCTGATGGTTTCCCAAGGGCTTTCCCATGCTTTCCCCACCAGCAGCACCGCTGCTGCTTCCCAGCTCCTGCGCTGCCCACCGGTGCCAGGCGGGACAGCTTCCCCCGCCCGGCCATACACACAGGCAGGGACGAGGCTTCAGCGGTGAGCACTAAGGGTGCTTCCTGGTGGCCCTGTGAGGAACCCCCGGTGCTCTCCCCTGCTCCCTGCCTGCCCTGCGCTGCCACTTGCGCTGAGACACAGGGTTCCTCATCGAACAAACCGAGCCCTGTTCCTTGGCCAGGATGTGGAATTTCATGGCTGATAACGTGTGAGAGGCACATAGCACACCGCACACATGGACGTGTCTTCATGCACCCGTGTATATACTCCCAAAGGACTCCTTCCCCTCCCAGCGAATCCCAGTGGCTGTGGAGAGCGGGGGCGACGAGCCTGCCATAGGTACCTGCTACCATCTAGAGGAGAAACCTGTGCCGAGCACAGAGCCCTCACGTTCCTTCACAGATCAGGCTTTGCTGATTCAATGTCCCCCGTGTGACAGATGCTAAAGCATCAGACTTCAATATTTCCAATAGCTACACTTTTTTTCTCTAAATCCCAAACAAAATCACTGTAAACCTTCCTGGTTTCTGCCTAACCAAGCCCGAACACAAGCTGCACATCTCAGGTGGGAACTGCCACACCTTTTGCTGTTCCTTCTCCCAAAACAGCTTATGCCCCATTTTCTGCTAATAAAATTAAAGAAATAGAATAATCAAGGCAAAACAATAAACCTCCTCCTACCTTCCATGGGGAGGGTGAACTGCAGCGTGTCACTGTCCTGGGCAGAAGCTATTCCCGTGCCCCTGCAAGCAGTCCTGGCTGGGGCAACTGAACTCCAAGCCCATCTGCTCAGCTTTAAGCAGGACCGCTGAGATCCCACCCAGGACGGGGTGGAGAATCCTCCCTGGGAAAGAGCAGCTCGGTCACAGCTCCCTCCAGCCGCTCTGCACATCTTGGCAGGGCTCTGACATGCCGTTTCCTTTCTCTTTCCCTTGGTATTCAGCAGCAGGCCCTTCGGCTGCCGTCTCACATCAGCATCTACAACCGAGTTCACAACAGGGATTGAGTGTGACAGTGCCAAAGGTGTGGGTGGCATGGGCACCAGCAAGGAATCTGTCAGGACACAAATGCAGGGTACATGTAGTTTGAATTAGGATGGAGCTGAGTACACGCAGAGGTGCTGAAAACACTGGTTCTGACAGTGAGAAATCCTCGATAACTGGAGCACAGCCCAGATGCTCGAGCTCAGTGCAGAGCACGCTGCCCAGCACTATAATGAGGACACCACCCCTGGCACAGCTCTAGTTTTGCCAGAGGCAATGGGAAAAGCCTGCTAAAACTTGTGCTTTTGCATCGGAACTCATACCCAGCAAAGGACATTTTCCTTAAACCCACCTCTCTCTCACGTACATTCTGACTCGACCAGAGGCAGCTGAGCACGGTTTGACCTTGCTCCACAGTGAATGGTCCTTACAGGGAGCATGGTTGCACACAGGCAGCAGGCTCCCAACAAGATGGGCTACAAGAAGCACCACACAACCCACCCGGGTGCTGGCTGGTTTGGGCTTCCCTTGGGCTTTCTGGCAGGTGGAGACCAGAGGATGCCAGTAGCATGTTTGGACATTAATGTGTTTATTACCTACCACACACATTTGTTCAGTTTTGGACCTGTTCCCTCTTTGTTTGAGGCTGACCTGCCCAGCACCAGGCAGCTCGCACAGGCCCTGCTCCCGCTGCCACTGCTCACCTTGGGGACATCCCAACCTACCACTGCAGTGAGATGGAGAAGCCAGACAGTGTGCGCAGCAGAGCTCGCTGCAGCATTGCCAGGAGACCAGAGCTGCTCCCAGCCTCCATTTCCAGCTGCTCACTGCACACAGCAGATGCCTGACAGGGCACTGGCACTCACTACTGGTTACCTGTGCCACAGTCTCACACTAGGTAACAAGGTTAAGCACTAATGAAGGAAAATCCCAAAACAGGGTCCTTGTGGCTGCCAGACATATATAGCAAACTGAAACAACTCCTCATGAGGCTCCTACTTGGAACATGCTCCTGTAGCATTTGTGGAGGGAGACATCCACACTCAGGTCCCAGTTATCCTGACCAGGAGTGGCTGGGACAGCCACATATAAGCCACACCAGTGTGATGAAAACAGAAATTAGCCTTCGCTTGCTTCTGAAATAGGATGTCTGAAAGAATAATGTTTTGTGACTCCAGAAATCAGAGGAAATGGAGACATAAGCCCCACACAGGGCACCCTTCAGAAAAGAGCCCAGAACACATCTGGGTTCCAGGGTGGCCCTGCCTGGGGCAGGCAGCACTCTGCAGCACATTGGTACCTGCACCCTGAACCCAATGCATGCAGTGATGCAGAGAACCCATTGTATGCAGTGATGCAGAGAATCCAATGCATGCAGTGATGCCGAGAACCCAATGCATGCAGTGATGCAGAGAACCCAATGCATGCAGTGATTCAGAGAACCCAACGCAGGCAGTGATGCAGAGAACCCAATGCAGGCAGTGATGCAGAGAACCCAATGCAGGCAGTGATGCAGAGAACCCAATGCAGGCAGTGATGTAGAGAACCCAACGCAGGCAGTGATGCAGAGAACCCAATGCAGGCAGTGATGTAGAGAACCCAATGCAGGCAGTGATGCAGAGAACCCAATGAAGGCAGTGATGTAGAGAACCCAACGCAGGCAGTGATGCAGAGAACCCAGTGCAGGCAGTGATGCAGAGAACCCAATGCAGGCAGTGATGCAGAGAACCCAATGCAGGCAGTGATGCAGAGAACCCAACGCAGGCAGTGATGCAGAGAACCCAATGCAGGCAGTGATGTAGAGAACCCAATGCAGGCAGTGATGCAGAGAACCCAACGCAGGCAGTGATGCAGTCATTGCTCTTCACGAGGCGCACACAGCCCCAGGGCTCCCCGGGCCACATCTCCTGCAGGATCTGCACTCCCTGAGCAGAGGCATCCCCAGGACCCCAGGCGGGGCTCAGTCAGCGCTGCTGCAGGGCTGGAGGGCGGCCCCGTGCCCCAGGTGACACTGCTGCCCTCGCTGCCTCCCGGCCCCGCTGAGCTCCCCGAGGAGCAGCCCCATGGTATTTTTAGCCTGTTTACAAAGCCGGAGCAGAGCTCAGGCCAGCACAAGTGGTGCAGTCAGTGGGCAGCTGAAAGCCAGTGGGCAGCAATGTGGAGGTGGTTTTCCAGGATAGGTGCTGATGTTAAAGAAGGAAAGCAAACCAGAACCAACACCAGAACATCACCATCTTGCCCTTCCTGTAATGAGCTTTTCTCCTTCTGAGCCTCACCTCGCTGGGGACCCAGCTCTGCAGGTGCAGCAGTGTCGGGGTTCCACAGGCTCCTGCTGCTCCCCTCTAACACAGCTGAAGACCATGAGGCCAGAAGAAACTTCAGGGATCTGGTGTCTGGATCTTTTGCATGGTCTCCAGTGAGAGCATTATCCACCTCACCAGTGTCTGTCTTGAACTGTGATGCTTGTGCTAAGCATGGCAGCCCAGGAGCAGTAGTAATAATTGTCAGAAAAGTGACCAGCCTTCTTCAGCTCCAATCTGAAGTCACCTGGAATTTGTGTGCACAAGTCACGTTAGTGTTTTAGACATCCTGTCATAAGCAGAGCAGGGCATCTTCTTCCCCTTTCTGTGCAGATCATTCCAGAGGACACCAGGTAGATGGCTCCGGTTCAGCATGAATGCCCTAAAGATTATGCAGTAACACCAGTCAATGTTATTTGCCCTTCTTCCAACACTTACAAACTGGTGAGATTTGTTCCAGTCAGCAGGTTTTGGGATCGATATTACGGATCCTTTCCTAAATGCCACTTCAGTCCCATGTCACAAGGGATGGGGCTGATGTCCATCATGCTTCCCTGCTGCCCCTTGTTCAGAGCCCAAACCTCTCCTTAAGGTGAATGAAGGGTGCTCCAGGCTTCCAGGCAGGTACACACCAGACCTGGTGTGCTCCGCAGCCAGGAGGAGGCTCAGCTCAGTCAGCATCTTTGTTCTTCTTTACAGAGCCAAGGGCAAGCAGGAAGCAGCCGTGTTAGAGCTCTGGCATCTGGTGCAGGGTAGGAAAACACTAACCATGTCTCTGTCCCTTATATTTAGGGAAAACATGTCCATGCTGCTTTCTCACAGCCCAGCATGACTCGTGTGCATCTGTCTGTTCTGGAAGGTCACCCAAGCCACAGTGAGTCAACACAAGATGTTTCATCTCAGAGCACAGCTCGGCCAAGCTGTGTGCTCAGACAAAAGCCCAGCAGAGCCAGGCTATGGGCGGCCAATATGTATGGACAGGGAAAGGATGTCTTATAAGGCTTGAACCAACACAAGTCTCTGATGGTGACTGCAAAACTAGAAAGCTGGGGAAATGTCAACCCCTACAGAGCCAAACCACTCTGTACTCCCCCAAAAATATTTGGAGGGTTTGGCCTTAATGCTCTTGCAGGGGGAGCTGGGCAGGCCGGGGTGGTTGGTGATGTGCCAAGGTGCGGAGGGGCAGCGCAGGCTGAGCCTGGGGGGAACATTGCTCCCCTTGCTCAGCACCCACAGCAGAGCTCTGCCCTGCTCAGCGGGAGCCCAGGAGCAGCCTCAGCAGGACAGCGTGCTGGGAGAGGAGGCAGTGACCTGGGTGAACAGGGGACTTCCTTGTACATCCCTGGGCATGGCCGGCTGCCTCCCGCAGCACCCTGAGCACCTCCAGCCCAGCCAGGTCTCACCAGTGGCTCCACACTGGGCTCCACAATGCGCACTGCTGCTGGCACGGCAAAACCCACTGCTCCCACCCAGGCCTGCTCATCCACCGTGTGCAGACACGGCAGGCAGGGACAGCATCAGGGTACAAGATGCATGTAGAGCCTGCGGCGACCTCCCTTGAAGATGAAGCAACCCTGGCGATGCCCATGGGGGATCTCCCCACATCTGGAGCTGTCCCAGCCCAGGGGAGGAGCTGGTGCGCTCAGTGCTGCAGGGGAGCTGTGCGGGGCAGCAGAGGCCAGGGACAAGCATCTCTGGCTGCACTGGCCGGGGACCTGGGCCAGGCACCACTGGAGGAAAGGGAGGTGTGGGCTGGCGGCAGCCCTCGCTCCATCCTGCAGTGCCCCCCAGGCACAGAGGGATGCAGCACAGGCCGTGGCATGCTTTGTTTTGTGAGGATCAGCACAGCTCCGCCGGCCTCCGGGCTCCCTGGGTGCCTGTGACAACGCTGCAAAACAGCCGTCGAGGCAACCGGTGCCCTGGATAAGAACGCGGACAGAGCAGGGAGGAGAGGCCAGGGGAGCGCCTGGACCCCTCTCCTAGCACTGCAGACGGCGTCTTGGTCCCTCTGCTCCCGCGATCCCAGGGGAGCCGCCTGGGAAACCACAGAGCACTCTCTGCCACCCCGGGAAAAGGAGAGCAGGCAGCGCCAGCCTCGCCGCTGCGGCTTTGCTGCCCAGCCCGTCCTGCTCTGCAGCACCTGGACTGCCGCGCAGCCATCGATTTCCAAAGCCTCCCCTCCGAGGCTGCCTCCCCTCCAAAGCTCTCGGTGTGGTTTATATTGTATCCCAAAATAGAAACAAGCGGCTGAAGTGCCGCTCACTGCACGGGTTTCTTCCCTTTCCAAACGCAGCCCAGACCTCAGGGTGCACCGGAGGGCCCCGGGATCGGACCCGGCTCTGGATGAGCTGTCACTCAGTGCTTGGCATCCTGCTGAAGGATCCCCATGGCCGCGCTGCTGTAGCGCCCTCAGCGCCAAGCCCGCGGGTGCTGCGGGATGCAGTGCTGGGAAGGGCCGGCCCAGGAAACAGCCAGGAGCAGGTCTGATGCCATTTGTGGGGCTTTATTTTCTTCTCCTCGGCATTGACTCAGAAACACACGAGCACTGAGGAGCTGCCTAATTCCTCCTTTGGAAAGCCTTATCACAACATTGATTTTAGAGCAGAGCAGATGCAATAATATTAGACAGAAGAAAATGCAGCTTTTGCTCTACTGAATACTGTTGCTTTCTTGATGTTAGCTTTGGTTTTAATACCATTAAGTAGAAGAGCTAATATCATCTCAGGCATGATTGAACTCAGTCACAATAACTTATACTGCCTTTTGTTATTGTGCAGAAAACAATACAATTAGACACTGAAGAATTACTTTGACACAGCAAGGAGTTTGTCATGCCTAATTCTCACCCATCTTTCTGTAATGTAAGGCTAGCAAACACAATAGGTTAAAAATACTTTTTCCTCCTCTGACAAATAACAAACAGACCACATCTAGTATCTACAGAAGCCTCAACTCTAACCCCTATCACCAACAACAGCACATGTACCAGCACCGCCCTCAAGGCAAAGCCCATGATTATGGGGCACGTGAAACGGCAGGAGGGAACAGCTTTGTAAAAGGCTCAAGATAATTTAAATACCCTAAAAATCAGAGGTCCAGAATGCCGGAAGTCCAAAGGTTGGAGTGAGAGATGATCTCTGTGGGGTTTTAAGATAGCCATAGCCTGGTTTCCAAGTACCACCTCAGCTGTGCCACTCTGGGAAGGGGCAGGCTGAGCTCAATCAGAAGGATGCACTTTTTCACAGGAAACTACTGAGAGTTTCTGTTTTGGAAGTGTTCTTTTCTAAAGCACAAATACTTTGAAATGCCATTTCTCTGGAGGCTGGGCTGGAATATATTTTCCAATTAATAACAGGGCTATTAATTTAAAACTTTTTTTTTTTTCCTAGGAAACCCAGAACTGCAATAATCTGTGGTCCTGAAGTCTGACCTTTGTGATATGCTCCTGCACCAGAAGTGGGAGCTTGTGCTTTTCCAACACTGAGAACAGAGGGATAACACAAACCTTACTGAGAGACAGCAAATGCCTGAACAATGAGCACTTCGAAAAGATTCCTGAGCATGCTGAGCGTTATTCATCTCATCTGGGAGACTTGTAATGTAAGTTCTGGCTGTTGTTTTACAGAAGAAACAAACCATCCACCCGACAGAATTCCTTCTGCTCCTCAGTAACACTCATGCTTGGCATGCCTGCTGAACAGCACATCTTGTATCTACACATGATAAACCACTTCCAATGGACCACAGTTCCAGTCTGGGGTGGTGGCTCCACAACTGTGGGTTTGGTGCCACCATTCAGTCCAGCTAAAACACCCCTGTGTTCCTATGGCCATGACCAGCCCCTACAAATTAAAGTGAGGGTTTTCAAACCAGTTTGAGGACCTTGGAGACCTCCAAATCATAGATCTCACGCAGAGATACAATTCCCAATGTCCTATTCCTCCACTGAAAGTCCCCAGTTAATCTGACAGCCCCTTTGCTCCGTCCTACAGGAGGGGTGTATCATGCCTTGTAGCATCAATAAACTTGCAAACTGAAACACAACCTCAGGACAAAGTGTAACTTGCTTCATTTTGAAAGTGGAACAGGGATGTTTGCAATAACAGTCAAGCCCCTTGGCACCTCTGAAAGGTCTGCTTAGAAAGAGTGTAAGTGCCTGTAGGCTCGGGGGGGGGAAGAAATCCCTCAGTTTTGTGGTTGCAGCTTTGACTTATTTTGATCACTGTCTCAGGGCTGGAATGGGGAAGTCTTGCTGCCAAGAGATGGTTGGGTTGCTGGTGGAAATAGCTACAAAATCTCCTGTTTCTACAAGATGAATGTAAGCCAGGGGTGGAAAGAGCTTTACCCAGCCACTGAGCTCTTTCAAAACAATCTAGAAAGCCATTTTCAGCCACTAGAACATTTATTACTCTTGGCCTGTCTGGGGTGCTGCCAGCTGTCTGCTGAGGACAGGGACCACGTGCCTGAGAGGGGAACAACATCCCAACTGCAAGCCCAGTGTTCACCTCTGTGCTACGTGGTGCAGGGCCCCAGTGCAGCCCCAAGCCTGGCACCCCCCAGCTGGCACTGGCTGCCTGAGGGTCTGCTCTGTTGACATGTGCACCTGGTAACACAGAGCCTGAGAGCTGGGAGAACACCTGTGATGGGTGGGACAGGGCACGTCTGACATCCTAGAAAGGCTTCCTGAAAAACCATGTGTGTTCAAGGTCACATAAAACACCTAAAAATGAAGAGGGGCCCAAATCTGACCCTTGCAGCTTGGGCTCATTCCCTGAGCAGGAGCTGCCCAAAATCCCACATGGTACAAACCACACCAGACCCAGATTTCCCAGCATCAGGAAGAAGAAAAGAAACCTTTAGGAAATGGGCTTTGGGGCAGTCATTCTTAAGAGCTTTCAGTTGTGCTTGCGCTTATAGATACCCATTACACATCAAGAAACACCAAGAAAACACTGGAGATGCTGATACTAGGAAATGAAATGGGAAAACTGGAGTACCCTAAGGTGGGGTCAGGTTCTCAGATTGCAGACACCATCCTGAACTGATCTAGTTTTGTTATTTTAACTTTTTAAAGACAAGCCATTGTTAAGGTAAAATAGAGAACTCTGGTGAGGTTGTTTATTTGGCTGTCTTAAAAACCAAGAAAACTTGAGGGTAAAAATGTGTATTTAGCCAGAGAAGCAAACTAGTTCTAAGGGGTCCTGCCATGCATTTGCATTTGTCAAGATCAAGAAGTTCTCAGTTCCAGCCAAAGAAAACATTGTGTGTATATTTTTGTCCAGCAGTTGTAAGTAGCTGTTTCCATAAGATTTCACTATGCAGAGTACCAGAAACCTTGCTCCAAAGCACATGCACCAGCCAAGCCTCTTGGGGCCGGAACCACGTGTGGTCCTGGGGGATGCTTGGCACCAAACCTGGCAGCGCTGGTCAAGCAGGGCCGGGCACTGCTCCCCCTGCACATGCAGCCCACCCTCCGCCTCTGCATCCAGCCAGCTCCAGCAGGCCTGAAATGGTGCAACCCCAGGATGACAACAGTTAGCTCTTGATCTGTGCTCTTCATAGCATGATTGAAGCAGCAGCAGATTTTGTGCAGATACACAGAGCTATTGGGAAGCTGACACCTGAAGTCAAAAGCTGACCTTTCCTAAGCTCCCCACTAAGGGTTGGCTTGACCCAGGCTTTGGTTTAGCCTCATGGCTGCTACAGAGCCAGTAATATTTGTTGTGGACACCAGCAGAATGAGTCTGGCTAGAGCTTTGCTCTGCTTTCTCACCAGCCCCAGGCTCAGAATCACCTACTCCTCCATACCCCCTTTAGGTATCAGTCTTTAACCCGCATTGCTCTGATGCACATGTGTTTCCAGACTTGAAAGGGTCACATTGGGGATTTCATGTTTTATGTGTTTTAGTCAAGCTACAACAGACTATCTGCTCTCTTATTTTTGCCCACGTTGCTCTCTACAGTCCTTGCGAACATCAGCAACACCCAAGAAGAGCATAACAGCAACAAACAGCAGCAGGAAGAAAATATGAACCAGAGTAGGAGTTCCCTACTTGGCCTTACATCAAATCAGCTCCTCCTGCTGTCTGTGCAGGCAAAAGCTGAGCAGTGCTTTGGGGCTTTTTTAGCCCCTGTCCACTAAAAACCTTGGAGTTCAACTTCAAAACAACCTCAGCACTGCCTTCCAGAGCCAGGCTGCCTGCAAGGGCTGTCAGCAGGACACAGCGATACTTGGCACACTCAGAGATGCTCTCGGAAGGTTTAGCTCCTTTGGGTTTACCCAAAACTTTGTATCAACTTCACTCCGAAAATCTGCCAGGTCTCAAATCAGTCAAGAAGCTCCTTGTCTTCACACACCTGGTATTCCTCACAGCATGTGTATTTTTACCGCAACATACCAGGCTTAAAGGCCCCGAAGGTCCTTCCAGCCACCTCACTGCTCTGGAAGGATGTTTTACTTAGCATGCATTTCATAAGCAGTGATTTTATCCTGCCGTGCAACACTCGCACTTCCCTCCCCAGGCAACAGGCCAGCACCGTGTTAGTCTGTGCACTAACAGCTGGTTTCTCAGAACGTGAGTATTTTGCTATACTGTCCCAAGTTCTTTATGTATCGTTAGCTACAAGCTGGCATCCAAGGGAATATTCCTTTGTTTACTCCCTTAGGCTTATTCCTGGGCTTGTCCTCACAACTGCCTGTGTCCATACAGCTTAAAAACTTACATGTGTGCCTCAAGAAGAGACTGCTGGGCCAACAGCTTCCTATTTGAAAATGTCTGCAAAACTCCATCCAGAGGAAAAACAGAACTATTGAGAGCTGGAAATCAAATCCTAGCTAAATGTGGATATCCACAGCTCTATAGCAAGGCACCAGTGCAAAACACCCGCTCGGTCCCACAAGTGACAGAGGCAGGATGAGCGCTCCGGTACGACACGCCGGCACTACACCCAGCGTTCAGCCAGGCACACAGGCAAGCAGCGGCACTTCCATTCCTTGCTCCGGGCTCGATCCCCACCCGTGCAGGGTCAGACCTCTCTCTGCACTGACCTGTGAGCCGCTTTTCCCTCGTGCTCTTCCAGAAGCCATCCCAGGCCCTGCTGGCGGAGCCCCCGGGGTGGTCACTGAGGCACCGCCTCAGCCGGGGCTTCCCCATCGCCTCCATCCTCACCCGCACAGAGCCGGGCTCCTGCAGGGACCGCAGCACGTCAGGGCCACAGCGAACCCGGGCCCCAGCTCCTGCCTCCTGGGCTGCCCTGGAGACGCTGCTGCACGGAGCAAGTGTGCAGGTGGCTCACGGACAGCCCGGGGCAGGCGCGGGAGCAGCGCCCCGGGCAGCAGCCTCCGGAGCACACCCAGCCCCGAGGCGAAGCTCTCACAGTAAACACAGCCGGGCCCTGCTCCACAGGGCCATAAATAAGGAGCGAGGCTCCGCGGCTCTGGAAGCGCGGCACCTTCGCATTCCCGTTGCGCAGCACTAACCCTCTGTGCAACGGCTTTCCCCGCCTCTCCGAGCTTCCTAGCTCCTGCTCGCTGTGCGGTGGGTCACAGCCTGCCACCCCCTGCGCTGGTGTGCGCTCACTGCAGGGCATGGGCTTCGATTTTTGATGGTAATTTGTTTTGAATAGAGCAGCCCGGTCTAGAAGTGCAGCAGGATGTTTCTGCTCTGTGGTGGGTTATTGCCCCAGCCTGGGTGGGAGCAATCCCAGGCACAGCTACAGGTTGGGCAGAGAAGCGATTCAGAGCAGCCCAAGGAGAAGGACTTGGGGGTGTTGGTTGATGAGAAAATGAACATGAGCCGGCTTCAGTGTGCGCTTGCAGCCCAGAAACCAACCGTATCCTGGGCTGCATCAAAAGGAGCGTGACCAGCAGGTCGAAGGAGGTGATCCTGCCCCTCTGCTCTGCTCTTGTGAGACCTCACCTGGAGCATTGTGTACAGTTCTGGTGTCCTCAACATAAAAAGGACATGGAACTGTTGGAACAAGTCCAGAGGAGGCCACGAGAGTGATCAGGGGACTGGAGCACCTCCTGTATGAAGACAGGCTGAGGAAGCTGGGGCTGTTCAGCCTGGAGAAGAGAAGGCTGCGTGGAGACCTCAGAGCAGCCTTCCAGTATCTGAAGGGGGCCTATAGGGATGCTGGGGAGGGACTCTTCATTAGGGACTGTAGTGACAGGACAAGGGGTAACGGGTTCAAACTGAGACAGGGGAAGTTCAGGTCAGAGATAAGGCAGAAGCTCTTCCCTGTGAGGGTGCTGAGGCGCTGGCACAGGGTGCCCAGAGAAGCTGTGGCTGCCTCATCCCTGGCAGTGTTCAGGGCCAGGTTGGACACGGGCTTGAAGCAAGCTGCTCTACTGGAAGGTGTCCCTGCCTGTGACAGGGTTGGAACTGGATGAGCTTTAAGGTCCCTTCCAACACAACCCAGTTTGGGATTCTGTGATTAACCTAAGCAAAGGTTTTGTGCATGCAAGCAGGAAAGGTCTCCAGGACACAGATTAATCAGTCACCTGAGAACTGTCCTCAGAAAAATACTGCTCCAAAAGCACTTTTCTCCTGTGCTATCCACTCTCTATGCAGCAACAGGGACATACAAGAATCCTCTACTACATATGCATTTACTTACATGCCTGGAAATAGGGCCCACAGAAGGATGTTCTTACAAAAGCTAAAAGAATTAGAGACACATCCAATCATTAAATTTAGGTTTCCTCCCCATTGTGGACATGAGAATGAAATAGCTTTGCAAAGGAAGCTGCTGCATATGTACAAAACTATATACCTGACACGTAGCTCAGCACCAATGAAGCTCTTTGGAAAATCAGTCCTGGAAAAGAAATTAATGGGGCTATAACTTGAATGGAAAATGGTTGTGAATGCCTGCTGGTGTCACATACAGGCTTCCCACATCCACCACCTCCAATGTTGGCAGCAGGTTTGGGTCTGACATCTCCCAGGAATGACTTGCAGTGGTGTTTGTTGAAGTGAGCCCAGCACACGGCAGCATTTACCAGGCTGCTCCAGCGCACTCCTCACTGACACCTCAGCTGATAAATCATGCAGCCCCACAGCTGGATGCTCCTCACTGAGCACAGAACTGCAGCCAAGGGAGGGCTGAGAGCACCCTGAGAGTCTTTAAAGCTGATTCCTTATGTTGGGGATTGATGCTGTGAGCCTGCATCCTGATTAAGACAACTTAATTAATGTCCCCTGGCTGAAGGAAATGTGAGGGCTGGAGACACAGCTGATGAGAGGCATAGTGGCTGCTCTGAGCTGTGAAACATTGCATGAAGCATCCCCTCCCCAGAGTTGCAGAGCGGACAGGGTAGTTCTGAGCCACAGGTAAAGCACTAGGTACAAATTTACATTCACAGCTGATCCTTTGGCTTGTATTTCTTGGAGTAGGAATCATGGTGCAGAGAAAGCACTGTGTGTATGCTCCCATTTCAACAAATGCTTTGGGTTTGGGCAAATGCATCCCAGCTATAATTGCAGGGATATCAGGGCCACACAAGCTTCCATTCCCCACTCCTCCCTGCCAGGGAAAGGCTCGGAGCAGCAGCTCACCCTGCACAGGATGGTTTGCAGACACCTCCCTGGCTGCCTTCAGGATACCCTTTCACAAAGGTAACATTTAACATGGTGAAGGTGTTCGGGTTTAAAAGCAGCATCAGCAGCCACCTGAAGAGTGATGGCACGCTCTTACTGGAACTCCTGCTAGAGGCTGGTTTCAGTCCTGGTGCCTGTGAGCTGTGGGGGACACAGAGACCCTCTGAGCCTTGTGAGGGCAAAGCAGAGCTCCTGCTGCCAGGCCATGCAGCTTAACACAGCTGCTGCTCAGAAGGGGGAAAAGCATTGCAGGCAGTGGGACAGAGAGAAGTTAAAAAGGGATGCCCATTTCGGTTTGCTCAGTACATCTCACGTCACCTCCCACTGCAGTTATGCCGGCAATGCCTCTAACCCAACTTAGAGCTTTTTAATGGTAAAAAGCTGTTAAATGCCTTTTGTGCCACCTGCAGAGCTCTGCTTCAAGCCTCATCCCAGGGCAGTGGAGTTTTCTTTCTGCTGCTGAGAAAAGTGATGTGAGTTTTAAACGGTCCGGAACAGGGCATGGGAGGAGCACTGAGCATCACTGACGTGCCAGGAGCGGCCCCTCCGCTGCCCGCACCAAGGGCTGTGCTCTGCTCCGTGTCTCCTGTGCCGGGCTGACACCGTCCTGCGTGCGGACAGCCGCGCTCCTGCCCAGAGAGCAGAGCCACCTTCCGGCCCGGTGCCTCTAAGCAAGCCCAGCAGCGCTGCCGTGCTCCTGGCGTCAAGCACAGGCTCCTTGTGCTTTGCTTCATTTCCAACCCCGTGCCTAAAGGGCCTGGGGCAGTCACCTACAACCTCATGGAGATACCGCAGCTGGAAAGAAGAAAACCTGTCAGAAATCCAAAGAAGTCCCGAAAGAAGAATCAGGCTGCTCTAAAGAACCTCCTGTTGGTTCCCAGACGTGACCCTGGAGCATGAGGCATGCTAAAAATAAAGCTGTGGCTAGGAAAAAGCAGCAAATTCACTCCACATTCCTCCAAGCTTCTCACATTCACATCTCTGCCTTGGGACTCCTGCAAGGGCCAAAGCACTTCCCTAGATACCAAGCCATTTCGAGATGAAGCAAACATCCTCACTCAGCAGACATGTTTGGGAAATATTAGCATTTTTAAATGATCCACAACGGTAAAACAACAGATAGGAACAAAACCACCCCAACAACCAGTCATTGGAGTGGCTGCAAAAATAACCTGAACCTGTCCACAGTATGAAAGGCCAAGATACAACTGGTTTTATGCATCATTCAGCACCTCCCTTGTAGAGGACTCAAGTATTTGTGCATCTGGATTTCATCTGCACCCGAATGAGGCCATGGGGTGATGTTTTAGCCTGAGCTGGCTGCAGATGGTGATGATGTGTTTGGATGCTGCCACTCTCAGAAGTACTTGAGGGCTGTGTGAGCATGTGCATGCTGTTAAAAAAGATAATTAATGACTTAACAGCTAAACTTGCCTCGTTCTGGTGCCAGAGGAGACAGCATTACTCGCCAGCACAGGGGGGTATTTATTCACAGTTAAATGAAGTCACACAGTTTGAAGACAAGTGGCTTCTCCCATAGCCAAAGGGCCCTTACAGCATTTGACGAGCCAAGAAGTGTCCTATGTCTGTCTGCAGCGGGCAGGCAACGAGTGGCAGAGCTGAGCATTGCCTCCAAAGCGTGCTGGTAAGTCTCGAGTAAGAGGGATGTTGGGCTTTTCTTTACATGCAAAATTCAGCCATCTCAGCCAGCATAAGAGATTTCCTTCCCATCTCCAGTCCAACAGCTAAAACAGATCATGCCAAGGGAGAGGCTTCCCTGGCAGAGGAAGGTAATAACTAGATCAGACATCCCTAGTTAATGTTCACGCTCCAAGCAAAGAGCAAACTCTGTTATCCTTAACATTAATTGCCAATACCCTGGTGATAAGAGCAGCCTGTATCCCTCACCCACAGCCATATTCCTCCGTTACAAACAGCACCACAGTGGTGGCTTCTTTCTTCCTCAAGAGGAGTGTTCAGCCAAGGTTTTAGGGTTACTTATGCAAGGCAGGAACAAAGAGCACACTGGGGTGGCCCCGTTCAGCCCAGCACCAGCTGTCTTACAGTCACTGGTGAGACTGGATTTTGCTGACCCTGGTACTTGCCACCCTCCAGCAGTGGGAGAAGGCTGGGGTGCTGCACCCATCCGATTGCACAGGTCAGTGTCTCCTATTTTGGATTCATTACTTCCAAAACCACAACCAGCACAAGCTGTCACCTGCATGCTGTAGCAGAGGGCATGTGGGCAGCAGCAGAGAGCCTGTGGAGAGCTATAGGACCTAATGTCAGAGTTACAGGTAGGACAGAAACAGGCAAATGGTCACACATCCCCCTTTCTCCTAAAGAAAACACACGCATTTCCTGTTGGCAAGAGACCTTCAGGGAGCAATGAGCAAGAACCAAGTCACCAGCCACAGCAGCCACAACCCTCCCAGGTCTGGTACCTCAGCATGGGCAAGATGTTACCCAGTCGGAAAAGGGCAGACCTGCATTAGCTTAACCCCAGGGAGCACATAGCCTGGAGCTTCCATGGCTGGAAAATCAGAGTCCTGAGAAGGGCCAGGGCCAGAGCTGCTGAAATGAGTCATGGGCTCAGCCCGTCCGTGTGAAAAGACCTGCCAAGGCCTTTGCCAAACTGTCAGAGGTTTGGCAAAGACAAAGGCTTGTCTCTGCACCTGGACAAGCCGCTGCTCCCACAGCTGAGCTGCCAACAGAGCACTCATCTGCTTCCCATAAGCCTTCCCCCCACTCCCTCCTTCCTTCACCCAGAACGGTTTGTTACACAGTACATTCCCAACACACAGGGCTTGGAAATGGCTTAGTTATTTGTAATTTATACAACCCAAATTGCATGTAACACCTTGTAGGAAATTGTGGAAATCAATGGAACTCCTGTAACAGAGTCCATTGAAGCCAGGGTAGTCTCACGATGGTGCTCATCAGTTCTTACTTCTCAATCAACTTGTTATTCTGCCACCCCTAAGTCGTGGATTTCATTTTAAATGAGAATCTGTCATACAGGTTTGGGTAGTTAAAATTCTGCTCTACCATAGCTGCTCTGTGGAACATATGAAACTGCTCCACCAGGAGCCCAGCAGCCTCCCAGCACGCCTGGGAGCCTGTGCCAGCACAGGGATTTTCACTCTATTTTAAGCATTTCCAAGTTGCTTCAAGCCTTAAACAATGAAAACATCGAGCAGTGAGGGTGCACTGAGCTCAGGATCCTGCTGCTCGGCTGGTGGGAACACGTTCATGCAAACACCGAAACGTAAGCACCAGCTGGAGGCATTTCCTCTGCTGCTGCCACCAGGCATTAACTGGGTGTGAACCAGAACCACTGGATGTGCGTGAAGGCAAAACCCAGGAGGTGCTGCCTTAGAAGGAAAGGAATTAGCTGCAGCCAGGGTGCTGTTACAGTGAGGGAACACAGGCCTGCCTCCAGAGCAGCACCAGGGCTGGAGGTGATGAGAGATGACTTAGAAGGCCCAACTCCAAGTTTTGCTGAAACCATTTAGAGGCTTAAGGAAGATTTTATTAAGCCTAAATCATTACAAAAACCTTGTTTGAGCAGCTTCACTCCATCACCCTCCCAAGGGCTGGGTCTGGGGACAGGAGTGGTGCGTATTGCCCAGGGTTGCACATCTGCAAGCCCTCTGCTCCTGCAACCTGTTCACATACGGCACATCAGGCTTGCGAGTACTGCTACTGGCACTGCTGGACAAGCAATTCACTTCCATGTGATAGGAACAGCACATGGGCACCAAAGGGAGTTTATTTAGCCCTGGCTGGACCGGCTCAGCCCGCCCCGGGCTCGGCTGCAGCCCGGCTTGGCTGTCACTGTTGATGCTGTCACAAGCTCTGAGCTGATGCTGCGGGGCCTGAGGAGCAGCGGGAGGTGTGCGCTGCCGCAGCCGGGCTGCAGGGTGCAGCACTGCAGGCACCCGCCTCTGCAGGCTCCCAGGAGCACCCACACCGGTCACGGGGAGACGCGGTGCTCGCAGGACGCACACCCGCAGCGCTGCAGGCGGACCGGTGGCAAGCGGCCGGCAAACACGGCCCAACACCCTGCTTAAAACATAGGGAATGGAAAGTAACGTTTGGAAACGGAAGGCACGTTTTCCAGCCGTCCCAGCCAGGGAACAGGGAAAGCAGGCTCCAGAGCTGGAGAAAGGATTTCTTTGCTCCCAGTTTCCCAGGGAATGCTGAGAGGACAGTGGTGTGCTTTAGTTTTCATAGGCTCAGAATGGTACATTTATAAGCCTGTACCAGGTTAAAAACTGACAGCGCCAGAGGATCACCATGTCTCTGGAGACAGAGAATGAAGAGCTAACAAGCACGTTTTGAGAGCCTGAAAAGGATACTCCTTGGAGTAAAACAATATTGTTGTATGTGTGGGAGTAGGAGCGGGCAGGACAGCAGTCTGGTGTTTCTGCAGAGAACACAGGCGCTTGGATAACATCATGAATGATGCTATAAACTAGAGCTGCATTTCAAATAAACATGTAAGTGACAAGTGCCTTGCTTGGGGGCTGTTGAAAGAGCTGTTCAGTCTCTCGAAGAGCTGGGATTTCTTTGCTCCAGCAACACTTCCTGCCAGCAGGAGCTGCAGTGGCTGGGCAGGAGGCTCTCAAGTGTGACATTGCTTTTAGGATCTTGTTGACACCCTCTGATTTGGAAAAAGCTGTTCCAAATCCTGCAAACCAGTTACTAAAGTGATGAGAAACAAGCAATGTGTTAATACTTCCTGGAGTGACCAGAAGCCTTGTTATGCCATCAAATCACATCGTAACATGTTTCTTCTGTTAAACTGCACGTCCCAAACATGAGAGTCAACAAAGAACAAACCCCAGCTTCGCTTTCAGCACCACATCTGCTCAGGAACAGTGATCTCTGTGCCAGTGTTTCACCCTCCAAGGGGCAAAGGCTCATGCTGTCCTCCAGAGCTGCCCCTCTGGTTTGCACTTGAGTCGTGTGGATGCATGCTGGCACCAGGACCATGAGCAGCCCTGCACACCACGCTTGCTTACACGTCCTGCAGCAGCAGCAGCAGCAGACTGCTCTTGGGGTGTTAAACACATTTCTTCAAGTCACTTCAGGTTTCAGATGCTGCTCTTCAACAGGATCATTAGTGCCCACGTGCTGCCTGTGACTGTTGCTGCTCTCCCTGTGACTAGAGGTTCTCTGTGCCCTCGCCTGTGGTGGGTGCACATCCCAGTGATGCCCAAGCCCCATTGCCCATGGGACCTCTCCCAGATGGAGCACGTGTCCCAGAGAACCATCTAAGCTGCTTAAAACAAAGCTCAACAAAACTTAGGAATTACATTTGAAAGTGGCTTAAGCTGTGTTCCCTAGAGTACAGAGGAATGGACATGTTATGGTCCTGAGGGCTCTGTGCAATTGCGGGGGAGCTGGCTGACCGGCTGCACCCTGCGGTGGTGGTGAACAGCTCCTTCAGCTGGGGTCACCAGTGGGGTCCCCAAGGACCAGTATGGGGCCCAACACTGGTCAATGTCATCATAAGTGACCTGGGTGACGGGATCAAATGTACCCTGATGAAGTTTGCCAATGGAACCAACCTTAGTGGGTGAGTGAGCACTTTGGAATGGAGAGCCACCCTGCAGGGTGACCTGGACAGGCTCTGTCAAGGGCTGACAAGAACTGTATGCAGTTCAACAAGGACAAGCGTAAGGTCTTGGCACCTGGGAAAACACAATCCAGGAGGGCAGCACAGGCTTGGATCTCCTGTCTGGGAGCAGCTCTGTGGAAAGGGACCTGGAATCCTGGGGAACAAAGGCTCAAGGTGAATGAACAGCATGCAACTGCACCCAACAGGATGCTGGATTACACCAACAAGAGCAGCACCAGCAGATATCAAGATGTCATTGTCCCACTCAGAGCTTGCCAGGCCACACCTGGAATCCAGGGCTTAGTTTTTGTCCCTGCTGTACAGAAAAGATGTCCAAGTCTCTGCTGATATCAAAGCAAGTCAGGAGATTGCATTCATGTGTGTGAGAACATGCTGCTGCATTGCATCCACTGCCATGGCAGCAGCACATCACAGTCTGAGTTAAGATCCATTTCTAACAGCAAAAAATTAGAAAAAATTCTTTTTTGGGAGTGAAGATTCAGAAACATTTCCCCCGCATCCAAACTGCTGACAATTCCGGAAAACTGGGAAATACACACTGAGAACACAGGGAAAACTCAACAGAAGAGACTTCACTTCCAGATTTCACAAGAGCTGGACAAGTTAAAGGAAAACATAGAATCACAGGATCACTTGGGTTGGAAAAGATCTTTAAGATCACCCAGTCCAACCATTCTCCCAGCACTGCCAAGGCCACCACTAACCCATGTCCCTAAGGGTCACATTATGTGATACACATGGAGCAAGCACCTAGTGTCACTGTCATGGGCTACAGGCAAGGAGGGGGGGAACTCCCACCCCTCCTGATCAGCTGAATCCAGCTGCAGGAGGGGAAGTCACCACGCTGAGGCAGCGCCTCTCGAGCCATGGGTGGGAAATGAGCTGTTATTTCTGCATCAGGGTTGATCTGGGGTTTGTTGGTTGATGCAGAGGAAATGAAAGCAGAGCTGCAGGGCAGCCGCAGCTAGCAAACTGTCACCAAACAGCTCCAAATGAATACTGCAGCAATTGCCCAGGCTGGAACATGCTCTGGAGTGTTTTGTAGCCGTATCTGTGTGCTAAGGAAGCCTTCCACATAGTGCAGTGCTTGCCTACAGCTCCTCTCTGAGTCTGGCAGTGGAGCTGTTTGCATTGGCAGCGCTGTGCCCCTTTCCCTGGGCACGGGCCCAGTACGAGGAAGAGCAGCTGAAAGTGGAGAACTTGAAATCACACCTTTTATGAGACCCCAGAGGTCCCGTTCTCACTCCATCAGAGCACAGAGTGGCAGCATTTGGTGTGAAAGGCGCTTGTAAAACCTACAGCAATTCCTGGTGGAAGCAGGAGCTGGCGTTTTGAAACAGGCCCATAGCAGAATTTAATGTCTATTTGACTGAGGGCTCTTTCACTCCATCCTTCTCCGTGTTGACAGTTTTCCTGTGGTAGCAGAATCAGACCCCAATCCTCAAAGGACGTGAGAACTGCAGGACTGAAGTGTTTTCATTCAGTGTCTCGTGTAGGTCTCAATTTGAGCTGGCAAATAAATGCCCATAAAATGCCAGAGAGAGCTGGGGTGTTAACTCAGAGCTAGTAATGGATTAACTGACAAGAGCTGAAAGAGCTACAGCCTCCACTGCCAGCTCCACATCTTGTGCAAATGAGGGCTAGAGAGGCTGGAAGGCTTCTGAACTGAGGAAGGCATAAGTTCATATGCAAAAGGTCTCATGCTACTGAAATTCATCACCTTCCCCAGCAGATCAGAAACTGATGCTAAGCCTCAGCCCAGTGCAGGACCTCTGGCCATTCATGAGAGAATGGATCTGGGAGGGCAGGCAGGCCATGTCAGGCAGACCGGTTTCCAGAGGGTGGAGAACAGGGGCTCTCCTAAAACCTGCCTGCCATTAAATATCCCAAACTGACAGATTAATCAATTGCAAATTTAAAATAAATACATTTAATGGCCAGAAAAGAGACCAGCTTATTGGATGTTGAACACTTGCAATTAGCCTGGTGCCAACTTAGAAAGTACAGAGCCTTAGTGACCATCTACTATTGGTGGATAAGTCGACCATGAGCTGGCAGTGTGCCCTTGAGCCAGGAGGGACAAGTGACCTGGGCTGCATGGGGAGCAGTGTGGCAGCAGGTCAAGGGGGGTGATTCCTCCCCCTCCACTCGACCCTGGTGAGGTCACATCGGGGCACTGTGTCCAGTGCTGGGCTCCTCAGCACAAGAGAGACAAGGAGCTACTGGAGAGGGGCAGTGGAAGCCATGAGGATGATCAAGGGTCTGGAGCATCTCATGAGGAGGGACTGTGGGAGCTGGGCCTGTTCACTCTGCAGAAGAGCAGACTGAGAGGGGATCCCATCAATGGGATCAGTATCTCAAAGGCAGGTGCCAGGAGGATGATGCCAGACTCTCTTCATTGGTGCCCAGTGCCAACAGGAAGAGCAGTGGCTATGAACTAAACCACAACCAGTTTCACCTCAACATGAGCAAGAACTTCTTTCCACTGAGGGTGGCAGAGCCCTGGCACAGGCTGCCCAGGGGCGTTGTGGAGTCTCCCTCTATGGAGACATCCCAAACCCGTCTGGACACGTTCCTGTGTGCCCTGCCCTGGCAGGGGTTGAACCGGCTGATCTCCAGAGGGCTCTCCCATCTCCAGCCATTCTGTGATTCTTGTGACTTAATTTTTTTTCCTTGGGTTGTGGCTTTCCCTCCCTTGTCCTTTCCAGTCAGAGCACATGCGGTGTTTGTGCACATCATTAGCTCAGCAACGTGCCTTCCTGTGAAAGGCAAATCCTTTACCAGAGTCTCTGCTTAACCAGCCGACAAATGAGTAACAGCAATGGCCTTGGTAGAAAGTAGCAACAGAGCATCCATGAGGAGGTCGGTGGTGTTAGCCCCAGCCTAGAGCTGGCTCCAGAACAATTCACATTCCTCATGCCCCGCTTGCAGCTCTCCAGTGGTGACCTGAAAGTCTTCCTCCAGCAGTAATGCCTTTTCCTCCCAGTTTTAAATGGCTGACGTAAACCCTTGTACATCCTACACATTTCCTGGGAAGCGGCATTGTTGACCACCCAGTGATGTCAGTAACTTTCCACAGACAGCAAACAGCACCAAAGCCTGGGATATGAAAAGCGCAGGAGCAGATGACATCAGGGACAGCTCGAGAATTTGCATTTCTGGACACATCTGAGCTGTGAAAGACTCACAACCTTCCACACCCTCAGTACAGTCCCTCAGAACACTGTGTACTGCTCACGGCCTGCAGCCTCATCTCCTGGCTAATCACCAGCCATAAACCTGTAGGTCTTGGTTAAGATTTTAAATCAGATTCATCCCTTGCAGAGTGTTCCTTACGTGAACTGTAGCTGCATGAAAATGAGACATAGAACTGAGCAAAGCCTCTCATCTTCCCCTAGAAGATGTTACACTTCTCCAGTGTACCAGCACTGAGATGATGAAACAAAATGTTCTTTCTGATAAGAAAAGTTCCAGACAGGCAGGTGACAGGACTGCTGGGGATTGTGCTGGGAAGAGGCCTACCTACCCACCATGAGAACACAGAATGGTTCCTGGTGTCCTGAGCTCGCTGCTAGGGACATGTGGCCTCTGGCAGGACCTTGCTGGGGAATTCAAGTGAAGTGCTAAGCTGTAATAAAGTAATCACAACAGACACGGGGTAAGGGACTTTAAACTGAAACCAGTCAAATGCTGCAGATGACATCAGTTCTGGAGCTGACAGCTAGCACTGGGGGTGGCTGAGCACATCTGATGCCATGGGACCAGGCAAGGTTCTGTCTGAGGGCAAGGATGGAGCCGAGCACTGGCAGGTCATGACCACCAAGGAAGGTTCCCAATGACAGGAGAAAGGCAAATGCCACGCTCATCCTCAGGAAGGTGTACGTGGGACCCTATGGGCTGGCCAGCCTCACCCCAGTGCCCAGAGCAAGTCTTACTGGGAGACACGTCCAGGCACACAGAGCAGCATGGCTTTACCAAGGGCAAATCCTGCCTGATAGACCCAGCACCTCTGCAATAACTGGCTCTGTAGCTAATGGAGGAGCAGCAGATGTTTATCCTGACTTTAAGCAAGGCCTTTGGCTCAACGTTAACTGTGAGATGATGTCAAATTGGTGACAAAAGGTGAATAGGTAGACAAGAGCATAGATGGAAAATCACCTGAACAACCAAACTGAGAGGGCTGTGACAAGCATCACAGAAACAACTCAAGATTCAATTCACAAGTAATTTCTTATGTGATTACTCTGCTTCAATATCACACAGGCTGCAGGCCCTTTACCTTTCAAGGCTTGCAGGGTCTGGAGTTTGGCTAACAATCCTCACACTCTTCCCCCTCAGCTGATGGAATGTATTTCATCAACTGCTTGAAATACACTGTCATTTTGGATCTCTTTTCCTAGCTTTCATTATGCAAAACTGCTAAACACTTCCCCTCATCATTGCCTAATATGTAAGCTGCTTTAGGGGAAAAAAAAAGGTATGTAAATCTCTTTTATAATTACCTAAACAATGCACGATGCTTCAACAAGCCCTGGCCAAAGGCTTCTCTCAGTCAACACTGCTTAGCCAGGATCTAAAGGATTTAAAGGATAAAGTGTGCACACAGAGAGGAATCTGCCAAGTTCCTCAACTCAAGCATGTTCCTGAGACCTCAAACACCTCAGTGCACACACTTCCTTTCCACATGCAAGTTGCATGTCCTTCCCTGGGATGGCACTTTCAGGAACCAAAGAGCTTCGTTGTGTCCTTGGGAATTCTTACCTACAGGAAGCTGATGTTGCTCCTTCTGTAAGTGCTTACGATCCTGCTGTAACAGAGCTCCTCTCACCACTTCCCTTTGTGCATCCAGCTTCCAGCCCCACACCAGGACCTTGGGCTAGCTGCAGGGTTACTGCAGGCTCCCGGAGGGAATTTGCCCCTGCAAGGTTATGAGGAGCCACCAACGCCAAGTAACTCTCTCAACTACGTATTTACAGGTTGCATAGAAGATCTCCCCCATCCTGTGTGAGGACACAGAGCAGGGAGCTCCTGAGTCCCCAGCAGTGGTGCTCGCTCTGCTCCTCCAGACTGGGCAGGCAGGCCACCACCTCACACGTGCTGTGCACAAGGTGACCACTCCTGCTCCTTCGTGCTGCAGCCCGCAGTGGCAGAAGGTAGATGTACTTACTGAACACCTCGATGGACAGAAATGCCTTTAGAGCAAGGGGACAAAAGCCAAACTTCATTTTAATCTACAGTTGTAGGAAGAGGGAAGTGACAAGGATTATTGGAGGTTTGCGTTTCTGAGCCCAGTATCACTTCAAATACAGCTGGCTCAATAGTCTTAACAGTAAGAGAAAGTCACTTCATAAAAACTCCTTTTAAAAATCAGACCCACAGACAAAACAGAACTCAGTGAAGCTCACACAGCTTACCCTGACCCTGAGCTTGCGCACAGGCTGCACCAGGAAGCAGCAAGGACCCCAGCTGAAACGCAAACCAGCTACACGCCATAAACTGGTAAAGGAGCTTGTATTTCACTGCAGTGCAGAGCTCTTCTTCACAGCACAGAATGGAACTTCCAGAGGTTCATTTGTGGCAGTTTAAAGCAAATATCTGTAGTTTGGATGGCTAAAGTACCTGTAGAGTGAACCCTGAAGAACAGCCTCCCACACAGCAGGCGTGTCACAAGCGGCACTGCCAGCACGCTGCTGTGGCACAGACTTCACTCCTGACAACTTCCTGCCCGTTAGGTATCCAGTCAGAACCACTTCAGGAATATGTAATTTGGCTTTTCCAAGGCATAAGCAAAGAACAATTCCAACAAGTACAAGAGTACTTGCAGCTTAGCTATAACATGTAGCTGATACATGAAGTACTTTATTCAACAGGAAACCATCACTGCCACCTGTGTGCACGAATTGGCACTTCTCTCCAGGTAACTTGAAGGCAAAAGCTTATGGCATGCTTTCAAGACTGCAATGCTCTTGTTTCTTGGGGTATCAGATGTTTTTTAAAACAGGGCTTCAATCTAAGAACTGTGAAGTACAGGTTTTTACTAAAGGAGAGGAAGAAAACTGCATGAAAACTATACCGGTTATGTTTCCTTAGTGTAAGATGTTACAGGATGTCCTGGGTTCAGCAGTAGCAGTCATTTTTCTCCTTCTTGGTAGCTGGTGCAGTGCTGTGTTTTGACTTCTGGCCTGGGAACAGAGCTGATAACACTGATGTTTTGGTCTGGCCAAGGACTTTGTGAGGCTCATGCTCTGCCAGGGAGGAGGGGAAGCCAGGAGGAAGCAGAGACAGGACACCTGACCCAAACTGACCAAAGAGGTATTCCATACCACAGCACGTCATGCACAGGATGCAACTGGGAGTTACCCAGAAGGGCTGGGACTGCGGGGTTGGAGAAGGTATCGATCGGTGCTTGGTCCGGTGGGGTGGGGCGAGTTATTGGTTGGCTGGTGCTGAGGTGTTGTATTCTCTTCCCTTGTTATTTCCTTTATCATTATTATCACTGGTGGTAGCAGCAGTGATTTGTGTTATACCTTAGTTACTAAACTGTTCTTATCTCAACCCGGGGGAGTTGCATTCTTTTTGATTCTCCTCTCCATCCCTCCGGGAGTAGGGGGGAGGGAAAGAAAGGAGGGGAGTGAGTGAACGAGTTGCCTGACTGGGTTTAAACCACTACACAGGATAACTCCCAGTATCAAGTATCACAGAAATTTATCATGCTAAAGGAAAACCACACTCAGAAATCCCTGCCCTGCACCCCAGGAATGTAGGCAAACAATGAAGAATCTCAAATTATTTATTAGGAAAAGACAAAAGTACTTTTCAACATTCACACAGAACAAATGGTAATAAACCCAGAAAAAGAAACAGTAAAAAGTAGGCCCATCACAGAGGAGTTGGGTTATCACAAAGTAAAGGGAATCCAAACTTCATCCATGCAAACAAGCAGTAAAGAATTATTTACAGTTTTGATGGGATGAATTACAGCATTGGCCATATTTGGGCCCCAATCAAATTCCTCAGTGACATTATTAAAGGGATCTGATCTGTACATTCAGTAATGAGAATCTAGAAAAGAAAAATAATTTAAACCATTTACAAGAGCTGTATTCGAGATGGCAGAAAGGGATCATTTACAAGAGCTGTATTAACAGGTGACACAACGGTATTGAGCAGTAATTTATGAATACAAATTTGTAGCACAGTATTTGTACATCACATCTTCAGTGTCTGAACAGTAAACAAGAAAGCAGAGACATAACATGAGTGCAATGTAATAGAATAAGGCAACTTAAGCAAATGGCTCTTCAGAGAACTTTATCCTACCAGGGTTTCCAATTTCTAAACTTACCCATTTCGTTTTGCTAACTCACTAAAGTATTTGAAGATATCAGCTGGTGATGACAAGGCCTGAATATGACAAGACAGCAGATGGAAAATTAAATACTCCTTTGTTTAATGCCAAAACTCAGGAATGTAAAAAAGTGAGGATTATCAAAGCCCTATAAATCTTATCACACCAACACACTAATTTTCATCTTCTAGATGTGGCAATTTCACGTCTCAAATTTCTAATTCACTAGGCTTTTAGCTCAATTCTTTTGCAAGGCACAATCTGAATCTAAAATAACTCCTCCCAAAGCTTCTATTTACAATGTTCTTAAATTGATGCTAGAAGAATGGTGAAATGCAATTCATAGCAAAGATCAGCAACTGACACACCATATTCCAGCTTTACAGGCAAGACTAATGAACACATCTAGCTTTAAACATCATCTTCAATGCGTATTTTTGCATTTTTAACAACCTCCCCCAGTAATGACTGATTTTCTTGGAAGTTTTAGCAGGGAACAAATGCCAGTCATGTTCTACTTGACACTATTTGTCCAACCAGCTACCAAACCAAACCAAGATGAAGGGTAACACTGTAATCTGGCAATGAAAAGTCATCTGTATCCTAATGCACAAGGGGAACGTTACAGAAAGCAGTACGGGAAGCCAAACTTCCCAATGACTTGCCACACTAACAAACATAGTCCATATAGTCTAAATAAAAAGACAAAAGGGAAACTTGAAATAAGGCCAAGAAAGTATTTGCAAATGATAAAATTTCAGTCTGTCAAAACGACCAGGCCATAAATATTCTATTTACAAATTCTATTTAGAATCTTTATTTTTAACAGAAGATTTAGCACCACCAGGAATATGCAAAGTAGCACGACTGTGTTCCCCAGGCATAAGAACTCGAGGCCAAATCCTGCTCATCATTTTAAAACAGTCCCCACTGAAGAGAATCATCTACCCAAGTAACTAAAGTGAGCAGGATTTGGCACTCAGTTATGCAAACCTATACTACTCAAACATATTCCATTAGCCCATTAATAATTACAAATACATTACAGCATCTTTTGAGATGTTTTCAGAAAGTGGGGCTTTAAGAATATTTAATATGCTTTACATGTGTGAAGTAAAAACTAAGCAAATTAATTGCAGACTTCCAGAATTAGTAATCTTATCACAGATGACAGAATACCGGTGGTGTATTTTGGACTGTATTAGTAAAACTTGAAGAATGTAAGCAGGGAATTCTCCCTCTATACTGTGCTAAAGCATATTTTCGATCTCCCATGGTCATGTCTGAGGACTTAATCACCCATTTCATCCACAACAAGTGTTAAGTCTGCCCCCCTCACTGTGTGTTAATGGGAAATGGAAAAGTTAATACAACCAAATCAGGAACTGGATGTGGCAAGTGTGTTCGCAGCTCTGCAATGTGACCTACAGGTCTTGGCCAAAGACTTCTCATCTAACCCACAGATTTTTGTTCACTTTTACATATTACGTGGGTTTTAAGCCTACACAATCCAAATAAAGGATGTAGACAGTCCTGTTGCTAGGAAAACACTAAGAGCTAGTCTTGTGTGTGTAAATGGACTGAGGATAAAAAGTCAACTTCAACCAGCTCAACAGACCTTCACCTCTGCTAACCCGTTTCCTCAGGACTATAACTATCTAGTTTCCAGCATGTGAATAGCAAAAGTGACATTTCAAAACAGGTTAACCGCAAATTCAGGCATTAACCTAAGTTAGTAACTGAATGCCAAAGATACCATCTAGTCTTTAAGAAGCACAGATTTGCTCTAGATAAAAGACACTTCTGTTAGTTCCAAATGTTAAAATTGGACTGTTATTCTGAAACATTTAGAAATGAGAAGTTATTGCAACTTCTCTGGAAGTAGGCGTTTCCTGAAGACCTATACTGGATAGACAAAGAGTCAGCATTACAACCCTTAAAGGCAATATAATCACCTTGCATATATACTATCAACAACGCAAATACAAGGAGGAATCTCACAGTACTACTGAAGAAATATTTAACCCATTATGAGAAGCCAGAAGAGAACTTTTGTTCTTAATGTACAGCCTGCAACAAAGTGGGACAGCATGGTCTCATACACTTTCCATGCTCTAACTCTCAAACCATGAATGGAGGTGTTGGCAGAATCCCACAGGGGCTTGCTTGCAGAACGCTAGGGAGAGGGGAAAGGTCTTCAAAAGGCAGGTCACATCCGAATATCCCTTGAAAATCTTGACCAAACTCTGAGATGAAGAAAGTTTATCAAGCACTGCTTCTCTCCAAACTGTAAAATCTATTGAGGCTTTACTGAAAAGAATGAAGAAGTGTTTAGACTTAAACCTCTGCTAGCTTCAATAAAGAATGCTGAGGATATGCTGAATTCCAGCTTGCTAAGTATTCAAAATGTACTGCAGAAGTTCTCTTCTTGTTCAAATTGCAGTTAAAGCAAGGAGATCTAGAAAGGTGCAAGTGATTAAGTTTAACAATCATACCAACTTGGAATAGCTTCATCTAAAATGGAACTTCTTTGGCCAGAAATAATCTGTATTTACCTGACTAAAAGCCTGCATCAGTTTTAGGGAGAAACTGATACAAAAAACCTGTGTGTAATACTTACACAGACCAAATTGGAGTGGGGAGACCAAAGAATGCAAAAGCATTATGCAAGATAAGGGCTCCAGGGACAGGAAGCAGAAAGCTGATGCTGCTTTTCCGGCATCTCTAGCTACACTGGATTGAAGAGATCACGTCCAGGGCCAACAACCACCTGCCATTTCTCTGGTGAGCAACACTGGTTAGGAAAGCTCATGAATAAAGTACTAGTACCAGCAAAATTGGCATTGCATGAGAAAAAGAAAAGGCACTCACATGACTGATGGAGCTGAAAAGGATTACGCATTCAGAGTGAGCCTTACATTGTACTTGGGAAGAAATACCACACAACTTTCCTCCAGAGAAGTGGTTCCACTTGAAAAGACAACAGTAGCCCTGAGAAAACCTCAACTGGTCACTACTATAGCCCGTCATATTCAGTCAATTCACTCTAAAGCTGCTCCAACCAGTTAGCTTTGAGGAAAAGAAATGGCAAGGGTGAAAGTAAAAACAGAGATCAGGAAAAAGCCAGTTCCTTGAGTGATTTGTATAAAAGAAACAAACCTTTTCAATCTATTAGAAGAAAATTTAGACAAAAAGACTTTAAGGCTTGTCTTGCAACTCTCTGTGATGCCTAGCATTTCTACTGGTGGTAGAGTCAATCTTTAGAGACACTAGTAACAAGTTCTACATCAGGAGAAAATGAAATCCAAAGATGTGGCTTAAATACAGGACCCTGGGCTTCACAGTAGGATTTGACAATTTCTCTGGTTGCTCTTGTGATGAAGTAACCATTGTGATGATGAAACTAGTAAAAGCAAGCCCATTTTTTTTTAGAAGCTCAAGGGAAGAAACAGAGGTAGGGCATGCTTTCTGATTCTCACAGTAGTTTCTGTATGGTACAGCTATTTAAGGATTACTCCATTAATTTGTTCTGTTAACTGTACAATTCACTTAAAAAATGTATCTTAGGCCACATCAACTTCAAATGGTTTAAATTAACCATGGTCACTATGTTACCATCTTCTGCATGTGCTTCGGGTTGAATATGCAAGTAAGCTCAACTGCTGCTTCAAGAGCAGCTCTTTCAGCATCACAAAACAAGAAGTAGTGATAAGTATGGGCTGAAGGAACTGTTTCTAATCAAGCTGTAGTGTCTGAAAGTATCTCACTTAGCAAAAAAAAAAATATGCAAGTGGTTTGCAAAATGTTCAGGCAGCTGTCAAAACACCCAGGAAATGAAGTTTTTACAGCATTTTCTAACCAAATACAGGTGACTTTCCAAAGTCAATCGGAACTTAAAAGGATCAGTATATGGCAGATATAGAGACCTTCTATAAGAACCATATTAGCTTCTTGTTTGAAGTGCTCTGATTCAGCTTTAGACCAGTTTAACTGTGAGTGTGATTTGGTTTTTAAAAGTCTAAAATGAAACATAAAAGCAAGCACAATGGAAAGGTAGAATGAGTACAAGGAAAAGCAACATTGAATGGAACTGCATCTGCAACTGGCATTGGGTTTCATGAGCTGGCTACCCTAAGTTACTGTACTCTTAAAGCACCACAGAAAAGAACTAAAAATAATAAACTTGTTAGCATGGGGCTTTGAATTTTAAGCAAAGGAAGAGAAGACTGAAAACAGCACACAGATTTCTAGCACACTAAGTAGATGGTCTGTGAATACAACACAGCCATGCTGTGGAATACTGGAGCAATCAGCTTTAAAAATACCTTAAACCTCAAGGTAAGAATGTGTTCTAGTATGACTGCTCCTCATGCACCTAGAGGAAACACTCAACATTAAAATGGTACCATAAAACTGGGGAGCTCTTTAGTCCACAGAGTCATGTAGTTAACGACTGTAGAATATCCTTGTAAGTGTCAGATCTCATGCCCTGGCTCCAGGACTAAACTTATCACAATAATCACAACTGGAAAAGTATAGAGAAAACCCCAAAGATCAGTTCCAGAGAACAGATTTTATCCCAAGGCCACAATTTGATGAATGGCTCCATACCGCAAGTGCACTAAATATTGGTCCATTTGGTGCTGCAATACAAACTCTGATGTTGTTCTCCACCATCAAAACCAACCTTCCAACTCCAAAAGCAAGCTAACACCCTTTCATTTTCAGTATCTGGTTAGATTAAAATTAAGGAGAAACAATATTTTCAAATTAGTAGGATGGGGCAGAAATTTCCCAAACCTCCACAGAAATGAGCCAAAGCATCAGGATGAGAAGGTCCCATATGCAGTCTATTTTATATGGGTTTCTCCAGTTCTCTCAGGCTTTGTGGTACCTTTACAAATAATGATGCATGATGTCAGAATTGATGAGACACCCAAAAACCCCACCAGAAGGCATTTTACAAGTCATGTCCTCATAAAAGCCCCACCAAAACCAGAAAACCAAACTCAGAACTCAACCCCAAAACCTGCCATCATTAATCATTAAACTCTTGACTAAATCACACCACAGATAGAGGGCATCTTCCCAAAACACCAGCTGTATCTTCAAAGAAATGAAGAGGGTGAGTACCTTCACAAAACCTTCAAAACATCAACTGCTTAATCTGCTGCTTTGGCTGATTTTTTGTGTTTCCATTCTTCCCACTGAAATGAAACCATTATTCCCATTACACATAAAAGTAACTATTCTTACTGGGGGAAGCAGTTGTCTATGTCTTCCTCATCCTGTGGATGGTACCTTATTGTTTTTAAAGGCTTTTGTCTGCAAGTACATATGGAAAATTGTGCTCATAATATAGTATAACTAAAGAAAATATATACAGAACTGTTGGGCCTAAAGCCTCAGGAGTAAACTTGCAACATTTTCATGCTGAGCACTTTAAGGTTTGGCATTCCTTCTTCTGGAAGCTTGCTTTCAGAGTATGTATTGCATATTAAAAGTTCAATACTGGCTACATGTACCAAAGAACATAAACGATATCCTCAAACAATTCACTTTTCAATGCCCAACAGAGTGAAACCCTCTTCCTCATAATAGCAATATTCAGTAGCTAATCACTTCGTAAAAGCAGTTACAGAAAATCTGCTAGTTAATTCCCCCCTCCCCAGATTTAGTTCCCATTGCCATAAACACGTGCCATTTAGGTGGAAAATAGTTCAGTGTAGTGACATCTGGTATCTCAACTGAAATTTGGCAGCCCAAGAAGAGCACCCACAGCTCCGAAGTATCCCTGTTCAAAACAAACAGAAGAAGGTTTCAGGTTAAAGTAAATTCTGCACTAATCACACTTCAGTGACAACAGAGCAGCCAATGGACCAATGCTACAGGAAGCCACCACACACTTTTAACAGCTATCTTTCATAACAATTTTGTAGACCTTTGTGGAACATTTTACCCTTCCTTTCTAGCTTAACTTCAGAAGATTTTACCCCAAGCCTCCCCATACACTGCAGAACTTCTAAGACATGTATAAGTGACTCCTAAAGCACAGAAACAAACTTTGGTTTGGTTTTCCTAGAGAAGGTGCCTATTCTGGTTGCCAAAGGATCTTCAATACCCAGGAGCAGCACTATTCCTGAGGTAGAAGTCAAATGTTTCTTTCACTGCAAGTCTTTTGTAAAGTATTACATCCACACTGCAGCACTATTTTTGGGGTGTATGCTTAACCTACATATAAAGAACCGTGTTCTCCTGTGGAATTACTTTCCCCCTCTTGGGAAGCAGGATGTTTCCTGTCTCTGTAACTATGAAATACCTAGGTGTCTGGAATCTACACTTGACCAAATGCAGGAATTTAAAATTTACCCAAAACAAATCTGAAGGGGTAGAACTACCAAGGCACTATTCAGCTATTACTGCAGCCACTAGTGCCAAGACAGATTACTGTTCAGCCTCAGAATAAGCAGGAAAGGAAAACAGTTGTGAGAATCCACTGAAGGGGAATAGATGTACTGCTGTTATATTTGCAAACCATCAAACTGAGGACAAAACCTGCCACCCCACTGCCAAGAAGCTACAAGTCTCCCAACTGTTGCACCTGCAATTAATGCTGGTTCCCTATATTTTCACCAAAACAGGCCAAGTCTCTCAGCATTACATACTGATCTAGATGCATTATATACGGATACTAGATCTAGATTAACGTGCCCAAAAGCAGGTTATTCTCAGAACCTAAAATCACAACAACTTCAAGGTGTATCAGTGACAGTATGAAAGCAGTCCTTGTTAAAAGCAGTCTTGACTTCTGGGACGTTGCTCAAGCTCAGTTTAGAACAATGGAAGTATTTCAAAGGCCCGTGTTTTAGATCTCTCTCCAATGTGAAAATAAAAACCCAAAACCAAAGAAAGACTGTTGAACCTTGACACAGACCTCAGCATTTTCTTGTCCTCCTCTGAAGATATATAGTGTGAACCAAGATACCACAAAGCAACTTAAGTACTTCTCTAGCAGAGCACGCTGTCCCCACAGAACCAGCACAGCGTGAGCAACCTCCTCTGACTTTCAGTGTTTACTGAGAACTTGGTGTGTCAGGACATTACAGTCATGAGAGCTACTCAATACATGCGTTTTGGGTGACACAATACATAGAGATATATGAACCAAAGCTTACCTCATGTTCTAGGAACAAGGCCTTCAGCTGCCCTTTTGACCAGTAATCCAGTGCATATGCAAGAAGCTTCATTGACAAAGTATTCACACGTAAGAAATTGCCAACAAACACAACTCTGTTGATTTTCTGAAAAGAAAAGAACAACAGCAAAGGATTAAGTCTTTTCACTGTTTAACACAGCTTTGAAAAACTAAGCTACAAAAGAACAGGCTGTCTCCAGCAAGGAAATAAAAAACCCAAACAACCCACAATTAAAGTTCCAGACTTTACAACACACCATTACTTGGGGAAAAGGAAAAACCATGGAACCCTCAAGAACTGAAGGACCTAGTTTACAGAGAAGTAGCGTTTGTGTTTCAAATTACATGAGCATTTGCAGTAATCAAGCCAAAGAAACAGCCTAGCTAAAAGTAAAATTGAATGAAAAGCACTTGTATTTAGTAGAGGAGACTCAATGCCTTCATAGCCCTGTACAATGCTGCTTGATCCTTATGCAACAAGGCAGCACTGTAAAGAAGCCGAAGACAGTAAGACATAACAGATGTTTCTTTCATCTTCAGACCTCAATCTACCTCAGCATAACATTAGACCAAGACTTAAACACTAGAAGTGAGCTGTGAATTGCAATCAAGTGAAATGTAAAAACATGAAAAAAATTTTAATTTTCCCCATTGACAGAAAGAAATCCAACATTAAGTGGAAGCAACATTAAACAGTGGTTGAATGCTATGAGAGCAAGAACCAAAACATTTAATTGTATTAGTGCTTAAATAAGCACTTAGTAATGTTAGATGAATGCTCATATCCAAGTAACAAAAACTAGCAGGCCTGCAGTCAAATGACTAACATGCACTTGCATTTCCCCATCTTCAATAGTCCACAGTGAAGACAAAGCAAACGCGCTGTTAAGGCACCCAAACATAATTCTGCTCTACAGGAGGAACCCGAAATAATTCATTGCTTTTTATCTTTATACATCAGTTCAAGCTACAAGTTTATGTATCCCTGCAGTTATGTGACATAGTTGGAATTAGACCAAAAAACTTGAAATAAGCTGCTCTGTGCAGTTTTTGAGTTCTGATTTGTACTGCTTTACCCCCACCCTTAAATATACATTGCTTACATTTGCCTCAGACTCAGATTATTAGTATGTACTTTCAACTTCATCCTCATTTTAACTATTGTTATCAAATTTGCCATAAACCAAAAAGCCAAAATTAACTTAAAAACCACAAAATTAACTTTCTACTCCAAGACCAACATGAGAGAAAGACAGAGAAGGGAACTGAGGGAGAACGGGTATATGGTATATCCAGAAAAAGATATTAGTTTGTCTGCTCCTAAGCAACAGGAGGGTCACTGCAGGTGACAAGCTGGTATTTCCGAGACTACCATGTCCATAGGTTTTAAGCAAAGCTCTAGGTACAGCTACCCTCAGTCTCCTCTAAGAAAGCTGTTACTAAGCCTCACTTTATCCAGTTTCTTGATAACAAATGAGGAAACCCCTGGTGCTCAGACACCCATATCTTCTATTCCTAAAGAAAGAGGAGTATTCCTAAAGAAAGAGGTCATGCCCAAAGTATCACCTCCTCTGACCTGCTGGCTATGTCCTTGCACCTCAGTAAAAGGTCAGCCTTCACCATGCTGATTCATGTCCAGTTCAACTGCCAGCACACTCCTCTTTTCTGTAGTGCTACTTCCTAGCCAGTCTGTATACCACTTTTTGCTATGAGGATGCTATCCTGGAAGATCAGTGAGCTATTCTGGGCTCTTTATGACATTAGGAAAACCTCCCACAACATCTTGCTTCCAAAATTCCCCCAGAACTAGCATCCTGTTCTACTCAAGTCCATCTAGAGTCTCCATTCTGCTGCTTGTAGTCTTTACTTTTCCCAAAACTTTAAACTCTCACTATTTTAAGGCTGTAACTGAAACCCTTGACCAGTTCTTCACTCACAAACAGCAGGTCCAGCACCATGCTTGCCTGGTCAGTGTGCCTAGCACTGTCAGAAAAACATCCCCAGCACACCTATAAGTATGGCTTGCTTGTGATCTGCCATATTACCTTCCAGTAGAAGTCCTGATAGGCCCTCATAAGAACCAGGACTTAGAGGTCCTCCTGTATCCCATGCTGTGTATGTCAGTGTAAAAGACGTAAGCTGGGCCCATAATCATCCTGCTTTTGCAAGGAGACTTCAAGGCCTTTCATCACAATACCCTGTGCTCCCCTGCTCCCTCATTTATGTGCAGGCTGCGGGCTCCATTTCCCAACAAAGCTCATCTGAAGGCCTCCTTATCAGCTTCCCCTAGATATCCTTGTTCCACTTCTCCAAAGACAATCAAAATATTCTGAACCAATTCCTTGTTCTTGGATACATTATTTTAGAAGGAACTTAATCTGAAACCAAATAACAGACCTATAGACAGATCATTTCCTTGTCAGGCTTTACCTCATTTACTGCACACATCCGGGCAATAGACCCAATGTTATTGGTGATGGTGACCAGTATGGCTCTTGCAAGATCTTCTTTGCTGACAGACTCTCTCTTCTCTTTGTAGATCATATTCCCAAAACTAGAACAGGAAAAATTTCTATTAAGCACAAAGTGATTCATGTGCCTTTGTTCAGAGTATAATTTTTATGCTATATCAGAACTTAAGCCTCATGTTTGTTCTTAAGTAGCTCCTTTTTTAAGCCTGTATTAAATATAGCAATCTGACAAATGCCACTACAACATGCGTGTTTATTCCTTCACAGGAAACAGTTAATCTTATTACAATAACGACCCCTGACAAAATATGTCTGTTTAGATTGCTTTACTTCCACAAAGAGCCATCTACAGCAAAGGCAGTCTTATTCTTATGCAAGACTACTCTCCAAGTCTAGTTCCTGTAAATTAAGTCAATGTCTAAGTCTAACTGGTGAAACCACCAACTCCTCATGCTTGCTTCCTCACAGTATCTATCCAATATCTATTGATAGAAAAACAAACCTCAAACAGAAAATAAAACAGCTGACAGACTGCAATTTCGGTTGTACAAATGAAGAGTTCTGGATGAGAAAGGAATTTTCATTACTATACTCGGTAGATCATTTCTTACATATAGTAATAATGACAAGAATCCATAGCTATGCCTGGCATTTTACCACTAAGGACTCTGTGCCATACCTAAGTCAGTTCAGAGAACTAGAATTCAGACTATTCTAAAACTCAAAAAGTCATTAAAGATCTTAAGAGTCTTTAAAAGTAAACAAGAATAACAAGCACCTATATACAGAGCAAGTTAAGATGTACTGACTAGAAGTGTGAAGTCTGCATATATTAAGACCTCTTATCATATGCTCTCTCAACAGGCCTGGATTCAGCTGGCTGGAGAGGGAGAATTAAGTTACTGGGAATTAAGACCTCTTATTACTGAATAAAAGCAAAAATTTAATGAACTCTCTTATACATATATTAGTTTCACTCCCAAAGTTTATTCTTCTTACATTTCTTAAGGGTAGAGAAGCTGTAACATCACCAATAACCTTCCCCCATGGAAATAAATCTTGAGTGGTCAGCAAGTGCATTGCGCATCACTTCGTTCGTATGTTCTAATTCTTTCATCATTACCATTACTATTATTTTCCCTTCTGTTTCTGTCCTGTAAACCTCAACCCATGTCCCTCCCAACTCTCCCCCCATCCTGCTGTTGATGGTGGAGTGAGCAAGGGGCTATGTATTGTTTAGCTCCCTGCTGGGTTAAACCACGGCACCTCTGCAGTTTGGTCTTGCCACTCCTATGATCACCTCACGCTCTCTCTCACATGAAGCTGTATATGTGATCACCTCACATTCTCACTCATGTGAAGCTGTATATGACATCCACTCTTCATACACTTTCTTCAGTACCTACCTAGCAGGTTGCACGTGGCTTTAAATCTTGTGGAAAACTGAGGATACATACATTTAGGATAACTACATTTAGCTTAACTACAGGAGAGGTTTGCTGAAAGCAATTTTCTTTGTCTTAACAGTTAAAGTCTTGGTTTTGAAGCCTCCCATAGACCAGCAAAAGAAGCAACAAAGAAGTCTCTTGCTTACCTGGATGCTACAGCCCACCCTGGCAAGCCAAATCTTTCATAGTCTCCTCCATAAATATCTCGAACAAGTTTGTCAGCGTGTGTGCTGTCTCCTTTGGAGGCCATTTCCAGAGCTTCTTCAAAACTTTCACAGCCTGTCAACAAACTGCACAGACCAAGAAAGGTCCCTCCACCTAGACTGAGAAGAAAAAACAACAGTTACTTCCTCATATCAAAGACGAAACACTATTTCCATCCAGCTAACAAAACAGATAAAGCCCTCCAACTTCCATACCAAGCTTTCTGCTTTCTTGCTTAAGGTTCACCACACTAACAGCTCTCAATCAATTCCTGTATGAAGATAGGCTGAGGAAGTTGGGGCTGATCAGCCTGGAGAAGAGAAGGCTGTGTGGAGACCTCATAGCAGCCTTCCAGTATCTGAAGGGGGGCTATAGGGATGCTGGGGAGGGACTCTTCATTAGGGACTGTAGTGATAGGACAAGGGGTAACGGGTTAAAACTTAAATGGGGGAAGTTTAGATTGGATATAAGGAGGAAATTCTTTCCTGTTAGGGTGCTGAGGCACTGGAATGGGTTGCCCAGGGAGGTTGTGAATGCTCCATCCCTGGCAGTGTTCAAGACTAGGCTGGACGAGGCCTTGGGTGATATGGTTTAGTGTGAGGTGTCCCTGCCCATGGCAGGGGGGTTGGAACTTGATGATCTTAAGGTCCTTTCCAACCCTAACTATTCTATGATTCTATAACATTCATGTAAGTTAGTTACAAGAAGCTAACTATACAATAAGAGCTAACAAATAGTTAAACTCTCAATCTGTATGCTGGAAGACTTAATTAGAGATAAATTCCCTAAATACCAACATCTTGACACTGACTGATCCTTGATCATTAACTGTAAAACACGTGTAGACATATTTATTCTTATGAAGCAAGAGAAAGACAGGTTCACCAGGTACATTCTCAAAACCTGGGAGAAAACCTGTAAAGCTCTCACTACAGAGCATGTCCAACACTCATCAACTGATAAGATACTTGCCAAATCTCTTCAATAACAGAACTATGGGAATGGGCTTCTGACTTCACTGAATGCAGCTGTAAACTGAAGATAAATACTTTTCCATGCTACAGAGTCAGAGAAGGGATAGGTGTGGGGAGCCAGGGACAGAAACCACTTTGAAAACAGAAGGCTGATTGCTCTGTAGAGTAACAACTCCAACTTAGGTCATTAAGTTACCTTGTTCCAGTTACTCTTTTATAGTTGTCTTTGGAATGGACCGATAAAATACTGACTCCTGAACCAATGTTAACAACCAGCAATGGGTATGGATCATCCAGGTTAAAAGGCATCTTTTGGCATCTCTCAGGATCTGAGGCATTTTCAAAATAATAGCACTCTGCCTGCCCATTGAAGCTGACAGAATCTATATACAATAAGCCTTTTACAAGGCAGTCAAGCTCGTCCAGTTTGTGCAGCTGGAGGTTTCCAATCTGTGGTAAAAGAGAAAAGAGACAGTGTCAACATGTTCTAACATTGCTTAAACATGCTACAGATTTGTGAGTGTACTTGTACTGCCTAACTTTAAGAAGCTGCTCAGGAGCTTCAATCCCACTATAAAGCCAACAAAAAATGCAGAGGTGAATTCTGAATACATCAGTTAGCAAATGACTCTGACTATAAATCTAGATCTGAGACTCCAATCAATAACAGACAGGCAGAATAAATATCTGCTTTGGTAAGTCCAGAGATAACTTCTGAGATACTCTGACACTAATCCATTGAAAAATTCACATTTTTCGTCAATCTAAATGAAAATAAGTCACCAAACACCAGAGAAGCCCCACCAAGTGTCATCTTATGATGAAACTCACACACCTGCACAGCTTTTCAAGGTCTCCTTAGATGTCAAACAGTCATTTCTAAGATGTCAGCGGACAAAACTCTCAATGGCATCATACTAAATATTTTTACAACTTCACTAAGACTCCAAGATGGTAAGAAAACCACAGGGCAGAAATTCTATGGGACTTCAGGCTCATTGTGGCTCCTCCTCAGTTTTGCAAGTGATATTTAAACTGCTGATCTCTCCTAAAGCATAAAGACAATTTAACAGGTGCTGTGGACTCCAGGAAGGCTGTAATTTCACATGATACTTAAACCAGCTGAACTCTTGAGCTTTCAGAGAGCGCTCACACTTTCTCCCTTACCGCAGCACAGAGTTCCAACAGTTAAGAGTGCAATTAGGCAGCTAATCTAAGGGGAAGCACCCAGTCTCTCTGTGAATCAGGTAAGCTCACATTTAGAGAGCAGCCCACAGCTGCTAGATTAGGAATTGCACAATCAGACTGGACTGCACATTGCTGACTGACATCAGTACCAGACCACAGCACTGTCAGTCCCCGCCTCATCCCCCAGGGCGCTTCAGCCGTTCTTGCCATGACACGACTGAGAAGCCTCACTGCTGAGCAGATCAGGGAACTGAACATCAAATATTTCTGTGGGGATTTATAATGAATTAGTTCTGTACAAATTGTGACCCTACCCACAAACAGTTGTACCACCTCAATGCAAGACTGGTACAGGAACAGAAATAGCAGCAGATTTTTTTGAAACCAAACATTTTGTGCTACTGATTTGTCTTGTCTCTGAAAGCACAAGAGTTCTGCAGCCACTTTAAAACCAGGGCATGGGCTCACTGCATACTGTGGTAAGAGTCTTGGTAACAACTATCTTCGCCTAGAAACTGCATCTAACCAAATGATCACTTATGATCATCAAGAGAAGTCAAATCACCTCAGGAAAACCCCAAACCACTCTGCAGCTGAAAAAAGACTGTCTTTGAGACAGGCATTTTGTCACAGACCTCTGAACACTGCACTGGTCTAAATTAATGAGGATAATCCCACCCACAAACACTGAAAACCTATCAGCAAAGACTGCTTAGGAAAGAAAATCCACAGTGAGCCAAGCACCTCACAAGTCTAAGCCCATTTCCCATCAAAAATCCCAGTTAACTTCCAGAGGATCCTGCATTTCACTGCATTCGTGGAAGTTTCTAATAGGCTGTTAGCATCAGATCTTCGTGTTTATTATGGTCAGAAAGCATATTTCTAGATTATCATACTTCAGACTGGAAAACAAATGAGTAACTAATTATATTTGAGCATTCCAATTTTTCAGCATACTGCTTATTTTAACCATGCCCAGCAGTGCTTTCAGCAGCAGCTTCAGGAAAAGGAAAGACAGGCTACCTACTGTGCGAAAGTCTTCCTCAAACTTGTAAGCGCCACCACCGGTGGCACACAGCACCGTGTGTAGTGTGGAAAAGTTCTTATTTCTTCCCATTTGGATAAAAGTAGGCAAATCTTGAGTTGGGAATCGAATAAAGTGCAAATTTCCTCTTCGAGCAAAAATCGTTAAGTCTTTCAGCTCAAGGTGGACATCTCGAATGCCGGTGGATCCATAGGCTACGTTGGAAGTCAGGTATTTGCGGATGCTCTTCAAGCTTTCAACTTCCTCCTGCTCCTCCTCTGCAGTGATATCAATAGGTTCAAAATACGCAAGTTTCACCAAAGTTCCCCCAATGTCCATGCCAAACCATGGGAAAGCTGTGAAGATACAAGAATGGGTCGATTAGCTCTGCTAAAGAGCAAAAGCACCTAACTTAAGACTAAACCAATGCTACACTTTTCAACAAAGAAGACATTAACAACAAACCTCCACAGGAACACAGAATTAGTTCTATTTCCACTACATGACTGAAATTCCCAATGGCTGCAGGTAAAAACGGAAAAATGAGCAACACTGAAATGCTGTCACGTGTACTCAAAAAGCCCAACTAAAAGCTCCCCAAAGTACCCCATATCTTTCATACAAACAGAGAATAAAGGATTACAATAACCTTCACTCCCCAAATAAGTTTTGACACAGTTTAGCACAAAGACTTGCAATGCATACTGGAGAGAAAGCAGGTTACACACAGCTGGTAGCACACAGAAAATCAGGATTACTGAATCTAGGGTCCAATTTTCTTTTTTTGTAGCTTGGATAGGAAGGCAGAATTTCTGTATTACAAACCAACACAAAGCCACAAGTACTTTGTCAGTTTTGTGGGATGAATGCAATTCTTAACAGGGATTATATGGGTTATGTCATCTAGGACCATGATCTGAATATGCCTGTATCAATAAATCTTCTTATTATGTATGGTGAAACAGAGACTCAGACACCATTTTCATCTGAGAGTTTCCCCACTGTCAGCTCCCAGAAAGAGGGTTTAAAACTGAATTTGTGAGTTTAAATAAGATCCTGAGCATCCACCTGGGAAGCTTGTGTTTTTATTTCCTAATTGCTACTATAACTTGCTGGGTGGTTTGGCTGGTTGCAGAATTTCAATTTATTTTTTTTTGGTTGCAGAATTCCAATTTATTTTTTTCATATGCAATTCATATACTATAGAAGCATGAAGCTCAGGAACAAAACCAAAAAGATGTTAACATAGTCATCATGAAAAAGATGTAACTGTTGGATTTACATTACCAGTGGGACCTATCCTTGAGAAGAAGGGCCTACCAAAATGCTTTAACATGTTGAGTCAAGTCTGGCTGTATTCATTTACAACAGGAGTGCAAAAGTTAAAGCAAACGGAAACTTAGAAGTTGCCTCAACTTTAAGGAATGGATGTCCAGGGAATGTTGTCAGCTGTTAACAAGAAAGACTGAGTCAGTAACCTTACTCATCTTGAGAAACTAAATTGAAATACAAGCATAAATTCTGTGAGTAAAAATCTAGCACCAGGTGGGAAACAAGAAACTATAAACCTGATATCTGTTCTATAAAGCTGAGATCTAAGCGTCAGACTAAGCATGAAGTCACACATGAATTAACAGCTGCAAACCGACTCCTCTGCACCAGGACTCTGCCCATCGGAACATCTGTCATCTCACTGTCTGACCACAACTAACTGGTAATTTATGAAGCCATCTCACCAAGTTTCAGCCCCTTGTCATAAGCAATGTCACAAGACCAAAACAGAAGACGAGAAGCTGATTCATCCAGCAGAACAGAAAGTGTCTGTAGGAGTCAATCAGAATCTAACTAGGACACAGCAAGGCAAGAATTACCTAAAATACTTGGGATTCTTCCTGCTTAGTGTACTGAGTAGGGCATACTGAGTAACTAGGATCTGGTCTTCCACAACAAGGAGGAAGGAAAAAGCAGCTCAAAGTTGAAGTGATGAGCTTAAAGAAGACATGGTGCAAATCATGCCTGCTTGTCAGATGATCCACTGCATTCCATGTGAAATGATCCAAAAGGGTTTGCAAATGTAGCATTAGTCACATCTCTGAAAACCTTCAGGTTTATAAATCTTGTATTGAAAGTAAAAAACAAGAACAGCTGAACTGTAAGGAAGTTTATTCCTTAACTCAAATGAGAACATGTTTTATGCTGAAAATGGATCCTGTACAATACCAGTTTGCTGTGATAACTGAATGTTCTTAACAGCAGTTTAAGGATTTTGAAACAGAAGAAATAGGTCAGTTTTCACCTCTGTGCCAAACCCCAAGAAGTTTCCCATTTTTCTATTGAAAATCTGTCAAGACTTGGCTGGTAAGTACATTGCTCAACTTTCATTTGCAAAGTGGAGGAGTTCTGACAAGCATCTGGGCACACAGACTACCGACTTACTCCTTATATAGGCAACCCAGAGGAAGATATTCTATAAGGATTCCTGTGTACATAAGCCACTCCTGACTGATTTGTATACAGATACAGCCAGAAAAAATAAAACCACTTTGTTTTCCAGACAGAGAAGGGGATACACATACATTGAGATGATAAGTACATAATCACTTGAACAGTGGCTGCAATTTTGGTACTACAGGGATAGAAGATGTATCCATGCTCCACTTACCTTTAAATACTAGAAATACACTGATTCTAGAGAGCTAGAATGTAATTGTATGTGGACGCAACATGGAAAACTTGTGAACTCTCCTACTACTGCTGCAGCCTTTGGGTGGATCTTGGCTCAGGATCCACCCCATCTGGATGCAAGGGGGAACGGAGAAAACAGGAACCCATGCGAAAACATCAGATCCTCTTCCAGTTACTGAAAGTGATTTCATTTGCAGGGTTAAAATAAGGCCCCTGACAGATTGAGGACAGAGGACTACTCAGAAAATATACTGAGAGCACGCCCGAGTCTCCTACGAGTCCTCCCCTCCAGCAGCTTGGCTGAAGACGACACACCCACTTTAAGTCATGCCATACATCCAAGGAACCGGTGCATCACTTTACAACACATATATGAGCACACTGCTTCTAGAATCATAGAATGGTTAGGGTTGGAAAGGACCTTAAGATCATCCAGTTCTACTCTGCTCTAGTGAGACCCCACTTGGAATACTCTGTGTGCACTTCCCGAGGAGGCCACGAGGATGATCAGGGGCTGGAGCACCTCCCACACAAAGGCAGGCTGAGAAAGTTGGGGCTGTTCAGCCTGGAGAAGAGATGCTGTATGGAAACCTCAGAGCAGCTTCCAGTCTCTGAAGGGGGGCTATAAAGATGCTGGAGAGAGACTCTTCATCAGGGACTGTAGCATTAGGAGATGGGGTGACAGGTTCACACTAAAACAAGGGAAGTTCAGGTTAAGAGATAAGGTTTACTGTGAGGGTGGTGAGGCACTGGCACAGGTTGCCCAGAGAAGTGGTAAATGCTCCATCCCTCCCAATGTTCAAGGCCAGGTTGGACAGAGCCTTGGGTGACATGTTCTAGTGTGAAGTGCTGTGACAGGGGGTGTGTGCTTAAGGTGATGTTGCTACTTTTTACGGCATGTTCAAAGCACAAGAGTTTTCACTTTTACACATGATATCTGCAGCATCTGTAGCTGGTACAGTCTCTCGACTCCATGAAAAAATTAATTCTGAGGCAATCTTGTATTTGAAAGCTGCCTTGGAAGAAGACAAAAATAGCATGGCGTGTACCTTGGGCTGAGAATACCTAAATAATTCTCCTAAAAGTATTTTACACTTATATCTGTGGGTCATGCTTCGCCGAGTGAGAGATTTAGCAGAATGACAGCAGCACAACCTTTTGGAAAAAAACATCCCCATACTTCAGCTTGATGCTTATGGCAGTCCCAGTTAAAGAAACATGCCTGCATGAGACCAAAACCAAGTGCAGAACCTTTGTCCCAAGCTTATAGCTCTGCAGACACCAGGTCTGAGGACTTGCACAACGGTAACCACCATTCCACAGCTTCAGTTCATAAGGAGAGTCAATCCACCTGCATTAAACTGGGCCTTTCCCAGAGCTCCAAAGGAATTTGGTCATTAAAAGACTTTTCTCAGCTCTCCCTCTTTATAACTGTTGTTATTCCTAGGGATAACACACTACAACAGGTGATGCACAGCTCAGAAGTATTCCTTGCTGAGAATTTAACTGCTCTTGACACAACAAATGCAGTGCCCTGTCTTTCCAAAGATCAGCTCCTCTCTGCAGAGGTCAGCTGCAATTTGAAAGAAGATACACAGGAATTGAGTTTTTTTACTCAACAAACCCAATTGCCTTGGATAGGCTACGTAAAACTGCTGCAAAAACATGCTTTCTGCTTTTAGGAAGTCACACCAGGCTCTCTTTAAGGATACATAACTGAGAAGAGACAAATACATAAAGTAGAACATAAACTGGGGATTCAAAATCCATATGGTTTAATGTGATACTTCACACACATCAAACTGTCTCCAACAGGAAAGCAAAACAAGTATCACAATACCTAACCTCCTTAGTTCCAAATCCAGCTTTTCCATCACTCCCCAGCTCTGCCACCAGCCCCTGTGGTCCCTAATTAGACACAGTCTAACCAGGAATCTTTGCTATAAAGCAACGGATTGTTCTGTACATGCCCTGAAGACGGCTTTGAGAGGCAATCTGCTCAGAGGTAAAACAATGATGTTTAAGAGGATTCCCTAGAACTGCTTTCTGTACATGGAAAAGTGCTTTCTGCAGGGAAGAGTACTGTCACATCGTGCTGTGGTCATGTAGCAGTTCTGCCTAGGAATAAATCCCATGCTGATGGCTCTTGGTTGTTGTTAAAATTAATTGTTAGAGCTACACAGGGAGGCCTTCTTCTCTTGCGTTTGCACTTCTCAAGTTCTTAGCATATGTAGTTTCTGGCAGCAACCTTAAGGTCACTTTTATCTTATCATACAAGGTCTTTATAGGCCAAAAGGAAATAATTACAGTAAAAAGTCTTTCTTGTGACAATACAAGCACAAAGGTTGAAGTGGTCTTCTTTCCTATGGGTTCTGCTTCAGCAGAGCAGAGGACCTCTGAAGTTCTCCACCCAGCCCAAATACAAGTATTTTGACTTTGTACACCCGTTTGGACCCAAGGCTGCCTGAAGTACACACTCAGACTTAACTACTTCCCTTTTTCAGTCAAGCATAAGATTCTTCCATTTAACACAATCTGTATTTAGCTTCTAAAGACTGAGAAACAGTTTCTAGTGGATGCTTTCCTATGAATGTAACCACACATTTGAAACACAAACACCTTTAAAATACCTCCTTTTCACGGTAAGATAATATAACAGTCTGGGTCAACCCTGCATCAGATTATCAAGAGCTAACCTTTGAAGAAGAGTAACTGATTCCTAATTCAAGCAGGGAGCTTTGCAACATAAAAGTATTATCTCAGAACTGTCAGTAACAGCAGAGAATCGGCTACCAGGTTCTGTGTCATCTTTGTAAGAATACTTATGTATTATTAAGCCTCCAGACTGTTGCACTTGAAGTACAAACACAGCTTGGGAACAACTGTCAAAGCATGCTGCAGTTCATGATTCCATATTGGCTTAAAATACAAGAAAGGAAAATAATAATAAAATGACAATAAAAGTTCACTTCTGCAGCACAGCATCACTGTATGAAAGTATGTATTATTCTCAGTTCTGATGTACAAAACTTATCTTCTAATTCAGCTTGGTATGTAGCCTTTGATAGCAAAACAACCTTGATCCCATTCTTATCTGATTACTGACAAACCAAACAAGTTAACTATAAAAAAGTTATACTGAACACAGTATAACTTACACAGTGTTTATAAACATGAACTACATGTACCTTGCCGTTTCTCCAAATGAGTTCTTTTCTATGTACACGCACATACCCTTACGCTTCCGCCAATTCCCTGAAACATCTGCACACAGCAGGGTAAAACTTAATGATAAACTAGCACCTAAATCAGTGAGCAGTCTAAGGCAGCTACCATATGTGATGGTCCACGTAAAAACGCATCAAAGGATGTTGAACTGCTTCATCAAGTGGGGTTCACCCTGTGGCCAGGTAGCAAGTGGCCTTTGCTGTGCCCGTATTACACGGATGTGTGCCTGTGAGCCTCAACAGAGCAAAGGTGCACATCAAGTGTCCTCAGCCCTCAGCTCACTGGAGAGGGTCTCTGCTTTACTAGTCTTGTCACAGGCTTTTGGTTCAAATATCCCAAGTCCTGCTCAAAATAGATTTGGGCTGGATACATTAAAGTTGGGTGTTAATTCTACCTGACATGCACTATTACATGCTCCCAGTCCTCCCATAGGAGGACTTCTCCATCAAGCTCTGTAAACTTCACTTGCCCACTCGGCCACCTCTCATCATGCCACAGAAGGGCCACATCTGCCAGTGGGAGGTCAGGTGTTAACTGGCAATTACTGTAACTGCTCTTCATTAGGTTTATCACATCTACAAGTGGATGCCATGGAAAGCTAACACAAGACAAACCAGCTTCTCCCTCCTTGCTCATTCTGATAATTTTGTTGACATTCAGCAGGAGGCTCTTCGAGGAGAGGTGTTTTGATTCTAGTGAGATACAGCATGCTTAGAGGCATACTCTAACACTAACACATTCAAACACTGTGCCTGCCAGGATTAACTCGTTATTAGAAATACATTTTTCAATTGCAGTGAAATGAGAGCCTGGAACATCTGCTGTGGGCTAATACTCAGCTTTCAAGGACTAATAAGAAAATGGTAGGATACCACAAGACTAAGCAGCAAGTCCTGTGAACAGGAATATCAAAGCTATTCCCCAGCAACCTAAATATATTTTTCACCAATTCTACTGCATGAGATCAGTGTGTCCACTAAAACTACATATGTCTGTAAAACCGCATTAGAGAAAATAAACTTTAGGTTTTCACCTTTTCTCTATACTGCTACAGCATTTTGCAAATCTCTACTTACACACTTTCACACATGAAGGTATCTCCATTTGCCACAGGGGAAAGGCCTGCATTAGTTCTCAAATTATCTTTAATAAACAATTAGAAGCACCAGACTAAGAGCAACATACACGGCACAGTAAACATGAGAAGTGCCTGCTGTGCCTCAGCAGTCTATACCAGAGCCAAGCTGCAGGGCTCACCAGAGGAGCACAGCACGCTGGCACTCTCCTCCTAGCAGTGCCTTGCCTGCCCCACCAGTACCAAGAGCTGTCTGAATAAGTGGCTCTGTTCTTCCCTTTAGACAGATCCCACGCAGCAGCAGCTCTGCAAGGCACTCCGCTCTCACATTTATCATCTCCACCCCCAAGTAACCTTTGGAAGTTTCTCTTAAAATTGCCAGCCATTCTTCCCCGTTTCCTCAGAAGAGCTATCACACAAATACTGGCTGGAAGGGTCCTCTGGAGGTCATCTCGTCCAACTTCTGTCACACCAGCAGGAAAACTGCCAACACGAGATGAGATCAACTACAGCTTTGTCCTGCCTATACCTGAAGGCCTCTGAAGTTTTTCAAGGATCCTCTAAAGATGGACACTTCACAACCTCTACAGCTTCCACTGCTACACTAGCTACCAAGTACACCTGCAAAGGGAATTTAAGCAGCCTCTTTCAGACAGGCAACCCCAGCTGCCCTGTGCCGTAAATTCAGCTGCATTTCTCACAGTTTTTACAACAACAAAGTAGGCACAGCATCAGCCAGGTGAAGACTGGAAGGGAGGAGCACACAAGCATGCCTGGGCAGTGTATCCACAGCAGAAGTTCTGAATGTGGAGGTGTCTCCATTTTACCCTCACCTCTCTCATGACAGACAAGATACTTTGTCAGTGCAATCATGCTTTCTTTCATGAGAAATCGCATCACAGATACAAGTACATGTAGGCTAAAGCTGTATTCTAAACTCCACTTTGCAGGCTCTTACAACAGACTAAAGACTGCCTGTTAAATAATGATTAACCCTTCTTCTCCTGCATCAAATGTGGCTCCAGCACAGGGAATTAAATACTGGCTTCACATAAGAAATGTATATCCACTCAGCAATTTTACTGAAAAGTATCTACAACTGTCTTAAACTAAATAATTTGTATCTAAACAGTCTAGAAGTGGTATTGAAAGCCCAACTCAGCTTTTAGATCAACTTGAGCACATAAACCAAATTGACAGCAGTACTCGGGCACCAAAGGCCCTGAACATCCACAGACTTTTTAGTGCTCTTGTGGATCTGTTCCTCTTAAAACACTGAGCTGCTCTCCCACTTCAGTGTGACTAACCAGGAGCAGTGATCTGCAGAATGGCTTTAAGGTTTATTGTCTAAGGTACTAAGTGCTCTTACCTTCAAAAATGCCACTGGCTTCAAAATATGTTGAAGAGTCAAGATGGAATAAACACCACAGTTTGACACCGTAACCTTCCCCTCACTGCTTACGCAGTTCAAGTTGTTTCTGATTCCCATCATTAAGCCAATAGCAAAATCCAAGTTCAAGAACTGGAAGAGTACAACTACAAATTTAGCATATTTAAGCAGATGAAACTTCTTGATAGCATTTGGCACTGCTATTTAAATCCACCACTCCAGAAAACAGCCTCTAAGGCCCAGCAAAGACTCTTCTGAACTTGAGCAGGTTGTACAGTAGAAACAGCCATACTCTTACCATTCTGAATTACCAAACACTATAATGTCTTATAGCCACTTGATTACTTCAGAGTCTTGATATAATTCGTTAAATGTTATACCAGAGAAACAAACACTGTCTGAACTGTCCTCTTCATAATCATGATTACAGTCAACTTGGGAATTTCCACACACCTGCACTAATATGAGGCGATGGCTAATTGCATGCTAGAAGCTGCACATTTAGGGTTTCTTTAACATACCACAAGAAACAAATGTTTATAGCTAGCTCTAGAGCTACACTAATACTTCCTGTCTTAGACACACTTGGGGATTTTCTTCTTGTGCTGCTCAAACAATGTATTTAATATCTACACTTTCAATATGCTCTTCATAAGCCAGGCATGTCAGATGACTGAGAATAACAGCAGGCCCAGCTCTTCCGGACTAGCCATCTTTTCCATATGGTAACTCACCCTGAAAATAAGCCTTTAAGTATGATGACAAAATAAAGATGGCCTAACTCAGTGGAGCATCCCTTTCTGCTAGTTACACTTGAGTAAGCTTGACAGCTGTGTTGACTTGCACTGCTGTGTATCTGTTACACTGGGAAAACAGTTTGTACGTAGGCTAACTTTACTCAATCCAATTCTCCCTCCCCACAGAACCGTACCAGTAGTATTAGACATTCTGTTTGCATTCACCTGAGTCTGAACCACGTGTGTGCCTGCCAAAACAAATAGGGTATTCCAAAATCATAAACAGTAAGCAATAGGGTTACAGTTGTGCTTGTTAAACGGGCGAATTCAGGGTATCTTAATGAAAAACTCGTACCCGGTTATTCACGATTATTCCTAATATTTGGTTTTCACTAGCCCTTAGAACAACCTGCGGCAGCTCCAGCCGCCAGTGCAGGTGCTCAGTGCGCTGACCAAGCGCCCTCTCCATCAAAGGCAGCACCCATCCCCAGAACAGGTTGTGTGACTTTCTGTTCCTCCAACGCCAGCGCTGAACAGCGCCGAACCGCTGCGAGGCCCCACTAGAAAGGGACGCACAGGAGCGGGAAGCGCCTCGGCGACAGCTTCCGAGCCCACGGCCGGGAGCCAGCCGCCCAGCCGGCCCCGCACCCGGTTACACACACACACACACGCACCGTCCCCCGCCCCGCCACAGCCCGCGGCCTTACACGGCTTCTTGGCGTCCTTGATCTTCATGGCGGTGCGGCGGCGGCACGGTTTGCCGGCCGGTTGGGGCGGGAGGGGCTCGGGGGTGGGTGTCCTGCCCCTCGCCTGATGGGGCGGGAAGCGGCGGCCGCTCCTCGGGGCCGGGCCTCGCTCTCCTGATCCGTGGCCGAGGGGCGGCGGGCGCCCGCCTCCTCAAGAGCGGCGTGGGCAGCCCCCACCGCTACGCCCGCGGCCTGGGCAAGGGCTCGTCCAGCGGCGGCATCGGCTAAAGGGCCGGGGAGGGGACAAGGGCCGGGGAGGGGAAAAGGGCCAGGAGGCGCCGCGGACCGGCGGCGGCCCTCACGCCTGGCCTGGCGGCGAGGTGCCGGGCATCAGCCCCGGGGTCGCCGCGCCAGGAGCCCTGCCCGCCGCCTCGGGGCACGGCGGCAGCCGGGGGAGCGCGGCCCGGTTCGGGGCCTGGGCGCGGAGGGCGGCTCGGGCCCCCGGCGGAGGCCCGGACGCGGCGCTCACCGCTACGGCACAAGATGGCGGCGGGCTCCGGGCAGCCGCGGCCGCGCCACACAATGGGGCCGCGGCGGCGCCCGCTCCGCGCCGCAACAGCGCGGACACCACCCCCAGCCCCAGCCCCAGCCCGTCACGGGGCGGCGCGAAGCCCGCCGGGAGCCGCAGTCCGAGCCGCCGCGCCCCGCCTACAGCTCCCGGCGTGCAACGCGGCGGCCCCGCCCGCGCGTCACCCCACGGCCCCGCCAGCCAATCGGGGCGCGTCCCCGCTGCGCGCGGGCGGGCAGAGGCAGCCGTGAGGCGGCCGCGGGGCGGTTGCTCCGTCAGTGCCCGGCCGCGCCTGCCGCGGGGGGACCCAGGGCCGGGACGGGACGGGACGGGACGGGGCTGGGCGGCCCCGCGGTGCCCGGGCAGTGCCGCCACGGAGCTCGCCCCGTGGGCGGCTGCGCGGGTACGGGCAGCACAGGGTGCGGTGTCAGTGACAGGGCCGGCAGCGGCAGGTTGTCCGCCGTTTCCCCTGAGCTGCTCTCGTCGCTGCGCACCACAAGTTTAGGAAATGGAGCCTCTTATTTGCCGGTGCCGGGACTCCAGTAACTCCACAGCTAACCTCAGTCCTCGGGAAGCGTTTCCTCATCAGTGCAATCACAGGCTGACACTTAATGCTATGCTATGAGGGTTGTGGAGCCTGCTCTGTGGGCAGCCGGGGGAGCCCGCTTGTGATGGAGCAGCCATCCATCCACCCTTCCTTCTGGCTGATAAAGTGTAACTGTAGATCAATCACAGCGATCTGGGGTGTTTGATCCATCCCAAGCTGTGGTCCAGAAGCAGGATTTAGGCATCAGCTCTGTCCTGGAAGTGTGTGGAGCTGTGCGTCAGCAGCAGTCTCTGTTGAAGCCACCTTTCACAACTCAACAGAAGTCTAAACCCTGAACCGGTGGTTTATTCACCAACCCATTGCACAGAAACAGGAACCGCTGTCTCTTCATCGCCGGTTCCCCGCTGCCCCTAAACACGTACCACAAACACCTTCACTCCATACCAAGAGACCCTTGCTTTGCCCTGTCCTCAGTCCCTGCTCAGGAGGTCCAGCAGAGCTTTGCTCCCCATGCTGTCCCCCTTGTGCAGGATGAGGGAGCCCAGCTGCCCCACTGTGGGGTTCTGCATCTGCCTGGAGCAGTGTTTTGTTGGGTGTCATTCTGAAACCAGTCATAAAAGGATTTCTTTTTACTTTTCATCCAGAACCTTACACGAAAAATTCTCATGTGGATACCATCTCTGGTTTATCACCTTTCCTTCCTGAAGCATCTGTATTTGGAAAGCTTACTCTGAAGTCTTCTCAAGGATTACTTCTTGTCCTTTAAAGGAAGAGTGTATTAACAAGGCTGCAGAACCTCTCTCTTCCTGTGAGCTGCATGTAATTGTGGAAATACCCGTGTGTTTTTCTTAAAGAGAGGAAATTTTGCTGTGGCTTTGTGGTTTTTCACTGCAATGTAGTTCACTATTGAAATTTTAAACAAGCATTTACATGCATGTTAGAGGATACCAGAATTCAGCTGCTACCTGGAAGTTAACTTGTGCCTGTTCATAAATAAATATACACCGTGACTGTAAAATAAAGTCTTTCATTTCCTGCCCGTCACCCAGCTCTGCAGTGTGGAATGTTCGCTGTAAAATGAGCTATCCAGTGCTGCCAGACGTCTCTGGTGGGGTTGGCATGAACGGACCTGCAGGAGGTTTTCAGGACCTTCGTCCTCAGGCATTTTTTCCAGTGCCTGCACTCTGGCTCTGCTTCCTGCACACCTCCTAACTCCAGGGGAAATGAAATACCATCCCTGGGCAGTGCTGGTCATAAACACACACATGCAACTCCGACACCCAAGACAAACTCAGTATCCAGCCTGACAGCTGTCCAATTCCTGCTGTCTTGAAAGCAGCAGGAAACGTCCTGACCCAGCCTTTCACTACAGAAATGATAATTCTCCCTTTCCAGCAATCATAGAATCATAGAACAGTTAGGGTTGGAAAGGACCTTAAGATCATCAAGTTCCAAATACCCTGCCATGGGCAGGGACACCTCACACTAAACCATATCACCCAAGGCCTTGTCCAACCTGGTCTTGAGCACTGCCAGGGATGGAGCATTCACAACCTCCCTGGGCAACCCATTCCAGTGCCTCAGCACCCTAACAGGAAAGAATTTCCTCCTTATATCCAATCTAAACTTCCCCTGTTTAAGTTTTAACCCGTTACCCCTTGGCCTGTCACTACAGTCCCTAATGAAGAGTCCCTCCCCAGCATCCCTATAGGCCCCCTTCAGATACTGGAAGGCTGCTATGAGGTCTCCACACAGCCTTCTCTTCTCCAGGCTGAACAGCCCCAACTTCCTCAGCCTGTCTTCATACGGGAGGTGCTCCAGTCCCTGATCATCCTCGTGGCTTCCTCTGGACTTGTTCTAACAGTTCCATGTCCTTTTTATGTTGAGGACACCAGAACTGCACACAATGCTCCAGGTGAGGTCTCCCAAGAGCAGAGTAGAGGGGCAGGATCACCTCCTTCGACCTGCTGGTCACGCTCCTTTTGATGCAGCCCAGGACACGGTTGGTTTCTGGGCTGCAAGCGCACATTGAAGCCGGCTCATGTTCATTTTCTCATCAACCAACACCCCCAAGTCCTTCTCCTCAGGGCTGCTCTGAATCTCTTCTCTGCCCAACCTGTAGCTGTGCCTGGGATTGCTCCCACCCAGGTGTAGGACCTTGCACTTGGCATGGTTAAACTCCATGAGGTTGGCATCAGCCCACCTCACAAGCGTGTCGAGGTCCCTCTGGATGGCATTCCTTCCCTCCAGGGTATCAACCGAACCACACAGCTGGGTGCCATCGGCAAACTTGCTGAGGGCGCACTCAACCCCATGTCCATGTCAGCGACAAAGATGTTGAACAAGACCGGTCCCAACAAAAATCCCTGAGGGACCCCACTCGTTACTGGTCTCCAGCCGGACATTGAGCCATTGACCACAACTCTTTGTGTGCGGCCATCCAGCCAGTTCTTTATCCACCCAGTGCTCCATCCATCAAATTGATGTCTCTCCAATTTAGAGACAAGGATGTCTTGTGGGACAGTGTCGAACGCTTTACACGAGTCCAGGTAGATGACATCAACTGCTCTACCCCTGTCCATCAGTTCTGTAGCCCCATCAGAGAAGGCCACCAAATTGGTCAGGCAGGATTTCCCCTTAGTGAAGCCATGCTGGCTGTCACCAAGCACCTTGTTGATTTTCATGTGCCTTAGCATGCCTTCCAGGAGAATCTGCTCCAAGATTTTGCCAGGCACAGAGGTGAGACTGACTGCTCTGTAGTCCCCAGGTCATCCATTTTCACCTTCTTGAAAATGGGGGTTATATTTCCCTTTTTACAGTCATTGGGAACTTCACCTGACTGCCATGATTTCTCAAATATGATGGACAGTGGCTTAGCAACTTCATTTGCCAGCTCCTTCAGGACCTGCAGATGGATTTCATCAGGTGCCATGGAGTTGTGCATGTTCAGGTTCTTAAGATGGTCTCAGACCAAATCCTCTCCTAGAGCGGGCCCAAGGTCTTCATTCTCACAGTCTCTGCATCTGCCTTGCAAGACTTGGGTGGTGTGGTCAGAGCCTTTGCCAGTGAAGACTGAGGCAAAGAAGTCATTCAGAACCTCAGCCTTCTCCAAATCCTGTGTAGCCAGTTCTCCTGAGAGCTTCCTAAGGGGGCCTACGATCTCCCTAGTCTGTTTTTTATTTGCTATGTACCTGTAGAATCCCTTCCTGTTAACATCCCTAGCCAAGTTTAATTCTGACTGGGCCTTAGCTTTCCTGACCTGGTCCCTAGCTTCCCGGACAACATCCCTGTGTTCTTCCCAGGCCGCCTGTCCTTGCTTCCACTTATTATAAGCCTCTTTTTTCAATTGAATTGTCCTCAGGAGCTCCTTATCCATCCCAGGAGGTCTCCTGGCCCTCCTGCTGCACTTCCTTCTAGTTGGGACGCAACACTCCTGAGCTTGCAGCAGGTGATCCTTGAATATCAACCAACAGTCCTGGGCCCCGCTGCCCTCTAGGGCTATATCCCATGGAACCTTCTGAAGCAGGTTCCTGAAGAGGCCAAAGTCTGCTCTCTTGAAGTCCAGGGCAGTGAGCTTGCTGCACGCTCTTCTCACTGTCCTGAGGATCTCAAATTCGAGCATCTCATGATCACTGCAACCAAGGCTGCCCTGGAGTGTCACATTTCCAATGAGCCCTTCCCTGTTGGTGAGCACGAGGTCAAGCATGGCACCTCTCCTTGTTGGCTCCTCTATTACTTGCAGAAGGAAGTTGTCTTCCACACAGTCGAGGAACCTCCTGGATGGCTTGTGCCGGGATTCCGTGATTCGGAGGTTGTTTTCCTTCAGTCAGGGGCAAAAATAGGTATTTTGTGCATGGGTTTCTTAGGAGCAGGTTCTGAATTTGAATCCACTTTGAGCTCTTTTATCTAGTAAACCCTCTTCATTTTTGTCCCCATCATGATAATTAATGAACTGAGGGCTGTTTAGTTAAAAACAAGATCAGCAAATCTGAATGTTTGGTTGAAGTACTGCATCACAAGGAGATGAAACGCTTTAGCTGAACATCACCAGTATATAAGAAAACAGCCCAAGCTCAGCTCCTAGCTATCTTTTGTCCATCTCCGAGTAGAGGTTTAGCTCAAACTAGAAGCTTAACTTGGCTTAACTAGAAGCTGGCCTGCAAGAGGCTCAGGACATTCCTTGATTTCAGATCAATCCAGGTGATTTATAGGTTTTTTTTTAGATTGGATTTACTTGTTTGTCAGTCAGCACACTGCTTTGAATGTCCCATAGGTAAGAGTAAATAACTCTGAAGGTGAGTGTATGACTTGCTGTATAAATGTATAATCAATTCCAAGCAATAGTCATTAATGACTACCTGAAAGTACTATATGGTGTCTGTGTGGGATGAAGCCATGTGAGAGGATTCTGCATAAGAATCTCATTTGTTTATTGGTATGATGAACTTGATCTATCTGGATCTTAGTGCTTTAATGTATTTAGCTCAACATAGTGAAGAAAAAAGCAAAAAACTATTAAAAACCCCAGCAGTTCAATGAGTGCTTTACCCAGAAGGAATTAAGGGAGCTGAAGAGATGTGAAGTATGCTGGTGTGTAATTAAGGAAGTTTAAGCTCCTCTGTAGTAACTGCCAGTTGTGCAAGCTCTTATCACATGCTGGGTGAAAATGTCATGTGCTGCAAAGCCCCAGTGTAAATCACCTTGTGGTGTTTGGTCCCTGTAACTTTGCTCTGCAAGCAAAGTGTCTAAGTCAGGGCTGAGTCATTTGCCTGTCATTAACAACCCTCCTTGGTGGAGGATGATGGCTTCAGTCCCCTGTCACTTCACAAAACCTTGGTTTCCTCAAGTGAAAATGCCTTGGTTATTGTCTGCCTTGTGCTGTGTCTTCAGCTGTATTTTTAAGTTTCCGATGAAAGTTTCCAAGGATGAGGCTGGGGAATAACCCTGCGCTGGACCAAAGCCTCTTGCCGTTTTGCCATGGAGGTGAAACCTGTACCTAACTTCCGGCTTTTTCAGTTCTTGTAGAAGTTCATGCACTGCCCTAGAGCAGGATCTGGGTCTCAGCAAGATGGTGGGGCAGGATGCAGGAGCACGGGATTGCAGCCTGCAGTGCCGCAGGTTCACTGTCTGTGCAGGTGAGGCATGGCACAGGAGCTGCCCAGTTGAATGCCGCTGGCGGAAGATGAGCTGGAAGACTGGACCACCAAAAATGTAGTGGACTGGTTCCCTGTGAGGTTTTAGCTGTCCCTTGAGCAGGGACTCATTTAACCCTCGTTCCTCACTGCCACACACCTCTGAGGTGGATGTGTACTTTGCCTCCCCAGCTAAGACACATTTGTAAATGACTATTTTTATGTTAAAGGAGCCATCCTTGTGCCACGGGCACATGGTCATAGACAGAAGTGGAAGGCGGTGTCTTTCCCAGACTACTTTGAGCATCACTTTTCTTTGAAAGCACTGACTCCCTGGAAAGGAGAAGGTCACATAGGAACAAGATGCAAAGCCATGCAGTGATTTCTGTTCCTCCTGCTTGTGAGTATGCATGGTGGTGTAAGTTTGAGCTTCCTCATGCTAATAAGCGCTGCTTGCACTCTGTGTGTGCTCCGTTACATGCCTGAGGAGTTCCTTGCTGCCTGCAGGGCTCTGGGCACTGGAGGTGCTCAGAGGAGCAGCTGTGCTTTCCTCGTAGACAAGAGGTATCATGGGCTTCAGGCATGTGCACCCAGCAGCTCGGAGCAGAGCCCCAGCAGTGTGCATGTGAGCAAACGGCAGGAAGAGTAGGGTAAACATCAGAATCGGTTGTTATTCCATCTGGTGCTAGCACCAAAGTGATGGTGGTACCACCGCCACCAGCCTGGTGATGTTGCTGTGAGGGCAGTGTCCTGAGGCCACAGCAGAGCATAGGTGCCAGCTGCCCCATGTTCCAGCACACAGAGCCATCGTGCTGCTGCAGAGGGGTGGGACCAAGGAAGTGCTGCACACTCTTCAGGTCTCACACGCGCCCTCCTGGGGCTCGGCAGCATCATCCTGCTGGGGAGCTCCTGCAGCATTGACCTGGTGCCGTGTGGGAGCTTTGGGGGCAACAGGGGCTCCTTGCCTCACAGGACCAACGTGGACAGTGCCAGGAAGTTGATGGCACGGGATCAATAAAACCTGAGAAAGTATTATTTAAAACTCCCCAGAAAATCCATGCACATGTGCTCCTCTGACGAGCAGCTGAGGAGGTTAGGCTTGTCTCGTTTGGAGAGCAGGATGCTCTGCAGCATGGGGATGGTTTAAAACTGTGTTGGGGAGGTTCAGACTGGACATCAGGAAGCATTTCTTTCCCAAGAGGATGGTGAGGCTCTGGAACAGGCTTCCTGGAGAGGTGGTCATTGCCCTAAGCCTGTCAGTGTTCAAGGGACATTTGCACAAAGCCCTTAACAGCAAGCTTCAGCTGGGCCAGCCCTGGATTGCTCCGGCTGTTGGACTAGATAGAAGATGGTTGTTGTAGGTCTCTTCCAACTGAAGTCTGGAAAGTCCATTCCATTCCATTCCATTCCATTCCATTCCATTCCATTCCATTCCATTCCATTCATTTCCAGTTCCATTCCATTCCATTCCATTCCATTCCATTCCATTCCATTCCATTCCATTCCATTCCAGTTCCATTCCGCCCCGTTCCCCGCCGAGCGCCGTGGGCCGAGCCCTGCGGCGCCACCTGCTGGCAGGCCCCGCGCATGGCCGCGCCCCGCCGGGGCGGTTCGGGTGTGCGCGGGGGGCGTTGGTGGCGTTTCTCCGCTCGCTGTTGGTGTTTCAAACGCCCGTCACTACGAGCGGGGAAACAAGCGACCCCGACCGCCACCACCGGGGCGAGGAACAGCGCAGCCTCTGCCTCGGGCAGTGACTTGCCCGGGGACCCCGACCGTCCTGGGCTGGCCACGCAGTGATCCCGCCCGGCATCTGCAGGGGTTACTGGAGAGCAGCCTGGGCTTGGCAAAGCTAAACCACAGCTGGCCCGCTGAACTGTGGGGCTGTCTTCTGTGAGCTGAACTGGGAACGGGGAGCGAGCTCCTAAAAGAGGTCACAGAGACCAGAAGCAACAGGGAACAACATAAACCCCACAGCCAAACACCCGGCAAACAGCAACACCATCCAGGATAAAAACAAATGAAGGAACATGGTTTTTCCATGTTGTTCACCTCAGACCAATGGCTAAACATCAATACCTAGAGTCCTGCGTGCAGGAGCACAAGCATTTCATCCTTAGGCTGTGGCTGCTTGCATCCTCACTGAGGAACCCGTGAGCTGTGAAGCCACGAGCAACACAAATAAATGTTGTGCAGACCAGTTACTTCAGCCAGTACTGAGGCATTTCTGAGCAATTCCCAGTAGCATTTTCAGTGGGCTCAGCTGGGTTTGCTTTAGGTGAAATGCTACCATCTGCTACAATTACATAGTTACTCTTTATAGTTCAGGCTTAATGATGCTTATTGAGGTTGGGTGTTTTTGTTGGCTGAGTCCTGTCACCAGCTTGGCACGGATTGGCAAAGGCAACTCTAAGGGCTGTAGTTTGAGGCATAATTAGCAATATGTGAGCATTTCACAGGGGCATGGGTGACGGAAGGATGTGGCGGGAGCTCTGCTTTATTCTGTGCTGAGGCTGCAATGCAGGAAACAGAAGAGGTCTGTTCCATGGGGGTCAACAATAATAAGCAGGCGCAGAGGTGTGGCAAGTTTGAACATCTGTGTGTCAGATCCCTGTCACCCACTGCTGGCTGTGTCACTTCTGTTTCCTCAGCCATGGAGGAAAAGGACCAGGTTCAAAAACTATGTGGCTTAATTCATCTGTGCATGTAAGACCCCTAAAAGATCAGGTTGTGATGCCCTGAAAGTGTGTAACCACAGTTCATGCTGTGTTTAACCCCAGCCATTCTCTGGTGGGTTTGTCCGAGAGGGATGTGTGTAATTCCTGCACCGTTTCCCATGAGCTACCTCCCATACTCCGAAAGGGGGACTCAGCACCTCACATACACATAGAAATGACCTGCACCACACGGTGTGTTACAATCTTCCATAACCCAACAATTTATTTAAACTTACATCACAAAGAGAATCTATTAATAAAATACATCAGTTCACACCAGTCTGCATTGCCATTTTTTAAGGGTAAGCATCTTTCTTCACTTTATATTAAAACTTTATAGAGGTAAAAACTACTGCATTGTACCCGCAGTTCTGGAAATCTAGTGTAACATCAGGCAGGTTACAGAGGAACTTTCAGAGCTGATTACACTTCAGTTAACCTCACATTTTTGGCACATCTGAATGCTTTTTATTTTCTTCTTAACATAAAATAACTCTATAGCAAGTCAGAGAATCATTGACATAAAAGCATCACTATCCAATGGCAAGTGCTGCCAAAAAGCATACAAAAATTGCATCATTTGGTTACAAAATAGATACTCTTAGTTCTTTACCCCAAGGCTTAACATCGAAGTGCTGCGACAGAAAAGGGCCAGGACCAGGGCCAGCCTTGCCGAGCTGCTGCTGGTCACTTTGCTGCAAGGCTTTGCTTCCCTAAATCCCAGGGTGATGTGCTAACAAGGTGCCGGTGGCTTTCGCCTTGCCAGCGGAGGCTTCTACAGCACCCTCCCGCAGGAGAGGATCCACGGGTCCATGTCACCTCCTCCTCAGGAGTGCTGCTCGAGGGACACGGTGCACACATACAGAGCGGTGCTCAGGAGGGGCCGTGCTCCTGCACTGGTGGCCTTGGCACTGTGGTGGCTGCAGGTCCTGTGGTGGAGCACACAGAGCCGCTGCTCCGGCCGGGCTGCTCCTGCCTGGCACTGCGGCAGCTGCTGCCGTGCAAGCGTAAGCAGGAACAGATCCCTGACGGTAGTGCTGGGCCAGGCACGTATTTGTACAAGTATCTGCAGTTGTCTTCACCTGCTTGCTGTGGGTTTGGGTGCTTTTTGTCGTACACCACGAACTCCAGCTGCTGTGAGCTTCTGGTGTTCTATCCAAAGTAAAAAGCAGCCCTTGGTGCTTGCAGCCGGCGTTAGTTTTTCCCTGGCTGTTGAGCTGTACTGTTTTGATCAGTTTGGCACATGAACTAGTCATTGGTTTATGTTTCACTGGTGGCAGGCTCCACATGCTGCTGTTCAGTGAGATGGCTATTGTATTGGTTCTGTCCCTTCTGCTCATGTTGCTCTGGCAGAAACAAAGAAATAGGAGTGAATTGCTGCAGTTCAGGAGAGACTGATGTAGCAGATGTAGCACTTCTGAGCTTTCTGATTGCAGGAGAGCTGGACGGTCACTTTTCTTTAAAGGAAAATGAATGTTGATAGCTGCATTCTGTGCATCTTCCCAAAGCTCTGGTCAAACAAAATCTCCTTTTTCTTGATTCAGCTCTCCTACTACTCCTTTGCTGAAGCCCTTTGTCTGAAATCCTTTCTGCTGAGGCCAGTGAGCATTCCCAAAAAGAGCTCAGGGCTGATAGGAATCCTCCTTGCCTACCTCCCCTAGAGAAACTGAAGAAAGGACCTGAATACTTGCTGTGTTACGGAAAGAAAGAAAGTACACTGATAGTGGACCAGTGGTTGATGGGATGTTTGAAACTTACAGAAGAGAAACAACAAGGTATCCATGGTACTCTTCGCATGTAATTTACTGACCCTGAAAGGTGGCCCTGACAAAAACCCTCCAAAAACCAAACTCGCTCACAAAGTCAGTTTTTGCCTCACATCCATGGTGAGAATTCAGCCCTGCACCTATTCCCATTTCCTGTTCAGCACTGGCTCTGAGCACAGCCAAAGCTGGTGGGAGTCCTTTGGGAGGCACCAGTGCAGGGCACGGAGCAGTGCGGATGGAGGAGCTTTGGCTGAACCGGTCGCTCTGCACCAGAGGCAAGCACAGGGTGGGATGGAGCTGCGACACCTCTCCTGGTGCAGAGAAGAGAGTGCTGCTGCAGTGGATAAAGCCAGCTTGATACCTTCACCCGGGTATAGTGCAACTTCTGCTCATGTAAAGCGCTGTGGGAAGTAGCCAGCTGCTTGGTATAGAGTGTGGATGAAGAGGCAGCTACAGCCCAGCTTTCACCCCTGGCTCCTGGGGCAGGAAGGGCTGTTCTGCTGTGGGTGTTACCTTCTGGCACCAGCAGAATGTTCATGCTCTTTACAACCTCTGCAAGTTAAAGTGTCGAGGCGCAACAAACTATGTAGCAGTGCATTCCTTATATTTCATGTACAAAAAAGGGCTCAAGGCTGGGAGCAAGAAGGCACAAACTTGGGAAATAACATAGCTGAGGAGTTTACACAAAAGTACTATGTCATTTATTAGGCATTACTTAGCACTTAGTTCACATTTTGCCCCCAAATTTCCCAAAGCAACACGTTTCCCCACTTCCTTTCCCTTCGTCCCCTTCTTTTGGATAAAGCTGCCTGTGCTCTATAGATACAGTTGCTGCAGAATATAATGTGAACACAGATAAATACAACATACACAGCAAAAAATGTAGTATAGTATTACAATAGTCAAATAATGTCGTTAGCCTCAAGCTGCGGCAGTGCCTATAGGGAACCGGTTCAAGAGGAGCAAGTGGAGCCACTGTACAGGAGCAAACAGCGTCGGCAGTGTCAGGCAGAGCGAGGGACTGAGGGGACGCTTCCTCAGGGAGCCTGGGCAGGATGGATGGATGTCGGGAATCACGGGATCTGCTCTCCTGGGACACCCACCCAGCGCCTCGGAGACTCCTCCAGCCCAGATCAGTCCTGTGGCAGGTCCTTGGAACACCTTTACATCGGGTCACTGTGCGCACACCTGCAGTCACCCCACATTTCTCCTTTAGGCTAGGTTTGCTTTAGAATCTTTTTTTTTTAACTTTTAACTTTTGATTTTTTTTTTTCTTACAACTGTTAAAAAAGTTTCATGGTAAAAATAGCTCACTATATGATACATATACCCAAAGTGGTGCGATACTTTATATAATAAAAGATGAAAATAGTCACTTTCCATAATAAAAATAAGTTCTATTTTTTGCTTATTTTACAATATACTTAATAATTCTTTTCTTCTTCTTCACTCTGAAAGTAAATAGGTCCCATTTTGATAGCGCTTCTGAGTCGATTAAAGTGGCAAGAGACTGGAGAATGGCTTATAAGCACTTGGAGCAGCCGCATTCCACATGTCTCTCCAGTTCCTCCGTGAAGGTGGAGCCATCCATGCACTGGAAGAAGTATTTCCGCCGCTTGCTGCGGAGGGGCACGCAGCACTGCCCGCTGCCGCACGCGCCGCGGCACTCCAGGCGCGGCACTTTGGAGGCAGTGGCACACGACGTGTAGCCCTGCTGCTTACGGACAACTTCCCGGATGATGTCTCCTTGGCAGAGGTTCTCTGCAAGGCAACAGAGATGGGAAGGAAACAACATGTGGTAACTATTGCAGCAGGTATTCCCCAACCACCAGCCAGCAGCCCTGCACTTATAATGGTGTTCAAGGCAAACAGACTGCATGAGAAGCACCTTCATCTTTTACTGCTTCGGACCTGCCATCAAACCCGAGCTGGTGTTACACAAATGTGCAATATCCGGCACAAGGCAGAGGCCTGCTTGCCTTGATCAGCACTTCTGGAAGTGCTCTAATGAATGCTGAGTGTTGAATCCTGCAACACTCCTGCAAAATATGGATTAGCTGGACTATGTCTGCTTCTCAGGCTCACGGGTCAGCCTGTTCCACATGGCGTTAGCGATGTGGGATACCCAAAAATGTCTGTGCTGTTCTGCAGTCACTGTGCAGCAGCCACATTCTGGTGGGGCTGTGTCTGTCTGTAATTTGGGAAGTTTGTGGTTCATTCACAGGAAAGGCACAGCCAGAATAAAACTAATACAAGCCAGCTCCTTCCTTCTGTACAGGAACACAGAAAGGCAGAAGGGATGAAGCCAGGACTCCCTGAGTTCCCAGGGAGCTTTTTCAGGTCAGGGCAGCACAGCTGGGCCCTCAGCAGAGCTGGAAAGCCCAGCATGATCTGTGGGATTCCCCAGGAAACCCACCCAGCTGCACAAGGGAGAGCAAGCTGGGAATCTTTCCTGCCACCTCGGGTGAGCAGTACCTCCCTGGTGTGCAGGCTGAGACCTTTCCCAGCACTGCAATTAACCGATCCCTGCTGGCTGAGAGTAAACCTTGCAACAACCTCTCCTTCAAACATCCCCCAGGATCCTGGGAGCAGCAAGCCCTGAGGATTCGGGACACAGAGAATTAGACTCTTCACTACTCATGTCACCCTTTACACACATTTGGATAGCAGCTCGCTAGCTATTGTGTGCATCTTTCCTCCCCCCTCTATTGCCCTGCAGAGGCTGACTTGGCTTCATCTTCCACTATTTGCCATTTACCCCTAAATACAAGTCACATGGATGAGAGGCAAAGCCAAAGGTGTGACCCAGAGCCATACATACCTCTGTCGCAGTGCTCCCCGCTGTAGTTGGGATCACACTCGCAGTAGGGCTCCCCATGCTCTGACACTTTACACTGTCCATGGTTGCACTTCAGAGTCCTGCAGGGATTTGAGGAATTGTTCTTCTTGTCACAGTACATGCCTGTGTAGCCCTCCATGCACTTACAGGTGTAAGCAACATTGGCCACCATGCACTTACCGTGCAGACACCTGGAGAAAGAGAAGCATTTAGAGCTGGCCTGTGTTAGCTGCGGCAGTTCCTGTTCCCAGGGAGGTTTGATTTTGGCATTTCTGCACACGTCATTCCAGGATACTAATCCAAAACTAGCAGTTCAGTGTCAAGCACTCTGAAGAAACTGTGAGTTTTCAGGGAATCCTGGATAATGTTCAGAGAATACATTTAGGATTTGTGATCCTAAGTGATCTCTTTGGGAACCATCAGGCTGCTCCGCGAGCATGGACCAACGCTTGGCATCCCCATGAGACAGCTCACATCTACAGCACCATGCGTGGAGCTAAGTGCTGACAATCAAGCTGCATGCCCAGGCTTCCTCAGCAGAATTGCTCTACAAATACTATCAGGTGATGAAAAGCAGTGTGATAAAGGAAGGTGCCTGTGGAAAAGCCAAGTGCAGGCTTCCTGATGGGCAGCTGTACCTGAAGGGTTCCCTGGCTCACGTGGTTTGCAGGGAGCTCTGGTGTTCCTGAGGAATGCCACAGGGAGGATGTTGGTCCTCAGCAGGTTCTGACACCACCCCACTTTGGGGACAGGGACAGACCTGAAATGGGCTGAGGACAGAGAAGAAGGCAACACTGCCCAGCCAGGGAGAAACTGCTCAGGGCTTGTAAACCTTTGCTGTATCAGGCCCTACTTGACGTGAACCCATGTCTTCCTCTTATTTTGGTTTGTTTTCTTTCTGGTACTTTAAAATTGTTCTCTGCTTATGTTGAATCCCTGTACACAAATCACTTTTAAGCTTTGAACTAAAAAGCACAAATAATAAAAGCAGTTTCAGACAGGTCAAGACATGCAAAGTAATAAAGGCAGTCACAGTCTATATAAAGCAGGATTTTCTGCCTCACTAAACAAAGGCATGCTTGGGTAGTAACTCTTGTTACCATCAGCTAGTCACCTTTCCTCTCCGAGTGCTGGAGCAGACAGTGCAGCTGGGCACCACACTGCCCTCCACACAAAGGGCTTAGCTTTAAGGAGGCAGCTCCAAAAGGCTGAAGTGATGTAATGAAAGGTGGAACAGTATGTGAGCATTAACAATACGCACAGCTACTTTTCCTTGAGAGAACCAATCTCTCATCACATAAACATCTGGAACTCCTTTATTTTTCTCTGTCCAACCAAAACGTGTTGATGTTGATGTTGGAAATTCAAGGAGACATTTGGGTCTCTGAGTGTTTCTTCACTTGTGTCTTCATATTTGGTCTGTAAACTGTCAGGTGCTTCTCAACACCTTCCAGGGTTCTGTACTTTGCAGAACTAGACCCAGAAGCAATTTAACTCTGCCAAGTTAAATTTCTGCCATGAAGAGGGTGATTATTCACGGTGTCAATTTACCTGTCAAAAGTAGGTGCTTGTGAAAAGCTCCTTCCACCAATAGTGCAACCAAAGAAGCTTCTAAAACAAAAGTACTTCCATCTGCTTGTGGAGCTGCCCACTGCTCTGTGTCAGAGCATTTCCTCCAGTGCTTGCCATAAGTAAGCTATTTACCCAGTGTCTCTGATGGATGTGGTTACTGAGCCTTTGAACTGTGAATGCTTTACACTCCCGCTCCCTTTGCATATGACCCCACGCTATCCTTTAAACTTGCATTTTAAAAGGGTGTTTCAGAGTGCAGTATTTAGAATTGTTCATGTTGGAGCCAATGACAGTGCTCAGGGCCTGAAGCTGCTGTGAGCATACCCCTATAGCATGACCCTCCACCTCACAGGCAGCTCAGCACCTCAGACGTGAGCCATGCCCATCAACAGGAGGCTTTGTATTTGAATGTGGAGTCCCAGCTGAGGGCATGGCCTGAAGTATTAGCACCTGAGCTCCTCCAGGACATCTGCTCATCTGCAGAACAAGCAGCATCAGAACAAGAAGTGGAAGCTGAGAGTTGCCACAGGGGCTGACTCACAACTCCATGCGTGAACCCAGCACCTCCAAAAATAGCCAGATGTGGGTTTGTAAGATGAAATGTAAAACACACATTAGCTGTAAAGCATCCGCCCTCCCAGCAGCATTAGTTTGAGCTTACCTGTGGTTAAGACACGGGTCTCCAGTCTCCTGGTCACACAGGGGGCCCGTCCAGCCTGGGTGACATTCACAGATCACACTTGCTTTCTCCAGGGACCGGCAGATGCCGTGCTTGCAGATGTTGCAGGACTTGCAGCCAGGAAGGACTCCCAGGGACTGCTGTGGTAAATCCTTGAAATCCTGCAGCTCGTTGTTGATGCGGACATCGTGGATACAGCCATGGAAACCGTTCGGTGTCTTATCTGCACCCTGGCGCAGCGACGACAAGCCAGAGGAGGTTGGGATCCCTTCAGAGAGAGGCATAAAGGGAAGGTTTGCTCACAGTTACAAGGGCAGTACAGAAATTGTAATTGCTAATGTTACTTTTGTCACAGGATCTTTAAAGAACTAATTTGCACAGGACCTCTGTAAGGTAGCAAAGACTCATTGTCCTCATTTTGCTAATGGAAATAAACAAAGGATACAGCACCACAGATCATGGCATTGAGACAGGGAGTGGAAAGAGTCCACCCCATCAAAACCAGCGCAGGAGAACTCTGGAGACAGGAAACAGCTTTAGGAGGCCAGGCCAAGCCTTTGTGCTCTTCATCCTGCTCCAGCGCTTGAAAGAGTTCCCATGCTGAGGTGGCCAGCAGGTTCTTTAGGATGCTTTCCCCTCCCCACTGACATCCCCTTAGGCTGCACTAGCATAAAATCCCAGACTGGTTTCGGTTGGAAAGGACCTTAAGATCACCCAGTTCCAACTCCTGCCACGGGCAGGGATGCCTCACAATACAGCGCCTGATGAAGAGTCCCTCTCCACATCCTTGTAGCCCCTTTCAGACACTGGAAGCTGCTCTGAGGTCTCCACGCAGCCTTCTCTTCTCCAGGCTGAACTGCCCCAACTTTCTCAGCCCGTCTTCATACAGGAGGTGCTCCAGCCCCTGATCACCCTTGTGGCCTCCTCCAGACTTGCTCCAATGGCTCCATGTCCTTCTTATGCTGAGGACGCCAAGAATTTGCTATCCATAAGTGACTCCACTGTTAAAGGTGGTCTTAAAACAAGCCAGAATCTTTGTTTAAGTGTGTGATAGGAGGAAAGTTGCTAAACCAGGTGATGTAGTTGGAGACGGACCAAACTGAGGGTACGTGAAAGCCCAGGTGTCTTGAAGCTGAGTGTATGCTGGGAACAACTGCTCTGGGGTAGTGCAGTTACTTTAATGGACCAGTCTCCAGCGGGAGGGCAGCTGCTATCTCTGGGTATGCTGCACACAGACCAGTGGCATATGCAGCACAGTGAGGGTTTAGAAAGAAGCAAGAAGGATTTTAATGGGCAACCAAAGAAGTCTCCACTGAGCCCTTGTGGCACCCAGCAGTCCTTCACTTCAGGTCTCAGGTTCGTCCTGTGAATGCATTTTTTGTAGGACCCTTTTGAGAATCAGTATTGATCCACAGAGCTCATCCATTAACAAAACTTTTCCATGTGGTTACTTCCAAGTTCCCTGTGGCTAAATTGCTGTTGGTATCTTTTATGCTATGCTAAAGGGAGAAATTGTGATGGCCTCATCAGCAAATCACCTTTGATGCATAATGCTCTTTAGCAGCCTATAACATTCTCAGTATGAGCCCATTATCAAGGTTCAGCTCTGTACAAAGTAAGATAAGCCACAGTTCTGATTTACAAGGGCAATATTCAGGGTTCCGTTATGAAAGTGTTATTAAGGGGAATTATATACAAAAGGCTTGACCAGCACCAAGTGAGGTTTATAACAGTTTCTACTGTTGGCTTCAATGAATTTCTTGGAAAAAGACCAAAGACCTTCTGAGTCTATAATTGTTCTGCTGACTGTTGTATTTAGAATTGGCTGACTAAAAGTTCAAGAACTCCATGTCACTGAAAGGGACAGATATCAGCATTCAGTCCAGAACAGAGCTGGAGAAGGGGGTGGCTGACGAAGCCAAGCCAACTGGGCAGAGGACAGCCTTCACTCTGTCTCTCATATTCGCACACCTAATCTGTGGGATACTCATTATTCTGGACATCTGTTCCCCATCCCACTTGGCCTCGCCTTCCCCCCACATTCAGTACTGAATGTGAACAAACTTCTTAACTGAAGTTTGGTCAGTTCTGAGATATTTCTAATACTGGAGCTCTGGCTTCAGTTTCCAATGAGATAACTACAAGCCAAGTTCTCAGTCAGCTTGTGCTTATGTGTATTAATTATATGGTATGGAGGTTTTAATCCCATTCCCCCCTCTCCCTCTTTTTTATCCTGTATAAAATGCCCAGCAGCAATACCACTCATTTACGGTATATATAAACCTACTGACTACTGAGCTGCTTTTTTTTGCTGTATCTGTTTGTGATACTTTCATTGTATTCTTCAACCACCACATCTCGGTGCCAGCCAGTTCTAAAAGCTTTAGAAATGACAAACTGTTGTCACCATAGCTGTATAGCCCAGGAGCTGCCTGTGCAGAAGTCAACTTCCTGCTCTGTGGTGAGAGCTTGTGCTGCTGTGTGCTGGGGCACCCATGGACTGTGGAGCCTGAAGCAGAGCAGCAGAGATGTGGATTCCAGGCTTCTGTTCAGGGAAGCAGCCTCTGGCAGAGGGAACAGCAAAATGCTGGTTTCTCCCCGCCTGGAGAGTCCCCTCCATAGGCTGGAAGATGATTTGCTTCTGGGAAGATGTGTTACAACCTCAAGGTCCAGAGCAAGCCACTGTACCTCCAATGTAGAGTGGTGTGTTGAGGCTGACTGAAGACTGCTTCTGGAGTTTCCCCAGACTCTTGGGAGTCCCCTTGTCCACCACCAGGTTCAGAGTCTGATTCAGCATCACGAGCTCCACACTATGAAACTGCCCATCGTTTACTGTTTCCACGCTAAAAGTAAAAGAGAAAAAGAGAATTAGATGATGTTAATAATGAACAGCCTCTCTCCTGTGCCATCCTGCTACTACACCTTGCAAGGCACAGCTCCCATTCCATGCTCCTTCACAGTCACTGTGTTCTCAAGGTTTCCTCTAGTGTGAGTCTTCAAGGTACAAATCTAAACACCACTGATGCAGGCATAAATACCACTGTGCAGGCAGTACCTCCACATATACAACACTCAAGAAAACAGCAACCAGGGGAACAGCTACTGCAGTTCTGCTTCCCCGGGCAGGAAGCCCAGTGCGTAGCTACAGGATATCTTGGCTTTGGTGACAAAATGAGTGACAATGCCCTGTTGCGTGCTCTCAGGCACAGCTTGCCATCCTCTGCCACACTGCCCATGTTGCAGGCTGTATCACTCAAATGATTTCCTCTTGCATGGTTACACTTGGAGCATTTACCAGAGCAGGGGGGCTGCAGCTTGGGCAGGAGATCGGGGGGGGCCACTGAAACCAGCATTTCCTGAAGTATCTTGTAAGCATATGCTGAGGTGTAAGGAGGGGCTGAGCTTCTTAGAGCCAGAGAAGGAATTCAGGAGGTTTTGGCTTACAAATGGCTGGGGTACTTTGATGAACAAAAGGGTGCTGGAGAGGGACTCTTCATCAGGGACTGTAGCGATAGGAGCAGGGGTGATGGGTTCAAAGTGAAACAGGGCAAGTTCAAGTTAGATATAAGGAAGAAGTTCTTTCCTGTGAGGGTGCTGAGGTGCTGGCACAGGGTGCCCAGAAAAGCTGTGGCTGCCCCATCCCTGGCAGTGTTCAAGGCCAGGTTGGACACAGGGGCTTGGAGCAAGCTGCCCTAGTGGAAGGTGTCCCTGCCTGTGGCAGGGGTTGGAGCTGCATGAGTTTTAAGGTCCCTTCAAACACAAACTATTCCAGGATTCTAATAGAAGAGTCCTACCTGAACGCAAGGAAAACTCACAACTTGCTATTCCTCTTTGAGGACCATTTTAGGTGGAGTTTGAGTCTTGAGAATAATACAGCGGGGACTTCTGGGGGCAGAGGGAGCAGGAGACCATCTGAGCAGACAAGATATTAAAGATGCCCTGTATTTACTCCTCAGGTGTTTGTAACACTGATTTTCCAATGCATGGAGCCTGTGGTGAGTCAGATAACTCAGCAGCTCTTTGTTAGTCTGCACCACATACAGTGTTCACCTTCACCCTCAGCTCAGGCTCCCAGAAACCAAAAGGTGCAGTGATACAATTTAATTTGCATCACACCATCATGTGTTTATTTTCAGGGCAGCTACAGCTTTCTGGCCTTTATGATGCCTGTGGAAATGCTCTAAACCAACCTGATACCTTCATGTGCTGCTAAAAGCAGGGAGGGGCAAGGGTGGGATTACCTGCTCTTGAGCAAGGAGGGGTTCATACTAGGCTGGCAGTTACAGATGTGATGGGACTTGTCCACTGCTGTAGAGGTAATTGAATGGTGCAGCCTCTGCTCCAGGCACATGCAAACACCAGTGCATAATGAGGATCTAATAGCAGTAGCAGTTACAGCCGGAATTAGCCTGTGGGCTATGTAAACTGCCCCCACACATGGTGCTGCCAACACACCTTCAGCCTGGCCTGCGAGCACCCTCTGCCAAATGCCTCCCAGCAGCTGGGTGGTGGTTCTGTAATGCATGGGTAGAGATAGAAAGCACCAAATGTGGGATTTAGGCATCCTGAGATCCTGCTTAACCAACAATATGGATTTGGGATCACTGCACAAGTGGTAAGTACCATATTAAAATGCAAAAGGTTAGTATTAAGAATGGGTTTCTGTTTATTCCAATGGCCCGTAAGCTCAGCATTGTCTCAGTAAGCTGCAAAGCCACAGGTCTGGTTCCATTGGGGTGTTCTGTAAAGCTCCAGCACAGATGTCTCAGCTATTTTCCCAGCTTTTCCTTCCTATCATTGAGAGGAACAGGCACACTTAAGGAGTCACTCATCTCTAGGGATGAAACCACCATTAAGATGTGTCTACCTCTTAACCTAGATGACACACTGCCCCTGTGTAGTGCCCAGTCCTGCATAACTGATGTGCAAAGCTTTTGTAGCATGTGAATAGGCCCTCAGCTTCAGAAACAAATTACATGACATGGAATTTACTGGAATTCAGTTGTTTCTGGAAGAAGTCTCATTTTTCTAGTGTTTTTCAGTAGACCTGACACAACCAATTATACATGAGCAATGTCAGGCAGCGAGGCAGCTCCGCAGGCGTTTCTGAGGGTGTGCTTGTCCAAGAGTGTGCTGCTGCCCCACAGGTTTTGGGACAGATCATGAGCACAAATGCCTTTAAAGGTTTACATAAGACTGCACAAGCTATAAGCTGACAGCAGTGTATGAGCACCTTCACTGTGCACCTTCACATAAGCCTGAGGCTAGCTCTGTCACAGAAGGGGAAAGCTCAGCTGCACAAACTGCAGGACAGTGGCTGCTGCCTGTCCTCAGGGTGTTGAGGGACCCCAGGAGCCCGGCCTAGGAAGCCTGGAGCTGCTGGTGCCGTGTGAAGTGTTTTCAGGTGACCTTGCACAAAATCCAGGTGCAGTGATCCTGCAGCCTGCCTCGGAGCGCAGCTCTGCCAGGCACTGCAGGCACGGAACTGTGTGGTTGGGGCAGGGGGCTGAGGACTGACCCATTGCCCAGGGTGACCCAGCGGGTGTCACCACCGCACGCTGCGGGGCCCACACCTCCTGCAGGATGCTTCATGGACTGACAACTCAAATGAATTTGGGAACAGCCAGTCCAGACATTCTGTTTGGATATTCCTGAACCCTGGTAAGTATCTGCCGTGTTACATGGAACAGCTGTGTAAGGGTAGTATGCCGACGGGTGATCCCTGGGTGATCCCTGTGTATCCACTGCTGTGTTGCAATGCTGAATTCATAGGAGTGAAGTACTTCCAGCTGAAAGGTGAGAGATAAGTGGAAAAGCCAATTTGTGACTGTTGGTCTGTGCAGAAGCGCCAGTGAAAGGATGAAGCACAGCCAAACTCCACGAGTGTGTGAGCTGAGCACTGCAGAGGGGGATGGATGTGTGCAACAGGGAGCCCTTCCTGCTGGGATCAAGAGCTGAAGCTCACACACAAAACTCCATCGTTATCTGCAGAGGGCCAAGCTGTGACCATGTGTCAAAAGACAACACTATCATGTCTGGCAGTGCTGGCTCTTCCTAAGGCCAGGATTTCACTGGCATTAATCTCCCACTCCTCCACAGCATGTGTGTTTCCCAGATTATGCCTCGACCAACAGGCAAACACAAGTGTGTGTGTTCCGATGGCAGCAGCCACTCCACATGAGGCCCCAGCCTGTCACCATCCCCATGGCAGGGGTTATGCTGGGAAGGAGCTGGTACATGTGCAGGGGTGTTAATTCTGACGCTTGTAACTGGGAGTTACAACAGTCTGTGCCTGGTCTCCGAGAAACAACGTGATTTACAGCCATCACCCGCACTGCAGGTTTGTAAAGCAGATAAAGTCCAAGCAGGCAAAGCACTCATTTGCTTTCCAAGACAACGCAAAGATACGATAGAAAAGCTGAATGTGGACAGCCAGGATGGCAGAGACTCCCCAGCCAGGAGACACTTGTGTCACAGCACTTCTGGCTGTTGCTGACAGAAAGATATTCAGATGCCTTTGGATTTTGACAGAAGAGACAACACTGAGGGAGAAACCAGTGCTGAGAGAGATGCTACATGAACTCTCCTTGGAGCCTCCTCTGCAGCCGGGCCTTTAGGAGACTCGGCAATCGTCTGAGACAGCTGGAGACAGTGGCTTGGCTGGAGATGAAGGGAGGAAAGCCACAGACATTGAGCAGTGCATCACCAGGCAGCTCTTAGCACAAACTGCTGCGCTCGGCTGGATTTTCAGGGGGCCTCTTCCTGACCCAGCATTCTGCAAGGGGTTTGCTGAAGTCTTGCTGGGGATCAGGTGGGTGTCACGGAGCCCTTTCTCCTGCAGCACCCTGAGGTGTGTAAATACCTGCCTCCGAGGAGGTCCATCAGCAATCTGGACAGTGCCAGGGGCTGTGGGGTGACCTGATGAGCTGTGACTCAATAGGCTGTGACCCAATGGGCTGTGAGTTGATGGGCTGTGATGCGATGTGCTGTGACCCAATGGGCTATGACTCGATGGGCTGTGACCTGATGGGCTGTGACCCGACAGGCTGTGACCTGATGCGCTGTGACCCAGCAGCTGTGACTGGGTGGCTGTGACCCAATGCGCTGTGTCCTGATGTGCTGTGACCCGATGTGCTGTGTCCCGATGCACTGTGTCCCGATGCGCTGTGACCCGATGGGCTGTGACCCGATGGGCTGTGTCCCGATGTGCTGTGACCCGATGTGCTGTGTGCCTGATGTGCTGTGTCCCGATGGGCTGTGTCCCGATGCGCTGTGTCCCGATGTGCTGTGACCCGATGGGCTGTGTCCCGATGGGCTGTGACCCGATGGGCTGTGACCCGATGTGCTGTGACCCGATGTGCTGTGACCCGATGTGCTGTGACCCGATGGGCTGTGACCCGATGTGCTGTGTGCCTGATGTGCTGTGTCCCGATGTGCTGTGACCCGGCGGCTGTGACCCGATGTGCTGTGTCCCGATGTGCTGTGACCCGATGGGCTGTGTCCCGATGGGCTGTGTCCCGATGGGCTGTGACCCGATGCGCTGTGACCCGATGGGCTGTGACCCGATGCACTGTGTCCCGATGCGCTGTGTCCCGATGTGCTGTGACCCGATGCACTGTGTCCCGATGCGCTGTGTCCCGATGCGCTGTGTCCCGATGCGCTGTGTCCCGATGTGCTGTGACCCGATGGGCTGTGTCCCGATGGGCTGTGTGCCTGATGTGCTGTGTCCCGATGGGCTGTGTCCCAATGGGCTGTGTCCCAATGCGCTGTGTCCCGATGTGCTGTGACCCGATGGGCTGTGACCCGATGTGCTGTGTCCCGATGTGCTGTGACCCGATGTGCTGTGACCCGGCGGCTGTGACCCGATGTGCTGTGTCCCGATGTGCTGTGACCCGATGTGCTGTGACCCGGCGGCTGTGTCCCGATGGGCTGTGACCCGATGTGCTGTGTGCCTGATGCGCTGTGTCCCGATGTGCTGTGACCCGGCGGCTGTGACCCGATGGGCTGTGTGCCTGATGTGCTGTGTCCCGATGCGCTGTGTCCCGATGGGCTGTGACCCGATGTGCTGTGTGCCTGATGCGCTGTGTCCCGATGTGCTGTGACCGGGCGCACTGCGGGGCTCCGCCGAGGGCAGCGGCGAGGCGGGCGGGCAGCAGGGGGCGGTACAGCTCCGCGGACGGGCCCGGGCCCGGCGCTGCTCTCGGCCGTGCGCGGCCCGGGATCGCTGCTCTCCCGTTACCGCAGCACCCGCGCGTCCCCGCCTGCCCGCGGCCTGGCGCTGCCGGCCAAGGCCCCTGTGAGGGCTTTGCTGCCTCACGGGGCAGCCACAGTGCAAAGCCACGGAGAGGGAAAGGGGCTGAAGGGAGAAGCTGCACGGCTGCTGGATGTGAGCCAGCGGCTCTTCTCAGGGCACCAAGTCCTGGCCCTGGAGAGATCTCCAAGCTGTTAAAAAAGGGGAAAAATACAGGCATTTTAGCCAGCTTTCAACTGCAGTGTTTTGGGCCACTACCTCTGGATAGTGTATAGCTGACAGTAGAGACTTGCCGGAAAAAAGGGAGGAATTACGGTTGAAGAGTAAGCAAGGACTTTCAGGAATTTCGTAATTAACTTGCTAAAAAAAGTACGTGCTGAAAGGAACCAAAAGACCAGTTTCATATTTATATAGCGCCTGAAGACTCTTCAGGCCCCAAAGCCGCCTCAAGAGCAGGCTGGTGGGGACCCAGTTTGCCAGGCAGGGTCCCGACAGCACCTGCACGGGTCCTGTGGCCAGCCTGGTGCTGCGGAACCGCTGCAGCTCAGCTCCCTCCCAGGCGCAACCAGGTCTGGTCCGTGTCCCGCGGGAAGGGAAGTACCGCACGGCCGGCTCCGGTCCCACACGGCCCAGCCGGGGACACGGCTGCTGCTCGCCGGGCAGCAGCACCCTCACCCTTCTCCGCGTACCTCTGACAGGCCGGGTACGTGTCTGCCACAGCCGTTACCCCACCTTCCCCAGCGTGAGCCTCGCCGGCCGCGGCACCTCACCAGCCTTGGCCACCGAACAGAGGGAAGCGCTGCGTGTGTGAGGAGAGCCCCGCTTCACGGGACGGCCCTCGGAGCTGCCCTCACCGGGAGGAGGCCCCTGAGAGGGCTCGGCAGGAGGCTCCTTCAGGGCTCCCATCGCAGGGAGCTCACCCGTCCGAGCAGCTCCAGCAGGGTGAGCCACGGATCCGTGCACGGGGCATTGCACGCAGGTCAGGACATGGCCTCTGCTGCGGGCTCAGGCTCCAGAACACGAAGAAGTGAATGTGGAGGGATGTATATCCAACACAAAACCCTGGGCAGTGTATGAACGAACTGATTCCCACTCTCATTTTTGATCTATCCCACTTCTGTTTTCTTCCCCCTCTACCCCAGCCCCAAGCACACACAGACGTTATCAACACTGACTCCCCGTGCTCCAATACCCATGAGGGATTTCAAGTGGAGCCACTACAAACACGCTAGTGAACAGAAATGCATTAAAGGCTTAAAGCATTCAATTTGAACTTGTAAAATCAGGTTTCTGGGTTATTTTGTTTCACTGACAGACACCTTCAGCGCAGACAGCAGAGAACAGCAGGGCAGGGAAGTGAAAAACAAAATAGCTTTAAGTACCACAGCAAACCATGTCACTGAGGAAACATAACTATTAGTTATGCAAATGAGGACATCAGTTCATTAGCTACAGTCTCCAGATTTTCCTGACCTCTCTCTTAATAGGGACATGCCTTATCTGAAGCACAGAACAAAGCAAACACAAGTGACTGGGGAGTGAAGGCCGAGGGGAACGCTGAACTTAGCTGACCTGTGAAAGCATCTGCAGTAGAAGGGAAGGAGCAAAAACATGTCAGAAAGAGCACAAGGAGCTTGCAACATGTGGGAAGAGCAGGCACTGGAGAAGAGGTACCAGAATCCAGGAACACAGGGTGAGAGCTGCAGGGAACCGCATGAAGATGCCAGCAATGAGGGAGCTGTGACACTCACACCATGCCAGGCTGGCTTTAGGTATCAGCACTGATGGGTTTTCACCATTCCAAGCTACAGTTACCTCCTGCCCTTAGTTCCAGTTATAATCAGTCCTTGGCCTAAAACAGATTTAAACTTCTCCATGGCAACAAAGGCAAAATCGTAACTGGAGTAGTGTTTGTGCTACCTCTCCAGTAACACATCACTTCAAGCACTGTCATCTTCAGAAGCCAAAGAAAAAACACATGTTGAGAAAAAAAGAATGAAAATGCTAATGAAGCGCAAGACTCAGGAACTAGGAGGTGAAGGAGACAGTAAAGCACTTGAGTTCATTTTCAGCTTAAAATATACTCTCTATTGTTAAGTCCTGTTTTATGTGACTTGAGCATTAGGTCTCCTAGGCTGAGATGTTTTTCCTTGATACCTCCATTTTCATTTGCTGGGTTTTAAACCTTTTCTCCTCCTTACAACTCTAGACCACCCAAATAAACCACCTTTCTCTTCCTGGTGTTTACAGCCTTTAACCACTGGCAGCTGATTACCGTATCTCCCTTAATGATCGTTTGGCCAGGCCAATGCATATCTAATTTCCAGTCATAATTCAGTTCCTGCAGCACCCCTGCCAACAGTCAAAGTGATTGTATTACAGACCTTCCAAGGGAAAAGCAGGACCTTTTTTGTACCCCTGCACCATGCAATTAACACAATCCTGAGCTCTTTCGCTGGGTTATTCAGGAAAGGGTCAGATTCATGGCCAGGGCAAACACTCCTTGTTCACAGGGAATTCTCACAGTGTCCTGACATGGGAAGATGGTCTGACACCTCTCTCCAGCCCCGCTGCTGGGAGCTGATGCTATGCTGCTCTCCTGCAGCATCACTGTGCCTCTGCAGAGCTGAATGCTTCATTCTGCTGAGAATTTGTTAAATGCAAGTGTAATGGTAGTAAAAACAGCTCCAATGAGCTCCTCAAGCTCAAGGCCCCTCCTGAATGACGGATCACAACATTCCTGCCTTCCCATCTTACTCCACCAGAACAAGTTCACACATCACCGCACACAGCACACTGTGGTGCAATGAGCACGTCTGTGCCTGCACTGTAACATGCACCATATAAAAGAACAAACCCACTGAGTACAGAGTGTAACAACCATCACCTGAAGATCCTGCAGTGCCACTGGGACTCATTAAATCAGAAGGCAGGTCCCCGCACACACTGCACAGCCCAGCAGGGACAGGACTGAGCAAAGAGGTGACACTGTATGTGCGTGCTTGTGTGGCACACAAGGGACTGGGGACAGAACACGGTGCCTGGATTTACTTTCTAGCACCATTATCAAACACTATTGAAACCATCTCTGCCACTCAAGTGGGTATCAGATCTCAGGTTCTGATGAAGAAATCCATCACATGTCATATCTACAGCTGTATGCCACTCCTTCTACAAAAATAATAGAATCATAGACTCATAGAATGGTTTGGGTTGGAAAGGACCTTAAAGCTCATCCAGTTCCAACCCCTGTCATGGGCTTGGACCCCTTCCACTAGAGCAGCTTGCTCCAAGCCCCTGTGTCCAACCTGGCCTTGAACACTGCCAGGGATGGGGCAGCCACAGCTTCTCTGGGCACCCTGTGCCAGCACCTCAGCACCCTCACAGGGAAGAGCTTCTGCCTTAGATCTAACCTGAACGTCCCCTGTCTAAGTTTGAACCTGTTATCCCTTGTCCTATCACTACAGTCCCTGATGAAGACTCCCTCCCCAGCATCCTTGTAGCCCCCTTCAGATATTGGAAGGCTGCTATGAGGTCTCCATGCAGCTTTTCTCCAGGCTGAACAGCCCCAGCTTTCTCAGCCTGTCTTCATACAGGAGGTGCTTCAGTCCCTGATCATCCTCATGGCCCTCATCTGGACTTGTTCCAACAGCTCTTCTTATGATGAGGACACCAGAACTGTACACAGTGCTCCAAGTGAGGTCTCACGAGAGCAAAGTAGAGGAGCAGGATTACCTCCTTTGACCTGCTGGTCACGCTCCTTTTGATGCAGCCCAGGATAAAACAAACAAAATCCACTGCTATTTGCCAAGCAGAACAGCCGCTGCCAAACCCACCTCTTCCAGCAGCACTGGGGCGTGCTGGCAAACACAGAGCTGTGGGGCACGTTTCTATGCTGGGAGGAAGCACTGAAGTGATTGTGCACAGAACCCTTGGTGCTGGTTCTGCACACACGACCTCTGCCAGACTCTATCTATCGAATCCAGAGCCTGGTGCTTGGTATAGATGGGATACAGATCCCTCACACATGGTACACATCTACACTCTGTGTAAGTTGCCATGTTTACAAGAAACTTACAGGCAGAAAAAAACCAAACATATTGTATTAGCTTGCTACATGTTGTTGGAAGGAAAGCCCTCACAATTCAAGGCATGAGCCAGTAATTAGTGCATAGGAAGTTTATACAGTCATTTTGACTATGATTAGGTTTATTCCATCATTGTCTACTACAAGAATACTTTAACCTTTCTCCGATTCAACCATTATTAACTAACTTTGGCAATATACTATTGGCCTAATGACCTGTATCAAGGTATTTTCTCACAAGAGCATGCTTCCAATACACAGAAACCAAACTGACTGCTCAGAAGGTGGACTCACAGCAGCACCAGCTTGTGAGGGCTCAAGCTGCCAGGACCACTCTCCCAGTTTCACTGATGCTCTCACTAAAAGAAACAGTGGGGCCATGTCACAGACAGATGAACGACTAGCTCAGCTTATCTGCTGGGGTGGAAGAAATAGTGCTTAATTCCCAATTACTTCTGGTTTGGCTGGGCAGTTTTAAGGCTTGACGTGAACTGGCTAAAATTCACCCCAGCTACTGACTTTGAGTGAACAGGGAAAACCATTTATAATGCAAGTTTCTGCATTCTCAGCAGCAATTTTCTTTCGATAATAGAGCTATATTATTTTTAGTCATAAGTCAAATCACTGTCTAGAACAACTTTTGCCTTCAGCATTCATTTTGACACAAACCCAAGACTACTTTAAACATGAAAACCAGCAGGAACCTGTGAGGTGCTGAGCTACTTCTAGAGTTCAGCAATCTTTCAAGAGCAAAGACTTCTTCCTTCTTGATGCTCCTGGAAACACTTAGTGGCATTAAGGGAAGAGTTAACAGTCTCCACTGCAAAGTGAAATGTCATCATAACTGGGAAGGATTTGCTTTCCACCTTTGCATGTAATCCCCTGAGGTGTCCAATACTGTCAAGAGAGAGGAGCTGCATGGGCCCAGTATGCTGTGATGTGAGATTCAAACTAGAGGCCAAACTCAAAGTATTTTAACACATTGATTTATTTTGGGTGTCCCCCTGCTTATGTAAGTTATGAACTATCCCAAACTCATCACCTCTCGTTTCTTCTTGGGATTACTATTGGCATCTTGCTGACTTCATTATGTTTGTATTACTATTCTGTGCTGAAGGAAATCAGCATTGCAATGTTACTGTACTAAAGTTATGTGTACACATGTGTACTGCACTCCTCTGTGTAACTCTTACTCCAAGGCTGATCAACAAAGCCACCAGTGGGGACAGACACAGCATATCTGCCCCAGCTTCCCTCCTGTCCCCTTCGGCTGAAGTTACAGAAAGAACAGCAGGAGCCATGCAGAGGACAGGGTCAGGGACTGTAGTACCAGGGTACATGCCAGCTTTGGGGTCTGCTTTAGAAAACAGCAAATCAATTCACCTAACGAAACACAGACTACTGACAGTTTGCTTGTGTGTTGTCTGTGCATTAAAGCCAACACAGCTTCAGAAGAGATCTGTGAGGAGGAGGGCTGCCTTCTGCCACCCACCTCTGGTTGGTTTGGATCTGCAGTACTATTCTGTTTCTTTTTCTAAACAATGATCAAGGTGTAGATGGCCACTTTCCTAATCAAAAGGATACAAAGAACATCTCTACTTTACCTTCACGTGGTCATGATACAAGTTAATTCAAAGAATGAGTGAGAATGGGATGAAACCCTTTGTGGCAGAGGAGCAGCTACTCAGTTGATTACTTTCACTGACTGTGGCATGAGTTCTCCAGAGTTCAGTGATGAGTGCTGAGGGAAAGCCAAATCCAAGCACCCTACACACATGTGTAAGGTCAGAAATAAAGCTGTGAGGCTGCAGCACAGGGTTTGTGGGTTCTCATTCAGAGAAGAGAATGAGCTGGGAGGATGTGAGGAGAGATGAGAAACAATCATCCTTGCAAGAGATTCTGAGGAGATTTACAGAGAAAAACATTAATTCAGCTTAACAAGACTTTGCCTGCTGAGTCCTCAGCATCCTGAAGGACAGAACTTTCCCCTTCTTAAGCTTCAGCTCAGCAGAAGAAAGTTTCTGAATTTCATGAAAGCAAATATTTGATTCTAAACTAGTGATAAAAGTTAGATGATATTTTAAGGTCCTGGCCTTACATTTTCACTCTCCTGAAATCTATGGAAATGCAGTGTTTGTGGTTTGACAAGAACTCACACACTTGTCTTTTTTTGTCCCATTTATATACACCAGAGCCCTTTATCAAGGCAAAAAATTCAACTGTCCTTTGCCTGGGCTCATGCAAGATGTATAAGCACATTCAAATTTTACAACTTCAACTGTGCAGGTCAGAGTTTAACACTGCTTTCTTTAATTATCTTTGATGCAAAGTCCCCAGGGAATACCTGAAAAAATAACATTGTGTGATAGAGTGAATAAAATGAATTGCAAAAATGCAGGATTGTTAAGAGCGCAGTGCTGCCTCATAGAAATCTATGAAAAACAGTTCATTTAGAGACCATCCTGCAGTATCAAACAGGGACAGGCACAGCACAACTGCAGACCAGGAAGAGATTAGGAAGAAAAGGACCAGTGATGCAGTGAGCTCTGCAAAGAGACTTTTGGTAAAAACTGGGTTTGACAAGCTCTAATAATGTACATCTAATAATGTACATTACATCTAAGAATAACAAATGTCTTCACTCCTCCAGCATGTTCCTCCCTACAAGGCAGTGAATTAATGGGGAAGCCTCCCAGGCTTTTCTTGCAGATAACAGCCTAGAGCACAAGTGTGATGGGGAATGGCTGAGGGACCTGGGGGTTCAGTCTGGAGAAGAGAAGGCTTGGGGGAACCTGATCGCTGCCTACAACTGCCTGACAGGAGGATGGAGCCAGGAGGGGCTGGGCTCTGCTCCCAAGGAACAAGGGATGGGACAAGAGGAAATGGCCTCAAGGTGCCCCAGGGCAGGTTTGGATGGAGCTGAGGAACAATTCCTGCCCCAGAGGGTGCTCAGGCATTGGAACAGGCTGCCCAGGGCAGGGCTGCAGTCACCGTCCCTGCAAGTGTTCACACAGCGTGGAGACGAGGGGAATGGGTGGACTGGATGAGCTTAAATCTGTTTTCCAACCCGGTTGATTCTGTGATTCTATGACAAGCACTTGCAGCCAAGGAGAGGTGATTACACAAAAATCCCATCTCCCTCATCTTTGGCAGGTCTGGAATTTCTTCCATCACAAAAGCAACTGCTCATCCTCAGCACCAGAAGCAGAGGAGGAGTCCATGAGATCTGAGCAGAAAGCAGGGTCAGCTGAGGAGCAGCAGGGGCTGGGACATGGGGCTGCACAGTGAGTGCTGCTGGGTGACAGGGAATGGCACAGGCAGCTGCAGATGCTGCTGGATAAGTGTCTTGTGCTGCTCCACAGCCTGGAGGCAGGAGGGAGAAGGAACTTAACCCCCAGGACCTGCAGCACATGGCTGAAACACTTTATCTGCTTTTTGTGCATTTCTGTACTTTGTATGCACAGATTTAGTTTGTCATCCCGCAGTCATCACACATGGGACAGATACAGGAAGAATTTACGCTCCCTTACTCCAGGCCTTTTGCTTTAACCACAAGAACGTCCATCTATGGTGTGTAAGAATTAGCAGGACCATGAGAACTGCATGACACAATCTATAAGAGATATTTGTAACAACGTAGAATTCTTGAAAATAGATTAAGGGTACTTTTAAAAGGAATTATAATGTAATTTGTGTGGAGGCTCTACAGAAAGACAAATACAATTAGTTCTTATGTTTTCATGACTGCCTTCTTTCGCACTGCTGTCAGGAAGCCTGCATGAAAACACGCTATTTTATACCAATGACATCTGCATCTTGCTCTTTAGCAGATATGACAGTCTGTATGCAACATGGCAATCTGGGAACTCTGGAGGGAATTACATCAGTAGTTTGTGTCAAATTTCTATGTTCCATTTCTATTAGGGAGGATTAATATAGCAGCCAAATCAATATGACTGTATGGTAGCATAAAACCTATTTAAAAAGATAATTTACAAGCAAGATCTTATCTCTGGTTCAAGGAACAGATGCAGGAAAAAAGATTGAAAGTAGGAAGTTGAATACAGTTCAACAGATACCAGTATCTATGGCTGAATGCTGAATTACCCACTCTTTGTTAATTTAAACAAACAATTGGTGTGTGGTGGTAACTAAGAGCAGCACATTCCTCATCAGTTGGTATCTTTGCGATAAGGTGTCACTGTGAAAGATTTACTTTATTTCAAGAACTCACTGTTGGCTCAGTACTAAGTGCTGTCACGGCATGGAAGAGTGATTCTCACCAGTGCAGAAACCAGGAGGTCAGTAAAGCACTCAAGCAAGTTTTCGGTTCTTATTTGTGCCTCTATAGAGTAATTAAACTGAAAGAAACAGCAAATAGGAATCCTACTTCACAAATAGATCTGTAAAATGCCTACTGTGATATCCAGGAACCCATTATTCTGCAGGTGACCAGTGAGGAGTTCCAACAACAGAGCAGTCAGTGAGTTCAATCATTGCATATTCATGCACTAGTATTTCTTTCTAACTTGATGAGAAATGACAATACATTTTAGGTAGTCTTTTCCATTGGACATTTGCTGACCTTTATCTGACTAGAATGAAAGAAAAGCCCAAGGTCAACTCTAACCTTTCTATCCAAACATACCACAGGAATGCATACATGTAAAGCAAATCTGAATGTACAGCAAGTTAATCTTGGTCTTTTCTAGACTATGTACTGCAGTTCTACTTAAATCTGCTAAAAGGAGCAACAGCAATAGTCCCACTCCAATAGCCCTAGGAAACCTGCCTTCACAGAGTACATGAAATGCATTGCTCTTTCCCAGCACACCTGCAACCTGCTGTTATGCCACATCCCTGCCCTCAGCCTCCTTTTCCAACATGAGGCCACCCATGGAATACACTGCAGAATAAATTCAGAGCACACACCTCACATCTCTGGTACAGACCTTCCCCTGGCTGTATGCTGAGGGGCTTGGGTCAGCTCTGCAGTGTCACACTGTGTACTTCATGTGTCCAGCACCCTTCTGCTGTAGACTGAGAACTACCACCAGGTTCACCATACACTCAGCTGGCTTCCCACCCTGTCTCACAACAGGTTTTACCTTATCTCTACAGGATATTACCTGCATTAGCCAAGTACTTCACTAATTTTACTGTTCCTAAGTACTATTAATAAATCTAATCATGAGGACTCTGATGAAGCTAATGTGGCTTGCCAATGACTTTCCACATCCCATCATGGGAGTACCTGAAATGCCAGCAAAACATCTCAGTTACAGCACAAGCCCAGGTCAGTCACAGACTCCCTGCAGCTGGAGCTGGCACAGATCCCTCCAGGCAGTGTTTTAAGGCCTCCTCCTCTTTTGGCAGACTTTTCTGAGGAAAAACAAGAGCCAAAGCACTGCTCATCTCTTCTGAGAAGTGGACCCTTTTGGAGGATAGCAGCACCTGATCCACGCCTCAGAATTAACCTAATAGTCTTTCAACAGAGCTTCTCAAACAGTCCTCTTTTGATGAGGTTGAGATTTAAACCAAGCATCTAAACAAGACGGCAAGGAGTAGGCAACAGAGCAGGGGACTCTTTTATCAGTGGGGAGGCTATGATCTGAATGTTACCGGTTCTCCTGGCAACCTTATTATTGATGAAAATGAAAAATGGCAGAAGTTGAAGAAAAGAGTTCCCCAAATTCTTAGGGCTTAGGTAAAACGCATCGCACTGACTCAGCTGTTTGTTTCATCTAAATGCAAGTTAGGAGGCAATGCAATTAAAAGTACAGCTTAACTCATGGGAGCCAGTACTAGATACAAAAGCACTTTCATTTCCCTGGAGAAAGCCTCTAAACCATCCAGAAGGTATTAGCAACAGAACTTAGATGGCCAATGCCTGAATAATGAAATGACTGACCACTGGCCAAGCTACTAAAGGAAATGAGGGATTTTCCATTATTTGGTGTTTTCCTGTAGAAACTCGACGCCAAGCTGGAAGTCATGTCTTAGCCAAACAGACTTTATGCCTTAGCTAAAAGTCAAACAGGCTCTACAGGGAGGTCAAACTGGATCCACTCACATCTTCTGCCCTTAAATCCCACGACGTAAGCAGAGGAGCAGGTTCCTTACCCCTTCCTCAGCCCTTAAGGAAAACAAGTCTTTTAATCTATTTAGAAGCCCTTTCTGACATTCTTAGCTGCAGTTTTTCTCAGCCTAATCTTTCCCCATCAAGCTCCATGCTAATCCCATTTTGCACCACTCCTTAAACTAATAAAAGATTAGAGTGACATTTCAGAAAGGGCATTGTATTAAGCAGCTTCTTTCCCATCTCAACAGATCACACAATACAAAATATAGTGAACAGGCAATTAATCTTATGGTAATGAGGTGTCAGTCTGAATGGAGACCTCCTCCTTGATCAATATGAAGGGCGCAGGAACAATGAGGACACTGCTGCTCACCAGCTCTGGCAACTTTGCCAGAAGGCAGCAGATCCATGAAGTGTTGTGATGATGGCAACAGCTCTCATCACCATAGGGCTCTGCCCTTGACAATGGAGAGCAAGCATTCACACTGCTCTCCCACCCCCTGCGCTGCCCACACATAATGAGCTTTTCCCTATGTTCTATTTAGTGGTATAAAACTGTTTAACAACTTCAGCCTTGCTCTAACATGAAATCAATCAGGATTATAACCACACACAGAGAAATTTTTCACACCTATCCAGCTGATGAAAATCACTGTCAAACTACTTTCTTCATTCCTCCAGTGGACAAGCCTTTGCTCTTCCTGGTGACATGTCCACATTGGTATTATCCCATTTTAGACAGAAAGAATTTTTTCATTTTCTTAAACAAGTCACCATTCCCCTTCAAGAAGACTATGGAAAGACAAGGGGTGATGGGTTCAGACTGAAACAGGGGAAGCTCAGGTTAGATCTAAGGCAGAAGCTCTTCCCTGTGAGGGTGCCGAGGCGCTGGCACAGGGTGCCCAGAGAAGCTGTGGCTGCCTCATCCCTGGCAGTGTTCAAGGCCAGGTTGGACACAGGGGCTTGGAGCAAGCTGCTCTAGTGGAAGGGGTCCCTGCCTGTGACAGGGGTTGGAACTGGAGGAGCTTTAAGGTCCTTTCCAACCCAAACTGTTCTGCAATTCTGTAAGTTTTACCAAGTGCTGAGAAAACATTCTAGAAGAAGCACCAGGCCATCCTGGCCAGTGATACCTGGAGACATCCTTTCACTTGCTCTAATCGGATGCTTTTCCTTCAAGAGCCAGTTGGGCTGGGAAATCAGCTTTTCTGCATACACAATGCCATGAAGCTGCACTGAACATGAAACTGGTCACAGCTACATATTTACACTGCACAAATTTGAGCCACAGGGCTTAAATCAGAGTGGAGTTAAACCAGGGAAAGGGCTGCTAAAGGAGCAGTGGAGAATGTGTAGCACCTCTCCCTTCCTAGCGAAATACCTCTGTGCATAGGTTTCACTTTTACATTTGCTATTCTTTCTTGTGACTAATGAATAAAACCTCTGGGTTTGACATCTCCAAAAGTCAAGTGTCTGAAGGTGAAACTGTCCCACGATTTACCTTTGTAACTTGTGCTTTTTTTCGCAGTTTGCATAGTTACTACTGAGAGGGGTAAGAGTTCTTCCAAAAATATTCACCCTGTAGAGGGATTCAGCCCTTCTTCTACTTAACGTAGTGTAATCCTGCACTTGCACAGTCACTGTTCTGTCTTGGTACGGTAAATAAATGCTAAATATCAACATCAAAGAAACTGATTATCTGGAGCTATTTCAAAGACAACATTCACCCAAAACTAAATCTTTACAGTAGGTGAGAAAACACAACAATTTTCTGCAATCACAGCAGGACACGGTATCACCGTATTGCCAATAAACATCAATTTTCACCATGCAGCCTCTAGCTAAATCTTTATTCTGATTTTCTTATCTAATAATGTACAATAAAAGAGAGACCTTGAGTTAAAATAAAAGGTTCTTCTAAAAATCCTACCTCTTCATCTTTGTTGGAAAGTCACTGCCTTGGTAAAGCTCAGCTATTTACCTGTATACTGTGGTAGGTGGAGAATTCAGTGTGTCGTAGATGAGCCTCACGTGTCCTTGGTACAACTCCAGAGCCAAAGGATCGTTGTCTCCTTTGTATAATAAGATGCCATTGTCCTTGTCCGTTGCTACCTGTGAAACATTAATAGCCAGGTAAGGTTGCTTAGTAAGGCAAGGTAAATATGATTAATAAACCATATATAAAAGCAAGAATGAGAGCAAGCTCCATGAGACACAGGAAGGTCTTGGTGACATTGAGTGCACTTGGACACAACCAGGTTGGCCTCCCACTATGGGATGGCTCCCTTGCTTCAAATGAGAACTAGCTGTCAGGAGATGAAAGCTGCAATTTATTTGATCCCTCTTAATAGACTGTTGCTGTATTTTTGGTGACATAAAAGTTTATTTCCCAGCTACTACCCCAGCTTGAAGTGGAGGTTTAGAAAATCAACTCTGGCAGCAGGAGTGTGTCACAGTGACAAGGAAACAGATTTCAGCAGGCACCGATCTGTTCACAGATATCTAATGTATCACATATCACATGTATGTTCACAAAGAAGGGAAGAAGGACCTGACCCCATATCCACCATAGCCGTGAGTTATTCACTCAACCCAAGTTATTTGCAAGCCATGCCGATTTCAAATGGGATATTTAGAGGGTCAGGAAGAACAGAGTAGCCTTTATCCCCCACACTTGAGCCCTTTTAAGTAAGATGTCCTCTATCTTTTCTTAATAATCAATGTTGTATTCTAATTTTAATTCACTTGTGATTAATGACTGGATGCAATACTAAGCTGGGGAAAAAAGAATTGAGAACATCATCTGCATGTGTAAAAATCACTTTTGTTCTTCACGCTCTGGCTGATGTAAGATGTTTTGTACACTTAAGAAAACAATGGCCATATTTTCAGCTTTAAAGTTGACCTGTAGTATGTGGAGCCTTCAGGGAGCCATATTTTAGAGTGCTCATATTTATAGAATCTCTTTTGTGGTCTTACATAAAAGGGATTTAAAAGGAAGAAAACCCGGAGTTTCAATTATACATGAATCAGCTTCATTTTCATTTGAACAGTATACTCAAGCTATTAAAGATAAATATTAATTATGGATTTTTTTTTTCCCTTAGAATAACCTTTGCAGGAACCACCCTTTAAAAATCTATTCCTAAGGAGGAAATTTGTTCCTCTTTCCCATGTCTTGATGTTGGTATTTTAATTACAATCAAACTCCACCAAATAAGTCTAGAATATGATTTCCAACTGTGGAATACAAGCTTTTCAAACTGAGAAAATAAATGCAATGACATAAATATGCAGGTGTGATTTTTCTTCTCTTGTCTTTTGAAATGTTAGGCTTCATTTGCAGGGGGAATATAACATAGATACAGATTAGCTATCACTGGTCTAAGGGAGATTATCATGTCATACAGGTACTCTACAAGCCTCTTTAGGAGAAAACAGATAAAGCTAGAAATTATCCCCTCATGTACTTTGGGATATTAGGAGGGGAAGATTAGTTTAATGTTTACTAGACTGTGAGTACAAATAACTTCAAAATCACTTAAATATCTTATTTGAGTAAGTGTCCAAAACACCTTTGATCCACAGTCATAAAGAAGCCAGTGGTAGCATGGCACTTGGATAGCGATTTTCCATTGCCATCTGAATCTTAGACCTCAAATCCAATTTAGGTGTAACTACAGGAATGTAACAAAATCCTCCACCTTTCATCTACTGAACGTGCACTGTGCGAGAGTAAGCAAAATATTGTCTGGAAAGGCCATTTAAAAAAAGAGAAAAGAGCAGCTCTTAGTAAGGGTCCTAGTATTAAGAACTAATTCCTACAGGATGAGCCGCAATGCTGTCAATCAGTAAGAAGCCAGGGGGGTTTCCCGAACCATCTCTATTAAATGGCCAGTCTGGGAGTACGGGAGTGGTGAGATTCTGGAGGCAGGTCCACAAAAGTACAGTGGTGCCTCACTCTTTCTTCAGCTTTCAATAACGTCAGAGCAGGCCACTGGCTGACAAGCTGATCTCTAACTTTGTCAGCATCTTGGCCAACGGATCCCATTCCTTCAGAACAAAAACACCCATAAGAGCACATGTACTATTACTTAGGGGAGCACTGAGCTGGTGACTGCTGCTCACCTGGAGGGAGATGTTTGCCTGAGGGCGGATTTTGGCAGAGGGCAGCTCCACGTAGGAATCCTTCCCCACGAAGTTGACGGTGATGAGCTTCTCGCACTTCTGGCCTGCGAAGCCAGCGAGGCAGCGGCAGACGGGCTCGTGGTGCACGACGATGCACTGCGCCCCGTTCTGGCACTCATAGTTGTCACACGGGCTTGTCTGCAGCAGGACCATCGGCGGAGGAGTCTCACAGAAGAGTCCACTGCAGAAGGACAAAGTGGGCTCGGTCTCAGCTTAAGGAAGGAGACATTTTCAGATGCTGACAGGATGCCACCACTGTGGGACAGCGACATGAGAGTCAGCTGCCATGTGCCTGCTTTGCTGTGTGAAAGCCTTACAGCACAATGCTGTACAGAGATCTCCATGCTGGGTCTGAACAAGCCCGTTCAAACACTGAAAGCAGCTCATGCTGCACTTTGCACTAGCTATTTAGCCCTGCAAGGGACAGCAGTCTGTCTACAATTGCTGCATTCCATACAAGTCCCCAGTAAAAACTGGGAGCAATTTAAGCCCAAACCTGCAATATCTCCATCCTAGGCTTTTTGATTTAAGTCTATCTCTGCTGTTGTAAGTGGCAAGCAGGAGGAAAATCCTCTATTCTTAGTACTTTCTACAGTCTCCTCACTTGGTTTACTGTATATCAGAGTGTATCGACAAATGGACAACTGCTAACAGGCTTCAGAAGCAATGCACCGATACCACACTATTTGCTGGGCAGTGTCCCTGAACTGGTTTCTAACAGCAACAGAATCATTCACTTTATTTTAGCTGAGTTTGTGGTTGGCAGTGTCCTGGATCAGAACAATGCAAAGGAAAGGAAGCTCTCCCAGCATCAGTGGTAGCTGAGAAACAAATGCCAGGTCTGAATAATCTGGAGGAAGTGCTGTGGTTCAGCCATAACGATGTGAGAGGCTGAGCAAACCCCCCCGTAGGTGCCTGTGAGCCCCGGGGCTTGGGCCACATCACCCAGGAGCAGCAGTCCTGGTCCCCAGGCTCCCGGCTCAGGGCGGCTGCACCCTCACCTGTGACAGGCTGTGCTGAAACATCCACCCCAGCGGGGCCGGAGCAGGGAAAAGGGACCATGTGCACAAAGCTGCAGTCATCGGTCACAGTGTGCCACATGTCAGGATAAAACCCTCTGCCCAGGTCACCCACTGGGCCTGTGGGACTGCAAAGGGACCCAGCCAGGCTCTCTGGCTGCTGCACACAGTGTGCTGTGCCTTTATACCCCAAACTTCTCATTACAGCCACTGTTCAAACCCAACAAACCCTTTCTGCACTGAGGAGAGAACATCAGCGCTTCGCATGGAGGAGTTCTGTGACTGCTTGAAAATGTGTGGCCACTACAAGGGTGAAAACTTGGTAGGTGGTGAGCAGGAAGCGAGTGCCGGGCTGTGCTGGGGGCACGTGTGTGGAGAGCTGCAGTGAGGGCTGGGGCTCCGGCTTGAATCCTTGTTCAGCTCTGGGTCACTCACTACAAGAGAGACATTGAGGTGCTGGAGTGGGGCCAGAGAAGGGCAATGGAGCTGGTGCAGGGCCTGGAGCACAAGTGTGATGGGGAATGGCTGAGGGACCTGGGGGGGTTCAGTCTGGAGAAGGCTCAGGGGGGACCTGATGGCTCCCTACAAGTGCCTGACAGGAGGATGGAGCCAGGAGGGGCTGGGCTCTGCTCCCAAGGAACAAGGGATGGGACAAGAGGAACCGGCCTCAGGCTGCACCAGGGCAGGTTTGGATGGAGCTGAGGAACAATTCCTGCCCCAGAGGGTGCTCAGGCATTGGAACAGGCTGCCCAGGGCAGGGCTGCAGGCACCGTCCCTGCAAGTGTTCACACAGCGTGGAGACGAGGCCTCAGTGACATGGGTTAGGGGTGGCCTTGGCAGGGTTGGGGTAAGGGCTGGACTGGATGAACTTAAAGCCCTTTTCAAACCTGTTTGATTCTGTGACTCTGTGTTACACAGCGCTGACAACAGCACCACCGCTGAGAGACGTCCAGGAGAGGACTCTGGCAGAGCTGTTTGTGCAGTGAATAACCCCCAGCCCCACCCTGGAACAGTGAGATCTCACTGGGAATTTCCTGCCATTCAGGGAGTGCTTTGTGGAATCACAGCACTCTCATAAAAACAAAGCAAAAGATGCCCCAGCCCTCACTCCTCTCCACTCAAGCAGGTGATACTTGGAAGCTCAGGGAATTTCTAGGCAACCTTCCTGGATACAATTAGAATAGAAACCCAAGCCATTCCCCTACAGTATCTATTACTGATTCAAGACGTGCAAGAACAGCAAATAAAAAGCTGCAACATACTCGAGCAATCTTGCTCAGCCACAAAGACCAGGACGTGCTGCCTGTGAAACAGAAGGAAATGGAGATGACTGCTTTCCTTTTCCCATGTGGAATTTTGCACAGAGCACCATGGCTCTATCTTCAGCACTCTGTGGAATGAGAGCCGAAACCTCTCCCTGTCCCTGTTCTCCCAGCACACACTCTCTGGTCTGCTTCTGGGGAACACGAGAGAGGAATACGCAACAAATAGGGATAGGCTAAATCCCGAACTGCATCAAAAGCAACGGAGCTGCCCTGCTCTGAGAGAAGAGACCCGGGGCTTTACATTACTACTTGAAGAATACCTTGAAAGATGCAAATATTTGGGATTGGCACCTGGGAGAAGGTGAGGAAAGCTCTCTTTTCCCCAGGACTGCAGCAAAGGGGCTGGCACAGCATGGAATACCCCAACCAGCTTCCTAACTGCCCTAATCTGTATGTGGGCCTTGGGGCCGTCCTGCTCCAGCCCTGGCATCACTTGGGGTCACATACACAGACACACGGATGTTTCCCTCTCAGCCAGAACCACCTCTTGGTACTTCTCAGGAAGTGCATTTCAACACTTTTCTTACTGCATTGCCCTAAACTTCCTTTATTCACCACATGGATGGAATGAAGCTTCCCAGCCAGGCTCCCCATGGCCATCCCATTGCTACCTCGCTGCTCTCAGGGTAGGGAGATGTGGTTGACAGAGACCCCTGATCTTCCTTCTCTGCCAAGTGCCACTGGGGGCTGTCAGTGGGCACAGTCATGGGCTGCTAATAGCATTAGCTAACAGTTCAGGGAGGGGGTAAACATCCTCTACCAGAAGAGCACAATCTTGCACAGGGACAAGCTAATCTAGTCATTGAGACAAGTGTGCCTCCACAGCGTGATCTGGCAGGCAATGCTGCTGGCAGCCAACAAACCCCATTTACTCTGCTCCAAGGAGTATGTAGACGAGATGCGCAGGGTGAGTGCAGTGGGCAGCAGGGGGAATGGGAGCATGGCAGGCAGGGGAGTAACTGCACATGGGTGCATTGGGCTTGTGCAGCAAGGTCTTGTTCGGGGGGTCTACAGGGGTGGCTTCCATGAAGCTTCTGCTAGAAGCTCCCCCATGTCCGACACAGCCAATGCCACCAGCACCAAGTTGGACCTGGCTAAGGCTGAGCCACCAGTGCCAGTGGTAGTGCCTCTGGAATAACAAGTTTAAGGGGGAAGGAGCAAGTGCAGCCAGAGAGGAGCGAGGAGGACATGTGAGAGGAACAGCCCTGCAGACACACAGGTCAGTGCAGGAGGAGGCAGGAGGTGCTCCAGGTGCTGGAACAGAGGTTCCCCTGGAGCCCATGGTGCAGACCATGCTGAGGCAGCTGTGCCCTGCAGCCCATGGAGGTCCATGTGGAGCAGATGCCCACCTGCAGCCCATGGAGGTCCATGTGGAGCAGATGCCCACCTGCAGCATGGAGGTCCATGTGGAGCAAATGCCCACCTGCAGCATGGAGGTCCATGTGGAGCAGATGCCCACCTGCAGCCCATGGAGGTCCATGTGGAGCAGATGCCCACCTGCAGCCCATGGAGGACCCCACCTGGAGCAGGGGGATACCCGAAGAAGGCTGTGACCCTGGGGGCAGCCCGTGCTAGAGCAGGCTCCTGGCAGGACCTGTGGCCCTGTGAAGAGAGGTGCCTGAGCTGGAGCATGTTTGCTGCAGGAACTGTGACCCCACAGGGGTATCACACTGGAGAAGCCTGTGAAGAAATGCAGCCCATGGGAAAGACTCAGCATGGAAAAGTCCATGCAGGACCGTCTCCTGTGGGAGGGCCCCCACAATGGAGCAGGGAAAGAGTGTGGAATGTCCTCCCCTGAGGAGGAAGGAGCGGCAGAGAGAACGTGTGACCAAAACCTCCATTCCCCATCCTCTGTGCTGCTGGGGGGCAGGAGGTGGAGAAACTGGGAGTGAAGTTGAGCCGGAGAAGAAGGGGGGGTGTTTTAAGGTTTAATTGTTATTTCTCATTATCCTACCCTGATTTGGTTGGTGATAAATGAAAGCTGGGTCTGTTTTGCCTGTGCTGGTAACTGGTGAGGGATCTCTCTCTGTCCTTAGTGTGACCCACGAGCCTTTCATCCTATTGTCTTTCCTCTGCCTAGCTGAGGAGGAGAGTGATGGAGTAGCTTTGGTGGGCACGTGGTGTCCCTCCAGGGTCAGACCACCACAGTGGGAAACGGTTGTTTTTGTTCTTGGGAACATTTCTTTGTGAGCACACCTAAGCTATGAACTAGTCATAGACTAAGAGACTTCCCCTTCCTGAGCCAGCCCCTTTGCTGCAGCTTCTTGGCAATCCCTTCACCCCCCCCAGGCCACTCTGTTCCTGGAGGGTTAGCACAGCACCTTGGTGCACATAGCACCACTCGGCAACAGATCCTTTGGATTCCCTTTGCCAAGAAAACAAGGGAATATTGAGAAAATAGCAACACCCTCATGGGAAGATTGATGCACCGAAAGCAATTCTTGCCAATTTAAGGTAGTTACTGTAGTAGCTGCCTCTCGGCACAGCAGTCAGACCCGATGAACTGAGGACACATCAGAGCCACGTCCCTACCGGTAGGCAGGCACTGAAGTGCACTGTCCATCTGGAACACTTCCCTGTTCAAAGCCTGCTTCCATTAAGTGTGTGATCTCTCTCCAGCGCACGCTTTTTGGCTGGCAAACATGTCAGGAGCACCAGCAGTGGGATCAAATGAGGTCTGACCTCTCAGCCCTGGCTCCTGTCAGGTGTGACCAGCAGAAAGGAGCAGAGCTGACCCAGCCCACGAGCTTTGTTGTACCTAATGCCAATCCCTGTGTTTTGTCTGTGAGCAACAAGTAGAATGCAGGAGGAAAGTCACTGTGTGTAATTCTAATTTTATGGAAGTTAAAAATAAGAATAATAAAAAACCCATGCAACCCGCAACAGCCTCCACTAACAGAAAGCAAATGTTGCACGAAGCCAGTGTGTCTGTGCTTGGAGCTGCTCTGAATGACTCCCTGAGCTCCCAGTATGCTCCTGCACAACCCTTCCTTGCTGTGGGATCCTCCAGTGGGTGGCTTTACAAGTGCAGCTGTCCTGCTGTTGGCATCTAGGAGCTACATTAGCAACAGCATTTGCCAAGGCCTTTTCTTCTTTCATTTTAAGATATTTTGAAAGTATATTTTTAGACATCATTAATACTATTTATTCCCCCAGCAGTGGAATGTGCAGCACAGCCCGCCTTGCAGCGAGCTTGGCCAAGCTCATTCTGCCTGGTACAATCTCATTTATTTCAGCAATCACTGCAGAGTTTCCTGCAGCAAACTATCCCAGTGGAGAACCCTGAAGCATGTACCCAATGGAGGAACAATGCTTTCCATCAGGCTCAGGAGCCCTAATGTGTGCTTCCTACCAAAGCAACATCAACCAGGACAACATTGCTGTGAGCCTGGTTGCTAGAGGGAAGGTTTGATAAGCCAGGTCTCATCCTATGGGGCTCACTTTTCAGGAAGAAAGAGTGTTGCTGAGTGGTAAGGAAAGGTGCTGTGTGGAGCACACTACACAAGAACAGGAGATGCTAAGATGGGAAAACAGGCATGTGCATGTTGGTACTATTGCTTTTTGGGGCTGTCACCAGACGTGTCATTGTGCACATGAGGCCCAACATGGTTGAGAAATACCAGCATGCCATTTGTTCAACTGTGCGAGGATGCAAGTTTTAACATCCTTCTAATGTGTGACTTCAAGTGGCTTTGACATACAGCACAGTGACAACCACAACACTGCTTTAGCTCTATGCATATATTACAACAGCAGAAGTACAGATAGCTGGGAGCTCACTGCAAACTCATTGCTGGGAAATGACTCCTGATGCTTAGCCAAGAAACTTTATAAATCCTCATCTCAGGTCTCCCTATTACCTTTGTCAGACCACCCCTTGTGTTCACTCCCTCTCATCAACACTTGCAGCCTTCAAATACTTGCCAAGTTATTGCCTCGCCACACAGCCCAGCGCCTGAGGCTCGCTTCCTGAACTCTTGAGTCTATAACCCTGAACATCAGAAGGCTGAACTCTCCCAATCACCATCTTTGCAACTGCAGTCTTAAGAGGGGAAAAAAATAATCAGAACCCCCTTCAGAGCATCAGGCTTTAAACTACAAAAGGCTGGAGTCATGGAAAGAATAATGAACAGAACGTATTTTGTTAGCAGAATTTTAATCCTGAAATCAAACAAGATCAAGGACTATTCTGCATGGAGAACACAAGGGCCTTCAGCTTGCTCTCTGCCTTGGCAGGGGAAGTCTGATAGTGCTCACTGTGATGCTTTTCTTCTAAACCACTCTTTCTCTCTTGCAACTTGCACAGGAAACTCAAGGAGGTAACATGGACTAATGCAAACTAAGAAAGCAAGCAGGAGACCTCAAGTTAATCCTGGCTCTGTTGCTGACAGGCAGCAGGATTAGTTTGCTTGACCAAGCCTACCTTGTGCTATGAAGTGCTGTCTAGGCTAGTGGTTGATTTTGGAGCATTGTGTGGGAAGATGTTTTCTCTTAGAGGGCTTTAGTGGAACGAAGGCCCCTCACCTGAGTGAGGGAGCAGGCTGGGTCCCTGGTGTGAGATCAGCCAACCCAGGGCACTAATTGCCAGCAGAGCTGCTTCTTACACAGGAAGGGAGGCAGAGCAGATTCCCACCTCCCCCTGCTGCTCTGCTCAACTGTGTCACACTCAGAATGTCTCTGACAAACACTGCCCATCACACTCATCACTGCCTGGTACTGAGAGGCATCAGGAATCAGGGGACTCGCAGCAGAAGTCTCCTAGTCACTACCATATGTGGACTCCGGATACAGCTTTGCAATCCAGTTTTTCAACTCTAACAATTAGATAACAATGAGCATTTACAATTCCACTGTGGGATAGCCACTTGTAATCCTTCCCAGTCACCAATCTGCAAGACCCCTGAGGCCACTAAAGGGACTGAAGCAGAGAATGAAACATGGAGAAAAGGGCATGAATTTGCAACACAGAGGTATCTGATAGCCTGTAAATAACAAGTCTGATTCTGTGAAACCACGGGCTGACATCATGTTGTACATCAATGCCTATTCAGGGAAGGCTGTCTGCTCTGCAATAAAAATGTGTGTTGAGAGAGAAAAAAACCCAAAACCAGCAAGGATGAAAGCAGGAGGAATGAAAACAGTTGTAGATACGAAGCAGAGAAAATGATTCATAAGCGTTCCTGCGATTTCTTCTTTGTTGAGACTGATCTTTTCAGGTACTCCTTCTTTGTCTCACGTGTGTATTTCAAACACAGAAAAGGTTTAGCTGGAAGGAAGCCAGTATCCAGCCTCAGGCAATGATTAGTGAATCCATTTGGAGCAGCACACTTATCTTTGACAGACAGGGATTTCCAGGAGTCAGATATATTGGCAGCTGCCAGAATCAGAGGCAATTTACTGCCAAAATCGTGCTGAGCCCATCCACCACCAGGTACAGAGATAGTGGCACAGAATCTCCAGCCTTCTGTTTTCTTGCAGCCAGGTTCATATATCTCATTTTATTATCCTTTGCTCACTCTCATACATGCACAGTCTATCTCCATATCATTTCTGTGAGGGTACTACCTAGTGTTTTACCAGGACTGCTGGGGCAGGCAGGCACACTAACACAGCACTGCACAAAAGGCAAATTTCTCTTTGCAAAGCAAGAATCATCAACCCCCTGCACTCCACGAACTACCTGAGACCTACTTCAAGATCTGAAGCACTGAGCCATCCATTCATGTAGGACTGATGCTACATATACAGGCTGATCAGCACTGGAGATGAAAACAGTTTACGTGCCCTATCAGTACAGAGGACAGTCTGGGAGGAGCTGACTCACGTACCTGAAGCCCTGAGGACAGATGCAGGTGTAGCCATTGACTGCATCTACGCAGACAGCTCCATGGTGACACTTATGGCCCACACAGTCATCATCATCTATTTCGCAGTGTTTTCCGCTGTAGCCCGGCAAGCACTCGCATCTGCAAGACCAGAGCACGGCTGTTAATAGCTTGTTTCACCATCCACATCATCAGCACACGCAGGTCCAGCACCGGTCTGATCCGAAACACAAAGGTGTTAGCAATTATTCCTGGAAACATCAAGCACAATTCCTGCCATCAGCAATGCTCGAATCACTCCTGCATGTCTGCAGCTGAGGTTCTGCAATCTGCTTAAATCCAAGCCCAGCAAAGCAATATCATCCTACTGCTTATCTTCAGCCAACTCTGCTGAGAAGGGTGATCATACAGTGCTCCCCTATTATGCTAAAGATGACAATATCTTCCCTAACCTTACAGCCTCACTATTCTGCCAGGGCAATTGCCCTGATGTCTCAGACTGTGATTCCGCCAGTGTTTGCACAGTGCCGAGTGTCTGAGGTTGACCCTGTGCAGCTACACAGAGCACAGTAAGGTTTCACCTTCCAAGTAGAAACAATTTGCAAGCAAGCCATCAACCTCAGCAGATTTTAGGAAAAACCATCAGTTTTGAGATCACCACTGGTCTGCCATTCATTTGCAAGGCACAGAATCATAGAATCAACTGGGTTTTCAAAAGACTTTTAGGGTCATCAAGTCCCACCTTTAAATAAACAGCAAATGTTGCTGCAACTATGGCAAGTTGTCTCTGAAGCCTGTCCTTTACCTGCTGCTATGGGGTAATGCCATTCACAGGAATCACACAATGGGATGTTCCCAAACCTGCAGACATTGGCTTTGTATTTTATTTTATCCAATTCTCCGGTTTGTTGTACGAAGGCTGCATCAACATTTCTATTATAAGCCTTGCAGAAGTTTATACCCTGACAATAGAAAATACATCCCCAAGTCTGACTTGGAACAGATCTTGTGGGATTGCTGAACAGCCTCTTTCTGAATGTATAGTGAAGACAACATGTAGTCATGAACACACTTTAGTCCACGAAACACGTTTTACTCCTTCCAGCTGGATGTTACTGCACATCTGGAAAACAAAAGGCACATCGCTTCGACCAAAACAAGGGAAGGGCTACAGTTAACTCCAGCAATAAAAAAGAGGCCTGCGCTCTTGCTGGAGCCCTTTGTTTAGACCCAGCAAGCTTGCCACTGAGAGCTGGAAGGGAAACAACATTATAAAGCTGAGGGAGGTGGCATCAGGAGAGAAACTACTGCTCCACCAACCCATTCTGCTGGCCTCCTCCTCCTCCTTGCCAGAAGCCTGGTTGGGTAAGTGCAGGAGGAGGTTCCTTAGGGACCTTTCCTTATGGAAATGCTTTTCAGAGGAACAGGACACATGGGAGGTGATGAGGAACAATGTCTGTACATTGCAGACAGCAGTCACTGTGCTGATTTGGTTCTGACTGACAGTGTGCTTTGGGTCCTGGCAGCTCCCCAGCTCATAGGGGCAAGGCAGCAGGTCCTCGGTGTGCTAATGACCAGTGCAGGGCTGCCAGAGCAGCAGGCCTTCAGCAACCCCTAAGTTCAAGTGATGGGAGGAATGTGACCTTCAGCCTCCATATCAAAACATGGCTTGTGGCTGGCTAAAGAAGGAGGAAACAGGGCAAAGCCTGCAAACCTGCAGGCTGTAGGATGGATAATGTTTTGTAGATGCACATACTTTCTTTTTCCATTCTCCCCAGAGGAGAGGCCCCCATCGTGACCCTCCGCAGCCATGGGGTGCTGGATGGTGCAGCCCTGCATGCCTGAGTTGCTCTTTTACCCCTTGGTGGCTCAGGGAATACTGTGATTAACATAACGGAGATGACAAAAGAGAGCAAAAAAAGCAAAACGTGTTCTTCCCCCAAGCCGTAAGACACTAGTGATATTTTTTGGCAACGTTTTAGTCACACCTGCAAGCAAATAATGTCAATCAAAAGACTTTGAGGGGGGAATTGGCAGCATTAATCCTGTTGCTTTTTATTGATCCCTGCAGTCCTAATATAAAGTGATGTAATAACGAACGATGTGCAGTTCCTTATTCAGAGCTGCCATGCATCAATTTTATGATGTGTATTGGCTATCTCAGTAATGACAGAACCACCACTTTTCTCTGCAGGGCTGCATTAAATCAGCATTTTAAGCTGTCAGGTAATAATTCCAAGCTTTAGAATAATAAAGTATATTTATACCATGCTCCAACATCACTCCAGTGAATGGAAAAACATGCTCCTTTCCTGAAGGTTTTTTTTTTTGAAGTAATTTCATTGTGTTAAATGCTATTTTTTGTTGATTTTTGCTTTGTTTTCTTGTCTGGCATACAGAAAGCTGCTCTTCTTCTCTAGTAACAGCACAATAAAGATGTGGAGGCTGAAAGTGAGGAAAGCCACCTGCAATTTTAGCTTCAAAAGCAAAGCGTTCTGCGCAAACACACACTGAAATAGTCCAGTTTGCTTCCAAGCTTGGCTTTCTCTTTAGAAACATGGAATTCCTGTTGGGCCAGTCATTTTGGAGCATTTAGTGTGTCACATCTATGTGTATGCCTGGAGGAAAGCAGATGAGAAGCACAGCCCCAGGAGTGCATCACACAGCCTCCTCCTCATGAAAACCCATTGACCTCCCCATTATGGCCTGGGAAGGTATGTTAGCTCCATCCCTATCCCACACAGTGCAGCAAGTGATGAAGTGAAGATCAGTAAAGTACGATGCAGTACAGAGGTGGCAAAGACACTTTCAGAGTCAACTCCTGGTAAGACAGCAATTGACACCATTAGATCAGTTATTTCATTTCCTTCCAGTGACAACCTGACAGCAGTACACTGGAGATGTTGTTTTCTGCTACAGCCTAGTAGTGATGGCAACATTCCCAGGGAGTGCCTGAAACCATGTCTAGTGGTATTTAAAACGCTGGCCTACCTGAGGGGGTTTCCATCTGCATGCATTCAACGTCTGTTGCATTAAAGCTGTGAATCATGGCTTCTATTGCAGGGCCAGAATGGAATTTCCCTCCCCATATCAATAAATAACTTGGCTTCCTATTTTTTCCTGTCTTTGTCATCTTTTCCTCCCTCCACAAAGTTGCAGAGCAACTAGAGCTGAAGGCACGACAGGCAGACTGGCTGGTGTCCTTGGCTGCTATGCTGGTCTTCACTGGTGTGTCCTATTTACCTGCCCAGGGCACAAACCTGACAAGTGGATGGTCAGCTCAAGAACAAGCCTGAACCCTGCTATTAATATTCCCTGTCCCTGGAAGCAGAGGGGAGGACTGATTCATGAGCCTGACTCACTCTGCATGTCGCACTGCACCACACCATTACGTGCTGGATGTGTGGTATACCACAGGTCAGGAGATCAAACTGCTCCAGCCATCAGCAGCAACACAGGACTAGAGGTGGCTGTTTTCAGTGAGACCCAGCAGGCACCACACATCACTGCAGAAGCTGCTGCAGGATCGCAGCCCATTTCTGAATGGTTTGGGGCAAATAAAGTATGAGAGAAAAAGCAACACTTGTTCAAGGTTGGCAGGCTCCCTCACCTCTAAGTCTGGCATGCAGGAAAGCAAAATGGCACAGAAGGAATGAAATTCCAGATTTTTGGGTAGCATTCTAGGAATAGTGGGAAAAATAATGCAAGAAACAGTAGCAGAAAATACTCACAAGTTGTTATTTAAACTCCCCTCAGGGGTTAATGGCACCACTATGAACACTTTCCTAGCAAGCAAGCAAAAAAATAATGATGTCTTATTTATTCAGATTGTTTGGGTGATAGGTATGTAAATGTTTCCAAAAAGGGTAAAACCATTCAGGACCACAGATGTCTCCATCCCTTCATACATCCAGCAACACAAGGTAATGTGAGTTACAAGCCTTTGCCTGGTAACATGATGTAGCTACTGGATTAGCTGAATGATGGATTAACTAGGAATGAAAGCTGGAAAGAACATCAGGGACTATTTATGGCCTGGTAACACACCTTCTTATCCAGCCCCTGTGCATCTTTTCAGAAACTATCCCAATGATTCAATAGTTCCGTCTTCCTCAAGAGCTGGAAATGTTTCTGTCTGGAGTGTTTTCCCCCCAAAGAAAGGCCTGAGTCGTGCAGATGAGTGTCCAGCACAGACCCAGCAGCCCTCCTGAGAGCCAGCAGCTCTGAAGTTTTGCTTCACTTCCTTTTAACTTTACGAAATGTTCTTTGGGCTGCATCAAAAGGAGCGTGACCAGCAGGTCAAAGGAGGTGATCCTGCCCCTTTGCTCTGCTCTCATGAGACTCCACGCGCAGCATTGTGTACAGTTCTGGTGTCCTCAGCATAAGAAGGGTATGGAGCTGTTGGAGCAAGTCCAGAGGAGGCCACGAGGATGATCAGGGGCTGCAGCACCTCCTGTATGAAGACAGGCTGAGGAAGTTGGGGCTGTTCAGCCTGGAGAAGAGAAGGCTGCGTGGAGACCTCAGAGCAGCCTTCCAGTATCTGAAGGGGGCCTATAGGGATGCTGGAGAGGGACTCTTCATTAGGGACTGTACTTGATAGGACAAGGGGTAACGGGTTCAAACTGAAACATGGGAAGTTCAGGTTGGAGATAAGGAAGAAGTTCTTTCCTGTGAGGGTGCTGAGGCCCTGGCACAGGGTGTCCAGAGAAGCTGTGGCTGCCCCATCCCCTGGCAGTGTTCAAGGCCAGGTTGGGCACGGGGGCTCTAGTGGAAGGTGTCCCTGCCCGTGGCAGGGGTTGGAACTGGGGGAGCTTTAAGGTCTCCTCAAACCAAACCAGTTTCAGATTCTGTGTGTCACGTTATTCTGAAGTGCCACTGGCGTCACCGGACACCCTCTGACCCCAACTGCAGGTTACGAGGAAGACCAAAGAGCAGTACCATCTCTCCCCTGGGACAGCCAGCGTGCTGGGTGAGATGTCCCTTGCCAAATCCATAGCCCTCTCTTCCAGGAGGGATCCATGAGCACCATGAGTGCACTGGAGTCATGAAAATAAGCACAGAATGTAGCTCACACTGCACTGAACTCTCTTGAATTGTCTTCCTTTCTTACTTCTTTGATTCAAAGGTCTTTTCCTGACAAGCTTTCCACAAAGTTTGACTTTTCAATTGGCTATTTGCTAAATTGTTCTGCAATTCTGTCACCACACAAGTGATGAACACTGCTATATGCACCTCTCAAAACACCCCAACCCCCATATCTGCAGGTGCTTTACTACCATTTAAACCATGGGGATTTATTTTGCCCCTGTGAAATGCAAATGCAAATGCAGACTTCACAAAATTAAGCATGACCTGGGTGAGGCTCCTCTCTATGGCCAAGGAAGAATGTGGTTCCTGGGGAAGAGTGTTCAGTTCAGCTGCTTGCTGCTGCTGTCCAGGACAGGAAGTGTGGGGAAAGGAGCCCCACTGAGGCCAAGGCTGGCCTGTGCCAGTGCACCCCAACACCTCCACCCATCCTGAAGGCAACAGCTGAAGTGGGGACACAAGAGAAGACTCCTGACCTGCAGCTTTCTGCTCTGGCCACAAGTTTCTCTTTCACTTCTCAGTGGTTAGAATGGGGATTGGAATTTCACACTGAGCCAGTATGGGCTGAGGAGAGCTGGTTTACATCAGTTAAGGCTCCTGTTACACTACCTGAATTGATGGACACCCAAAGGAACAGAAGGAAACTGTCTTTAATTTCTGATGCAGGACAAGATACTTTGCAGTAACTGTTGCAGAAGTCCTCCTTTTTCCATGCTCTCTTCCAGAGGACTTTCTCTGTGCTGGTGGTACTTCCATTATTTTCAAGTAAGCCACAGAAAACTATAAAAGTTTGTATGGTTGCATTGGAATTAAAATGTGTCACAGTCTGAAGTATAAACAGTCTTGCACTGTTTGCATCAATCTGGATGATTTTTATCTCAAACTCACTGCCAGCTCAGCCATAGTCAGGCCAGGGGATGGATGTGCCCAATGTATGGAGACACACGCTTACCTGGTTCCTTTGTCAAGGGGAAGGCATTTGGACTCATGTTGGCATGGATTCAGATCAGGAACACAGTGGTTAATCACCTCATCACACAGCTCACCTGAGGAAGGAAAAAGCAACACTGCTGTAACACAGCTTGAACAATCCTGAAGCAGCTCCAGCCATGATGGCAAAGGGATGGCAAAGCTCCCTAAACGTAAGCAGCTCAGTAGTTCAGCAGTAAGCAATGCTATTGTTTATGAAGGCACAAGAGACTTCATTAAATTGAGCTCCTTTGACCTATAGCTGTTTCTATCACATGAATTTGAAAGGCTGGTACAAAATGTACTGACATACAAATTCCGCTTGGTGACAGAGGAAGGATCAAACGGACAGTTCCTGACCCAGAACCTCTTCTATCAAACCAAGAAAGTGACACAACAGTGAAGCTGCTTGTTAGATGTCGCGGTTTAAGCCCAGCTGTAACTCAGAACCATGCAGCCGCTCACTCACTCCCCCACTTCTTCCTCCCCCTGATCCCAGAAGGATGGGGAGGAGAATCCAAAAAATTTAAACCCCACGGGTTGTGGTAAGAGCAGTTTGGTAACTAAGGTACAACACAAACCCACTACTGCTACCACCAATAATAATAATGACAAGGGACACAGCAAGGGAAGAGAATACAACCGCTCCCCACCCGCTGACTGATACCCAGCCAGTACCGGTCTGGGGCTTTTGGTAACTGCCCCCAGTTTATATACTGGCCATGACGTGCTGTGGTATGGAATACCTCTTTGGTCAGTTTGGGTCAGGTGTCCTGTCTCTGCTTCCTCCTGACTTCCTGGGCACCTCCTCCCTGCCAGAGCATGAGACTCAAAAAGTCCTTGGCCAGAGTAAACATTGCTGAGCAGCAGCTAAACCACTGGTGCATTATCAGGGCTGTTCTCAGGCTAAATCCAAAAAGCACAGCACTGCACCAGCTACTAAGAAGGAGAAAAATGACTGCTACTGCTGAACCCAGCACATTAGACCATAACATTTTCACACTGAAACATGTTTTAGCCGTAGTTACTGCTCTGCCAAAGAAGCTGGTTGGACATCATTCTGGAAAAGAACAACAACCCACAAGCCTTCCCCCAAAACCTCTGCGACTCTCAATAATAGGAACCAGCTTTAGGACTGCATGCAATTAGGGAACATTCAGTATTTGTAAGACAAGTACTAGCCCTATTGTGCTCACAGGGGATGATGTCTGTTCAGAAAAGAATCCATCACATGTGAGCTCAGCTCAGCTGTTTCAAGGTATGGTGTGTTACATGCTATGCACCCCCCCGGATTTGTATACATTTAATAATTAATAGTTCTAGAAGGTTCAAACCCAGATAGTTTATTTAAATACCATCCTTCTTGGAGTCCTAAATTATTAGGTCACACTTCAGTACCCCAGGATTTGAGATCCAGCCAAAGACCACAGGAATCTTTGCCTTCCCAAGAAACCTTCCCCGTACCTCCCAAAGCCTTGCAGGCAAAGCAAAAGCCAGGTGCTCTCAACACGGAAACCCCTACAAGCTACAGTCCAAAGTCCCCTGTGCAGCTATCACAAAACCACATCTGCTGGGTTTCAGGGTTAGGTGTATTTTGTGCCTGTACACAACACATACCAGCACATGAGCAACACACCATGCAGCTAGTGTGGGGAAAGGGGTAATGTGGGAGGTGCTGGAGGGCTGGCAGGGTTTAAACAGGGTTTTCATGAAGCTGCAGCTCCACCTGCCTTGGGAGAAACTCCATTTTCAAAAGTCCTTGTCTTTCTGAATGTACTGGCTACACAGAAACACCTGAATACACAAGTCCAGCAAACCCCAAAGATTGCAATTCAGATGGAAATTGCAAATCAGAACCATTCGTCTTCTAACAGTGATCTGGCAGGGATGATGGAGAGCACAGTTTCGAGGCTGGCTCTGGTGGTGACAGGTATGGTTTAAGTTTTTAACACCCCCAGCTCACTCCTTCTGGTTATTTCCCCCACATCTCTGGCCTCCCTTCGGTATGAGTCACACATCTCTTTATTAGGCTCTTAATATTAGAATGGAAGTATACTGTGTATTTGCAGAAATTACTCTATTTTTTAGTTGCTGTCTCTAACGTATCTGGTTTAGAGAGTTGTGAAGCATTAGTGAGAAAGTGCAGCAAGAATACAAGTCCTGGAAGCGTGAGAGAGGGTACTACCAGCATAAACCCTGTATTCATGTGCCATGCATACCCTCATGACTTTTTCCTGGCTGAGTTTGGCAATACCAGAAAGGTCTGGCATGGCAATCTGCAGTGGACAGTTTATTGTTCATAGTATCAGTTATATTCCGTCTGGAGCAAAGGAATCCCTGGAAGCCACCACTATTAAATACTACCAAGTATTTTTACAGCCCTGAACAAGTCTTGGGCAAATGTAATGAATGTATCCAGCTCAGGAGGGGACATGCCAACATGCCAAGGAAACTGAATGCTGCAGATCCATGGGAACCAAGGCAACCTCATTCACTGGACTTGATGTTTGCCACTGTTCTTTGCTACTCCACAAAAGCAACTAAAGACGTTCAAGTCTTACAAACACGAACACAGCTGTCACTGGGGACAGCTATTAGCACACTTTTGAGGTGGCAGAACTGGAGACAGGTCTATTTAGCAAGCAATCCCCAAACCCACCGTCCACCAACCCTCCCGAACGCTAACAAAGTGACTTCCTCGGCCTTTGGGCATGAACATGAGCAGGTCAGTACTTGCTGGACGACTGCCAGTTCATCATCCTGGTATTCCTCATGTCCCCTGTGTGCTATGAACCTCATGTGAAAATAAACACAGAAAAAAGCAACCGATTGGTGACATTAAAAGGACTCAGTGATCTAAAGCTGGAAATATTTTTGGAAGACCATTTAATGAGTGTGGACAGATGCCTTAAAACATCACTAAAAATGGTCAATGCATACTTTTGAAGTTTCCTTTGCTTTTTTAATTTTGGTTGTTTCAAAAAAAAGGGAACAGGCTTTAGAAAAAAGAAAAAAAGAACAGTTTCATAAACTCTCAAAGGAAACCATAATTCTTCTTAAAGTATTCTCCTCAAAAGCCTTGACAAGTGCTTAGAGATCCAGTAAAAGTCTCCCCAAATGTCAAATATTATGACTCACTGTGTCATTCTGAAGGCACCACTATCAAAATGTAGGAGAATTCTAGGCTAGGTACCAAACACAGCATCCAAAAAATTTATCATTTTTCATGCAAAACTTGGAACATGTAAGGATCCTTCCTGTTATTTTTCCCATCTATCACTCATTAGGGAGCTCACTTGGGAATGCCTTGCAACTAGAGCAGCCTCATCTCAGGAAGAAAATTCTTCTTGATAGATGATTTCAGGCTCCCCCAACATTCGCTACATGCTGCAGAAAGCATGCCAGGGTAATAAAACACTTTCTGCAAACTTTTTCTGCAAAGCAAAACCCAAGGCACCAGCTATGCACAGACTTTCTCCTACTTTAGTCACTCAGAGAATATCTGGGCCAAAAAAATCTACCCTCAGACCTGGAAGTGCAATAATCATTGGCCACTTTAATGTCAGTATCTGAGGAAAAATCTGATCCTCTTTTTTTTTGGAGTGACACAGGGCTGCTTCTCTGTGCAGCAATTAAAGGCCCAGTCCAAATTCCTCATTGGATAGCTATGTGAACCTAAAACCAAACTGGACATTAATTTTAGGCCAACTTCTAGCAGCACTGACTCTCTCTGTGGAAAATATCTGACCACCCTAAAAAACCCAGAAAACTTCAGTGTAAAGCCTTCCCAAAGGTAGAAAACAACCCAGCCTCCACATTTTCCTCTCTCCTACATATTCTCACATCAGACCTCCAACTTGGGTACAAAAGGGTTTCTGAAGTGGCTATATCAAAGTCAGCAAAATGACAACTCTATCTCTTTTCTAATCAGTTAAGCATTTTTTTTTATCCCAAGTAATGTTTTCTGTTTCATCAAGGCACTCTTACTCTCTTGCTCAAGGCCAGGCTGGACAGAGCCTTGGGTGACATGGTCTAGTGTGAGGTGTCCCTGCTCATGGCAGGGGGTTGGAACTGGATGATCTTGAGGTCCTTTCCAACCCTAACTATTCTATGATTCTATGATTCATCAAAGCCCAAGAAAATAGATTATAACATGCAATGCACCCCACCAAAAAACAGGTTAAGACTAGGCCAGATTCACAAGAGAAAAGCAGTTTATGCTGCCAGGTTTTACTCTTCTTAATAGCTGGACATATTAGGTCACTGATGTTGTCTGGTATGTAGAACTGAGGTATGACATGAAGAGGGTACCTTTGTGAGGATAGGCACATCCTCAGCTCTGCAAGCACTGCATTTCAAGCTTCTTAAAGCTGGTGGCGGTGTGCTGGTCATTAGTGCTTCTTTAGGAGAAGGAAGCATTAGGCACATGAAGGAAGCAGTCCGATCTGCCACAAACATGCAACTCTCAGGTGAGAACCAAGCTGTGCTGGCAGGTGGAATACTATGGGTGGATCTCCCAGAAAAAGAAACAGGAGAGAGAAACCCCCCCCAGACATTACTAAAGCTCTTCTGCCTCTCTGAGCCTACCTCCCTCATCCCCTTCACCAGCACTGGTCGTTGCTTTTAAAAGAACACAGCAAAACATATTTTTTTTTGTGTCATGCAGCATTTTCCTGGTCTTATTTTGTCAGCAAAATCATGAATTTTATGGGGCTTTCACATTCACCTCTCACAGGGCTCACTGCTTATGAAGAGCTGCCAAGAAACATGCTTGGGCTTTTCTGTAGCCTTCCGCATGTCTCAGAAGGAAGCCAAAACAACAATAGAGCAATAAAGATGACTTTTACACATAGTTTAATAATCATCTTTCTTTTTCTTTTTTCCATTCTGTGCTGTCATGAGAGCTATTTATTTCATGACACATTAGACTTTTAAAACCAGGGTCCAACTTACGCTATTTCTCCTTAATCAGTAAAAGAGAGATTGGATGCAGTGATCGTATTTTACTTAGTTATCTGTAAGTAAAGCTGCAGTTCTGAAAAGACAACCTAGACCACCACCACTTTGCAACCAATGAGTTCAATAGTTTCTCTCTTGTTTCACATGTCAGTTCACAGTTTCACATGGGGGATACTTTGGTCTCTCAGTTCAGAGTATTCACAAAGTAACAGATAAAGGAACACAGGAAATAGTCTCATCCTTAATGTGAGAGCAGCTTTTGCAGGGCCTGGAAGGCTTAAAGCAAAAATGCTGTCAAGAATTTCACAAAGGTACTTGAGAAAAGGAAAGTGCTTCCAGTGAAGAAAGGATGAAGGAAGCCTGGCCTTTATCCACAGAGGAAACCTCTACAGCCTGCACAGGGAGAAAATATATATTGGAATGGTTAAATGCTATGTTGCAATTTGCTGAATTTTGCCAGGTAAGTCAGAATGGAATCTTCTTTTTTACTGCTCATAAAAAACACTGCACTGTTTTTATCGTAAGAGATTACTCATTTTATACCTAACAGCTTGCATCAGAAGAAAATGGGGCTTGCATTTTGTTTTCCTCTTCTCTCTTTCCAATTATTAAAAAGAAGTCAGCGCCAACTGGAAATCTCAGGAGAACACCGAACCTAAAACTGGCTGAGTGGAACAGACATAGGCTGTTCCTCCAAGAAAACACTTCAGTGAGGAATGTTGTTGGTGTTTGATGCAGAATATTTGAGGTTCATCTTGGAAAATAATAAAAAGTCTTCCAAACTGTTTCAGTTTGCAATGAAGAAAATTCAATGAAGATTTTCAGTAGCAAATGCACTCAGAGGCCATGTTAGATCCCAAAATGTACATCACCTGCATTGCACTGTAGCAGGATTCTTTCTGCATCATTAACGAAGCTTGCTCTTGCTCGCTGAACACTGCCCACAACACTTGGTAGGCAAAGAACCAAAAGTTATTTTAGGCTTTTTATTCTGTCCTAATGCTTTAAAAATTTAGACCTGAGTTTTCATGTATCAAGTTTTGGCCTCTTTAAGTGGGAACCTGGAGTTAGATTCTCCATGGAGATTCCCAAAGTGGCTTGCTTTTCAGAATTAAGGATACCTCTAATCTTGAGGTTAAACAACAGGATAACGGATTAAACAACAAAATTTAGGGAGAGAAATAAGGAGATAATTCACTCTTTCTGAATCTCAAAGAAGGAACTCATTCCAGTTCTATGCAATGCCAAAGGATGAAAACTCACATTTAACATCACAAATGCCACACCACCACAGTGTGTAAAACATGCACTGAACCAGACAATTTCCAATGGTCTCACAAGGTATTAACCTGCATATAGCATTATCCCCCAGAATGACTGGAAGAGATCTTCATTTTGCTGGACCCCCTACGTTTCTGAGCCATATTATTGCATATGGATGTTTCCCATTATGTGATTTGTCTGGAATATGTCTGGAATTTGTCTGGAATCTATTGGGATCAATTCAGTTATTCACACAATCTAGTACATCCAGCCACATCTGAGATGCCAGATATTTTCGGAGCCATCCTTTCCAGCCTGGCAGACAGGACACTGGACACGCTGTAGACTCAAGCTGGTCTGAATGGGGGAATGGCGGCTGTGGCCTGTTCATAATGCTCTCTCTCTGCCACTCCCTTCTCACACTGTTTCCCTGCTCCAGCATAGGCTCCCTCCCATGGGATACAGTGCTTCATGAACTCCCCCAGTGTGGGCCCTTTCCACAGGCTGCAGTTCTTCAAGAACTGCTCAAGCATGGGTCCTCACTATGGGATGGGATAGGGTTCTTCAGGAGCATGGGCTCCTCCTCTCCAGGGGCTTCAGCTCCTGTCAGGACCCTGCTCATTACATGGGCTCTCCGTAGGCTGCAGCCTATTTTGAGGTATATCCACGTGCATGGGGTCTTACATAGGCTTCAGCATGGATATCTGCTCTCATGTGCTCCTTCACGGGCTGTGGGGGCAAAACCTGCTTCACTTCACTGTGGACTTCTTGGGAGAAGGGGATATTTCTGCCCCAGCCCCCCAAGTACCTCTTCCTCCTTCTTCTTCACTGAGCTTGGTGTTTGCATAGTTGCTCCTCTCACATTTTCCATCAGCACTGCCGATGGGCTGAGCTTTGGGCAGTGGCAGGGGAGCAGCTCCTGATCTCTTCTCACAGAGCCACCCCTACAGCCCCAGCCCTCCCCTGCTACCAAAACCTTGCCACGCAAACCCGATACCATTTCTGAACCAATAGAGGTCTCTGGAGAATATTTTATATGCAAAAAGATGTACTCATTTCCTCCTGGAAGTTCTAACACTGTAGAATCACAGAATCAGCCAGGTTGGAAAAGACCTTTAAGATCATCAAATCCAGCCATTCCCCCAGGACTGCCAAATTCACCACTAAACCATGTCACTAAGGGCCTTGTCTACATGTTTTATCATGGTGTTAGAATGCTGAATACACTGTCTATAGGTGAACTCTGTCCCTTCCAGCTTTATTAACTATGCGTTAGGCACCACCTGCCAGTAAGCAGGTAGTATTGGGCTTGTGGTTAACTTCTAATCCTCTGATATGCTTCTTCACAGATTGGATTTAATGAATTGTGAATCCCATTTGAGGGTGATATTCACTCCACCCATCCTTTAAGGCAGTAGTAGCTGACAATCCATTTTCCTAAAGAAAATGTGGTGACGAGAGAAATTCTCCGATATATCTGGTTCCCCAAATATGACACATTACATTTTACAAGTGGGAATATGACCAGTAAGGAAATCCTGGAGCAGAGACCCCAACATGATGGGACACCCACACTGAGACTAAAGACTGGCTGCAGCGCTGCCAGTTACTGTGCTATTTCCTTCCTCCCTCCCAGCACAGAGTCCAATCTGATAGCAATGGCATGTGGTTCTCTCTTATATAAAACAGGGCTGGGAATGGGTTTAGGCTCTCAAACAAAGCTCAAAACTTGCAGCTCTTCCAGCATTTCTCATTCATAGTTATACAAGTGGGAAATGTGGGAGCCTTATTATTTTTTGCACAGAAAGCAAACACACTTCACATTTGCCAAGCAACTAAAACTGAGAAACTTCCACGTAAGACAGAACTCCTCCAAATAAAAGGAAGAAAATCCACTCAACTTTGACCACAATTTTCTCCATTTGTCTCAAGGAAATTACAGCTAAAGTTTCAACATTTTAAAAGAGGCTGATTGATAGTTAAATGCTTGTTTAAGCCTTCAGTGCTTATTAGGCAGTCCATATCCTTGCGGAACCACAGGGCTGAACCACGCTACCTAAAACCTTCCTGTTCCTATAGCACGCATGTAGTTAAAAACTCCCAAGGGGGAAAACCCAACCTACAGCGCTGCTTCAGCCTCACTCAGCTGGTACTGCTGCCCACTGGTGACTGCTGCACATCCAGCAATGGCTAGTGATGGGAAACAGGCTGGAGAGCTCCAGAAAAGGGTGTCAGCCACAACTTCTTTCTTCCAGAGCTGTTTGGCTTGACTGAGCGCTTGGCTTTGGCCATGCAGCATTACCACAATCAGATACGCCAGAAAAAGGGACCATAATCACTACCAGTGAATAGTGTTCTGCTAAAAGTAGCATAACTGCAGAAATCTCAGATACCATCTACCACAGGACACCACAGGTCCCCTAAGGTAAAACAGATCTTTGCCTTCTCTTCCAAACACATAAAATCAGAAATAGTTTCTAGTTTTTTTTCTGAGAGATACATTTTTTCTTCAACATGTGATACAAACTGCTTACAGCTTTTTCCCAGGGACACAAACTATTTTCAACCACTTGCTTCCCGCTCTCCCTGCCGTGGAATGCCATGCATTCTAGAAAAGACCTATTTTCAGTAGTAGAAGCCACTGCCTGTTTCTTTTTAGGTTTCAGAACAAAGAGGTGTGGCTGGTTGCTGAGGGTTTATAGGATCCTTAGCAAACCCTGAATATTGCCTGATTTGTTTTGTGTGTAAGCACTACATATGTCTGCTGCTGGCTAAAATCAAACACATAGGAGGAAGAGAAAGCCACAGCAAACAAACAAGACAAAACAGACTATTAAGTAAAGCATAAACCCATTCAAAGTACATGTTTGGTACAGCCCATTTGGTCCTTTACATATGTTTGGACTCCTCTTCAAGTGAAAGCACAGAGGATAGTGAGACTGAAGAGGGGATCTCTTTTTGGAGGTATGAAACTACATGAACTGTAAGCAAAACAGTGGCTCTCAAGACAGTAGTGAATAGAAAACAGGAATGCAAAGGAAAAATTGTATGGATTTTGTCCTATGTTTCTAACCACAAAGTTAGGGAGACAGCAGAATGTTTATAGCATCAGCTGGAGATGGGCCATGTTAAAGCCCAAAAGATAGAAATGAGAAAAACACAAAAAGAATGAGGGTGACTGATCTAAATTCATAGTTTTCACTTTCGATGTTCCTACAGATGCTTGGTTTTGAAGAGGAGGAAAGCCTATAAAACTGTAAGGAGAAGCTGTAATCCATCAAAGGGTACAACCAGGTTGTAGACCAGCCCCCAGGCTGCTCAGGCTTTAGAGCTGGCTGGAGTTTGGGTACACGGTTATTCTGCAGGAAATATATATGTATAATTTAGCTTCAGGATTAAAATAACTACTTGGGGAGAGGGAAGAAAAAGACATCGGCTTGCAATAAAAGCCATCAGGACTCTGCTACACAGCACGAGTATCAGTCTGATCATGTAAAACCAGGCAACAAGCATTGAAAATACTGACTTCAGGAATTGTGAGGAAACCTGGCGGTGCAGGTCAGGGCCTGAATCTTCCTTTATGGCCATAAGCTCCCTGCCTATCCTCCCTCTCAGTTTCAAGGAATCTGTTTGTGTTTGCACATTGTTTTAAGTGAGTAGCTGGAAAGGCCCTAGGAAGGAGGTTATTGTGAGTGCGGGCTGGGTTTGGAGTGTGGGTGGGTGGTTTTGGGTTTTTTTTTTAAATGAAAGTGAAATGGAGCTGGAGTGTGGGAAATTCCTTCCCTCAGCAGTCACTTCACAAATGGGCCATTTTTCATCTCCCTGAGTGGGGGAAAAGACTGTCACAGAACTTTAAAGGAAAACACTGCAAAAAGTTATTAATTGAAGAAAGATCTTTGGCCTTCATTATTCCAGCCAGTGAAAGCAAAACTTCATTATTTGAGATATTGTTTCCTAAAAGAGCTGTAACAAGTAAAACTCGTCAGACAGAGATAAAGCAGGAAAATACTAAGGTATGGAAAAAACCAAACCCTGGATACTGCAACTCTGTTAACAGTCAGCAATTTCAACACATGCATTTTTAATTTGCATTTCATTTAGGAACATAGGATTTACTATCATCATTTAACCATTCGCCAACTAAACCAAAGTGAATCCTAAATATTTCTTAACACCACCCATACATGCTCTTGGATCTTCTTCCTCCTTGTATTCAGAGTATTCTTTGTATGAAAACATACATTAATTCCATACATGCAGTGTTTACAGTAATATCATTGCAGTCTTACTCCAAGACTGTAAGAGTGATGAGGGATTCACACTACCTACTTCACAGTGCTCCTAGAGCCTGCCTGCCCCTACAGTCAAGAAAAGAAGCAATCTGCAATAGCTGAGCTGGACATTTCTAACCAACAGCCTGAATGTTACTCAAAACATCACAGACCATCAGTAAAGAACCATCTAGTCTGATCTCCGGTGTAACGTAGGCCATTCTTGAACTAACTTGTGTTTTAACTACAGCATCTGCTGAGAAATCCAGTTTGTATTTAGTGCCAACAACTCTTGTACAATTACACTGGTAGACATGGATGCTCTGGATCTGTTCAGCCATGAAGGTCATGCTCACCAAAGAACCTTCTAAAGAAACTTCTGTTCTCCATCCACGTGTTTGCTCTGACTGCCTACGCTTTATTAAGCCAAGTAAGTTTTTTCTGGAGGTTTTCCAGGACCTATTTTTAATCCCCCAATGTTTTTTTATCTTTCACCTCTAATCCTCTTTCCCATCTCTCAACTCACTTCTTGAATTCTGAACACCAGAAGAGAATATAGTATTTGGGCACAACATAAAGAGATACTACCTGTATTTTCTGCCTTACTTGATACACCCTGCCTATGGATATCACTACCCTTTTAGGCAAAGTGTCACACCGGGAGCTCCTTGTCCCCCAGATTACTTCACAGAAAAACTACTTCCCTGTAGATACCTCCATCAGCCATTCTTTGTTCATCTAAATATAGATAAAATCCATACACTTGGCAGCTCTGAAGCACACAGTTTGCTAACACGATGTTTTGCACAGTCAGCTCCTGAGAGGGTGGCAGGTACCTCCTGCACCTTTCTGAGCACAGGAATAAGTATTCCTGACCCCTCCAGTGACCTGCTTTCTCTCTGAAATGTTAGCATTCAATGCTCTTCACATATTCAACACAATGTTAAAGTCATCTGCACCTACCCTGTTTTTTTTTAAGAGATACTGCCATAGTAGCTGCGTGTATTCCTTCAGTATAAAAAGGTTTAAAGAGAGTGTACACAGAGATGCCCTGAATGTCACAGGAGACTACAGGCAAACTCTTTGGTCAAAGATCCTTCTCTTTTCAGGTCATGTACACAAATCCTTTCAAAGCGTTTCTTCATGACTTGTTTATGTACTGCCAAGGAATTTGCTTAAGCTGCTGTTCATTCAATCAAGTCATTTCAGATAATGGCCAATTTCTTGTGTTTGGATTCAACTCTTAGAAGACCCTCAAAACCATGGCTCAGATTGACTTGGCTGGTACGTAACTTATGTTTGGCTGATGTTTTATATTCTTCCGGCCATTTCATGCTGTTCCCTTCCTTTCTGCTCAGAGAGGTTCAGGTGTACCTCTGATGGGTATTTCATCACAGCCAGCTGAGTCCTTCCCAGTGACTGATCAGGTGTGATGAAATATACCTCTCCAAAATGGAGGTAAAACAGGTTAAGGCAATCCTTTCATCACCAAACTCTTCCTATTTTTAAGCAACATAAACTATTGCAACCCTTCAGGTTTTCACTTATGATTCATATTATATTTTCCAGAAGTAATTCCTGCTCTTCTTCAACAATTCAGTTTGTTTCAACTGTAGTCAGAGCCATTGCCTGCATTGTGATAAAAAATGCTTATTGCATGCTATATCCAATTGTGTGCATCCCACTTACAAGGCTGAGATTTAGTATTTGACAAACTTCTGCTAATAAGCGTAAGCACAGCACAGGCAATATTCAGGGAAAAATAAAAAGAGCTGGAAGTTGGTTAAAACAGATTTCAAACCTGATTGTGGATTATCATATGAGTCCTCTGGTCCCTGCCCACACCTCCACTTGAGAAGAAATCTCTATCTAGTTCTTTCCTACCTTTTTCGTCTGTGAAAAAAAAACCCACCCTGCAACACGTTAAAAGGAAAGTGCATTTGCATATGTACTGCATTCAGTTCCTTACTAGATGTGTCTTGGCAAATTCAGGGCAAATATATTTCCTCTTGTAAATATAAAGACTCCTCCTCCTTGTGTAGAGTTTGACTTGAAACCACCCAGGAGCAGCTCGTATAAACAGTGCACAAGTAAGCACAATGGGCTTGACGTCCTATGAGCAAAACCCTCTACTCCGCTAAGCTGAAGTTTTTCAGTTTTTTTTTGGCAGAAATATCATTTGAGAACTCCAATAAATGTACATTCAAGTCATAAGGCTTTTCTCAGCTCAAGATTTACATGGGCCCCCTTTGTATCAGCCACAGAAGTATTTTAAGAGTTTGGAAATTCTAGAAGCTTTCCTCCTGCCTTACTCAGCCACTCAAGCTTGATTCTCATTAAATCCCCTGACATGTAATATATTCCAGTGTACAAGAAGCCCTTCATTACTTCTCCATGCTTAGAAGGTAATAAACTCATTTCAAAGAATGGAAGTAGGAACTATTGCAGGTGTTTCCTTACCACTCCATGGTGAGCCAGGAAGGCCGTGCTAACATGGTTTGAATGAGTCAATGGTGTGCTCCAGTGATGACTTGAGAAAAAGCATTTTAGATTCCAGTTAAGAGGGTTTCTGCTCTAGCAGAAGGTTTAGGAAGGAATTTATCTGAAATGCAGGATGGGCTCTGGAGTTACAGATTCCATTTCCAACTCAGTTACCAACTTCTGTCACTGTGGACATCTGCTGAGCTACAACTGAGCTCACAGTTTCTTACACAGCCTTTGCTCTTCCACTTGTGAAATGGACATAATGAACTCAAACAGCACACTGTCAGCTCATTTTATTTAATAACTAAATAAAGAGGAAGAAAAAAAGGGTAGGGAATGTGTCTTGAGGTCTCAGGTAAAAGCCATGCCCCTTTTCTCCTACCGTAATTTCAACAGGAACTATCTCTATTTTCCAAGATTCAGAACACATCATATATATCAGACTCTGCTCAGTACTGGGAATATTTCTGAAACACATTTAGAGACTGTGTGTGCAGAAGTACAGATATCTCTGATACCTTCAACTTCATTATTTTTTACTGCCTTTTACAGTGAGGCATTGGTATTTTGACTCAGAACTAAGTGGCCATGTTTGTGAGCATGTGTATTGCAATACTGGTAAACTAAAATCCTTCCAGTAAGGCATTCAGGTTGCTTTAAAATGGGACTAGATTCCTGGTTAATTATGCACTCTTGGACAAAGTAAATGTGAGTTTGGTCCCTTCCCTTCAGGCACTGAAGGGACTCCTCACGGATTCCTGTTCTTTTTTTGGTTGTGGCTCCCTCTTACCTGTGTAGTTAGGAGGGCAGATACAGACATAGTTGTTGATCCCATCCACACATGTAGAGTTATTCTCACAGTCATTATCCTCGCAGTCATCTGGGTTTATTTCACACCTCTCCCCCTCATACCCAAGGAGACAAGAACAGCTTTGGAGAAAGAAAGAAGATAATCTAAGTTAGCATGGCTTGGAAGGGGCAGGAGGTTTGAGGTATACAACTGAAATTAAAACATATAGTAGTGAGTTGCTGGAGCCAAATTCACTGCTGCTGTGCAGTACAGAGCACTTTAACCCAATGCATTTTGTGAAGGATGCAGCCTGAGGGTTCATGGGGTCATGCAATCATTTACATGAGACATAAAAGCAGCAGCAGGAGACAGCCTGTGTCATGCTTCCCTTTGCGGACTCTGTTGATAACGCTAGCTCTGAGTTGAAGTAAGCAGCTCCAGGGTAGGAGAGTAAACACCACAATGTTCAAATCTTTGCCTTCTCTGTTAGTGATTTTGGGCGTGTGGGGATTCTTGCCTAGCAAGGACTGCACAATCACAGGGCAACTTGACAGCTTTTAGATAGCTCACTCTCTTTGAAGAACAATGGCTCGAATTGAGTTTACAGACATAACATTTTCTTCTCATTACCACTTTGTCACTTGTCCAAACAAGAAATGGTTGGGAATGATTGCTTTTACAAGCGCAATAAGGTTTCAGTACTTCTGCAGCTCCTCTAACATCGTTTTGCAGAAGAGCTGATGATGTCTAGGTAATTCAACTAAAACACAAACAAACAACGGTTCTGTGAGGATGTGGACACTACTGAAGAGTAATGACACCAAATATTTTCTCTCACAAGTCTGTGATGCATGGTCCCTAGAGGGAGTGTAAGAATCTAAGTGGTTGAGGAATGACATTTTTTTCAATCTCCGTTTCATCTCTAGATCTAAAAGTTCTGGTTGCTAAGAGAACCTTTATATTTTAAACTAGCTGTAAGTGGTGAAGAGGTGGAGGCCACAGTTTAAAAACACATGTTAAGTGCTCCAGGTATTTCAGTGGCTTCTAAGAAGCCGGCAATGACATTTGAAGTTTGGGATTGCCGGTACTGGTCTTCACTAGTCACAGAAGGGGGGGGGTGTGAATGTGTGGAAGCGAAGGGTCGTTTTGAGTCTCAGTCCAAACCACACATTCACTCAGCTTTTCATTTCCTTTCCCATGCAAGTTCTGGTGGCAGAAAAGGAACTGAACAAATGTAAAGCACTACTGATTGATGAGGATGAAAACCAGAAAGCACCAGCGTGGTCACACTAACTGCCATCCACTGCTTTCTGAAACCAGGGGCATTTCCCATGCAAAGATAGCTGCAGGGTACTTTGTGTTCAACTCAGATGGACAAGGTGGACCCAAGGTGGTTATCCCTCTTTCTGGGATAGGTGTCATGGAGTTGGAATGCCCTGAATAAATAGGAAATTTTCAGATCTGTGAATCATTGCTCTCAGCATGACAAATTTCTTCTCTTCCTCCTGTGTGCCACAGATGGAGCAGAGTGCAGGGACTCCCAAGGGAGGGATGGACAGGGCTCTGCATCTACGTTCAGTAGGTCCTAGGTTGGACCCTGAGGATAAGGTTTGATTCTTTACGATATGTGCAACCTCAGAAACTAAAGGAATAACAAAGAGGAGGAAAAAAGGGCAGGAAATGTGCCTTCAGCCACCACAACAGTAAGATCTTGTACATGGGTACAGAACAGGCATATAGGTCACATGCTAATAGTCATCTTCATTCAGTTCTGCAGGGACCATTCCCAGGTCATGAGAGTTAGAAAACCTTCACTATGAATAACCAAAACCAAACTGCTCAAATAAATCCAATTTAGGACACAATAAATCAATAAAGAATATTTGCTTTTCCTGTCTCAAGCTCATTATTGCTAACAAAATATGCCCTCTTGCTGACCCTGCAATGATCCAGAGGATCACAGGAGGCAGATAAGGAAGAAGAGCTGGTACACCATCTTCTTTGTCAATACAACTGTTAGGGAGGGGGTTAAAGACATGTAATTAAATACAGTGACACATTCATCATGTCTCCCTTTTCGATTACAAAACCCCATTTTCAGGGGTTTCTAACTCAGCCATAAAAATATGCTCCAGGCTGTAACTTGGCATCCAAGGGCCCAGTTTGGGAGCACAAATTCTTCTCTCCATTTTAAGAAAAGCAACAAGAGTGGCTTTGTGCTGGTTATTTTTATGTGAATATAACACCATTTTCCTTCCACAAAAGGACTGGGACAGCTTGGATGTATGCAATTAAAAATGACATTATTAAATACTCTCACAGTAATTGTTCAACTCAGTAGAGTTACCATTAGTAACAATACATATGGGATTGTTAACATACAATTGCTCAGTATTAGGACACATTCCACACTGAAGGAAATGTCAGCATAATTGATGACATTTGGCTACTGGTCCCTGTGTATTACAGGGAGTCTTTACATGCTTACATATGATTCTTTATTTTGATTTGCATTCAAATGTGCCAAATCTAAGGACTGAAATTAAAGATAAAACACACAACTTGGGACCCGCATTGAAGCAGATGTTGAAAGAGTTGCAGTTTGGATTTTCTCAGAAAAAAACTAAGAAGAAAAATGAAGTTTGCCGAGTGAGTGGAAGGTCATCAACCCGGGCTCCAGCTGACCCAGAGAGAAAATGAATTCCAGAGGCAACGATGAAAACTTTATCCTGACTAAATAGTGAAGCAGTGTGAGACAGCATTTCATCTGGACCTCACGAACAATGGAGCCACGCAGGGAAGAGTTATTTTCTAAGACACCGTGACTGCATTAAAGTCCAAATTCCCTATTCCTCTAGTTTAGGGAATTTCTGTTAGTGTTGTATTTTCCTACAAATGAATAAACTAAAACCGAATAAACCCCCATTATCCTCATGAAAGCAAAAAGGAACACAGAACTTCAGGGCAACATTTTTGGGGTAAACTTTTAGAGCTGAAGCATACTGACAATGTTGGTAGTTTACTATAGTAACTGTTTTCCCCACAAAATCTAATGAAACAATTTAGCATCTGCTTATTAAAATAGGCATTGTATTAAAATAGGCAAGTATCACCTTTCAAAAAAGATCAACTTTAAAAAGAGATAGTAAATTATTTCAGGAGTATTACAGTTACTTGGTAAAGGAGCTTTTGACATCTACATCCCAATGGAGTAGCCTCTAAGACTGGAAGTGCAGTGTATTTCCTTGAACAAGGCTGAATTAACACCAGGGAGTTAATCGGTTCCAGGATTTTACATTTATGAGGGAACCTAGAGTTTGTGGCAAATACTAAAGAAAATGCTCTGGAAAAGGGAGGAGATTTTATATGGAGAAAAGTTAAAGTCACCCAGAGACTTGGCTTCCCAACACAGCAGGTTATCAAAGATAAGCTGGTTGCCTGTGGCTAACTGAAGCAGAGCTGACAGCTCTGCCTCCCTTGTCAAAGACTTACTTACAGGCATACTAAATGACTGTCTGATTGTCCATCTTTTTTAATCAGTCTCAATAAGCACCATTCTTGGCAACCTCTTCTCAAAGAAAACATAGATCAGATTAGATTAGAAAGAGCAGTTCAAAGAGAGGAAGAGCCAAGCCACAGTGGCACTTGACTGTTCTTTAATGCAGAAGTCACCCCTACCCAAGAAAAGAGAATGTGAGAATTAGTCAGAATTGAGAACGTGCAAGAGTAAAAGACTATGAGGAGGACTCAAGAACTCAAGCTGAACCTCTGCCCTTCAGCTGTCCCACTAGGACCTGCTATTACACCAAATTTGAGCGTCCCAGTCCCCTGCTGCTGCCAGCCCTGGTGGGTACCAGGCACAGTAGGCAAGTCAGGCTGGACTCCCAGTCACCGCTAGGAATTTCCTGTCTTTGCCTGGGGAACATCACCACCTTAGCATTATTGAAAAGGTAATTTTCTTGTCTAAGGCTACAGAAACTTGAGAGTTAAACAGCTTGGCATTTCATAGGGAGAGAGTTTTGGCTTAAGTTTCCTTCTTACAAGAGTAAAGATTTGACAAGTTTGGCAGCAGAGCTTGTATCTGAATATATTTCCCTAGGGAAGAGAATATACAGAAGATATAATTTCTTTTACAGGCCACACAACAGAAAAATCCAAGGAGGCCCCTCATGAAAATGTTTTTGACATCCGCTTCCTCACGGCATATAATCTAAGGCAACGTTTTCCCACCATGATGAACACAATCTATATGCACGTAACTCTGACTGCTGCCATCCACTGGAGAGGACATTTCCCACCAAAAAACCCCAACCCAATCTATCAACCAAACTCAACCACAAAGTATTTCTTTATCTTCCCTGTCACTGACTGTTCCATCTCACACCACATAACTCTATGACATGCTAAAGCTCCACGTTCCTCTTCTCCAGAGCAGCTGGGGCTATGGACTGACTGAATTAGAAACATGGAGAGAAAACAGAGCAACGCATAAGCTGAACATTCAATTTTATGAAGCAAGATTTTGATGAGATATGGTTTTATGTGTCTTTTATTAGACCAACCGAAACTATATAAATAACTATAAAAGCAGAAACCTCCCCTAAAAAGCCTCAAATGTTGTTAAGCAACAAAACCACCCCTGCAGTTTTATAAAAGATCTCAAAAACTACACGAATTTGGAACTGAAGCAAAGCCTCTGAAACTGTAAAATTCTTCATGAGAAAATTTCAGAAGTAGCTTTTATTTCAGGTCATTCCAAACTTTTTACTTTCTACCACAGAACAGAACAAAAGTGCTGAAGAAAAGCCTGATCCAAACTCCACGCTGAAGCCTTTATTCTAGTATTATGGATGTTATAAAATGTTTTACTAGCATATTTTTAGTGTCAGCTAGATTTTGGAGAAATGAGTACTGAGTGACAGAAAACAGATATTCTATTATGGTATAATTCTGCTTTGGCATAAGCTGGAAAAAGCTATCTACACACTATTACATGAAGGTGACCAGAAGGGAACCCAAACTGAAGACCACTAGACCTTTATTCTTCTCAAGCAGAAACCAAACCAAAACTTTTACTCCCAAAATTGCTTGGCCTGCTTAAATCTGAATCAAGAAGAGGTATATCAGATCAGAGTAGTGGTTTCTCCAAACCTAGAGGGTCTGTGAAGTAGTGTGATCATTTGCATAACTGTGATCTACAGAGCCTCCTTATCCTCTCCCACCACCATGCACTGGTATGATCCTACAGACCTTTGCCCAAGAGATGTGCTCTTCTGCTCTGCTCAGTGCCTTGTCCTGAGTGCGCAAGCTGAGGTCTAAACTGCCCTTCATGGGCCCTATTTTGAGCCAATTGTGTTTTCTGACAGATGATATGGGTTTGCTGACTTGGTTAACAAACAGTTAACCTCTGTTGGAGCAGTCTTAATCACAGCTGAAACCAAACTGGAATCAAAATGCACTGGTTTGACTCCCTGCTCATACCATTTATAAACCTTGCATTTTCATGTCTCCCTCCAGCTGCCGTGGGTAGGCAGCTACACATAGGAGAAGACAAAACAGCAGCCTCAGTAATGTATAAGTTTGTAGAAGTTAAGCTTTTGTATATGCCATTGAAAGAAAAGTGTGGTGTACTTTTGCACATGTTTGGTGAAAAGAAAGCATAAATAGTGAGAACTAAATCTATGAAAATTTCAGCAACTCTCTTCTAAAAATAAAAATTCTATCAACTTTAATAACAAAGAGTGGCTGAAGCCTCAAACTTGTATTTTCTCAGCTGTCAAGAAGTGCCTGTAGCGGCACAAATCTTTCAGTTACTTCATGAAAATTCCTAGACTTTTCTTGGGAGTATCCCCACCTATTCTATACCATTCTTACATGAGAAAACTGAAATCTGTCTTGTCCAGCTGCAAAGGTTATTCTCTGGCAGGCACAGATGGGGGGATCTCTCCATGTTTTCTAATTGCTTCTCCTAAACTTGTTTGTCTACAAGATTCTTCAATATGAAAACATTTTGCATCTGGTTGTTGAGCAACAGATGCTTACTTTACAAATATAAAAAAAGGGTATGTGAGTTTGAAATGCCCCAAGGAAAATTAGCATAGAGATAACACAATGCAGAACAGGGAGACTGCTCAAAATAGCTCTTAAGAGTATATTCTGTGAGAAAATAAGGAGGCCTGTTTAAGAGGTAGTGATATGTCACACCAATGAAACCATATTAATTACTTTTTATGGCAAATAGAAGTGTCACACGCAGTAGCTTTTATAAAGTGGCCATTATAGTTCATTAATACAAAGTAAAAACACATTTAATAGCTCATTTTAAATGAATTTTGTGTTACTACCTGAATCCATCTTTATTTGCCTCGGTGAGGTGGCAGGTCCCTCCATTCTGACATGGATTTTGGACACAAGAATTAATGGGCACGCTGCAGTCACGACCCTATTTGGGAAAATTCAGAAGAAACAAGGTTAGTAAGACATGCCATCTCAATCAATGTCTTTTGCTCCTTCACCTTATGCGCGGCACCATTTTCAAGAGGTCTGTGGTCTTCGAGTCACATCACCTAACGTTCTCTACTGATGGTTCACAATTTAAGTGAGAAATTGGGCAACGGGTCTGGTGGGTATCTTGGTATCTGTTCAGCTTCAAGATTTTAGTTAACTCTTTCATTTGCCTGGTTTAAGGAAACAGCTGGTTTTGTCACAACTTTAATACATTATCATCTCTAATGCTAGTTACAATGAAAAGAATTAATCATGACCACAGCTAAGCAGAAGGCCACACAGTCAGCACAGGACCACATAGCACTCTTTCCACCATATTTATCCAGTGCTCACTTAAAACACTGCAACAGTACACCGTGCTCATTGCTACATGTTGTCAAAACCTAAAGGGGAAAATCCGTGTTTATCATGGGAGCTGAGTTTGAATTTCTGTACAGAACACACCAAATCCTGTTTCAGATATTATCACTGCATCAGTTCCCTTCTTAAAGATTGCCCTGAAATAAACATCCGTTCCAAATGAACTCCACTGTTACCAACTGACTGTTTATTGGCTCTTCAAGGCATTGGCAGATTTCTCTGGTCATTATATTCTGCTGATTACAACAGGCTATTTGTAAAGTTGGCAAATCCATCACAGAGTTTGCTCTTGCTTTTCAGTTACTCACACAGTAGGGTGGAATAAAGACACATGAAAGCCTCAATACTCAAGGGATCTGTGCAATCACAAGAAGTTCAAGAGATCTCTCTACTCTTCCTCCTGAAGGTCCCGTTAGCAGTGGCCCTCTGCCAGCTCATCTACTGGAAAGCTGATACATGACTGCAATCAAGCTGAGGAAAATATCTCAGGAGATACATTAATTCAGTCACAGTTGCCAGGGCTTGTGCCTTGTTATTGCTGTTATTTACGTTGTACTTTAGAGGAATTACAATGGTAAATTTAGTTCTAAGTTTCTAAACAAAGAGAGCAGATGCCAGCCTGTGACACTGGTTCCTAGCAGCTGAAGCTTCTGTGTATGAGTACTGATCACTATCCTACCACTGCCAATTTATCCGGCTGACAATACTCAGAAGTCATTCCGTTCTCCATCAAATTTGCAACAGCCTCCAACCCTTTTCAGACTCCACATACCTGGTGTGATGTACTGGAATGGGGGACACTCAGATGACCGTGTTGACAAAATGAAGCATCTTGATGCTTCAGCCATATACTGTGCATGAGAGCATCAGCTGTTGTTTTTCCATCTAGCTTCGGACTTTGTTGTTCTCACAAGATACACTATTACATTAGAATTAAGAACAGACTTTGAGAAGCCCAACACTGTACTTGGCAGATACCTGACCATGATTGGTACCTGACTTGCCTCAGGATGAACGGTCGTGTTAGAAAAGGCGTACAAAAGGAATGTTCAAGGAGAGGGAGCAGCTACTTTGGAAGAATACACTATAAAGACTAGGATTCTTCTGTCTAGAGAAAAGAAAACGGATGGGGGTGATATGACTGAGGTTTACAAAATCATGGAGGTGGTGAATGCAGAATTTCACACACTGAATCCCTTGTCACCAGAGGGACACTTACTGATGTTAGAACATCAGTGTAATGCAGATAAAAGAAAACACTTCTTCTGAAGCATGAGCTCCTGGGATGCTTTTGCCACAGGAAGTTGTGAAGTCAGATAACATAAAAGCCATTAGATAAATTCACACACAATGGATCTAAATTAGAAATATGAAAGGCAAGATGCAGACATGAGCTTCTCCAGTTGGATGACTGTGGGTGCTAGGAGAACTGGAGAGGAGTCGTGGCCAGGCTTGTGTACTCTCCCCAGACAGTAAAGATTTGCTGCTGCCCCATGAAAGACAGAATGCTGCAGTAAATGCATCAGAGACCTATTATGGCATTTCTCATGTTCTTATGTTAAAGTTATTGAAAGACTTATTCGGTTCTCAACAAGGGAAATGTTCCCTACCTTTTCTTTTCAAAAGAATCAAGGTGTTCCCTGAACCAAGACTACCTGTCTTTGTGCATTATAAGGGAATGAACTCTAAGGAAAATCACATGCTCAGCTCTTGACCAGTGTGCCCATTTCCAACAATGTGCCCATCCTGGAGGTGACGAGGATTGTGCTGGTTCTCTGGCAGCTCAAGTTCCAATCATGCTTGAAGTACAGTATAAATAACAGCAACAATCTGAGTTTGCCTCTGGAGTGCTTATCTTGACACTGGTGCCACCTCCATTAAGCCTAATCAAGGCATTAAAAAACCCAAACCAGCCTGTAGTGAACTTTACTACAGAGCTCATTTGATCTGGTTTGTCCACTCATGATGGTGGGCTCTCCCTTTCATGTAACGCAGTTCAGTCCTCCAAACAGCCTGAGATCTTCAGTATTTTGTCAGGTAGGACATATTGCCATCTGACTGCAGGAAGAATTAAGGCACATGGGAATTATGCTTTTGTCCAACACCACAGAGAAGTTTGTTACACAAACATAAGACAAAGCTGTATGTCTTGAGGCTCTGTCCCCAGCATTCCCAAGAGAGGAGAAGCAGCTGAGTGGTAAATTTGTGCAAATAGAAGGAAATAGGGACATCATTTTCCTTGGTTGAATGAGAAGAGAAACACTTCCAAGGAACAACAGAAAGTCCTGGCCAGCCCCCTGCCTCACTGTGTGCTCATTCCCCCAACACAGCAGTGCAGGCAGCATGTGAAGCCCTCACCCAAGACCTGGCAGAGGGCTTCTGCTTCATCTACGCTGTGCCTGCCAAGCAGCCTGTCCTTCTCCATTTGAAATCCCGAGCCTCCAAATGGCTCAGGGAAGAATTGGGAAAGCGCCGAGGGAAGCTCCTGCAGGTTTTATTTTGGCACCATGTGGTCCGCAGCCCTTCACGGATGTGAGCCATGCAGCATTAGCACTAATCCACTGCCACCCTTCTGCAGCACTGCCTGTGTTCTGTCCATCTGTGTTTACCACGTTATCCCAGAGGAGCTGGAAGATGCCATTTTGATATTTCTAAGATCACAGATACTTTTCCTGTGTCCCTGAAGAACTGGCTATTTTATAGATACGTCACTAGCATCAGTTACTTCTTTACATATGAACTCTTCATCCCTCTATCACTATATTAAGTCCTTTGCAGCTAAGCATAGCAAGAAGCAAAACAGCATCTGTTTTTCTGAAGTGTTTTGTCAGTTGAACATGGTGTAAAACAGTCCCATCACTTCTACTGCAATTATTCAGATTATTTCGAATGTTCTTGTAAAAAATTAATGAAGATAAATGTGAAAATGAGAGCAAGGCATTTTCAGTCTCTCTCGCTGGCACATGAAATTTCTCATGACTTAGACTTAGCTCATTTCTGTACTGATCATGGCTGAATTATTGGCTTCTTGGGCCTCAGGCACCATGGAAACCGATTAGGATGTGCTGCCGAATCCAACTTAATTACAACACTAGGTTGCCGTGTGGCTTTAGGAAAATTATGAGTCTCTCTGACTCAGTTTACTCATTGTAATAAATGGGCAAATAACACTTAATACTTCAGTGAGGATTATCTTCTTCAAGCTGACTTTATCAATAGCACATTGAGAGGCCACAAAACAAGTACCATTTCTCTAACACAGACTATGACAAAACAAAGAATTCTGGAAGGAGAGAAGTTGCAGCAAATATCGGTACTAATAAATCTACAGCAAAGCAAGAGCATTTTATTTCTCCATGAGACTGTCACTACCCAGGAGAGCCTAAAGACATTCTAGAAACATCTTCTAAATGAATAATGGACTTCTTCAGTCTCAATTTGCAGTAAGACTGTTCTTCCTGGAAAAATGGAATTGCTGTCAAGCATCACTAAAATTAATTTATCTGTGAGTTGGGAAAAACTCTTTGAATTACATTCCCTGGAAATAACTACTGTTACAAAGGAGAATATTGTCTATTTGCTTCAAGATTAAAGAGCCTTTTAATGAGGTCTGAATCAGAAAAAGAGGTGCAGTCTTTGTTTCAAGAATAGGCAAGAAGATATGACTGTCTCAGCAATTCACAGGAAGAGGATGAAGGTCCCTCTGTGTGCAATATTTTATTTGTAGAGCTTTTTTAAGCTGCAGTAGTTTTTTTGTCTAGTCTGATAGGAAAGCATCTGATCCAAATGCTTTGATGCAATTTCTCTCATTTTCTGTAGGAGAGGAAAGGATTAGGTGTTGAAACATACCATTTCTGTAGCTAATCAGAAGACATATGTTCAGAGTCCAGCTGCCTTTTAAAATCAGAAGTATCTCAGCCTGTCCAGACTTTATCTGGGCTGCTCCAGCTCCATGTTTTGGTGAATGAGAACAGAAACTATCCCTCCTACTTAGAAAGTGTCAGCTCTTCATGTCATACTCAGCAGCAATTAACTGTACCGGGTATCAGTGCATATACAAGCTGTTCCTCAGTACTGCTTTGCCAAATCCTGGCCTTTATAAGTAGCCAGGACTGGAAAACATTACAGCATGATTAGTGAAACACCTGAGAGCAAGTAGCAAAACCTAATAAGGACCTCAGGAGGAAGACCAGAGGATAATGTGATAAAAAAGCACTCATTTGCTTTGACGCCGTTCCCGTCACTGCAATGATACTTTAAAATGAATTGTCACAAATTGGTATTGTCTATGGAAACTGAAAGCTTCATTCTAGATCGTGTGGCAGAGATAAGACCTCTGTCCATTTTAATGTGATCCTTCACCCATTTCTAACAGCAGTGGGCCCAGATAAGAGGCGGCAGCATAGAGCTGGCCACAGCCATGAGGTAGAAACCTGCTGGTGTTTATACACCACGATCAGTGCTGACCACAGGAAAAACGTGATCAAACCGGCGATGAAGGCATTGGCAGACAGGCAGCAGTTCGTCCAACTGCAATGGTTTGTGAATAGGGAGCCCTCTTTCCAGCTAATGACAGCCTTGTTCAATGACTATAATGTTCTAAAGCATGCTGGAAAAATGAATTAGACAAAAGAAATAGCAAAGTTTATTTGAGTTGTTAACAATATACAACGTGTTCATAATAAACTCTATTTGGATGGTGTATGTAGAGAACAGATGGCAGTGCTCGTGTGTTTAGTAAAGATACTAGACAAAGACAAATATAGTTAATCCAGACTTTAAATCAAGAATGAGGAAATTTTCATAAACAACTTAATTATTGAGCTCCAAATACAACTAAAGCTTTAAGGGAAATCAGAAAAAAACTACCAGGCACAAAGATACCGTACTGCAAACCTAGTCCTTTATGTTTCTAAAAGTGGAAGTAATGCATCTGCATAGAACTGTCCCACCCACTTGTCTTGTGGGTGTCCTGGTCAGAAGTTAATAATCAATTATTATTTCAAGTAAAATTAACAGAAAGACAAACGGAGGCATGCACTGTGTTCTGTGAGGGTGCATGCAGGAATGTTATCCAAACTTACGAGTATCTGCCAGCTGTAAAATTTTAATCTCTGAATGTTGTGAAATGAAGAAAGATGAGACACCTCCAGCCAATATGTGTAGCTTTGCTCTGCTTCTACAGAGTTTGGGAAGTATTTTATTAAATACAGCTTTTGAACAATTCTGATGTATGCTGAGAGCTCGAGTGTAAAACACATCTACACATGCCTGTGGGACTCGTTCATATATTCATATATAAGCATGCATACATTCATGTATTCAACCTGCAAATGTCTAACAGCAGAGTGAAGGGCTAAATATAATGTGCAAACAAGTCGTGGTTCCTGGTGCTTTGTACGGAAGAATCAGATGAGATGAGGTGAGATGAGAGGGGGGAAAACCATCCAGAAATTATAGAAGACTGAAACACAGCACAGAAAGTTTAACCTCTTGCATGGATTTTTTTTTTTTTTCTTGACTTTAGCTTCCTTTTATGCTTAGTAAAGTGAGAACTATGATCAAAGCTTTTCCTGAAGTTATGGCATACAGCTATCCAATAAGGCATAAACTGATGCTACAGTCTTTTACCTAGTGGCATCTTTACCAGTATCTTCTTCCACCATTTGAAACCTTTAACCCTCTGTCATAACTAGTTGAAATTGGATAGTAAACTGAAATATTCCCAGGGCAGGAAGGGAAAGAGTTGTTTCATGAACAAAGTTCTATCACATAAACCTGAATTCCACTAGAAAAATAAACTGGGAAATATGAATGAGGTACTCAGCACTTTCCCTGTAATAAATACATTTAGCAGCCACAAATACAAAGGAGAAACAAGAACAATTTTGCATAACTGGCCAAGGAAGGTCAATGCCATTAATTCAGCTACACACCCAATACACCGAATTACAAGTTTGGTAGGAAAAATTCTCACAGGTTCTATTCATGATTGTGCATTTCAGAGGCTTTCAATGCAAAGAAACCCAGCATCTGCTGTAATGAGATTGTGAAAAGGGAAGTGTTGCGTGAACTTCAAATCTTAAAGCAAGATATGAAAGCATGCCATCATATGCTAATCACAGCATGAAGGAGTTGATGGACACCTCTGCTACACACCTTTGTGAAGGGAATACTCACTTATCAAATAGAGATGTTGTAAACTGAGTATGAACAAAACTAACTTTAAAATATAAAAGTAATCTAAATCCTTTTGCAGGAAGAGCTAAAAAATTTGACATTGGGAATTACTCTACTGAACCATTTGAAACGGATTTTCTAATGGACTGCATGGATATTAGGATATGTGTAGGCAGCTTACACAATGATAACTATATACAGTCTGGAGCACTTCAGTAGATCCACGTGATACTGCTCCCTTGTTTATGCTCTTTTTGGCCATGGACATAGTGGCTAAGCCTCAACCTGGAAAAGATGTAGATGATGCTCACTGGCAAGGTCAAAGAACTACAAAAGCTGGCAGGGTGTATGCTAGATCCATCTGCTTAGGCATATATACAAATTATTTGGCAAGGCCTGGATAGTATCACAGCCATTTTGGATCAGATTGCTTTGAGACTGCCAGGTGGAAGTTGAAAGATTTTGATCATCTGTTGTTCACAAAGACGCTGTGACTCTTCCTTCTGAACACAGACCTTGCTACAGACACACAATGTCTCTGACGCCTCTAGGTTAAGATATGCACAGTGGTGATGAATTAACTATTTCTCTTTAGTCATCTGCCCCAATGGGGTAATAAAAACGTAGCTTCTGAGGATTGTTGCTTACAAGGCAATTAATTTAACATGAAAAAGCAATTAATTTCATCCAGTTCTAGTTTTAAAAAGGTTTAAAACAAATTTGAATTTATCGAGACAATTCTGCTTTCTTTTTCTAGTTCACTATTGGTGATTTACAGCTGTACGTACACTGACACAACAGCACAACAAAAAATTTGCCCACTGTCAACAAGCATCATGAGAAATACTATTTGCTAAATGGCATACAAGCTGGACTATGAACAGAAGATACACTGATCCTGGTTTTGGTGCTGCCCCCCTGCCATTTGGCTGATTTAACTTCCTCTGAAAACTCATGTTACTGTCTGAAGTGAAAATATTAGTTATTTACACCCCACCATCTTCAGCACTCAATACTTACGTTCTATGCCAGCTAGCTTCATCCTGCACCTGATTAAACAAGGACTGGGTATGGCAGCAGCACTTAGTGACTTCCTTGTCCTTGTTAATAAATCACAATTGTCAGTTTATAGCAAATTAGGTGAACACTGCTCTCTTAAGCCTCATTTTATTCAAATCAGAAAGATTTATCATCCTCCAGGGTATAATACACCTTCCATTACCTCTGTAACTAGTAATCAAGGATATGCCTGTCAAAGTCAAAGTGCAAGGATTCATCATATTATTTTTAAAAACTCTGGTTCTTCTCCTGTGAGTCTAAAATTTAATTCTCAGTGGACACCTGAGGTTTATTTTGCAATTACATTCATTACAAAGTAAATCCTCATCGTCCTTCTAAACTTCTCCTTACATAAGCACTTTGGGTTTCAATGCTCTTTTGGGCTTTTAATTGATGACAGAAGATATCTCATTAATCTATCACTGAATCAATTCACATAGCACAGGTCTGAATTGAGTCCAGAGGTACCAGACTGGATGGGGCAGGTGCTCTAGAGCTTCCAAGGTTAAACTGCGTGATGCAGACTGTGTGAATGTTTTCAGAGATGCAGAAGAAAATTAGGGTCACTGAATAGTTGATTTTGCCCAGGGTTTCCTCTGTACATGATATCCAACCCAAAACAGTTGATGCAAAGAGGACACTGAATATTTTCTACGTAGTCTCTAATTCAACCAATATTAATGAATGAGAACAATATTTTTGGTACCTTTAAGGGCCTACTTATTTTAAAATACATGTTGCAGTGACCACAAAACTTTCCCTCTCAGGCTATCATAAGCCAGTGCCTCTTTTTTTAACATGAACACTGTAGAGAAAGTTATAAAGACTGGACATTTGTACAGAAACCATAATTCCTATTAGTAAAAAAAAAAAAAGAAATAAAACAAAATACAGATGTACTTTAAACTTACTGTTCAGGGCAATTAACCTATGCCTATCACTTAAGCTACTGAATGCAGCCTGCATGACAGAAGGGGGACACATGACATGCAGGAACCCAATAAAGCCTAATTCTCAAGCTAGACTGGCATAATAACATTTCTGTTAACAGAAGAAGGTTTACTCTCACATGATAAAGCAAGTTTTCTTTCAGCTTAGTCTCTTTACAGCAACTTCTCCAATTCCATCATCCCCAAAGGAAAGGGGAAAATGAGGCAATTAACCTTCTACGACAATCTTTGTTCATGTTTTGGACATGAATCGTCAAGTCCAGTCAATGCCAAGAAAGCCTCAAGGATAATAGATAGACAATCACAAGAGAATCTAACAGCAAGGATTTTCAGCTGTGACCACCTACTTCAACTGACTCAATTATGCAGAAATGGTGGGATGCAGAAAATTAAGAGCTGGTTAAACTGAACTTGATTAAGCAGAGTTATAGCAACCAGCAATCACTTGAAAGGCAGACAAACCACACGTGAAGAAAAATTATGATTTAGAGTAACAGGACCAGGCAAACGTAAGAACAAAAGCCTGAAATTCAGACTAAATGCCAATAAAAACTTCTCCTTTAGCCTGGGAAAAGAAAGATTGGAAGTCTGGTCTCTTAAGGCATTTAGAACTAGACCAGAAAAAAAGCAGTAAAAACAAAGTGAGGGGAACTAGTCCACATTGAGAAAGAAGTGAATGTGATGGTGCCCACCTGTGGGTATAGCTTACTATTATTCCGATGCAACACTGATCAAACACAGCAAATGCCTGAAGCTGCTCAACATCTGCTTTCTTGTTGGTCTAAGAAAAATGGTAATACTTCTTCAGAGCTGGCTCTATTGTTAAGAGCCCTCATTAGGACATGCCACAGTATATTACTGTGTTTTACAGGGCTTGTGGCGGGTGCACACATGCCTCACCACCTCCAGCCAGCAACTGTGGTAGTAATCCCTCCTTAAGCCTTTCAGTTTTATACTCTTCTAGATGTAAATCTCATTTTTCTTTAAAGCTACTATAGCAGAAAGGGTAAAAAGGAAGAAACACAAGTCTGATGCATACTAAGCTTTATGGAACAAGAGCATGCAAGAAAACACTCTGATTTCTGCAGGGTTTCTTTCTGCCCTAGGAGCATTATATGAAATTATAATCACCTACTGCTGACACTGGTGTTTGCCCTAAAAATCCATACATAAATATAGGTCTACTCATTTTACACGGCCACCCATTACCTCTCACCCCTAAAGGCTTTTTGCTTTATTTTACTAAGAGTGGAAAATGCTTCTTCAACATTCATTAATAAGTATTTTACGTATTGTTAAAATGAACAAACAAAACATAAACCACCCCAGATCACATAAACACACGCTCCAGGAGGATTTATTAGAATGAAAGTTCAAGGCAGAATCACCTTACACAAACAGGATTCTGCTGCCCTGATTTCTTCATATGAAAACTTGGCACTGAGCTCACATTCCAGTGCCTGTCCCCCGACCCTGACACTTGTTGAGGAAAGAGGCCAAGACAGAATAACTTGTGAAGGCAGAGATGCTTGCTCTCCTGTCTCACATGCATGAGCGGAGGCTGGCTTAAGAGTTCCTTCCAATTTCTCCTCCTTTTGCAATTTCAACTCAGGGATAGATTTGTGCTCTGAATAATGTATATGGGGACTTACATGCTTATAATAGATCCAAAGAAACAAAAGCATGGAGGTATGCTAACAGCATTAGCCTAACAAACCAGCCAGGGACTCTCACATGGCTGGCAAGTGCCAGCAGCCAAGCTCCATACATTCATATAACCCTGCCCAAATCAGCATAACCCAGAGACTGGCCCATTGCAATAAGCTTGCACTGTCTCGGCCTTGAGCTGTAAGAGCTGCCCAGAATACCCACAGCTGAACAACCACTGCCATATCTATGTTTTAAGATCAGGTCTGTGTGGAACACTGCTCAAACAGCCGCCAGTATTGCAGGACTGTGACGAATGATTCATGTAATGCTACAGAAGTACATGGCAAAGTGAAAATAGAGCAAACTGCATCTGCCCATGCTCCAGGGAAATGCCAGGCCACAGGCATCCTCCCAAACAAATGATGCAGCCAGTGCAGCACAGAGTTCATGCTAATGCTGTGGGGTCTGTACTGATGTAACCTGCACATTAGTCCTGTATGAGCAGTCACAGCTACATCGATCCGCTCAAGGGCTGGCACACTAGTTCTATCTGTGTATGACATGTGATAGACATGAATCTCATGTATCCCAGTGGCATTCTGCTCTGAGAGTCTCAATTTCTAACCCTGTTTCCAGGGATGAAAACCTGGCATAGGGGGCGGGGAGGAGGAAGAGCCAAATTCCTATCAGAACTCTGGAGCCAGCTTCCTCACTAAGTCACATTCTGGCTTCACTAGAATGCCTCCCACCACAAGAGTCTGGCTGCAAACAATACCATCTCCCCCAAACCCAAGAGCTTTACCCAGGATTTTCCAATTGTATCTGTCATTCTGGATGACTGGTGAAATTGTCTGAACCCTTTTGAGATATTGCAGTGCTGCTGGAAAAGTCAGGACACTGGCTGAACTCAAAAGGGAGGTGAAGAGAGTTGGATAAAGAGCAACTCTACCAGACACGATCAGGATCTGTTTCCTCAGCGGTGGGCTGTGCTAATTTCACCTGTCTTCACTTTCCACTTCAGACAGCTTTTGGCAACAGCAGTGCCCAGAGTTGACAAACATCCTGTATCCCAAAAGCTCAGGCTCCCATTTATCTGAGCAATTGAGGAGGCTGTGGCGATGCCTGGGCAGATAGTGTGTGTCATGTTCCAGGCTGGCAACGTTCTTCTATTTCAGATAAAATACAGATAAAAAACTTTCTTAAAAAAGAGATAAAAAAACGCTCTTTTCCAGTTCCACAAATAACCCTATTTGGAAGAAATAAAATTATTCATCTTTTGTTGTTAATGCATTTTAATTTATTTATTTTTTTTTAAAGGGTAAAAGACACAAAAATCAGCCCCCCAAAAATCCAAGAAGGCATTTTCAGAATATAGCTATAGCAAACTACACTGTTGGTTTCACTCACCTTAGTTTTTACTACACCTATTAAGTAAGTCCTCTCAATGGCTTATTGATTATTCTCTTGAATTCTAATACCCCTAGACTTGATTGTACAGTATCAATGGGAGTCCATCAAAGCCACACACTCTGAAGGATAAATGAATTACCTCGCTGTCTAACCCACACCTATTATTTAAATTATCTTTCAAAGAATGCTATGGAGAAGAGGAAAAATGTAGCAGTGAAGACTAAAACTATAGGCTTTTGAGACTGCAGTTCACAGAATCCCAGAGTGGTTTGTGTTGGAAAGGACCTTAAAGCTTACCCAGTTCCAACCCCCTGCCACGGGCAGGGACCCCTTCCACTAGAGCAGCTTGCTCCAAGCCCCTGTGTCCAACCTGGCCTTGAACACTGCCAGGGATGGGGCAGCCACAGCTTCTCTGGGCACCCTGTGCCAGCGCCTCAGCACCCTCACAGGGAAGAGCTTCTGCCTTAGATCTAACCTGAGCTTCCCCTGTTTCAGTTTGAACCCATCGCCCCTTGTCCTATCACTACAGTCCCTGATAAAGAGTAGAAGTACTGGCAGAAGTTCCTGATTCCATCAGGCACCAGTCTGGCAAGTGGTAACTCAGGTGTCTTTCTGCTAGTTGGCCTACTGTTTTTTTCCTGAAGGCTAGCATGAGCATGGGGAGCCCACAAAGCAGTCTGTAACTGCCTTCTCTTTCCAGGGAGCTTTAGCAAGCCGTCAGCTCGTTTGAATGAGCTTACATTTGGAAACAGGGTGGGTTTTTCACTTTATTGATGCACTCTTCCACACAGGATTTTTTCAAAATCTACATCAAACAAGGAAAAACAAATGCTGAGAGGGCAGATTTAGGGCAATTTATCAAGGTCTGGGAAATAGCTTCCAGATGGATAGAGCTGTTTGGTGCTGGCTGGTGAGAAGGAAGCAAGGTATTGTTATTGAATTAGCATGAATCTCTGGTGGAGAACTGCATAGTAGATAGAGTGCTTCTTTCATATGGTTTGCATTTGGACTTGTCATAGTTCATTTTTATTCAAAAACCTGTGGTAAAGACACGCAGGTTTTTTTTGTTTATTAAATTTCCCCCAATTCCCCCGGTACTGTTACCCAGTCAGTATTTTTCAACTCTGCTCTAAGTGCCATGTCTGGCTCTGTTTGCTCTTTGCCATGCTTGGATGACAGCTTGGTGCTTACAAGCTCACAAGTGGTTTTAGGCTTTACAGTCACACACTGAATGTTACCTGAGAAAGTGTGAGAGAGGAGAAAAGCTGGATGCTCAATGAGATGTTTAAACTGAGTAACTTCGAGTTTATCAAAACCAAAGCAAAAGGATGCAGACCGAGGTCTAATGCACACAAGAAAGTGATTGCTAGTATAACCAGAGGATTCTTCTTGTTAATAAATCCTCCCTTTGTAAACAAGTCTTCTAGCAGTATAAATGCATCTATATGAGTGCATTTGCTAATACAGAAATACTGTAAAAGAACAAAACAAAGAAACAAAACTAAGGACAAAAAAAATACTCATAACCAACAAAATACTACTTTGAATAACCTGCATACCTCAATATGTGCCTTACAGAGTAAGACTCACAAAAAGATTTATGTATTTCCTGCTAGGTTTGAAAGCATTTACTTTTCCAGTTACCCGCACAGCCACCTAGTCCCACCTGAAGCATTCAACCTAGTCTATGTTACCATCAAATAAAAATGACAGCTCTTCTATTAACCTGAAGAGATAAACAGCCATAGTCCCTCACTGCAAAGACAAAGCAACTGTTACCAAGCAGTTAGTTTCAGTTAAACAAATTTCTGACAATGCAGAAATCTTTTAAGATCCTAGAAAAGTTGCTGCTGATATGCCAATGAGGAGAAGGAGTTTTAATGACAAGGCATTTCCATTGGCTTTTTCAGTTATTTAGGACAACTGTTGTTTTTCCAAGTAGTGGGTGTGGGGGCACTGGGGTAAAAGACAGGAAACACACTTTACATCTTCCCACTTCCACAATTACTCTTACCATCTGGGATGTATCCCAGGCAAACAGAGAAAGGAAATGGCAATTTCATCAGAACCAACTAATTCCTAAATCTTACCTGAAATGTAAGATGGATACTTGTGCTTACTTCCCACATGTATGTCTGGTTTTACCCTTCTTCCCCCCCCCCCCCCCCCCTCCAAGACTCTGTAAGAAAGATGCAATGCGACAAATAGAATCACAGTCTCCAGCATGCAACCTACTTCTTTGGCCATAACATCTAATCTCCTCCAGGCTGTGAACAGATCATATGCCTCATTTATTACTTATACTTAATCCTTAAGCTACTGACTACTGAGCTAGGTTTCCAGTTATATCAACTCTGAAACAAAGTCTTGGTAGCCTCAAGCTCTCATGATGCAGTGTTAGCAATGGCAGTTACACATCACTACTGAAGAACCTGTATTACGCAATGACATGATTTTCTGATTTTCAAATGTGCTCTAAAGAAGCTGACCCTGCATGCTCACAGTGCTCATCTACCAGATTTCTTTTGTGATTTGCACATCACTCTATGGACATTAGTGCTCAGAAGTCAAGGGACAGCTGAGCTAGTGGTTGTGTCTGATCAGTTATCATCTTTCTGCTAATCAGGCTGTGCAAGATGTAAAGCAGGTATCAGCTTTCTGTCACCATGGACCAAACTGGCCCTTAATTCTCATCTGAACTGCCTCCTCCTTGACCTGGCAGCATATGAAATGGTTAACTTGTTGCTGACAAAAGAAAGAAATTAAAATGAAGATAAAATCAGAGAATGCCAGAGGTTAGAAGTGACCTCTGGAGATCATCTGGTCCAACCACTGGACCAGCAAGTTGCTCAACTTCAACATCTTGCAACTACAGCAAGTTGCTCAACTTCAACATCTGTGTAGTAACAGCACAGAGAAATGCCTCCCCAGTTGTACAGGATAAATCTCCAGTTGTACAGGATTACATGCAATCTGCATGGTTAAGGGATCTTTTAAGCTCAGCTGCCTATAAAATTGACTTCTCATGGTACAACAACTAAGAAAACAGAAGGGGTGAGGGACACTTGATTGCTTTTCATGTAGTTCATTTGTAGTCATACCTTGAAGCCAAAAGGGCAAGTGCATTGGTAAATCTCCAGTGGATCATTGTTGCACGTCCCATTGTTCTTACATGGGTTGGAGAGGCAGGGGTTACACTTGGACACAACACTGATATCCACTGGCTCTGGAAAGGCAAAACACAGGAGTATTAATAGACAACTGGATTACAAAATGAATAGTTCCCATCTCACACATACATTCTTTCCTAATGCAGTATTCACCCTGCGCTGGCACAAATGCACGTGCTGTGGGTGCAACTTTACACAACAGCATGGGATTCCCAGGGATCAGAGAGCTTCGAAGTACTACATCAAGTGCTAGGCAAGTCTCAATGATGCTGATATTCTCCTGGCCATGCAAACATCAGCTCTGAAAAAACATGCTGGGAATCTCCAGAGAGTGGGCTTATATATATATAAATATATATATAAATAATATATATATACAAAATTGCTTTCAGTAACTTTTCCTTCTCTCAGTGCTGGAAATTCTGCAATAGCAACCCATAGGGATCTATAACGTGACATTTGTATGGCTGATAGCAAGAATGAAAGTGCAGACACAACAGCAGAAATAGAAAACATGCATAAGAAATATTTAGTTAGAGGCTTATGGAAATATTTAAGTGCAAATGTTCTACCATCCTTAATTTTAACAGAGGTGAAAACTGATTTTCTTCTTTTTCTGCCCAGAAGTTTGATTATCAGCATTCTGCCATTGTAGGCAGAATGCAACATAGGCAAACATGCAAAGGTGTAAACGGCTGCAGGTAAATACACATGGCTATTTAAACCATTTAATAAACCACATTTTTTTAACAGCTCTTTCAGAGAAGTAGCGATGTTTGTGGCTGAGCAGGGAAACAAACAGACCAACACAAAGCTAAGTACATTTGGGGTACCAAGTCAATCCATATGTTATGGTTGAGATTTTACAGAAAGCTAATTTAGACAGCTATATTTAAAGAAATAGTGATTTTGAAATGGCTACATTTCAAACAACATTGAGTTAAAGGCTTTTACACACAGAAAAGGAAACCTACCAGTTTTAAAGGGCTTAAATTGCATCAGATAGGAAAGACTCTAAATTAATTTTATTTTATTTTTAAGGAAATGCACCTTAAAATAACTTAAAAATGGTCCTGTCCCAATCAGAAGTGGGCACAAAGTTTCTGTTATTGCAGGATAGATGATAAAGACTAAATTGTGGAACATCCTGAAAGTGAAGAACAGAAGTTTATCCTTGATATTAGAGAGAAGGTGGAGCTCTAGAAGGTTACCAAAAATCCCTTCCAGTTAAGGATTTGTTTTGGACCATCCTGTATGAGAAAGAAACCTTCATTATTAACTTTGAATAATTGCATGCATCAACGTTGGGAAAACCGTGACAGAGATGGGTACCAAGGAGCCTCAGCTGAGAAGCACCTGCAATGCAAATATATATCCTTATCTTTTACAGACAGTGGTGTTATCAGGGCCACTGCCTGCAGAGTGCACCATGCAATAATGAGGACAAAATACACAAGCAACAAATCCAAACATTGAAATAAAAGATTGATGCTGTCCTCTTCTATCTTTTTGTTTCTGTATAACTAAATGCCATACATGTTTTTAAATTGAAGTTAGGACAGCAAGAGGAACTAATATCTGAATTTCTGGCACTGACAGGGGGTGGAATGTGACATATCTGAGTGACTTTTGTCTTGGAAGTAGAATATATGAGGAATATACAAAGGTAGCTCCTCAGAAAGCTCATGAGAAGGCAGCAGTGCTGCTCTTCTGGATTTAGAGGTCACTAAGCCAGAATTTGTTCTATTATGTATTTATTTCATAATACACACACATACATTTCCCATTTATTCCTATGGCATAGATCAAAGCTAATCAATGCAGGAGCTAATAAGAACAGTGTTAGTTCCTAGCAGTTAAGTAGTTCCTTAGTTTGCCCTTGTGGATTTGATTTATAAATCCATATAGCAAAATGCCCTCAGCCCAGCACATTCCTTTCCTCTACTGCATAACTACGAGGGCAATTTAATAAAAAGCAGAGCTGAGTGTGCATGACTTGCACATTACATACTTCCATTTTCTTGGCTCTGCTGAGACACATAACCTTGTGCTCAGTCACAGGCTAAACCCCACATTTTTACTAGAGTAAGTTACACTCCACTTGGTTTTAATGTCAAAGTTACTGGAGGTCACAGAGGACACCTAAGCACTACGTTTATACAAGCACCTCAAGGTACCCAGCTCAGAGTGGCCTGACCCCTGCAGCAACGACGCAGGCTGTAGGGCCTGGGGGCTCAGCCCACCCTGAGCTATGTGCTAACACTGCTTGAGCTAGGACTGAATCTACAGAGGCTGAAGGACAGACAAAGCCTTGGACACTGTCACCCCACACACAGTCGTAATCTTCCACTGTCACAGGCTATGCTCATGGCTCCAGACTGAAGGAAAACTTGCCCTGGACACTGTAATAAATCCTCTTGCTTTACCATAAAAGAGCACCATTGATGTCTGACAGGATAGCACAACACATTGGATCTTAACTATGCACATGGGAAGTGGGTTTCATTAGGCTACCAAATCATGCATTGCTCTTCAAAATACATGTATTGTGATGAGAAAAAGTAATATTTTTCTATGGCCTGGAGTTTCTTGGAGTATACTGCAACTTGTCCAGACCATCAAGTCTCTTCTGTCCAAAGACCACCTCCAGATCAACACTTTTTTTGTCTTTTTCTATTCAGCTATAAGTAAGCCAGTTGGACAGCATGGGAGACAGCTCTCCAGCTTTCTACTGGACAAAACTAATATTTACTCAAAAAACACAGAGGTGTTTTTAATAGTCTGGATCATGGGTTTACTTATCTCTTGCCTAAGAGTTGCTTGCTTAGTCTTGAGAGAAAGTGAGCGTGACTATTGAACTAGCACACTTTCAGAATGAAGAAGTCATCTAGCTTCTCTTCCTGGATTAATTTTCAGACCCTGTTTAGCATGTAAATATGATCATTTTCTTTGTTTCACTTTGTGTGAACAAGTACATGGTACTTTTAGTATTTTAGAGTATAGTTGTACTTCACATTTGAGAGTTTGTAGTTGTGATAATTATAGTCAGAGTTCTGATAGTTTTGACACTGACATTTCAAAGTAATTAAATTATAAGGTTACAGTTATTAAAAATATATTTGAAAGTACATAAAATTCAGCTCAGGCTTGGGAACTTGCATTCTAAACTTATCTCAACACAATCATTTGTTCAGCAGTTTAATCCTAGCCTCTATAAAATCACACTGCCGAGCAGTACTGCAAATGCGCATCGCACTCCAAGAGACATAAAACCAGCCTTTATGCCCTCATTTCCATTTCTAAGACCCTTTCTGTTATCCCTTTTCCACTGTAAATACAGCTTCATGCCTACGTACTTGCTGGTAACGTGAGCGAACCTCCAAAACTTACTTTACTAGAACATGAGTACTATTCTTACTGCAATATTGGGATATACAGCTATACCCAAACCTACCTAATGCAGTAGTAAACTACTTACTTTATCCACAAAGCGTGCTCCTTGTCCTTGCTCTACCTGCTCCCTCCTGCAGCATACTCTTACCGACAAGGACCCTTAATTGCCCATAGCTGCCCCTCACCGCTCTCCTGAAGGAACATACACTCTATTCAGACATGGAACATTTTCCATGACCCCCAGTTTCTGACGCAGAGCTGATGAGGACAGTTTGCAGATCTTCAAACACAAATGTACTTTTGGTAAATACTTGTTCCAGAAGAATTCTCAGTTTCCCAGTTTTCACGTAAAGGTACATAATAACCAGAGCGCTCTGTATTTTTAAAATAACTCTACCAAAGTTTTCTGGTGTAGCTACAAAGCCAAGACCAATTTATTTGCTCAAATAAGTTCTAACAACATCTATATGCTAACTTGCCATTATATAATCTGGTGCAGCAACAGGAACACTAACTCTTTGAGGTTTGCTGGGTTTCCTTCCAGTGGTGATGTTAACTGCGCTTTGTGGAACAAAATGCAACTTGAACGTAACGTGATGGTTCAGAAAATAAAAGCCAAACCTGATGCCCACCCAAACTCACTTTAAAACCAAAGAGTTCCCAAAAGTACAGAAATAAAGCACTGCATCTGAGGCAAAGCCTCCAGCATGCTCCTACCTTTGCACTGGAAGTGGTGCGTTGGTGTTGTGAGCAGCAGCCTGTCCACCATGGCATCGGGCCCGCTGCAGCGGGCTATCCCCGGCTCCTTGTACCCAGCCTTCACCCACTCGGAAAGCCAACGGAGGTTGCAGTCACAGTGCAAAGGGTTGGTGCCCAGAGCCCTGGTGGTGTAAAGCAATGAGCAGCAGTTATTTTGGCTTGCAAGCAAAGACAACATCCCTGATCTCACCGAGGCACATTCTATTCTACCCTTTTCCAGGAATGCTTTACTTCAAAATGTGGAAAAGATCTTTGGAGTGTACAGGAAGCATTGTAGATTTATCTCTTCCAGTATTCCCACTCTTCTCCTTTCTTCCCATCATTGCTTAGGAGGTTGTATAAATACCTAACAAGAAATCACTTTTTCCAAACTATAAATCGCTTTTTCAAACAGTTGTGCTTGAGCAATGCCTCCAGATATATTGCTTTCATCACATTTATCACATTGGCTTATTCTACTTCAGTCTTTGGCCTTTATGAGCATATTCTGACAGTGAATTGTGTAATTTAGGTTGGATCTGAGGACTCGTGTTACTGTCTCCTCACCAGATGAAACATATATACAGAGGATACCCGTTTTACGAACTGCAACCTGGTGTCTGCTAAGTTTGTTTATGGCTTGAAAACACATTTCCTGGTTAACCCATCACTTGAGTTAGGTCAGATGGCTGAAGCAGATGTACTCACACAATGTAATTATAATGCATAGAACTTTTTCATTATTCATGGAGATCTATCCAAAGGAAAACAAACCTTTTAACCTTAAGTTTAGGTGCTGCCTTGCTTCATTTATACTATTTTTTTGCTTAAATAAAGTGTCTTTTCAGGCAATCAGTCAATTCCCAACAAAGTTCAGACTTCAGAAAAATAAGTTTAACAATGAATTTTTGAATGTCTGAAGAAATGCATGTTGGAAGCCTGAATTTGTTTTGATGGAAGTAAATGTAAGGCTTTAGCTGTACAACACTTGAATTGCCATGGGAAGAAAATTAACTAAATAAAGACTAGCATTGGGAAAAGATACTAAATAAATCAGTAAGTTAAACTGAATTTGAGACTTCATTTCTATCTGCATACGTTATAAACTATTTTTAAGATGGTATTTTAAACTCAAGCTTCTTTCAAATAAAACCGTATCAGACAGGATATTAAGATAGAAACCTCAGTAAATTTGTTGATACATTTCTATTAGAGTGACTAATGAACCCACTGTGCCCTAGACAGATTCATAATGGGAGTTCACGGGTTCAAACCCTGTCTAGGGCTCATTCATCAAAATTAAACGTGTACTACAGCACACTATTAAAAAATATCCAGCCATTCCTTCTGTAAATCCATTGCTTACAATGGAAAAAAACCTACTGAGTTGACTTTCTGACCCTGTAACTGTGATCAACCTGCTCACTTGGCCAAATTCAAACAAAATTCAGCAGTGAAAGTTGGACCAAGAAATTCACTTTAGCGTTGAGCAGCTTCCATATACAAACTGGAAGAGGGAGGACAACAGAAAACTAGTAACTGTGCTAATTAATCTTTATAAACTGCATTGGAAATAAATCATAGAATCTCAGACTGGTTTGTGTTTGAAGGGACCTTAAAACTCATGCAGCTCCAACCCCTGCCATGGGCAGGGACACCTTCCACTAGGGCAGCTTGCTCCAAGCCCCTGTGTCCAACCTGGCCTTGAACACTGCCAGGGATGAGGCAACCACAGCTTCTCTGGGCACCCTGTGCCAGCGCCTCAGCACCCCCACAGGAAGAATTTCTTCCTTATCTCTAACTTGAACTTCCCCTGTTTCACTTCGAACCCATCACCCCTTGTCCTATCACTACAGTCCCTAATGAAGAGTCCCTCTCCAGCATCCTCGTAGCCCCCTTCAGATACTGGAAGGCTGCTCTGAGGTCTCCACGCAGTTTCTCTTCTCCAGGCTGAACAGCCCCAACTTTCTCAGCCTATCTCCATGTGGGAGGTGCTCCAGCCCTGATCATCCTCATGGTCTCCTCTGAACCTGCTCCAACAGCTCCATGCCCTTTTTATGTTGAGGACACCAGAGCTACACACAGTGCTGCAAGTATGTAAAGAGTACTCCAAAGCTGCTCCGTGGACACTAGAAACTATTACCATCGTGTTGTACATCTACAGAAATTATCACATGTATTTTTCTGTTCTTTTGTTTGTGTTTCTGGTTTGGGTTGTTTTGGTTTTGTTTGGTTTTGTTTTTTATTTTTAATTTCTAGGAATTATTTCAGGTGTATTACTGTATTTTCATTCACGAGTTCTAACATATTCTATTTCTTTGCCCATTATAGCAAAACATTTCCAGAAGACAAAAATATCTTGTGCTGTAAGGAAATACCACCAGTAGCATTTTCAATATGTTGTGCAGATATTTCTGTTCAGACACTGTTTTTTTTTGAGGCAGCCTAGAATAAAGTCCATTAAAATAACTCTAGCCATGATCATGTGGAGAAACAGAGGAGGGGACAGCTTATTTTTATAGGTAACTAACATAAATTTGAGTAAAGTCGAGCTGATTCAACAGGATTAGTAAGATGAGCTGTTCATAAAAACCACATCTGACAGGAACACCTGCTGACAGCATCTATTCCCAAAGGCTTCCTTGGGCAGTCCCTGGAGCACCAAGAGGTCAGGTTATGTGTGGGCAGCATTTGGGAAACTGAGTCGATTGCAGAGCTGTGTGCACCAGTGAGTGGTGAGTACAGCAAACGCAGAGACTGACCTCACTGAGGTCTCATTTCTACCCCAATGGATTTGGGGTTCTTTTTAAGTATCAATATATGTGGTCCTTCTGTAGAGCTGTAACATTTTTATCATTGCCTTGGACTAAATAACGTAAGTCATGGCTTAGATGATTCTATGATGACCTCCCTGTGCCTTTAGCGAGGTGTATCAGCTACACAGTTTGCTGTAACAGTCACATTACAACAACGAGATGTTTACAGTGTCAGTTGCTGGGGTGAGCAGCTCCAGAGAGGACGCCTTCAACACCGGAGTGGGGCAAGCTCAGTGTCCAGGAGCCTCAACTCCGAGCGGCGAGAGCCACCGAGGGAGCCTCGGGTCCTCGCCAGGCCTTGCCCCGGAGCCGGCAGCTCAGCTGAGGCGAGCAGGGACTCACAGGGAGCAGCACCAGGAGGAGCGGCACCAGCCCCGGGTGGGTAAAACCCTGCCCCAGGGAGCGCGGCGAACAGGGCGGTCGGGGCAGTTTGTGGCGCAGAGCGAGCGGGATGGTGAGCACTCGAATTATGGCCACGGCCCGCTCTGGGAGCTCTGCTCTGGCTGCCCCGGCGGTGGCAGAGCCGATGAGAGGGGAGGCTGCAGTGCAGAGCTGGGGGTGCAGAGAGTGCCTGCACTGGTCTGGTGAGGGGAGGGTGTGCGATGGGCAGGGCTGCACCCGGTGCGCCCTGGTGGAGGTGCTCCTGCAGCAGGGGCTGCGCTGCGGGATGCTGTTAACAGACTGCAAGGTGTCAGGGAAGCTGAGAGGAAGCAGCACGGCTTGCTCCTGGCCCGAACTGTGCAGGCGCCTCAAGCGTCCCCTGTAGCTCATGGAGGAAAGGAGGAGGCCGTGAAACTGGGAAACAGCAACGAGGAAAAAAACCAACAAAAAAAAGGAGGAAGAGGACAATTAAAAGCAAGGGGCTTCCTCCTGAATCTGTTGTCCCCACCCAGAACCGCTTTGCTGTCCTGCTGGGGGCTGATGAGGAAACACCCTCGCACCATGAGCTGATGCCTTGGTAAAGAAGATCTCTAGTGGTGCTGCCAGGAAAAAGCGGTGGGTCGTAGTAGTAGGGGACTCTGCTTTGAAAGGGACAGGAGCACTCATCTGCCAGCCTGACCCCGTCTCAAGGGAGGTGTGTTGTCTACCAGGGGCATGGATCAGGGATGTGGCAGAGAGGCTGCCTGCTCTAGTAAGTCCCGCTGACTATTACCCTCTTCTGGTGACCCATGTGGGTGCTAGGGATATAGACTGCAGCAGCCTGGAGAACATAAAAGAAGGACTACAGAGCCCTGGGAGGTGGTTAGGGGTCCTGAAGCTCAGATAGTCTTTTTGTCAGTTGTCCAGGATACAGGGGAGGACCTGAAAAAAGCTAGGAGGATTGGCCAGGTTAATAAATGGTTAAAAGGGTGGTGTCATAGTCAGGGGTTTGGGTGTCTTGAACAAAGGACCAAAGTTCATAGGCCAGGTCTACTGGGGGCTGTCTACTGGGGGCTGGTGGAGATGGTCTGAGGGGTTTTGGTAAGAGGCTTGCCAGACTGGTCAAGGATGCTTTAAACTAGCTGTGTTGGGGGAGGGGGCATCATTCCATCCCAACACACCCAGTCACTTGCCAGCACCTATAATAAATACTCGGAGCAATGTAGAGATACCCCGCTCCAGCCAATGAGCCGGCTTCAGTTGGAGCTCGGCTCAGATGCCTCTATACAAACGTCTGTAGCATGGGGAACAAACGAGAGGAATTAGAGATGTGTGCACATCTACGGGGGTATGATATAATAGGCATCACAGAAACATGGTGGGATGGCTCCTATGACTGGAGTGTTGGAATGGAAGGTTACAGGCTCTTTAGGAAAGACAGGCCCAGCAGATGGGGAGGGGGAGTTGCTATTTATGTTAGGGATAGGCTGGAGAGTATGGAACTGTCTGGGGACAGGTGAGCAGTTAACAGAGAGTTTGTGGGTCAGGGTTAAAAGGAGAACAGCAATGAGAGACATTACTGTGGGGATCTGTTACAGACCACCTGATGAAGAGGAATCTGCAGATGAAGCACTCTACAGACAGATAGGAAAAGACTCACGCTCGCAGGCCCTTGTCCTCATGGGGGACTTCAACCACCCTGATATCTGTTGAAGGGACAGTACGGCCTGGCACAAGCAATCCAGGAGGTTCCTCGACTGTGTGGAAGACAACTTCCTTCTGCAAGTAATAGAGGAGCCGACAAGGAGAGGTGCCATGCTTGACCTCGTGCTCACCAACGGGGAAGGGCTCATCAGAAATGTGATGCTCCAGGGCAGCCTTGGTTGTAGCAATCATGAGATGGTCGAGTTCAAGATCCTCAGGACACTGAGAAGAGCGTGCAGCAAGCTCACTGCCCTGGACTTCAAGAGAGCAGACTTTGGCCTCTTCAGGAACCTGCTTCAGAAGGTTCCATGGGATACAGCCCTAGAGGGCAGGGGGGCCCAAGACTGTTGGTTGATGTTCAACGATCACCTGCTACAAGCTCAGGAGTGTTGCGTCCTGACTAGAAGGAAGCGCAGCAGGAGGGCCAGGAGACCTCCTGGGATGGATAAGGAGCTGCTGATGAAACTTCGAGGGGAAAAAAGAGGCTTATAAAAGGTAGAAGCAAGGACAGGCAGCCTGGGAAGAATACAGGGATGTTGTCTGGGAAGCTAGGGAGCAGCTTAGGAAAGCTAAGGCCCAGTTAGAATTAAACGTGGCTAGGGATGTTAAGGATAACTAATTACATTGCAAATAAAAGACAGACTAGGGAGATCGTAGGCCCCCTTAGGAAGCTCTCAGGAGAACTGGCTACACAGGATTTGGAGAAGGCTGAGGTTCTGAATGACTTCTTTGCCTCAGTCTTCACTGGCAAAGGCTCTGACCACACCACCCAAGTCTTGCAAGGCAGATGCAGAGACTGTGAGAATGAAGACCTTGGGCCAGCTGTAGGAGAGGATCTGGTCTGAGACCATCTTAAGAACCTGAACATTCACAACTCCATGGGTCCTGATGAAATCCATCTGCAGGTCCTGAAGGAGCTGGCAAATGAAGTTGCTAAGCCACTGTCCATCATATTTGAGAAATTATGGCAGTCAGGTGAAGTGCCCGATGACTGGAAAAAGGGAAATATAACCCCCATTTTCAAGAAGGGGAAAATGGATGACCCGGGGAATTACAGAGCAGTCAGTCTCATCTCTGTGCCTGGCAAAATCTTGAAGCAGATTCTTCTGGAAGGCATGCTAAGGCACATGAAAAACAACAAGGTGCTTGGTGACAGCCAGCATGGCTTCACTAAGGGGTGTCCTCAACATAAAAAGGACATGGAACTGTTGGAACAAGTCCAGAGGAGGCCACGAGGATGATCAGGGGACTGGAGCACCTCCTGTATGAAGACAGGCTGAAAACACTGAGGCTGTTCAGCCTGGAGAAGAGAAGCTCCATGGAGATCTCATAGCAGCTTTCCAGTATCTGAAGGGGGGCTATAGGGATGCTGGGGATGGACTCTTCATTAGGGACTGTAGTGATAGGACAAGGGGTGATGGGTTCAATGTGAAACATGGGAAGTTTAGATTGGATATAAGGAGGAAATTCTTTCCTGTTAGGGTGGTGAGGCACTGGAATGGGTTCCCCAGGGAGGTTGTGAATGCTCCATCCCTGGCAGTGTTCAAGGCCAGGTTGGACAGAGCCTTGGGTGACATGGTTTAGTGTGAGGTGCCCCTGCCCATGGCAGGGGGGTTGGAACCTTTCCAACCCTAACTATTCTATGATTCTATAATTCTAATGTGCATGAAATTTGGTGAACATTTCCTTGCAGGCTTTAAACAGCTATGGAAAAAGCAACTGAATTATCTGTATCTTGGTGTTGTTCTTCCAATTGCAGACCAATTTAAAGCTATTACAAAAAATTGATGAAAATAAAGTTTTGCCTATGCTATACAACTATTTCTTTGCAATTCTAAAGGTTGATTTGATACTTTCTCTTCCTTGCCCCCAACTGTACTGCTGCAGAAGTCCCAGGGTGGTGATCTGCTCACCACCTTGGGAGTGGGCCTTCTCCAGCCACCACACCTACCTTACTCCTAGCCACACAGCTTGTGTATTTACATAAAACTTTGCTCTCCCTTGCACTGTGAGTTTGATGAGTAGCAATTCCTTGTATAATTTCCAACATTATCCCAAGTGCACACTTCCTCCTTGAAGATCTGTGTATCAGGAGGAGCTCAAAATGAATTTATTCTCAATTATGTATGATTTTGCTTGGATAAGCACAGATTATTCTGGCATGTGAAAAGCAAAACCATGGTGGTTGCTGAAAGTTTCAGGATCGTTTTTAAGAAACTGGAGAACACAACTGCACTGTAAAATTCAGTTGTTCAACTGTGCAAATTACACCCCAGACAGGTCTTATTTATTTTATGGATCCTATTTATTACTGTTCATTTGAGCTTTGTGTATTTTACATTTCTGGCAGCACGTATATCTAAACAGTGAGTCTGCAGTGCTTGTATTGGGCCAAAGGGGTTTTTATCACTCCCTAAGGTGAACAGTTTACCCAGGAAAATTGTATCTGCACTTCATTTAAAGTAAACTCTGAGGAAAATCCAAACAAATGGGGCATGATATGTTTGTCTCTTGAATTCTAAAAATACCCTCAGAAGCCAGATTCCCATTATGGAAGGTGTCACTGTGCTTCCAAGAGGAGGTACAGGGCTTTGGCTCAGCCTTGCATTCCAAAACAACATACAAAATTACTTGACTACACTGGGAAATGTGAATACGAAATACATTTTGTGCAGAACAAGTATTTTCTCTGACTTGGATACCATGGCATAAGCTTGAAACAGAGAAGGTGATTTCTCAGTTGAAATTGCCTGAGTTGCTCACATATGATTTCTGTCCCTACCAACCTAAGATACATTTATGTTTTGTTGTCCAGGGGGAAAAGGAAGGCAGAAAGCCGTTACATAAAATAACCAGCCTGAGGACATCCAGAAAATACGTAAATACGAACTGAACCTTGTGTTCAGGTGAGTGCTCTGGAGGGCATGTTTGCACTTGCAAAGAGAGAAACAGAGATAGAAATAAAAACCTATGTCAAATGCACACGTATCTGTATGTCTTGACTTGTATACAACAGCATCACATCATGTGCATGAGCACAGCATCAGAATTAACTTGTGCACTAGCCACTTCACAAAATCACCTAGACATACCCAGGTCTCTGGTTACTTCAGCACAGTAATCGGGAAACATGCTACCCAAATTACTGTTCCTTTACATCTACTGTCTAATGATGTGAAGTATTATCACACATTATCTCACTGCAGAGCCGTTTTCTGTTCAACTCTTTTGGCACCAAATGTTACACTTCAGGTTTATTTTGTAAGAATTTCAGCTCTTTGTCTTTACAGTTCTTTCATCAACTGAGTTGTGTTAAAAAATATCCTGGTCCTCCACGAATACAATAGTAATTTCCTGAAATAGCTTGAAATGTCTAGTAATTTCTGCTAATTATGGAATGAAGTATTAATGCTGTAAAATGACCAATTTCCATATGATTAAATATATGTCTGAAGTAGTGATTCATCAAGGAGTTCATATGCTGACAGCATTTCAGTATGCAAAACATATGACACTTGTTAAGCAAAGAATTCACATTTGCCTAATATTTGCTCTTTGTGGGAGGTTTCCTGTCTCACTCTCAGACCATAACACACTCTGCATTTCACAGAGACAATACTGAAAGAAAGCTTTAAACACAAAGCCCACAGAGGAGAAAACTGTCACATTTGCTCATTTAGTTTTCCTGAAGAAAAATATTTTGGTAACTAATAACAACAGATTCCAGCATTTTTTGATTTCCTTTGAACAGATGCACCATGACCATCCACAGCAGAATATGGAAAGTGAGCAGGAAAACCAGACAAGCTGTACAACCTTTAATTTGTAATAACACGTACTGTTATACAAATCTGAAACCCTTAGTCAAACAGATGAACCCAGGCAGAAGTACTTACAGATGGGACAGGGATACCAGGTCGTTGAAAGAACCTTCAGGAACACTGGAAATATCGTTTCCATGGAGTGTCCTAGAAGAGGGGAGAGGCAGGATGGATCAAACCACCATATTTTATCTGCTCCATATAAGTGAAGGAATTAGGGCTTACAAAGGGTATTTAAGTCTGTTTCTTTGAGAGTTTCTATGAGCTTCACAACTCCTGAGCTTCCAAGCTTTATTACTTCTACTTCTAGATTTTGGCATTTAAAATAGTGATACTGTTGGAACTGTTGGTGACTAATGTTTTCAATTACAAAGGTGACATACTATTTATGCTATTAAAAGTGTATTGATGACAAGCAGAGCCCCACATATAGACCTGTATTCGCTTACAGAATTCCATTAGCCAGAAAGACAGAAAAAACAGAACAGGGAAAACAGGAACTGTGGAAGATAAATTAAATATTGACTTCAGAATGATCCTAGGAGAGAACAAGGGTCCATGAGGGCAAGTATCACTGCACCTTCACATCCCACTTTCCTATTCTTACAGTAGGAAATACCTCTTTGTGTGGTATTTTTACAATCTGCTTGACAAATACATTTATGCTACCAGGGAAAATACTTGAAATCAGTTGTTTTAGGCCATTATTCATCCTGTGCAAAGAAACAAACATATTTCTAGCAGAGTTTTCAGGGTTCTTGTGAAAGGGTTTTCCACTGCTTCCAGGACAATTGAAGCAGCCGCTTTATCTCTTTTCTAAGAAATACATTTATGTGTGTGTTACATAGGTAAGGATAAATGAAAAGATTTTTCTTGCAGCTTGTAGAGCATAATCCTTGTATTCAGAGTGGCAGACCCAAGAGTAAAATTCATTATTTGTGATTACTTGTGGTTTTCATTGCAATAGTAACTGAAGGCCCTGCAACACAGTAGGGCACCATCACAGATGCTTTGGCAGACAAACAGCGCTACGGTCAGATGGGAAAACATGCAGCAACAAATGAATGTGAGGGAGGGCACAGGATGCTGGGGGTTTACAACTACATGAAACCCATTGAGAAGATACACAGTCATGTAAGATTTTATTTAATTTGATTTATAAATAAAATCAGCTACTCAGCTGCTGCATCCTCCGTATCACTAGATAACTACCTGGTAAAGCAATAGCATAAAGAAAAATAGTTATAGTTTATCCTCATTTTTCTAGTTTGCATGTCACTGAATAGTAGTTTACTACTACTCGTAATAACAGACGGAAGTCATAACGAGCCAACAAGAGTAGATGCTGCTGGATCTCACTAGCTGATGTTTTGTTTTGGTTTTTTTTTAAACAAAAGTTGGTAGAAAACATGCAAAGGAAAAGGACATCAATATTTTAAAGTTGTATTTTCTTTTGCCCTTCTCCCCTGAGCTGGCTCAGTTCTAGCAAACTGCTATATTCTTTATAGCCACTTTCCCAGGACCAGGAATTACTGTCAGTGTTCCAGATGTGGCAGAGGAGGGTGGAAAACAGAAATCTGCTGTCAGTTTTGTAGCAGTTCTTTTCCTGGAGTCATTTATTTTCTAACTCACCTGGTGATTTGTGGAACACAACATCACACCTTTCATTTCTGTGACTGTACAGAGCCTTGAAAGGGTGCACACTGAGCTTAAAACAAACCAAACCTGTGGGCCCATGGAAATACACAGTAGCCCCAGCTGAACATAAAACCATCTGGGTTTGCGTCCTTTCTTCCCCAACATCACTGTAAGCTTCACCAGGATGTACATGATGCTTTATAACTCTTATGAATTCTTCCTTTACACGCCACTTTACACCAGCATACACACAGCAAGGAAAGCCAAACTTGCCAAGGATACACCTTGCCAAACACACCTTGTCCTGCCTCACATGGCAGTGAACTAGGTTCATGGGGCTGTGAACTAGGTGAGCATAAGCAATGTTACCATGAGCACATTTCACAGCTGCTTATTACAGCTTCAGTTTCTGTTTTATTGTACCACAAAGCTTTTCTATAGAGCATGAAACCACAAAAAGCTACAGCAGAGTTATCCTTCTGGCATCTTTCTCCAGTTCTTAATGCCAGTACATCAGAAACTTCCCCTTCCAACATCTTGGGTCTGAGATTTTCTTTTAAGCATACCTAGGTTTTTGTCTATTAATAATACTGGCATGTAAGGATAGATCTCCATGCAATTCATCTGCACAGGAAGGATATGAGCTCCCACGCAGTAACTCCAGATAAAGCACACTCACTAATTCTATACAGAATGACCAACTGACTGAGACATACCCCACAGCTACTAAATAAGAGTTATTTTTGTTGGTATGAGGATGCAAGATCAGGCCTGGTCAAAAACTTGTCATCCAAGTGTTTCCTCCTTCAATGAAATGAGCACATTTGAATGAGCAGCCACACAGAATGAGCCTATATTCTGATCTTTTGAACTACTCAGAGGTGTGCAAGACAATCCTCTCTGAACAGACAGCAGAATGTCTATTTATCTTCCTGTCAGATCAGTTGCATATATTCTGTGAAGGGGCTCATTTTCTTTCCTAGATGCCTTGGAAACTCATCACAAATGCAAGCCCATTTGCTATGAATGACTTCACTACATGTCTCAAAGACTGAGGTATGTTTCCTGCATTTTAATAAGAGAAACCACATCAACAACATCATCACCATGCAGCTAAAATGAAATGGTAAATGCTAAACCCCTTTAAACTCACAATAATAAACAGGGGTGAGAGAATTCAACAGTGTAATAAAATCTTCTTCCTCTTGGATCAACAACAGGAATCTTACACGTTTGAACACTTAAAGCACATACAATTATGTGTGTATTCTCCCTCAAAAGCACAACTTCCTCTTGCCTAAACAGTGGTAAGCAGCAGGGGTATGGCTTTAAGGTGATGTGGATCTCCTCTCAGAGCACATAGTAACAAAACACTTGAATTTTTGAAACAGAAACTCTCTTCTACATGTAATCTCACTAACTTACTACTTTGCCTTCAGGTAAGGAACACCAGGTTACTTCAGACACAAAGGGAATGCTTTTTCAGCAAGCTATGATCTACCCTGTAAAGCCAGAAATGCGGCTAAAAGCTTGACTGAGCTTGCAGAGCCACATCCCATCAAAGGTAAACACCTACAATGAACCCCAAAGGATTCCAAACCCTGCAGGAAACAACACAACTTGGATGTCAGAGGAAGCAGGAAACCAAAGTGTCATTGCTCAATGTTCAGTACAGTGATGCTTCTACAGATTTATTGCATAGGTTCAAGTAGTCATTATGTGATGCAAAAAAAACCTCATACCAAAGCCAAATGAGTGCAGGATCCAATAAGGAAAGTGTATTGCAAAAATTAGTTCCAAAATTATTAGTGATAGCTTTATCATCAAACACATTACTATGTTTGTGTAGGCTTTGAACTGCAGTAAATATCCACTGGTTTTCATTAAAACTAGAACATCTTATCTTAGCAGAATATTCTGCAGCTTATTTTATCCATATAATAAATATAACATGGAAAATTGTTTAGTGATCTGAGAAAGTACTTTTATTTCTGGACTTTGCCTCTTCATTGAATCATGACAGTATGTCAGAAGTTACAACATTGCATACAATAAGAATAATCTTGAAAATAATCAATTCAGGTCTATCAGAGAGTTCTAATATTTGTAATTATTTGTAATTAATTTGTCTCAATCTCATTTTTTTTAATCCATTCACATTTAGCTTCTAAAAAGACTAGCTTTGGACAAAAAGCCCCAAACAAAACCAAACTGCCAATGTTTCACTGCAGTAGCTTTGGTGTAAAAACTACTGATACCAACTTTTGCTTATTACAAAACCTCTTCAGGTTCTATGTTGAAACACCTCCCCAGCACACTATGGCTGCCATTAGGAATAAGCTAGGTGAAGCCTGAAGAGAAAGGGCCTGATTGTGTAAAAACACTCATACATATTCAGGCTTAAACATCAACATGTTGACTCTGCAGTTTTCTCAGTTATGCTGATAACTGTAAGAGAGGGAGGACAAACACAGATATCTGTCAAAGACCAACTTCATCATACAGCTATGATTATTCTGATTTTCAAATAGATATTTACTATATAGGGAAAAAGCAAAGAAAACATAAGGAATTGGGAAGACACAGGTGCCTGCATAAGAAGTGTCTGCTACCTTCAAAGGCAATGAGAGCTCTATTTTCATTAAAAAACGAAAGTGGAAATTGTTTTACTTTTGTTTTCTCTTTTAAATTCCCCTGAGAATATGGATAATAAATGACAATGCCAGATTGCACACTGTCACTCAGAAACCATTTTCTCCCTGGAGAACCGATTTTTACTAACAACATAGATGACATGTGGCAAAAGTTGTAGCTGATACCATAGTTTTGTGGGCCATAATAAATCAAATCAATCTGGAGGCTTCCAAATGCATGCAGCAGAGATAGATTTTCATTTAGGCTTCATTTTACTCATGCTGCTCTGTGCAAGACAGGGAGGGCTTCTCCCTTGAAGAAGGAAGATATTCTTTCAATTTGATTAGCAGATAATTTAAAAAAGCCAAAAGATAACAAACATTATTAAAATACTGTCCTTTGTTTCTGTCCATATGTGGCCTTCAAGAAAAGAAGTAAAAAGGCAAACTGTAGGTACTGGAAAGAGTGAGACATGGTGTATCTACACTGTAATTCAGGGCAGAGAGTCCCACACTAGCTTTAATCAAGCTTGCGTATCAGACACAGGCCAGAAGACAGCTCCATATGGAATAATTTATTTGGCCATGAACAGAACATATTCATCTGTGGCTGAATTTCAGGATTCATGTAACAGCTCGAATGTGACCATCCTAGTGCACTAGAAATCAGAGTCCCAAGCCAAACTTAAAACAACAAATCCAAATCACGTATCTTTCTTGGTTTTACTAACGAAAACTGGATATCAAAAGCTGTCTTGTAAGTTAGGATGCTAAAACCTAGATATCTATTTTACCACTCAAACCACAGTGAAAGAGCTTGGACAAACAGCATTGCCTTATTGCTTGCACAGTTACAGTACTGTATATATCAACACCTTAATTCCACGCTTAGGGAGTCAGTGGACATCAACTATTGTTCTTCAAACCGCAGAAACTTCTGCTTGTGAAATAATAGCATGAAGTTTCAAAGGACTCAGAACATACTCTTCAGCTCCTCTGTCCTGACCTTTCAGTGTTCAAAGACCTCTCTCCTGCAGCAAACCGAATAATCCCAGCACACACAAGCTATTGAATTCATTTGCTTTCAGTTGACCGTGCAAGTAATGGTGACCCGCTTGTGTTGCTGGGCAAAAAAGGGAAGAAGGTGAGGAAGAAGGTGGCTTCTCCACCTTGACATAACAGCAGCACATGGGGTAATGTGTCCACACAAACAACTAAGCACACACAGCATAGGGTCTGTTTCTGATGGGGCAGGTGGGGAGTGGGAGACAGAAGGAGGAGTCAGTCTACCAGATGCCTAAGAAAAGCTGGTGGGGGGCTGCTTGCTGCAAGGAACTGACCCACATCCCATACTGAGACAATATAAAGATGACTTTCAGAAGAAACTGTAAACAAATTGTACAATTCAGAAAACTGCTGAAAGCAGCTACACTGGAAAGAAAGAGTACAGAAAAGGATCTCCAAAGAAAAAAGCCACACATGGACACCTGAGCATGCCACCAGTCAACATGAGGTGAAATTTCATTCACAACAACATTAGAGACAGACATCTCGGCATTACTGGTGCCTAGCCACTGGCTTCACTTACTCATTGTTTTAGTGGGTGTTCTTCTATCTGACCTTCAGAAGATTGCATTTTTATGTAAACCTTGCCTGCAGGAATCTGAATTAATAGATAATATTCTAAACATTCAGTGGGTTTCAGTAGAGACACTCTTGCTAAAGCACCCAATGGAACCTTACACTCTAAAACATGATCAGTTTTTCACAAAAAGTCTTTTCCTGTGGGGCACCCAAACACTGTTTAAGCAGAAGAGACAGACCCTATACAGTCTCTTGGAGGGCTGTTTTCATGATAGTTCTTGCCCCTGAACTATCAGAGGAAAGACATTTGTCCTGCAAATGTGTAATTGCTTCTTTTCAAGGTTTAGCATTCACCTGCATTAGTCATTACTGGACATATTGCACCTAAGTACAAGTACATTGAAGCTAATTGTGTGAAAATATTTACGACTACTGGATCAAGTGAAAGCCATCTGCTCATTAAACACCTCCTGCCACCAACAGCATTCTAATAAGCTGCAACTCAGCTGCATTGAAGAAGTGGTACTTACAGCACTCGAAGAGACCTGAGCCCATGGAAGGCATGGACTGGAATGCACCGGAGTCTATTGTAACTCAAGATGCTGGAAAAAGGAGAAAAAAGAGTTACACCATTCAATTTTTGTTGATTATTTCACTACCAACCCAAACACAAAGCGGCATAGAAAGCCACATATGCTTAAGTAACAAATTATACACTAACTGTTCAACACCTAAGGCGGTATCTGAAAAGCAATTACAACTACTACCAAAACTCTGGACTACTTACAGTGTTGATAACTGAGTCATGTTGGTGAAGGTATAGTTGGTCAATACACTTATGCTGTTGTTGCTCAAATCACTGAAGAAACACACAGAGAAATATCACTTATATTAATGGAGAAATAAGTCTTTTTTAAAGTTTACTTAGTATCTGCAAAGCAAAATGCTTGAAGCAATTAAAAAGTCACATATTATCTACTGATGTATTTTGTAACCCTGAATAAGCTCTAAAAGCAAAGCCCATCAGACTCCCCGCAAAAGCCTCAGTCAGAAATATTAACGCCTATTTCCAGCATATAGCATTCAAAAAAGAAAGCATCAGTGAATACATGCAATATTTTTGAAGAAGGATAAACAATAAATGATACAAGCATGGGTGAATATGTACTGTACCAACTTGCTTTGCAATGTATCACAGACACACCATTTCCATATGTTCTTCACATTGACAGCTACTAGAACAAAATGTCATTTTTCATTTGGAAAAAGCCTTTTAGGCTCAAATAGAACATTTTGGTTTGTTGTTGCTCTCCCTTGAAAAACAAAATTAGAAATATTTCCAAAACCCCCCACTCTTTTAAAGCAGAATTCCAGCTTTCCTTCCATATTTTGGTCTGAGGTTGTTCTGCCCATTTGACTGGAGTATCTACAGAACTGATTCCAACAGCATCTGAAAACTTCTCATAAATGGCTCAGCCAAGAAATTTCACTCCTGTGTATCTCAGGGAGCAATTTACTGAACAAGGTCTAGTTGTGTCTCTACCTGCATGAATGTGCAGAGCAGAAACACCTATGCAAATTTTCATTGCCTTAGCATTATAAATACTGCCTCACCTAGAACAAATTAATGCCATCTCCTCTGCTAATGACCTTTACAGCCTTGCACAGATAAATCTGCCAAGTGAAACTTGCAGACTGTGTGAGAGTTTAGTCCTCTCGCAGAGACTGGAAGCTCCTGCAGAGGAAAGGGCTCCGGTGCTCTCACTCACCTCGCTCTTTCTACACTCTTTATGAACATTTATTGGCAACAGTGGCCACTGTGAAACTCTTTCCAAATTTAAATTACAGAAGGGGCTTGGGGTTTGTATGGTTTTGTTTTTTTCTTTTCTTTTCCTCAAATACACACCATTTCTGTTCCACCTACAAGCTAGTGCGGAAAGAGGCAGGTAATTTTCTTGACATTGAAACCAGGTGTTTCTTACATCAGTGTGAGGTGTCTGAAGGTGGAGAGTCCCTTCGGCACAGCAGTCAGATGGTTTCCCTCCAGGTACCTGAAAAATGACAGATTTGACAATTACACAAACATGTTAACAAGAACTCTTGTCCTTCAATCTACAGCGTGAATTGTCACTCGAGTCACCAAGGAAATGATCTTTGATTCACTGCTATGAAACTGTAACAGTTTCTTCTTTATAAGTGAATTATCCCACATGCAAAGCATATAGAATCATAGAAGAGTTAGGGTTGGAAAGGACCTTAAGATCATCCAGTTCCACCCCCCCTGCCATGGGCAGGGACACCTCACACTAAACCATGTCACCCAACGCCTCGTCCAACCTGGTCTTGAACACTGCCAGGGATGGAGCATTCACAACCTCCCTGGGCAAACCATTCCAGTGCCTCAGCACCCTCACAGGTAAGAATTTCCTCCTTATATCCAATCTAAACTTCCCCTGTTTAAGTTTTAACCCGTTACCCCTTGTCCTGTCACTACATTCCCTAATGAAGAGTCCCTCCCCAGCATCCCTATAGGCCCCCTTCAGATACTGGAAGCTGCGCTGAGGTCTCCACGCAGCCTTCTCTTCTCCAGGCTGAACAGCCCCAACTTTCTCAGCCTGTCTTCATACAGGAGGTGCTCCAGCCCCTGATCATCCTCGTGGCCTCCTCTGGACTTGTTCCAACAGTTCCATGCCCTTTTTATGTTGAGCCTATTATTAGTTATTATTATTATGAGTTATTATTGAATTATTATTAGACTTGGAAACAAATAAAGGATCTTTGGCCTACAACAAAAATGATCATCTGGTTCTACTATGACAGCAACTGAAGAAAGGGAGAAAAATTGTACAGCTTGTGCCCTGAACCTAAGCTTACCTTTAACAAGTTACTGTAAGAATGCTGAGTTCTGACTGACCCTGTTAGGAGAGGTTTTGCCTTTGCACGTAAGTTCCTTGTACAGCCAGACCTGGAAGAGGAGCTGCACTGCCATGTCTCTGTGTTGCACAAAGTCTCACTTATTCCAGTGTCAACACAAACACCCATGAGTTTGGTGGCACATCCTTTACAGCACTTCCTGCTATGGGATACACACACTCATCACCTATCCTTTCCAAAGTATGCTGGTACAGGAGGAAAGCTTGGTACAAATTGAACACTGAAGACCAAATTCTCTTTGAATACAGGCTCCTCCTACAAGCACTAGGTGTATTTAAAACAGCTTGTGTTTCCAGGGTGGAAGTTGTCTGAGACACCACGGAATGTGTCTCTATTCAGACACATGAACAGCAGGGCTAAAGCACGTGGCAGCAACGAGATATGGGGCATTTCCTATTTACTACCATAAAAAAGTGAGACAGAGCTGGCTTTGGGGTGAAAGTGCACCCTTGGAAGATACCAAAGTAATAAGGCTCCAATGGAAACTGACCACTGCAGTGCCATGACACTGTCAGGGTGACTCCAGACATCTGCCAGAAGCTGCAGAGAGACAAAACCTGGGAGACAAATCCAACCTTCTCAGAAATAGTGTGTAGGAGGCAGGCAGTCCTGGCCAAAACCAGGACACTCCCTCCACAGGTGAGGATACAAGGTGAAGTGGTATTTCCCTTCCTTCCAAGATACTTGTGGAGAAAAGCTTACCCAAGGAAGTGGTGAATGCTCCATCCCTGGCAGTGTTCAAGGCCAGGCTGGATGGGGCTTGGAGCAAGCTGCTCTAAGGGAAGGTGTCCCTGCCCATGGCAGGGGTTGGAACTGAGTGAGCTTTAAGGTCCCTTCCAACCCAAACCAGTGTGGGATTCTGTGATTCTATGATTTTTCCTAAGGTAGACATGGGCAATACAATTGATGTGGTATGTTTTGAGAGATAAGGAAGCATAGCCAGGAAACGCTGCCCCCAGACACGACAGCACCCAGTGTGCTGCCTCTACAGCTAGAAATATAACCCAACAATCATGGTAAGAAGTTTTATCCCACACATACCATCTCCTTTTCTTTGGCAATAGACCTCCTTATTCTGCATTTACTATAGCAAATAATAATAGATTATTACTGTGCTGTATGTTCTCTCTCCACATTAACTGTAACAACACAGAGATGTTTGTGTAAACTAAAGCCAAGAAAACTTTATTTTTACATCATTTAAAAATAAAATCTATAAACACCAATAATTCCTTATATAATGCACTTTATAACTGTTGCATCTCCCCCTTCTATGTCAGCACAGTGCTCTCTCACCATTTTCTGCTGCTTCAGCTCTCTTCTGAACTAAAGTACCCCAGGCTCATGGTTACCTGCTCTGTCTGTGTACAGGATCCCACTGAGGCAGAGTTATTTCAGAGCATACGGTGGAGGTGACCTTGCTCCTGCTAGGATTAGGCCAGACTAGCAGGACCACAGGCTCTTGCATTACCAAAAGTAACATCCTTTCTTAATGGAAATCCCCCAGTTGAACAAATTCTTCTCTCCGTTCACAATGATCACAAGCATCAAGTGACAACACTGCCCAGCAAACAGACCTTGCAAAGTAGTGGCAGCTGCTCTGCTGACACAGACCATCACAAACCAAAGCATGGGTTAGTTATGCCACATTTACACCTCCCATGGACGTTCATATCCAGCAAGTGTAAAGTCACTTGCTTCATTTTGACTAGATTCGTTATAAATTATATTGAAAATTGAGTTCCTTGGTGAATTCACTCCATAAATTGTTACACAGAAGACCCTCAGAACTCGGGCACATATGTTACTATTTAAACAGGGCAGATCATGTCTCATTTCCCCCGTCATGCTCTGTGATGGACGCAGCAAGCTGCTGGGAGTCTGTGCCTTCTCTTTCATCCCAGAAAGTCGCAAATCTTATACCCATGCAGCAGCGTAGGTTAAGGTTCCAGTCTTTTTTTCAAATGCAAAATCCAAGGGATTTCCAAGGGAAATCAAAAGCAGGTCATGCATTATGTATTTGGAAGCTATATATGAATTTCCTTTAGGAAAGGAGATTCAACTCTTGCAATGTGTTGAAATCTGCAGAAATATATTTTCAGTATATTCTCTTGTTGATCCCAATATGAAATAGCCTGCAATTTGAACAAACTGATGATGGCTAGCCAAGGCTTTCCCCCTGTTTTCCTCTCTGGTGCAATCAAAAGTTGAAGGTACACATTTTATTCCAGCGCTTCATTATTCAGGCCAACAGACATGCGGACCCCTGGAGTTAAACCCCTACAGAAGATCTGCTTTGAATAGCTTTGGATTTGTACTGCAAGCAATTCCATGGTTATAGAAATGTGGTAGCAGAAAGCTGCAATGCTTCTACCAGTGGTATAATTTCTGAATAAACACACTGAAAAATTACTGCTAATATACTTCTGATGCAGGCATAAGAATAATTCCCTACTGTTAAACCTCTTACCACATTATACTAAGAATGGCAGTGTTTTCTAATCAAAAGGCATTCATTTTGAAAGCACATTTAAGAGCAATGAATTTGAAATAACCAGAGCTTTTATGGCATAAGAGCATGCCAAGAATCAGGAGGATCCAAGATGCAACACTGGAAGACACCGGTTGCTGCAGGGGAGCTGCTGCCCGCTGCGGGCCAGGACTCTGTCGGAGCCGGGACATGGGGACAGCAGCTCTGCACCTTGCTGGGCTGAAGGTGATGTATGGGGCTGGAAGGTGGACACAGGGAATCGAATCACCCATTCCTGAGGGTGAAGGGGTGCAGCTCAGTTACAAGACTGCTTATTTATGTTTACATACATATCAATGAGGAAACATGGAGGAAGCTACAGACCCCTGCCCAAACAAAACAACACAAGCCAGAACAGAATGATGCAGGGGGAAGATTGTCGCTGTACTTCTTTTCAATCCTTAGCCAAAGGAAGATGATATGCATGGCATCTGGTGTTCAGAGAAATTCTGGCATGAATGAAAGAATTCATGCTCAGAGTCAGGTTAATCAATACATAGCCAGAGTCAAGAGCGGGTGTCAGCTGCCTTAACTTAGACACACTGACTAGTATCCAAAGCAAACTCATTTGCTTCCTAAAGTCTCTAGATTCTGCAGTTGGGGTATCAGATTGGTTTTTACCCATGACTGCTGCTGGGAATCCTGAAGTCTCAATAATTTGTAACCAGGGAGCAATTACCAGAGCCAACACTGAAAAAACCCAAACCAAGCCACCAAATACCAACCAGGGAAGGCTTCTGTGGGGCCTGGCCATGCCTCGCTCCATGCCTGCACTGCAGAGCCCAGTGCTCGCAGCAGCCCCAGGGCTCATCCAGCAACTTCCACACACATTAACATCACATATAAAATATTTAAAACTATGCATAAAAGTTGACAGCTGTTTTTTTTTCCAACTTGTCTATTTTTATACTGAAACCACTTGGATTGGAGGTGATATAACCACCAGCACAAGGTGCCAAAGCGTCATGTAACGATTGGAATCACTTGGAACCTTTTTTGCACTGAAATGTCTATTCAGCCATAAAGTCAAGCTCACAGCAGCAATATGTGCTAAGAGAAGAAACTGGAGAGAGAAATCAGCTCTCAGGCAGTAATTGAAAAGGCACAAAGCATCTCCTTTAATTTCTTTAAATATTTCATGTAGAATGTTACCTTACAAAAAAGATGGTACTTGACAATTTTATGCAGCTCTAAAGTTAAGTTATAGTCTGAACTTTTTGATGCAGATACCCAAGATCCTAAATTTTTGAGGCAAGTTTCATTTCTTAAAACTGGTGGTCTGGAAGAGAATTGGGCTGTGAAAGATGGAACATCCACAAAGCATGAATTTTAAGAGCTTCAAGTACAGTCTCTTGAGAAGAAACAAAATTCTAGTACAGATCTAGGTACAAATCTGGATCTTGAATGTGCTTTACTTTTGGCAGCTCTGGATTTTGCTGTATTTGTACATCAGATCCCAACCTACAGGTTTGACTCACAGAAACATGGCTGTGTTTGGGAGAAAAGTGAAGCCCTGAAGTTAAACTCACCTTCAGTCTCTATTGGTGCTAAAGTCACCTTTCTGATATGTACTTAAACTTCGTCAGTCACTGAACACATTATTTGATACTACTGATACAATTTACTTTTCTAAACTCTCAGATTTGAAATGCAGATTTAAGTCCTCTATTTCCACTGTACCTAAAATATCCTTGCACAGAAATATCCATTCTCTCAATGAGAGGATTTTCCTCTGAAAATTGAATGAAAATTGAAAAATGAAAAGGAAAATTGAATTTCCTCTGAAAAGTGAATTAAGCAGGCTGTAAAACCTTTTTATGACACAGGACTATTTAAGCCCAAGCTTTGATCTAAATTGTTTTTCTCCTTTATTATCAAAGGAAAAGTCACTGAATTCTGTGTTAAGGGTCAGTGTATAAAAGAATTTGTATCCTCAAGCAGATGATTTTCATCAGATATCTCACTTCAGAGTTATCCTTTTGATCAAGAGCAGTATAGAAAAATGCAACTAAATGGCTACAATATTCTACACGTACCATAACTAACTGCTTAGAGCACATTTATTGCAGCAATTTGCATGGCCCAAATATGAGCCACTGGTTTTAGCCACAAGTCAAGAGAAAGCACAAATGCCTTGTTGAAAGATGGAAAGGAGGGTTGAGATTGGTGGTAAGTACCTCCAAGTAGATGTGGCAGCAAATTATGGGAAGCAGTATCCTCTGGCAAGTGCAGATACAGCTGAATAAAGCTGCTGGGCTAAGACTGAGGCAGCAACGGGCAGCAAACTGGAGGTGGGAACCAAAGAGCTAAAAGACAGTTGAGGGGATCTCTGCTAGGAGCCACTTGTGAAAACTGTTGTGCCATGTACTGAATAAGCTTGGAGGCTAGATGAACCTACCAAAAACACACGTGGGAAAGAGAAGGTTTGTGAGGAGAGAGAGAGAAATGGCAAAAGTAATGCAAATATTAATACGTATTAACATAAATGGAAAGAAAAATGATCACTAACAGTGATGTATGGATGCAGGTTTTTCCTAACAATCCCATCAGTGCTATCATATAGCTCAGTGTCAAAACAACATTTGGAGTGTAGAGATGACATGATTAGTACATATTTATTCTAAAATACACCAGGCTCATTAAGTTACAGCTTATGCACACGCCATCCGCATTAACTGCCTCCAGTGTTTTTCCCCAGTGCAAAATATGATTTGCTGTAGGTCCATAAAAGCAGCTGGATGCTGTCAGATAAGACTTTATTAGAAATAGACTCCACTTTTGTGAAAATAAAAAAAATATAAAAAAGAAAAACCTACTGTTAGCATACTGAGGTAATATGGAAAGGGAATAAGAGCATGGGAAAGTTAGTTCAAACAGATTGGGGTGGCGGGGAGGGTATAAAGAAAAGGAAGGCCTGAAACACTAAGCAGCAGCGAGGCTAAGCTCCAAACCTGCTCATTGCATCAACATTTTACTTCTGAACATCTGGACTAGAAAACCGAGTATGTTCAAAAAACCCCAAGGCTTCTTTTCACAGCAAGCACAGTGGGAAAGCAAGCAGGCAGTACGTAAATATACAGCAAAGGAATTTGTAAGGACAACGTAAGACTTGCCTATTCACAAGAAGCTGAAAGAAGGCTTGCCCATGATGACGGGGTTTTGTGAAGGAATAGCTGGAAAACAGAAACTTCTTGCATCATCATCCCTCTAAAAAGCCAGGAGACCTAGTGATCTTTTCCACTCTATTCTAGATGGAAGGTTTCCCTGCCAAGGTAATCCCTCCTCCCAAGGGTGGTACAAACCAAACACAGGGACGTCTCCTGTCATTCCAAGCTCTAAATGTGAAGGAGATAATGGTTTTCACATGTTTTGTCTATATACACATCCAAACCAGAAACTCGGGAAGAAAGCTGGGAGGAGTGAGCCTGCGTCTCCAGTCCACCATGTAATAAAACATTGCCGTGGATCTTTTTCGCTGAGCTTAGGAACATGGAAATTTGACCCAGCAAAGGGTAATGTATTCCCTGTGCGCCTGTGCAAGAGATACGTTCATTTTTGCATGTTGCTATTTAATACCTGTTACAATGAAAAAAAAATCTGTTTAAGGCTATTTTAAGACCTTTAGGAGAATTTAAAAGAACTTCTGAGAAGGCTCCATTCAGACATAACAGACTGGTTTATCTCGATACATGGCCGTTCTTTTTCTTTAACCATGTTGTGCAAAAACACACTGCAGTTTAATCAGAAGCACTGCAGCTAACGTGCCTTGTGGATAAATATATCAATCATGGAAGTTTATTTTTAAGTTTATTCAAACTTAAACAGGGGAAGTTCAGGTTAGATATAAGGAAGAAGTCCTTTACTGTGAGGGTGCTGAGGCGTTGGCACAGGGTGCCCAAGGAAGCTGTGAATGGCAGTTTTGAAGGCTGGGTTCGACAAAGCCTTGGGTGACACTTGGTCTAACATGAGGCATGTTAGACCATGGCAGGAGGATTGGAACTGGATGATCTTAAGGTCCTTTCCAACCCAAACCATTCTGTGATTCTATGATCCTATAAATGTCAGACTGGCACATTTGTAAAGATTCCACTAAAATGCTCCCCTGCATTACAGAATCATAGCTAGGTTGGAAAAGACTTCTAAGTTCAAGTCCCTGTTGAGGCCTCTGCAGGGAGGGAGCTGTGGGCTACCAGGACAAGAGGCTCTTCTACACCCTTGTCCTCCCCTTGGCATCATTTCTGTTCCTCATGATCCTGGTTTTCTGTGAGTGCCTGGTGGGAGCAGGGAGACCCCAGCACACTGCCCAGAAGTCTGACATGAGAGTGTGGAAGGGGAGACAGGGAGCATAGGCTGCAGTAACACAGGGCAAGAGTTTTTAATCTATCTGAGCACCTGACCGCTGTATTGCTGAGAAAGGAGAATAAATCCCTGCCCTGGAGGCTGCTGTGGCTCTCTCAAGCCATGCAAAAGCCATAGTATCTTCTGCAGCAGGTAACTTATGCATTTCCTGGTTTCAGGTGCTAAACAGATCATAGAATCACAGAATAGTTAGGGTTGGAAAGGACCTTAAGATCATCCAGTTCCAACTCGCTGCCATGGGCAGGGACACCTCACACTAAACCATGTCACCCAAGGCTCTGTCCAACCTGGCCTTGAGCACTGCCAGGGATGGAGCATTCACAACTTCCCTGGGCAGCCCATTCCAGTGCCTCACCACCCTCACAGTAAAGAACTTCTTCCTTATATCCAATCTAAACTTCCCATTGCTGCCACAGAAACATAACAGCTTTAAGATTATAGCCTTAGGACACAGTTCAAGGGACCCAGGACTGCCCTAGGGAAATGGGGGTATTTTAGTGTGAGGAGTGTAAACAGACTGAACAAGATCAGTGTCTTTTATCCTGTGTCCAGATATCTGTTGGGTTCTCTCTGCCAAGTTATAGCTGTCCTCAAAGAAAAGCAAGAGGTGGGGTTCCACAGAAGATGCTGTTTACAACAACAGCAATGACAAATCTCAAACACAGAACAATAAAAACACTTAAGTTCATGCTAGCAACTTGGGACCTAGGTGATATAGTTCCTTCTAGATTATGGGCAGCACCTTATCTCAGTCTGGAAGCAGAAGGCAGGCAAGTAAGATTATTTTTTTTTCTTTAATATGTATAATTTATTTCATTTCTATCACAGTTTCGACAGAGACATGACATTTTTAGTGTCAGTACCTGCAGCTCATCTTTTGGTATAGATACAAATAAGGAGCTCAGTTTATGTTGGTTGAGAGGAGAGTGAGATCAGGATTGAATTTTGAGACAGCTGGGACAGATTCAAGGTTATATTTGCAGAACATGAAATATTCAGAGCCAGCCAGGCCATGGCTGACTGTGTTCTGCTGACACATTTCTGGATTGAAAGCAGAAAGCTGAACTAGAGGCTTGCAGCGCCAAGAGGCTCCTACTGAAGAAGACAGTCACGTAAACTCTGATGAACTCAAACTGCTCAGTTCCAGGCTATTGCCTCATTTGCCAAGAAATAGCTGAAGAAATATAGCAGTTTTCAAGAATGTGAGATTAATTTCACTCTTTTTGTGAAAGCTATGTCACCAGTGTATCAGATAGTATCAGTAAAACTCAATATGCAAAATTGAAATAGAAAATCTTCTCAGTGTGGCAGTGGAAATCAAAGTAACATCTGTGAGTTCTTATTGTTGGCAAGTCATATTTGAATGCAGTGAAACCTGAACAAGAACAGAGCAGAAACCACCTTGCAGGCTTTTTATCAAGGATGGCAGTATATAAGGGAATAGTGGGCCAGGACTTATCTTTTAATTCAAACCACTATTAACCATGACCTGGTCAACAGTGTCTCAAGGATATATGCTCCTCAGTCAGCAATGAAGTCTTGTATTTGACTACAACACCAGTAAAAACAGAGCAAACCCCATTCTCCCATCATTAAAATGATGTGTACTTTATTCACCAGCTGCCCTGTTACAAAAGAGTAAAAATAATACTAGACACTAAAAAATGGCAGAATCAGATTATAATTCATTACAAAAGTCACTGAACATACCCACTAACTCAACCAAGTACTTTCACATAGAAATGCTGATGAGATTGTAACAAGTTTCAGGAACAACTCACCTGGGATAGATTTGAATAAGGACCTGAGGGGGAAAAGCTCAGTGTTTCTATTGCCAACTGTTAAGCCAAGCAGTTCCACCAGTGTGTTTTCTTTCCACGGAAAAAACCAAAATCGAGTATAAAGTCATAGCGAGGGGTAGATGAAAAGACTAGAAAGATGGTTCTCAACTAGGATGAATTTACTTTACAATTTAATGTAATTATCTGTTATTTTAGCCATTTCATGAGGTTTAGAGGAAAGAATTCATTGTTTGTTTCCACCACTGGCTTTCTTTTCCCCCTTTTTTAATCTCCTCAGAGGATAATTAGCTCACAGCTGGGTAAATCAGGAACATACTTTCATCATCCTTTCAAACTGCCTGTTGCGAGCTTAGGCTTCTCAGAAGCACTACAACATTGTTTGATACTAATATATGCATTTGTTCCCTACATGCAAAATTAATAGGTACAAGGATAGATAATCTCTGTTCCTGTTACACAGCAATGTAGTCAGTCAAGGGACAAGTATAAAAATAACAGTGAAAACACACGGAAAGCACCAAAGCACAAAACACCAGTCACTAAAGTCAAAGGCAAAAACCCTGAGGACCTACAAAGCCTCACTATGATGTAATTTCATTAACTTCTCATGAACGAAGCTATGTAAAAGGTAACTTACAGCTCAGTCACGTCTTTGGGAATTCCTTTGGGCAATATCCGCAGCCCTTTGTTGCTGCAGCGTACCACCGAGTCCACACAGGTACACTGGGAAGGGCAGGGAGGTGAAAGCAAGCAGCTGCTTTCTTCATTACCTGCAGCGGGAGAGAAACGGAGCATTAGGGAGGCAGCTTTACAGCCCAAAGTCATGCACCTTGAAGAGAAGTGCTTACAAGGACCAAGGAGGAACATCCCTGAATCCAGGGTAACCATCACAATAAAGCAGATCCAATGCTTTGGATCAAGCTGCCTTCATACAGGCTCTTCAGGCAACATGAACAATGGCTCAAAACTCAAATAAATAGATTTTCCAATAAATGTTTTTTTCTAAGGAATATCTACTTCTCTCTAGTTTTGCAAATTACAGTAAAATTAGTTGTGTGAATCACAAATCCTCCCCCAGCCCAATGTACTGGTTGAAATGCAGAACTAGACCAGAACATTGCCCTTAAATTAATCTAGACAGAAGATATCTGCTATCTACTCTGCTTTAGGAAGATCTTTTTTAAATTCAGCTTTTTAGCTGTTTATTTTTCTCTTTTTAAAGTCAGCCTGGCACTTCATTTATCATCTGAATTGTAAAACCTCATTGTTTTTGACAAGGATAACCAGGCAAAGAACAAACTGAGCAGCATACTTCCAACTGCTGGTGATCCATCTGTGCACACATAAAAATATCTACTTTCTCCAAAAGTGGTTTCAAAGGTCCATAAACAGCAGATTAAATCTTGTAACAGAAGAACAATGGGCTTTCTGCAGAAGAAACCAACTCTTTGAAGTTAAGAACATTAAAGCATTCATTTTCCCTAAAAGCAACAGGCTTAGCAAAGCATAAGGCAAATGCATGCTACAGTGTCATGATGTATATGAAAGGAAACACTTAGTGGCACATTCTCTAGATGACAGTGAGAGGAACCACACAACTGTTGGTGAGTACAGGCAGCCTGAGCCGACCCGCATGGAAACACAGTGCTGCAATCCACAAGCACACAACCAGCTTGCTTTAACTTTGTTCTAACTGCTCCAAGGACTAACTGAGACGGATCTGTTTCCTTCTTTGCTCTGCTGGAAGTGCCCATGAGCACTAAAATGACAGAATAAGACTGGAAGTCCTGATGCAAGATAACAAAATTACCCACCAATGTATGGGTAGGGAATTGTTCGTATTCAGAGGGATGGAGGAGCACAACCAGCCTACAGAAGAACAGGGAAGAATTTTTTTCTCTTTTTCTCTCCAGCAGAGCTTAATGACTGGAAACTGAATTCAAAGCCTTTCATAAACCTGCAGGAAGAGCACGTTTCTTCAGCATATTCAATTTTCCCCTAAGCTCTGTGTGCTACACCCTGCCACCATCTACCTTCCGTTCACCGCAGCTGTCTGAGTGGCTTTCTGTGATACAGAAAGCTCTCAAGTGTGCAATGTCATTCTGTGGGCTAGGATTGATTTATTTATTTCTCCCAAACTAAGAGAAAATAATTCTTTACTGACTAAACTGAAGTCCTTTGAGCTCTGAGCCCAAGCTCCGGGGCCTGCTGCCAGACTGTACAACTGGGACAGGAATTCATTTCCACTCTAAGTAGGAAACTTCTATCACCTTCATGGTCTCTGTAGAGCTATGACTAACTGCAGCTCTACCATATCTGGTCTTAAGAGGCACTCACAGCCTACAAGTCAAGTTAGTCATGCAGTTATCAGTCAGTTTTTCTCCTTACTATTCTCTTTAAAATCTGCTTGATCAGAAGACAAAGAACTACCTGCAGAATGAAAGAAATGTCAGTTGTTTGCTTTTTTTTCGTAAAACCTATATGGATTCAGCAAAGCATCACTGAGTACTTTCAAATACAATCGTGGTTTAACTCCATCCAGTAACTCAGAACCTCGCAGCCGCTTGCTCACTCCCCGCTTTCTTCACCCCCGAGCTCCTGGAGGGACGGGGAGGAGAATCCAAAGAATGTAAACCCCATAGGCTGAGATAAGAACAGCTCGGTAACTAAGGTATAACACAAAACCACTACTGCTACCATCAGTAATAGTAATGATAAGGGAAATAACAAGGGGAGAGAATACCAGCGCTCACCACCTGCTGACAGATACCCAGCCCGACCTGAGCAGTGATCTGGGCCTTCTTGGTGACTGCCCCCAGTTTATACACAGGGCATGACGTGCTGTGGTATGGAATACCCCTTTGGCTAGTTTGGGTCAGGTGTCCTGTCTCTGCTTCCTCCCGGCTTCCCATGTCCCTCTTCACTGGCAGAGCATGAGATGGAAAAGTGCTTGATAGGAGTAAACATTACTTAGCAACAACTAAAAACATTGGTGTTATCAGCGCTCTTCCCAGTCTGAAGTTGAAAACACGGCACTGCACCAGCTACTGAGAAGGAGAAAAATGACTGCTACAGCTGAATCCAGGACTGTATTCATACCTATTATTGGTGAAACTGAACAGCATCCAAAACTAAAAGACTTTCCAAGCAAGCACTGTTTCCACAGGCTTCACATTGTTAACTAAGTGTATGAAAAAGGAAGTGGGAGGAAAGGCCAGGATCACACCAGTATTACCTAAAGGAGAGCATTTGTCTAGAATAATTTATTCTTCTATTTAGGTGTAGATAGTAGAAATTCAGAAACAGGAAATCAGAAGAAAAATGAACTCCTGATAGGAAACAATGATCTCTTCAGCTCTAGATGGCTCTCTTCCTCATCAGTGCTCAACATTATCATAATTGCCAAGAATTGGCTATTCTTACCCTCACAGGTGAAGTCCTGGACATCTACATCTTGGATTGGAATATCCTTTAAGAAAAAGGGTTTCAAGCAGCGTGGATTTCCACTGACAATTCTCTTCTTCCTCAACCATTTTCCCAGCCAGGCCAAATGGCAGTTACAATTAAAGGAGTTAGCCAGCAAATTACTGAAAAGGAACAAAACATAATTGCATCAAACATGAACATACAGAAATACAGAAATAACTACAGAAAGATGATGGTTCCAAATCCAAGCTCTTTCCTGCCATCTGTTTCTCTGAGATCCTCCTCTTTTCTACAGATCAGGGAAGTTCTATGCAGGCTTCAGACTAGGACTGGGGTTGTAATTAAAATACATGCATATATATGTTTATAAATCAAAGTACACACTGCTATTATTTAGAGATACTGACACCATTATCAGGGCTGTATTTACAGTGGATTTCAACCCAAGCTACCACTCACATCCAAGTCTAAACTCACCTCACACACTGCACCCACAAATCCATGATTTTCAACAGGATTACTTGGGGTAATGCCATGAAAAGCTTAGCACTGAGCTACACGTACCGCTCCCCATGTGGCTTAGCACACCAGTCCTTGCCCCAGTGTGATCATGCTTCCCACTCACCTGTATTACAGCCCACACAAACCATTGTCAGTGGGAGCCACTGGCAAGCTGAATTTGGGTTTCCTACTGAAACAGTAAGGACAGCACTCCGAATGCACTAATGTACATCTAAAAAGCAGCATTGTCATCTTAGACCGCTTCTTACGAAGCTTTCTAAGGTCAGTGTAGTAAAAAGAATCTGCTCTACTGGCCCATTCACTACAATCTACTCTAGTTGCAGCCTTGCTGCAACTGTGCTGTGCTGTGCAGTACCCAAAGCAACCACCTGACATCGTCTGTGAGAGGGATGGATTCTTAACTCACCTTGGGTTAGCGGCATTTAAAAAAAGGAAAGCCCTACCCAGCCTGTTTTAAGCCATGAAAAAGTAGATGTGCTGCAAGTTTCTCAGTAGAGCTCCTGTATCATTGATAGTATAGAAAATATATTATTCATTCTATTTCTTAACAGGCTGTGATCCTTTCAATGAGTGTGAGAGTTGTTTTAAGCATCCGTCTTTCCAAGCTAACTAGAAGTAGTGCTGAGTGTCTTGGAAAAACACTTTCCTGGAGTCCTGTGCTGAAATGTCTATCCATAACCTGTGCGTAAGGAGTTTTCTGACTAAACTGCAGATTAAGGAAAGAGGCTGATATTCCTTCCAAAAAACCCAGAAGGCTACTATCTAATATATACAGACAGGGAGAATCAATGGCCTCAGTCTAAGGTTGCCTCACCGAAAAAAAATGAGCCGTCAGAGCCCCATGTACGGTAAACGAAGTATCTAAACTAACAGCAATGGAATTCTCACATCATATCTGAATATGTCCAAGAGTTGTTATTTTGGTAATACAGACAAAAGATGATAACGAAATTTCTCTAAAGCACATCATATCTTAAAGACAAAAGAAAAAAATAATTAAGGCCTTAAAGAAACAGGCACTTTAAATGCAGGTGGAGTAGCCAAAGACCTTTAAGTCTTCACTTGCAACATGCTTTTACAAACCTAAACATGTAGGTTTTCAGCCAACCAATTCCTTCAGAAAACAATAGTGCTGAAGACAAAAACATATGGCACAGCTGAGGTGTGGCAGCAAGAAAACAAACCCAAAGCAGGTCTTAAATTATATAGGTTCTAGGCCAGCAGCACATACCCGCAATACAACTTACAGCTGCTTTTGCATTGTAAAGGACCGTACTTCAATCACTACACTAGCCTGGAGCTCCGGGTGTGTAATTACATGTGGATCAAGCACAGGCTGTTGTACGTTGTGTGTAGGGGGAGAACTGGGGGCAGGAAAAAACTCAGCATAATTGTTCCATAATGAAAATACTCAACCTCCTTCATGCTGACTAGGGTTTGAAAGTAAGGCTAACTTGCAGTATAAAGGTGAGAAATGAACAGGTTCCGTCAGAGCTTTCAGGCAGAATGTGCAGAAAAGTCCTGAAAGGATTACTCTAATTCTAGTTACTTTCCTTCTGAATTGTTTTTCATTTTCTTTAATCCATAATGGGAACACATGCAGGATGCCTTGTATATTTTCCATACTGACACACTTTGGCATGAGCAGAGTGTTTAAACCAAATGTTTAAGCCTCCAACGCTAAGTGAACCAATGCTTCAAAGGCCACTTGTTCCACTGATGGAAGTGAGTGAGATCATATTCACACAACATCTTCCGTGACACAAATCCGTTAGAATGAACTAATCCACAACTGGAAACAAGCAGCAGGTGTTTGTGGAAAACCAGCAGCTCTGAAGTAAAGAACATTTTGCACATCTAGAAAGCAACTTCCTGGGACACAGCAAGAACTCTCAAAAGCATTCAAACGGCAAATCAGAAAATGCTCCCATCTGAACAGTAATGAACCCTTCTACAGAGGAGAGGCTGTCAGCAACAACCCACAAACCCTCACTTTCTTCTTGGCAAAAAGGTTAACACATGAACTAAAATTTATTAAATCCTTGGCTCAGAATTTGGATTATGTTTTTCTTAGGAACTAAGAAATCAGGTTTTACAAATAAAATTAATAAACAGAGAAACAAACCTCCTGTTTTGAAATCCAAGAAACTGGGTAAAAAAGGACAAATTTCTCTTGTCATGCATTACACACATCCTCCTGGTGTAGCTTTACACACTTTAGCAACACCTAGATTTTGTTCCTTGTCCAGCTGCAGAGTGATTTGTTGCTTTAATGTAGTATGAAGTTTAAATATGTCCTTGTGTATTTCCCATGGCAAGACTGTGATGCAACTTTTAGAAAAAATGTAAGATCAAGGCTCTCTATAAAGGATCAGGGGGTTGGAACTAGATGATCTTAAGGTCCTTTCCAACCCTAACTATTCTATGATTCTATGTGGGACAAGAGATTCCCTACTCGAAAAGCAACTGAAAGGCCAATTCCTTGTGAAGGCTTAATTTCCGAATCTGGCTATTCAAGTGGAGTTCTCAGGTCATACAGAGTAATGTTGGGCAGACAAATTGTTATAAAACTTCATCAGTAGTAATCAGAGTTTCTACGTGTAAGGCACTGATTTATCCATTCAAACAGAAGCAAAGCTATCAAGCTTTTAGCAAAGATGTTGTACTAACATTAAATTCACAAGTGTTTACTCAAGGACATAGACATATTTCTAAAATCATGGAGGAATACAAGTCCTGAGGAATGAAATATGCATATCCAACTGCAAGTGTCTCTTAAAAACTGCAAAGAAACCATTAGAATACTAATGATTTAAATAGATTCTAGTGACCTGTTAGACAAACATACTGAAACCCATCTGCATACTATTGAAATTAGGTTGAAAACGTATCCTGGAATTCAGGTTACATTTATTCTAGAACAGTTTCATGTCATTCTGATGAACCAGTTCTTATTCTGGCTCCACGCAGCTATCAGAATAATAATTCATGGAAAACCAGTTCTGCTCACAAATAGGCCCACTTGAATGTGTAAAGACTGAAAGACATGACTGAACTCTCTGTATGCAGAAGTGCAGGCAGACTTCAAATTAGAACGCTATAGCAGCTAGTTTGACCAGTAACAAATAAAAACCTCCTTTTTTTTTATCAATAACTTACAAAATACATGTTCTTCCTCTATTAATAACCATTCATCAGGGCATTATTTCCAGAGCTGTTTGTGTATAGATAATATGAATGAGGCTGACTCACAAAGAGCAACAACAAAAGGAGCAACAGTTTCTAGTGCTGTAAATATGCCAAGATAAAAATGGAAATGTTAAACTTTGTATGAATTTCTGGCTCACATTAATAGATGCAAAAATAAGTCATTACAATACCCGATTAACTCCCAAAGTGTGGGTTGAACAGGAAAAGCAGTCATACTATCTATCTTCAGTGGTGGTGTCATCTAATACATCCACCTACAGTGGAGAACTGCTAGGAAATGAACACATCTGAATTTTGAATTTATATGTGAAATAGCGCTATGGCCTTAAACCAATGCCTATAGAAGTGAAAAGCATCCCTTCTCCTACCTGAAGATCAAGCACAGGGTGAAAATGTGTCAATGAACAAGCTTTTCATCAAGACATGGCTAGGAACCTGCCATGAGCAGCATGATTAGAGATCATTGCCAAAGCAAGGCATTCTAATTAACAGCAGCTTTAATTGCTGTTGTTAGAAATAGTAATAATCTTTACCCACAATTGAAAACAGAAGAAAGTGGGCTATCTTCTAACAAAATATGACAAACATGCTTTATGCAAACAAAGTAGGGACTTTATAGACTGACTCAGAGTCACAGCTATTAAAGATGCAAGTACAGGAGTCGCAGGCAGGCACTGCTTGCAGCACAGGGAGAACAAGCTTTCAGCAAGTAGCACTCGCTTTGAACACTGACTTGAAAACAGTCAATAAAATGAATCTGGTTGTGTCTCTCTCTTTGACCACCAATTTCAAGGAGGCTTTTGGGACTACAGAAAGTAAATGGAAGAGAAGTTCTTCATGCTGCATGAAGCTTAACGCCAAAATCAGAGCTGATTTGCTGGTGAAAAGTTCTAACAACAGAATGAATATATGAGCAACAAAATAACTGATATTTAACACTACTTTTTTCCTCCAAAACATGATGGAGAATGCTTTCAAAACCTGAAATACAGTAGCACCAACAGTATATTTTGACTGGACAATTAGGATGTAGTTTCAGGGCAGACAACTTCCATTAACAGCAACATCAGGGGCCCCATTCACAGCTGGAAACAAAGGGCAGACTTTCGTTCCATATTTATCAGTCTGCACTTTATTAAAATGGACACACTACCATAAGCACGTAAACATATTTAAGAAGCAAGGGGAGTACTTCAAAGAAGGATAGGGGTTTATCAGAACAGCTTAGGATGGGATTTTTGAGTTCACATTCAGCAGGACTTCAGTATTTGTCCTCTTAAGCTCTTATAAAAATCTAAGCATTAGCTGGTAGGTTTCTTCTGATATTTAACTAATTTAATTGAAAACCAAGAAAGCTGTTCTTACAAAATTAGAGTCTACTGAAACTAAAGCAGCTTCAGGGAGCTAAAGTGTATGATAAACTATGCACTTCTGAAGCGGCAGAGCATCTTTTACATGAACTTCTGCTGTGCATTGAATAGATTACGACTGCACAAGAGTCGCCCTGCCCCAGCCTGGCAGCCTCCAAGTGTTTTCAGCCACTCCAGCTGAAGCAATTCCTATGTTTTTCAACTGTTTTCTTAAATACCACCTTGAATCCTCCAAACATGCAATTGCAGTAGGATGGGGTTTTCTTTCGCCAAATGGGGTTTTCTGTACATGAACAATAAGTAGCTTGATTTTGCAAAAGCACAGAATAACAGCATCATGACAAGTTCATACCATAAAAAGATAACTTACATTGTAGACAAAGAGACTAATGTGCTGAAGGCTCCAGGGGTGATAGTGCTGATGTGATTGTCATACAGAGAAAGAAGCCTCACTGAGCTCAGTCCAGCAAAGGTGTCATTGTTTATACAGCTGATAGAGTTGCTCCTCAGCATCCTGCAAGGATTAAAACAGGGAATTAGGAACTATGGGGGGTGATGGGATGGTGAGGATGGTGGTGTATGATTTCAGGATAGGAGATCCTTTATCTAGGGCATCAATGAATGCTTTGGCAAGCACTGTGCTCTACTTTTATTGATTGCTGAAGTACAACACAGCTATAGGAGGGCTACATTCATGTAAACACTGTCTCATGTATTTAAAATGCCTTTCTTCCACACAACATTAGAAGCTGATGATCCACACCTCTAAGTAGGACACAATTAACATTACAACTAGTGAGAACCTTGAAATAAAATTTAGTAAATATCTGAGAGTAAGCAAAGAGGTGTTTCAGAGATCAGCTGAGAAAGAGTGCCAGAAATGTGTGACAATAACAATACTGGCTGTATCCTGTCTACTCCTGTCGTGGATGTAGAATCTGTGGAATCCACACTGCATAAGTATGGAAGGAAACAGCATCCTCAGCAGAAATCAAGGAATAGCTTAAGAAAGAACCCCAGACCTAACACAAGCTTTGAAATGTCATTATACTCATTAATTGACAAGACAGAAAGCAGTAACCATCCTATAAAATGGTCTTTGCTCAGTGTTTGTACCAGATGAATCAGTGCTGTGTTTTGGATGATACATCTCTCTGAGTTGTTATGGTAACAATGAATTCAACGATAAAGCCCAATTAATCCGAAAGGCTGTAGTATCTTGTTTCACTCCATAACAAAAAAGGCTCACGTATATTTGTTACACTGCATGCCAATCAACATCTGGGGCTGTAAGCATCATTACCCTGGTGTGATATTCCTATTTAGGTGAAAAATTACCCAGTAATTAAAGCATACTACCAAAAATCCACAAAATATATGCAGCTCATGCTGCTGTTGCGGTGAATTGATCCTCGTTAATTCCTTGGTATCAAATTCATGCAGCGAACAACGAAAATTCAGGCTCCTTTAGGAGTCTGGATTTAAATCTCAGATTGGTATCCACCAGATGGGTACTCAGATGCTACATCAATAGATACTTGAAAAATACCACAGAGAGATTAGATATGGCTGGGAAGAAATTCACAGTGTAATCACAAACACTCAGTGTTTAAGTCCTGAGCATAACATTGCTTTTGATTTACTGTTCGTTAGGTACATTTAACATCACAGGCTCCATGGTCTCAACAGTTCTGGTCTTGCAACTGGGGTGAAACTGTGCCAGAAAAGCATTGCAGGGCTCAGACCCACACACCTTAACATGTGGAGTACTAAGCTGCCTGAAAGCCAGGTCAAGATCACAAGCTCTAAAATGAAGGGGGCAGTAAACAGGACAAGTAAGACCTTAGCAACAGTAGGAAACATCTGAATTCTGTATGTAAAGTACCAGACTGTAGTACTGCAAGATGGGGTAACTGAATTTGGATGCCAGTCTTGCACAGTGCTTTATTACATGTCAGAAAACAGTCTTTTAAAAACTGGACCATGACCCTGTCCACTGGGGCCTCTTTATAAAAGATCACAATCTTAATGTTCAGAGAAAGTCAATTAATGGATAGAAATATATGTTCCTCAAGCCAAAACCTTTGGTTTCGAATCACAGTTCACGGTGCACTGTGTGCCCTTCCTGCAGGAAAACTTATACTTACAGATCCTCATATCATGCTGTGTATATTTAGACTGCTTTATGGGCTGGGGGGAAATGTAGGTCAGGTCAGCAGGATAGCTTGACTGTTAAGCATCTTTTTATTAAAAAAGGCTGAATTTTATTTAGGAGCACTGCCACAGGCTGCTTTACACTATAAAAATGAATTTAGTGTCTATGGGCGCTATTTTCAAATCCCTCACTAAAGTGCATACATTAAATTAAAGAACAGATGGCTGTAACTACAGAAAAAAAATATTAAAGGAACAGCAAAAGGAAAGTTCCCTATTCATCATTACAGGCCAAAGTCCTTGAAGGAAAGTTTTCTTTCTACACTTGAGTAGGGACTGAAGTAATCATGCCACTATATTCTGTAACATATTTGTTGCCAATGAATAAATCACAGATTTTAAATTGCATTTGATTCCTAGAGTCTGTTTGCTGACAGCATCCACCTAGTCAAGTGCTTTCTCCCCACAGCAGGGAAGACTATGCAAGAGATGTATTTTTTATGTACACAGCATAGATACTGTCTGGCATGAATCTCTGCTGTCACCAGAAGCCTAGTCCCTGACTGCTTCTCAGGATGGTGGATGGGGTGGATTAAATATTATCTTGAAATCTTGTTTATGATTCCTCTTCCAATATAACTTTTAACATGAACATAAATTAGTGTTAGGAGCTATGAGTTTACATGTGTTAGTTCTCAGAAATAAATCAGAGCACAAAAGTAATACCAAACTGATTCCTTATTCATCTGGGCTCTGTCTCCTTCACATTCTCCCCAACAACAAGCATATGAATAGTATACCCACACCATTTTTATGGTACTTAGCGTGGGCAAGAAAGAGCATGCTGTGGCTAGTCCAAAGCCATACCTGTGCTTGTGGGATATACACCTGGTGCAGAGCGAGTGGCCAGCTACCTTCTGTCAGCAGGACCTGTAACAGTTTGGTCATGCCTGCTCTGAAGTTGTTTAGCTCTACCTGTTTTGGTAGCAGTAATAACTTGAGTCTTTCCTTTACCTACTGATTTCTTAAGAGTTTGTAGGATATTAAAAATCTTTTAGGATCCTAGCATACTCTGGGGTTTGGTTTAAGCAGACCAACAGTTTCAATTTGGGTGAAGGCTGAGCAGAAGGATGGATTAAGAAACAGCAAATGTGTTCCTACATGCCTTGTTTCCATAGGAAATAACAAAATAATAGAAGTTTTAAATGATTAAAGGCGCCTCATTTGATCATGAATTTCACTATCATGTTAATCCTGAAATTTCTGAAAATCTGTTTTTTTTACACAAATAGCAGATAATTCTCAAAGCTACCCAGGGCTAGAAATATATTGAAGACTTCGTGACAGTGATGCAAAACCCTGCCTTGGAGCTTGCTGTCTAGAGACATATATTTTAGCAGGCACTGCTGAACTTGAGCACTCCCACTCAACTTAGAGGGATAGAGAAAGCCAGGTATTTGCACTTACAATGTCTTTAGCCCTGAGAGGCCTCGAAACATGCGTCCGTGCACTGACTCCAGTTGATTCTCCGTCAGAATCAGCTCCTGGACTCCTGAAGCTCCATCAAATGTGCCTTCTCGGATCTCCTTGATCTTGTTGTTGCTTAGATTTCTGGAAGGACACAGCCAGTCACAATAAGAAAGTTGTTACTGTTCTATTCCAAACGTATGTCATCACAAGGGAAGGAGGAAGATAGGAAGAATATGTGCCTTTTTGTAGTTATCTAGAGACATTCTTTCAGCAAGAGGAACGTAGAGAAGTTCAAAAGCGTACCTACTGTACTTCCACATAGTTTGCCTTCACTCTTCAAGACCACAGTAATATCAGATATATCAAAAGTCTTTAAGTTAATAGTATTACCAGCTTTTACACCTCATGTCATTCTTGCTTATAAATGTCTCAGGGATACAAAAAGTGGGGGTTTCTAACATCTGATTTATGTCCATGAATTTATGGACCACGCTTGGGACTGGGGGCTCACCCGGCAAGAATCATGTAATGTTACTACCACGGAAATAGGTGTCACACACTGAAATAAGGCCCACTTTTATTTCGCGTGCTAAGACCCTTAGTCTTTTTAAACTCGGCACAGGAGTAACATACAAACCTGTGTAACTGCATGTACCTGATGTAAATTCTAATAGTTTCACTCATGAACTTGCAGGCACCTCTCAAAATGAAATGAGCAGCACTTAATCCTCAATTCACAGTTTCTGCAATATACAGCATTATTTTCTAAATATTTACTCTGCCTATAGAGTCTCAAGATGTTTGCTTACAGATCAGCCTGGGAAAAGTTCAATCTACAAAGTCAAATGAACTCTGATGAAATGCAAAATCACTCTTTTGAATATTTCATCTTTGTGCAAAACCCAGTGAATCGACAACTTCTGAATGACAAAACACCATCAGAGATGCATTAAAATAAATGGCTTTTAATTATTTAAAACTTTTCTATAGAAGTCCTTAAGCACATTAAAACCTTGGGCTTCAGTCCTTCAAGCATCTCCTATGATGCCCTGTATAGATTACGATGAATGAACCTATTTGTTTAGGTTTACAACAGGAAACACTATTTATTCTTCCTTTTGCTGCCTATAACAAAAAAAGAGAAAGTAAAAGACAGGCTTTTGCTCCCAAGAAGATGCCAAATTCCAACATTACTACTCATACTGAATAGCACATTATTCCATAAATGATCCCAGTAGACATGCAGCATGAGTAGTAGTTTCAGACTCCAAGTCCAGGTGATATAAACAAGTGACAACGTATCAGATTAACACCTGGGTCACCCTGCTCAGAAGAACAGGGCAATCTTGTTGGGATAAAAGTTGACAGAAGACATGGGAACAGCACAGCTTGGCCTCAGATAGAGATATGTGGGTCTTGCTCTTTGTAGAAGTCATCACTTAATAAAAGAAAGGCAAGTCTTGGAGCTGTGTTTCATGTGGGAAACTTGAGAACGCTGGTTCATTGCAGAACAACTGTCAGACAGTGGGCCCTACAGCATGTGGCCCATCACCTCTTGTGCATTCTGTGATCAGAAAGGAGTATGCCAGCTATCAGCCAAAAATAACATTAAAAAATACAGAAATACTTACATGCAGATTTTGCTTTCCAGAAGTTTAGTACTTTGTGCTAACACTCACTTGAAGAGTTTATGTTCAATGTCAAAGCTAGTCAAGGAAGGATATTCTGACATATGCATTTAATTTTGGACCTCAGCTATTTCTTTAGTGGAAATGCTTATAGCTCAGCATCTCTTTTGAATACTGGCATAAAGAAATGCTCCCAGTGATCCTTTTCCTGGTAAAGATCATGTCATGATGCATATTTGCACAAAAATATATGAACAAATAAATAAATGCTTGTGGTGGGGGGGAGGGTGTTACTACAATGCACAAAGACTTTGACTTTCAGTTCACAGACTGCAAACTGACATACTTGTAGTTATCAAGTCTTATTAATATTTTTAACATCTAAAAGATATTTAGGCACTTGGTGCAATTTTAATGGATGATCCAAAGCAAAAGAAAGAGCAAATACTGGAGAAAAAAGGCTGGCCATAATTTGTAAAGAAATTGGCACTTTCATACAATCCAAACCATCTGAGTTTTAATTGCTGCCAAAGAACTCCTGTAGATAGGCAAGTTCACTCAGCTGAGTTAATAATGCCGGGTCATTTCAACAACACAAAACTATCCAAAAATATTCTAGTGGTGTTAGAAGAAGCCAGTTTTATAAACCTTTCCCATGCAAAAGATTTGAAAATCCAAGATCAAATGCTATGGTGAAACTTGAAAGTTGCAAGGCAGAGAAGAGACAAGCTTTACAATAATAAATAGGCAAAGGAGGCCAGGTTGGACAGGGCTTGGAGCAACCTGCTCTAGTGGAAGGTGTCTCTGCCTGGGGCAGGGGGTAAAACTGGATGAGCTTTAAGGTTCCTTCCAACCCAAATCAGTCTGGGATTCTATGACTGTCAAAGCAGATGTTCTGCCAACCTGGATTTCTTTATTTGTCTTCCTGAATTAAAGCTTCCCATAATGGACTGCAAAGACAAAGAAAAGGTAGAGGACAGCTCGCATTTACTACAAAAAATTCTGAATGTGTCCTCCTGGAATCCTGCCCTACTTGAATCACGAACATGAGGAATTACACTCTTCAGTCTACAGCTGCCAGCAAAAATGACCAGCTGATACAATCCTTGAAAGATGAAGGCACTGAAGCTTTGGCCTGCTTTGCAGCTCAGGAGAGCTCTCCATCATCCTTCCCAGCACTAAAGAACTTTTAATATATGATCATGGCACTTGATAAGGAATTTACCTAATTGTTTTGAATCAGAAAAACACTTCTGCGACTTTACAGCAAAGTCCCATTAGAGAAAAGCCCATCCTCTTACAATGCTCAGCTTTTGTAAGGAATTCATGACATACTGGAAGACAATGAAAAAGAAAATGGATCTTGAGGAATTCCCATGATACCTGTGCCCTCTGGCAGGGCCCAAATGGGAACCTATAGCAACCTGGTCACACAAGAAACATTATTGTTTCCATAAGAACTCTCTGATTTATCCTGGTTATAATGTTTAATCCTATTTCCAGACTTTTCTTTTGGGTAAGAGGTCAAAAGAAGTTTTCAGAAAGCCTGGGTTTACTTTATGTGGGGCTATGAATAGGAAATGAGCAGATCCAAGGAGGTATCAAGCTGACTTTGCTCACACAGCTCACTTTCCAGTCAGATTTTACTTACTTGATGGCCATGGTTTATAATAGCATTATTTCTGTGGACCTTGTAACTTCCAGAAAATGAACTCTGTTCTGTAGAACAAGTGACAGATGAGCGCAACCTCCATTGCCATGGCAAAATTCATGCTTAGGGGAAGGAACAGTAGGTAACAGCTGTTTCCAAGGACACAAACTCCTTTTACCTCCCCAAGAAACTTGAGATGCTGTTTTTGGAACTGACTGCTAGACTGCAAACTTTATCATGATTCAATTTTATTTTGCATGTGAAATGTGTTAAATCCTGGGCTGACACTCCATGAAATTCAATGTGGGAGAAATATTGACAGACAAATTAAGCCTCCAAAAGCAATGATACACTAGAGGTGGGTTTGGCAATACCAGCTATTGCCAAGACAGCCTGACACTTCCTAATGTAAGAGCACGCTTTATGTTCAATTTGCAACTTTGGCAAGAGGTAACAGTATGAACTGTTAAACGTCCCTTTCAGGTTTGAAGGTATCACCTTGTTTGAATGCGAGCTCACTGCCATTTTTAACTCTACAGAAACAGCTTCTGGGACCTCAGTGGGAATGGCCAGTCCCACTGATCTCCTATAGGCAATGGGGAGTGGGCACGCTCTGGAGCTGCAGCCTGTCCCGATGGGTCAGCATTCCATTTCAGCAAGCAAGTGTATCTCTGTGCTCCCACTGAGTTACGTACCCAGGGGGGTTTGGAGCCTAAACCTGTTTGCCATGGCCAGAAGACACCTCCAGGGTCTCACTGCCAATGGAAGCCCTGAAGCACTGGATTATTTCTTCAGTGATTAACAACTTGAGGTAGTCCCAGGGAGTCATGGGGTCTCCAGGCTTGCTTGAGGATCAATTTGGTCGCTGCTGTGAGGAAAGAACTGCTCCTTCCACAAAGGTAAAACCCTGACCTCGGCGAATGGTGGTGTTGCCCCTCACCCCTGCCTGACGTGGGATCTTGCTTGTGTGGAGTAGGATCTCCCTTGGCAATACAGTCATCTGTAAAAGGCAGATGCTTCCAGCTCCCAGGCTGGCAGGCAGCAGATCCTGGAGCCTTTCTATCTCACAAGGACAGCATATTCCCAAAACCTCAAGTCACAGATGTGCTCTCAATCTCATGGAGCTCAGAAATTCAGCCTTGTATTCAGAATCATAGAGTCATAGAATAGTTAGGGTTGGAAAGTACCATCTAGTTCCCAGCCCCCTGCCATGTGCAGGGACACCTCACACTAAACCATGTCACCCAAGGCTCTGTCCAATCTGGCCTTGAAGACTGATAGGGATGGAGCATTCACAGCCTCCCTGGGCAACCCATTCTAGTGCCTCACCACCCCCATATGGAAGAGCTTCTGCCTTATCTCTAACCTGAACTTCCCCTGTTTAAGTTTTAACCCATCACCCCTTGTCCTATCACTATATTCCCTAATGAAGAGTCCCTCCCCCAGCATCCCTATAGGCCCCCTTCAGATACTGGAAGGCTGCTATGAGGTCTCCACGGAGCCTTCTCTTCTTCAGGCTGAACAGCCCCAACTTTCTCAGCCTGTCTTCATACGGGAGCTGCTCCAGCCCCTGATCATCCTCGTGGCCTCCTCTGGACTTGTTCCAACAGTTCCATGTCCTTTTTATGTTGAGGACACCAGAACTGCACACAATGCTCCAGGTGAGGTCTCACAAGAGCAGAGTAGAGGGGCAGGATCACCTCCTTGGACCTGCTGGTCACGCTCCTTTTGATGCAGCCCAGGATACGGTTGGTTTCTGGGCTGCAAGCGCACACTGAAGCCGGCTCATGTTCATTTTCTCATCAACCAACACTCCCAAGTCCTTATCCTCAGGGCTGCTCTGAATCTCTTCTCTGCCCAACCTGTAGCTGTGCCTGGAATTGCTCTGACCCAGGTGTAGGACCTTGCACTTGGCATGGTTGAACTTCTCCTGCACTTCAAGCAGATTCAAACTGCCCCTTTCAAACTGCCCTGCAAAATGCTGGCAACACAGCTCTTGGAGCCTGGAAATCACTGCAATGCGACTTAAGCTGTAGAGACAAGTCATCCCTTTGCACCTGTGAGATCAGGTGAGGCAGGATGGTAAGAACACAGTGAAAACAACACCGTTCAAGGCAGTCTGGAAAACCCACTGGAGAACTCAGTAAATTACCTCTGGACTGGGTTAGACCTGTCTACAGGAATGCACATTGCCTTTTTATTCTACTGTAAAAAGCATCAAATATAAGGATGGGTTAAAATGTGGGTTATAAACCAGCATGATGTAAATGGGATTTTGCAGGTAATTATTGAAGTTGAGGTGTTGGGTTTTGTTTTTTAAAAGGCATATGCAGATGTATTAACCTTTTAAAAATCAGCCAAGGAATCTCAGCAATTTAAATCCTAAATAGCATGTGGCATAACTTTGCATTCTGGGTCTGTGACCTTTACATTTCTATATCAAGAATTCCATTTTGATTTACATTAAAATGTATTAAAACCTGCGCTGACACATTATACAATAAGGTTCACCTTAGGAGGAATACTTACAGACAAATTACAACCCAAAAGCTAATTATACATTAGAGGTAGCGCTGGCAGTACCACCTCTTGCAAAGGTGGTCTGAGACTTCCTTTTTCTTTGTATATACTTACTTTATAACATCTGCAATATTCAAGAGAATGAGCTGCCAGTTGAGGTCCTCCTTGTCTTTAGAGGTAGACACTTTTTAGCTTTCTTTTTCTTTCTTTTTTCTTTTTTTAAACGGAGGAAGGAAGTTCACCTATTCCAGAAAACGAAACTGACCAACGTACCATGGTTCCCATACCTCAAACCTCTTTTTGTGGAAAGACCAAAGCACTCACATTCTGATTTCAAACTTGTTACTTGGTAACTACCGTGTAGGTGTTTAATTCAAAGGATACATCTTCATTGTGAAAATGTGTTAGGGTTTGGCTGAACTCTTAGTCTTTAACAAAGAGCTTTAAGATTCCTGCCACATCCAGGAAGACTATAAGACACACTTCTCTGGAAAATTTGTATTTCAGTAGCTAATTTTCCAGAGATTTTTTTTTTCAATTCAGATTCTTCTTCAGATCACACCTTCTGATGTCTCTCAGGACAGAGATACTGTAGTGACAGGACAAGGGGTGATGTGTTTAAACTTAAACAGGGGAAGTTTAGGTTAGATATAAGGAAGGAGCTCTTCCCTGTGAGGGTGCTGAGGCCCTGGCACAGAGTGCCCAGAGAAGCTGTGGCTGCCCCATCCCTGGCAGTGTTCAAGGCCAGGTTGGACACAGGGGCTTGGAGCAAGCTGCTCTAGTGGAAGGTGTCCGTGATGGTGGCAGGGGGTTAAACTGGATGATCTTAAGGTCCTTTCCAACATAAGCCATTCTATGATTCTATATTCTATGATAATGAGGGTTTCATCACTATTCTTCCTCCTTAACAGCAGCTCAATGAAGAGCACATGCATTGCATTCCTGCCACATACAGGGATTTGCTGCATTAGGACCAGCAGCAGCAGCAATCCCACCCACTGATCTTTCCCTACATTTCCCTTCTTGCATATGTTTATGGTTGAAATGTTGCTCCACTTACACAAAAAATAAACCCTTTGCAGAAAATCCCTTTATTCAAATTGAGATACTTCTTTCCAGTCAGCTAGAAAAAAGAGAAATTAGCTTAACTACAAAGACTGACTAAAGAGCCTCTGCTTGGAGGCTGCCGCTTAAAATCTGTATGACAGAGACCTTTTCTGAGTTGTAGGGCACAAGCCCTTTCTGCCATCCATCTGAACTGCACCTGTACACCTCGGTTCTCGTGTCCTACCAAGAAATCTCTACAGAGCAGAAAAATCTTTTGTTTCCCAGGAAACAAAACCTCTTAAAAAACCTCTTGTAACTCTTTCATGTTGCATTTATGTACAACACTGCAGCCCAGTTAAGGCACGTGAGTGACTGATGGGAACAGAAGGACAGAGCTGGAATTTGCCTACATTAAGTTTAAATCCTTCCAGCTCTTACACCTCCCCGATTTTCCAGACCTAAATCCTGAAGGTTTCATGAGGACAGATGCTTTCCAATTTGTGTATACTTCTATATACCACACATTTTTCATGCCCACCGACTATCTACTTATACAGACAAAACAGCACTTCAACAATGTCAACAGCCTTTTCTAAGTGCACCATAGCTACAACTTACAGATCATTCATAAGCTATGAAGCTGGCGTATATGATTAATTCCCCAAGCCTGGCAGCCTGCACTTGCACAAACACAGCCCCCACTCCCAAACCTGCAGCGCTGCATATGAAGCTCCTGCAGAAATAAAACTGACATAAGAATCCCACTACAGTGGTCTCCAAAGCCCCATAGATCTTACATGGATTCCAGTGGCAGGGGAGCTCCAGATGGTAGCAACCACGTGAAATGAATGCAGCAGAAAAAGCCTGGGTGGTTGGTTTCCCTAAATTACCTTGACTTGAGCAATAAAATCTTACTAAAGCAAACAGTTAGATGAGAAATTAGCAATGGGGCCATAGGGTTAAAACTTTAAATAACTTCAAAAAGAACCATTTGGAAGACTATCAGGAGGCATCTAACATATTATCCTTTTTCCAAAACACAGCTCTTATTAAATATAGACATTGCCAAGACTCAGGCTGTTAACAGAATCATATTTGAATGACTGATCTCTAAATTAGCTAAATGAGCCTCCTTTCTAAAACAATAATGATCAAAAGAAGCTGCCATCATCTGCAGCTTGTAATATTACTTTCCTTTGACTATGTGAAGCAATCACACTAGTTGGAGTCACACAATACAGTCAGAAGACAAAACCAAAATGCTAAATTCTGTAGCCATCTCTAACAATAAGCACAAATCTGAATATATTCTGGGACAGAATTCCCTCCAGTCTCCATGAGTCAAAGACTTTAACAAATATAGTCTAAAGAATAATGAAGTGTCAGCCTAGGGATCTTCCTGTGTCACTGTGGTTTACTTGGGCCTGTCCCCTAACAGGTAACTCACTCAGTTTCCTTAAATTCACATTTAAGAAGAGATTTCTGCTACTGCAGTACTAAATTCTAAAAACCATCATCCCTCCCCCCTTCCTTACAATCCAAGGCAACGTGTGTTCTAACAAGCAAGTGACTCAAACTTACATTTTTCTGAGGTTGGGCAATTTCTTGAAGAGCCCGATGGCTTCCAAAACAGAAATATCATTGTCATTCAGACGCCTGATAGGAACAAACAAAGAGACATTTAGTACTTCACAGATGCCTACAGATATATCTCTGTGACATACAGGGCTGCCACACAGAGAACTATGACCTTTGTTAAGCAAGATGCTATCTGCCATCTCTCTCAGACTGCCAGAGTGAAAAGAGTCTGGCTTTGAAGGAAAGGGAACATAGAAGAGTTTCTATAGTAAAAGCTTTAGATGCCTTTAAGAGTGTAATGCCAAAGGACAGTATCAGAATGCCTCCTTCTTCCAATGCACAGGATAAGGGATTATTAACCTTAACCATTACACAGCCTTGTTTGCGTGACTAAATCTCCCTCATGTGTTCTGCTACAAAAGACATGCAATTGGAGATGTGGCCTGTCTAAAGGGAAGGGATCTGATTTCAGGTTCTTTCCCATCAAAGTCTGCTGGTCTTCAAAACCAGTGCAAAGGCCACTGGCTTGCACTTCGCATGCAAAATTCTTCTCTGATTACATGTAGCTCCATTTTTCTGTGTAGAGACTTCACTGTGTTTCTGGTAGTCTCTCACATTTTTCTCTTAACTTCAGATCAACAATTTCTATGAGGGTTTAAATAGAAGTATAGTACTAATACTAACACAAAAAGAGAACTGTGTTTGAAGGGGATACTAATATAGCAAGGAGACAGATTCTTCAGCTACTAAGTAATAAATACGTATTCTTATATCTCTTTAGCATTATAACTCTGAAGTACCTCTAAAAGCAAATACATGTCACAAAATCACTTGTAGCTTAACAGCACATTGGTTTCAGTGAGAGCCATTTCACCCAAGCAGTAGGCACTGTTGAGATGGAGAGTTCCTGATCACAGATTTAACTCAAAAGGGTTAATCCATTTCTTAAGGAAAAATGACCAGATGCAAAGCCAAAGGGCACAAAGGCAGAATGGAAAGGAATCAGACAGCTTGGGCCACATAACAGGGCAGCACTTCAAGAAGACTCACACAGGCAGCTGATGCACAGGGCCATGGCTCTTTTCTCATCCCCACAGTTGGAATGAACGCTAAGGAAATAAGAGAGTTGTGGCGCTCCTTTGAAATAAATTAACTTCCCCTCTTTCACACAGGGTTTAAAGTAGAAGGTGCCTTCTTGAAATGCTCTGAGTCTCTTTTATAGCCTTTAAAAAGCAGAAAACCCAACATGCCCTGCTGAGCACAGCATGGAGAGCAAGCACTTACAGATCAGTAGTATATTCAGGAAGGTGACTGGGTAATCGGGTGAGTTTTTGGTTAGAGCAGTCTACAATTGTTCCCTCGCAGCGACACTTCTCGGGACAGACAAGGTCCATGAAACACTTCCCAGTGAATTTACTTCTGTAATCCTCTGACCCTGCAAGGAAAGAAAAACACATTCCAGCAAATAGTTCTGACAACAGCAGCAAGCAAAGGTTTCATGGAATCCATTCTCAGCACCACCTCTTGTCAGCCCACAGCTCCTGCATGCTATTTTAATACTTGCCAATGAGCTTTGTTCAGCAATCTTTCAAGTTACTCCAAGACTGGCCTCTGGTTTTTCACTCTTCCCTCGACACACTGATTCCTTGTCTGACAAACCTACCTACCTGTTAAGGTATGTTCCAGCAAAGTCACTTTTCCCCCATGTAGTCCAGCAACACAGAAAAGGGATGTTGTGAAAGCAGGAACTACCTTGGCACACTCAAATGACAAAGGATTTTTACGGATATCATTAAAAAGCCCCAAATTTTCAGAGCTCAGCTCTTGGAGTTATGTTTGAAAGCAGTCTTTTACGAGAGAACCTTGTCAATTTTCCAACAATTAGATACCTTTATTAACTATGTTAAACAAACAGCAAAGGAAAGTAATAGCAGTTTAAATCATTTTCATTTTAATTAAGGAACGGGTAGACCATACTTAGTGAGAAGCACTCCCTAATGTACCATTATACCATGATTGCCAGACCTCTCAGACTAGGTTTTTGACCCGTTCTAATGAAATGCTTTTCCAATTAAGCCCAGTGAACTAATCTGTCCCTTCCAGGTTTGTTTTTTCTCTTTTAATAACAGCAGGTTGGAAATCTGATCTCTGTGCTTCAAGGAACCAGGAGCATTAATAAATGTGTATGTAAGCAAAGCGTTGCCAAGCCCCTACCATGCAATACTTGCCCACTCACTTCATATTTCATAATGGAAGTACTGGAATTGTCTCAGGAACCAGTGACATTCCCAACAATTGTAACTACCAAGAAGTAGTTTTTAACTTTTCCAGACTTTTAAAAGTCAATTGCAAGGCCTTCTCAGGAATGACGTGAGCAGGTTCCGTTTCTAAGAACCTGAAAACATCAATAAAGACTTAAACCTGAGATGAAATTTGTTTTTAGAGACCTGATGACGTTCAGCACCTGCTTCCCCTTCCCAGACTGATAAATACACCTCTGCTCATTTTATGACCACATGCTATTTTCCATAAGAAAAAAAGAAGTCACCTAAACCCACTATTATTTTAATTCCTGTTGCACATTACCTCCACAGGCTGAGGCACCGAAAGTGAGCAGTTCTGCAGGCACTCTTAACATTGTGATTCCACAGATACACTCCAGTCTAGCTTTGTAATTCTGAACTAGATTATCAGAAACATCACATACAGCTTTGGACATTACCTTCTGTGGTGCCAAGTACTTTGCAAGTTATCATGCTGATTGTAACTTCTAGATTTGTAAAGTCTAAAGTCAGACTTCACGATTGTTTTACAGGTTGACAGCACAGCACTTAAAATATTAGGATTACTGGGCATTTTAAAGTGTAACAAAAATACAGTCTAAGCCTTTCCCCACACCACCATCATTTAAACTTTCAAAACCCCATCTGATTTCCAGGCCTCAAAAATCCAGGCTTGGGAGTCAGGCTAAAATATCAGGTGTATTATGGCTTGGCTACAAGAACATACAGCTATTCTTTTTCCGGTCTATGAGACAGTACCTTTGGTTGTTTATGATTCCTTGGAAATAATGCTGAAGCTGAACAGTTGCCAGGACCAGAGTTGATTAAACTGCCACAGTTACAGTATACCTTGAAAAACCCACCAAACTTTTCAGTGATCAGAGAGTGTCTTGGAAATCCCCAAATCAACCCTTGAAGAAGCACTTCTAATCCTTACTGTAAAAGTTTTCCTGGAAAGAATAACCACAAACACCATGAGGTTGCACAAGGTAAAAGTTTATTCAGTATAATTTTTTGTCTACTGGTGGACACAAGATTCATCTTGCTATGGCAAAAAAAAAGAAGGTTGGGAAAGTGGAATGCTTCATGAAAGACAAAAACAGGGGTATATAACATTAGAAGGTAAGAATCAGGTTTTGGTTTTCTCTCAAGCTTTCGGGCAAAGTAAATAAAGAACATTTATCACATTTTGACTTAGCAGCTTCACTCTCCTGAAGCCATATGACTTTCCACACTCCATCAGCTGTAAGAAGTTCATCTTCTAAGTAACAGTTACCCAGGTAAGCACTGAGTCTGAAGTAATCAATAGCATATATATGTTCAGCAAGTAGTCATCTGTTAGCCTGCGAGACAGCAGGAATCACCTGCCAAAGACTAGATAAAATTTACTATTTGACCTGAGCCTTGAGATTACTTGGGCAGGTGGCTGCTTTATTAAGATATTCCCATCTGGGGTAGTAATGTGAAATTCAGCCATCTGTTTGCAGAGCTATTTAAGTGTGTATATTCATTTCTCCACACAGGGCTTTACCAGTGTACTGCTGCAGGGCTCTGAGTGAACATGACTGGATTCAGGAAGTGCAGTTAACCGTCTCAGGTATGTAGTACTTCTTACACACTACAGAATCACCTATGGAAACCCATGGAAAAGAGACGCAGGATGGAACATGGCCTGAGAGTTTCTGGTCATTTCTAAAATTAGAAAGAATTGTTTGCTGTAAAACAAGTAGCCAAGGCAACAGCAAGGCCTGTGTTTAACGGAGGACAACTGTGTTTACCTGAATTGCTAGCTACTCTTGATAACGTTTTCATTTCACAACCTATGTCACATCATGTCGTGGGTTAAGCCCAGCTGGTAAGAAGGAGTAAAATAACTGTTAGAGCTGAACCCATTACACACCACTGTCAGGTACCAGGGCATTGCAGATCCTCAGTATCATAACCCAAACACACATGTCATTCTACAAAACAGCACATTTCCAATTTTACGTGCTTTTCTAATACCCACATGGAAAAATTAAACAGCAGAAACAAACACCTTTTGGTCCTATTCTTCTTTCTAGGCACTGTTTAGCAAAATAAGTTGGTTTTAAAACTTAGGTTTGCCCAAAGGACATAAAAGGAGTGCTGGATGATCTGTTCTGGAAAAAATCAAGCTGTCTCAACAGGGGCTTGAATATATTCATCCTAGAAAACATGGATCCAGCTGCCTCAAATTTGGCACCAAAAATATCATCCCTGAGATCACTTGGGCCAAAACTTGGACAAAAATCCGGGAATCCTGACACTCAGTTTTTCATATAACCATGAGGTCACAATTCTCATGGGTTTTCAGGGAAAAAAAGGAGGTAAATTGTCATAGTTTCACATCACTACTATTAACTCTTATCAGTAATCACAGATTAAATCTAAGAATCTCAGATGTCCTCCTTCTGATGGCTCCACGACAGATTTGTAACAAAACTGTCAGATGAGGCAGCATTTCTGTATAAGGAAACTTCTGTATGAGGTTCCCAAAGTCCTTTATGAATAGGTGTCATTATCTCTACTTTACAAAGGAGAAAGTTGGGCACAAGTATGTTAAAGACCCATCTAAGCTGTCAAAGCTAAAATGGCCTATTTGCACATGCTGGCTCAGCTGTGTGCTATGTAACTGCTGTATAAGGCTCTTTTCAGACAGGCCATGGTATCCACATCATTTTAAGAGATAGAAGCCAATGCTTTGCAGACTCTTCTGAAGTTCTGCTCCCGTATACTTCTTCAGAATGAAATTCCAGCACATTAGGATTGCTCAGCTGAGGTCCACAGTGATATTAAGTAGCTTGCTATTACAGAAATGGCATCCAAAGTGTACCTCAACTAGAAGGACTCACTGGACAGCTCAAGTAGAGACATGTAGCATACGTTATTCATAAGGTAAGAAGACAAAAATGATTTTTCATCTCTGCAGGTATGCCTGGAATCACCCTTGATTCATGTTAATCAACAGGATGCCTAACTTCTTCATTCTAAGAGCAATTAAACAGATTAATTACTTAGAAATGGTTATTCTGCATGCAAGCCCTCCGGGAAGTCTGTCGCAAACATCACTAGGGCTCCCCCCTGCAGTGCCGGGAGCCTGGTCAAGCAACTCTTCACCTTTTGCAGTTCTCCTGTGAGGAAAGGGGAATCTCTCACCTTTTGATGCTTCTGAAAACAGCAGAAGTATCCCAGCATGCCATGCGGCAGGGAGTATGCAGCCTTCCATGGTGCTTGACAGAACCATGTTCCATTTGTATTGTTCTACCACATGGTTAGATCAAGCACAAAGGAAAACCCCATGAACAGCCAGAGTCAGAGTTAGGCAGCGCCAAAGAGAGAAGAGCGTTGAGAGGAAGCAGCATGGAGAAGCACAAGCTGAAGGTTCACGGAGAGCTGCTCTCCACTCCACCCATGCAAAAAGGTGCTGGATACAAGAGGTCATCCTTTATGCTCTAACTGCAGGAACACCCTGGAGCACAATTGGGGTTAGTGTACAAGAACAGAGCCCAGGCGAATTCAGAGACAGAACTAATACGACAGAAAATGCTACCAAAGGACTGCAAACAGCTTCTTCCAGGAAGGATGTGCGACTTTCACCACATATTGAGTGCCCAATCTATTCTGCTCTTTATTAGCTATTTACTCTCTCCTGGTGTCTCCTTTCAGTGTAAATGCTGTTTTGGTTTGCTCCATTTATTTAAGTGCAATCTCAGACATACCGCAGCACATATTAAAGGAGATTCTGAGCTGATGGCCAAGCGCTGGCATTAAATGCTCCCCAAGCTCCTTTTGAGCCTGATTTCAGCTCCTGGTGGCCTCTCACGCTGGTAGCACTTACACTGACAATCTGTAATTACCACTGCTTTTGTTTTTTTCGACTGCTCTTTACAGCAAGGTATCACACACATGCTACTACAGAGTTATTAAGGCAACCAGGAGCATTTTGGTATTCTGTTCCTTGGCATAATATTTGTTATGTTTTGTACATCATTTGCTGACGATGTATCATTCTCTTTCTGACATCCTGGATTATTTCAAACAGCTTTCCTTCTTGTAACTCATTCCTGCAACTTTGACCCTGAAAGTAGGGCGTGAGGTTTTGGCTTGACTGCTCCCACCGAAATGAAACTCCCATTGACTTTAATGTCTGCAGAGCTATGCCAGCGGAAGGTGCTTGTGAAAGTCACATCTCAAATGTTCTTACAGCCGTCATGAATGAGAGAGGAAGTGCTTGTCCTCTGCAACTGCTCAGAACATTCTGCTGGACTCCACTGAAGGTCAATGCTTGTGCTCTTTAAAAAAATACCACTTTCCTTAGTAAGAGGTTTGCATTGCCCAAAGAACGCAGTCAGCATTAAGCATATTATTCATTGCCTACATGGAGAACAATGTGAGTACTTGAGTAGAGATGACAGATAATACAGCAAGGGGCTCTGCTTCACCATTTTGCTATGAACCAGCGTTACTATGCAGAAAGGAAACATACAGTTACTTGGGGACTCCAGAAAATAAGTACAGTGTTGACTTGGTCACCTCATACTGTAGGTTTGCATACAGCAATGGAAGTAAGACAATTGGATTTGCTGTCAACCTTTACAATCTAAGAAAGCAGCTAAAGCAGTTTTTTAGGTGAACCTAGCACAACAGACCTTCATCCCCCACAAGCTGCCAAACTAGCCAGAGTCCTGAGACAAAAATTAGATTATTAATTTTCTCTTGTGACTCATGCAACATGGAACAAAGAACCATTAATTTTCTTCTATGATTCATCCAAAGTATGCACAACCCTGGAATCCACTCCTCATTTATTTACAGATTATACCTATAACTAGTATTCCTGCCAGTAATTTTGTGCGACTCAAGCAAAGGATGATGCAGAATTTCGTGTTTCTACACTGGTTTGATAATGCAGCAATTCTGGCACAGGTTTTTCTGATAAATTCATCCACATTACTGTTAAGCAGTGACAAGTAATATTTTGTGTCTTGTAAAGACTTTGATATTATATACTGATTTACAGTATTAAGTGGAATATCTGCAATAAACTCACTCATTTCGGTGCCAATGAACTCTTTCAGCCCTACTAGAAACAAATTTAGTCCGAGCCCTGCAAGCGTCTTCCTGAGAACCCCCCCCGGGAACATTTGGAACAAGTCTGCTCCTCTGCTGCACTAATTAAACACCGCTTACAACAACTGCCTCAGCTAATCAGCAACTCCAACGAACAAGAGGTACCAGCACACAAAGAAAAGGCTGCCAAAGTCCTAATTTATGTCCCCAGAATACAAGAGAGGTAAAATAATCCACATGCACATTCTGGCCTTTCTGCTTGTTGCAGACTGTTGCAAAACATGTGCAGGAACAGAGCCTCCTTTTTTTTTGGTTGTTTTTTCTTTTTTGTGCTTTTTTTTGTTGTTTTTTTTTCTTTTTTTTTTTGTTTAAACCAAACCAAAACAGGGAAGAACATTATTTTAAATTACATATATATATATATATATATATATAATCTTTTGGATAAGATCATTCTGCATAAATCTTTCCAAAGGAAAAAAAAAGGTTGAAAAAGGAATGACCATACCTCCAAATATCTGCCAGTTTTCATGAAAACCTCCCCCCTTTTTGACAGACTCTGTATCCAGGCAGCACTGTATGGTTTGGCCTTGGCATGAGTTCACCTTTGGTAAGCTGACAGCTGTTGGTTTATCAGTCACTAAACCTGCAGTTTGCTAAGAATTTGTATCTAGGGCCCTGTTTTTAACTCCCATCAAGAGTAACACCTCAGGAGACTGCTGCAGTCTTGGAATAGTCACATGAAAATTTACTGTCCAACTGCAGGTGCAAACACTGCTGCCCTGGTTTTAGCTGATTAGCTCTCTTTATACCAATGCCCTCTCCAATTACATTCTTTATCCTATTCAAGTGACCACTATATACACACAAAAAAGTGCGAATTTTGCATCTCTGGTAAGTGTTGCTCAGCTTGATCTCAACACACACCATGGCAAGTGAGAGAAGAGAACAAACTTTGTTTGTGAGTGAGTTACAAGAGCAACCACTCAGCTTTCTGGCATAGCTAATGAGGACACCTCCAGAGGACAACTCAGCTCTCAAGTGGGGAATCTATATAGCTCCGTACTCTGCCTACACAGGGAATCTAGGACAACTATGTTATTTGGAGGTCTAAGTGATCTGAGTGCAGCTGTGACTCAACATTCATTCTCCCTCAAGTAAGGATGTTGGCTGGTAACAAAGCAGGTCAGATGTTTAGCTTTTCCGAAGACTACATCTACTTAAAAACAAAATGAGGCACAACCTTAAAATAAACTTTCTAACTGGGACATGTCAATTTGCTTTCTTACTAAGAACCACACTCTGCCAAACAGACCCACCTGCTCTATGTTAAGCTTATACTTCCGTGAGTAAACCAGTTTCCATCCTGCCTACTTTCCCCCTACTATAGTGCAGGAAACCTTCACCATCCTACTCATCATGAGCAAGGGAAGAGTTAGAGGAACTGACACAAATATTAACAGAAAGATCTAAATTGCTATCAAAGATTTAAAGGGAGGGCTATAATCAGAATACAGTACAGCCAGATTACTTCTGCAACAGGAACCTTTCGACAGGACAAGGGAATTCAGCTCCATTACTATTAGTCATAGCAGTCATGTTGTGCTCTCTAATGACTTCAACTTCAGGAACATGTCATGCAAACCACATCTCAGATATACTCAGTTACAGTGGACGGTGAAGACTTCAGGTTCATAATTATGAATTCAGTCCAGGATTTAATCTGCAGGTGATATGTTGCTGTTAAACAGCCTGCCATCCAGACAGAATTATTCTTGAGCACAACAAATGCATATTCTCAGTTTCGCTATGTTCAGAGTTTCTGAAGGTACTTTGCTAAGTCTTTTACTGCATAAACCCAAACCAAAACACACAGAAAACCCCCACAGAAGGAACTCTGAATCCAGTTAACTTCCCAGTTTTCCAGATCACAGGCAATTTTTCATGGCCCTTTCCCTCATTCTGCTCAAGCAAAAGCCTTGTGGAGCAGAAGTGCTGGAGTTTGGCCCCAGAGAAGATTAGGTTGGATATTCGGAACAATTCCTTCCCCAGAGGGTGCTCAGGCATTGGAACAGGCTGCCAGGGCAGGGCTGCAGGCACCGTCCCTGCAAGTGTTCACACAGAGTGGAGATGAGGCCTCAGTGCCATGGGTTAGTGGTGGCCTTGGCAGTGCTGGGGAACAGTTGGACTGGATGAACTTAAAGGGCTTTCCCAACCTGGTTGATTCTATGACATTTCCCATTAACATGTCCATGCATCACCTCCTGCATGGACAAACCTCCAAGCTGCCAGGGCTTGGTGCCTGCTCAGGCAGGAGCTGCTGCAGACCAGCATGCTAAGGGCAGGCAGAATCGTGACTGCCCGAGCACGTGTCGCTGCAGCACTGGAACCAGGCAGACAGTGCAGCTGGAGATCAGGCAAAAACAAAGACTATTTACTTACTAAAACTGGAAGGAATTTGTAAAGTTGTCATCAGAATGAGTGGCAAATTACAGGAACAACTGGAGGGTGTTTCAACCAAAAGATCTGGATTAAATTCACTTGTCATTCATGACTTTTTTAAACACTGATGAGGAGTAACAATTTATTTCACCTTTAATTTTGAGAGATCAAAGAGTGTGAACAGTGTTTACGTGTCAATAAGAGCAGAGAAGGGGATAACCCAGGGAGCGCAGGGGCCAGGAAACATGTAGAATACTGTTGGGACCAGAGAAAAAGCCTTGATATGCAGCCTATGTTTTCCTGACTGGGAACGCTCTGTCCATCGCAGCTCTATACTTCTGCGGTTGAAACAATGCAGCAATAGAAGAGAGAAGGAAATTTCAGGTGATCACAAGTAATAGGAACTCTGTTTCAAAGTAGGCAGGTAACACAAGAAAGGTGAAGATGGATGAAGATAGAGACCAGAAAAGGCACATAAAGAATTAATACAAAACCTGCAATCAGTAAGAAGAGGTTTTATCAAATGCCGTCAAGAATTATGAGTGAACAAGCAGCAACATTACTACGTAGTAACAGGGGATGATAACACAAGAGATACAACATTAACCCTAAATATTTAAGCCCTGGATCCGTATGTACCACAGAGGCTGATTTTGATTTGGCTTGGGCTAACAAGATGCAGTGTCCAAAAAGGAGAGAATTGTGATGACAGATGGTTCACTGTCCTCCTCCTCTTATTCCCTGTGCTTTTGATTTGCACAGCACTATCTGGAGCTGAAGTCACTAATTGCAGTCAGTTAGATATCATGTATGCCCCAATGTAAGAGGAAGCAGGAAGACAGGTTTACTACACAGTATTTTAAATAATAACCATATTTCTAAGATTCTTATTTCTACCAGTTAGAAGGTAAAAAGCTTTTGTGATGTGATGCTCGTAGATATGCATATTCTTTGACCACTACCAAGAATGGCTTGTTTCGGAAGGGCAGGTGGAACTTTCATTGCTTTTGAAATACACAATATATTGAAAAGCACAAACATACCAAAGGGAAAAAAAAAGATACACAGCTGAACACAAGGGCAAGCTCTCTGCAAAAGCTATTTCATACACAGTGTCACACAGCAATCGAGGATTCTGCCAACTCTTGAAGTGACAATAAGCTACCACAGAGACAACACAATCTGCTCACAGATTCAATTCCCTTTCTCCTAAAGCCCAGTGCTGCTTTAGAAAACAAAGCTGCTGTGTAGAGAACTTAATCAAATGCTACTGGGCAGAAGATACTTGTTGTTCTTTTCCTCCTATTCCTACCAAGAAGGGAGCCTCCAGTGACCTAAGGCTGGCAAGTACCATTGGATCCTTAAGTTGTCACAGTGGGCAGATGAAGCCAAAAAGAAAATGATCATCAGAATTTTACTGTTGCTACTGAAAATGACAGTATTTCCCTTTTCTAAACAGAACAGGGAGAATTAGTCACAGCCTGTTCCTCCCATTTCTCTTTCAAGAAAAACCATTTTTAGTCTCTGATTCCATAGCTGTGGGGAGAGAGTTGAGCAAGGGGGAGGTTTATTATTATTTTGGTGCATCGCATGAAATGGCAGGCAGAAAATCACAAGAAATAGTATCCATTGCAATCTGAGGCTTAAACATATTTGATAGCATATTCAACAGCTTTGCTTGTCTCACAGCCCCAGGCAAAACCATGCCCCTTTCCCTGCTGTTCCTTCATTTCATGCTATAATGCTTCCAATTCTCCTTTTAAAAAGAATTATGTACCTTATCTACCTGTTGCACAAAGTATCCTTCCTATGGCCACTCATAACCTTTGCAGATGTTCCTCCATTATTCTCAGTAAAAGCTTGAGTCATTTGGTTCAGGGAGGAAAGAGCATCTGGGAGAAGTGCCTCGATGATGAATTAAAACAAGAAGGCAAGTTATTCTTGCTGATTGCTAACTAAAAGGACACTATGGAGCTGGAATAAAATCTGAGGGAAACAACAATATGCAGAATGAATTTTGCTAGATCTTATTTTTTTTTTTTACTGTGCTGCTTAGTTTTGTCTTCACAGTTTCATTCAATTGATCAAATACAGTTCTATTTAGCCCATGTGCATCTCAGAATGTGTCCTCTTCACACAATCTTCTTGATGTTCCTCTACTATTTCTGACAGATGAAGCTTCCAGCATCCCATCTTTTCTTCCCCATTCCTGCTAACCAGTCCTCTTTCCTATCCTTGTACAAAAAAAGCACCTTCCTTGTTGTGAATGCTCCATCCCTGGCAGCGTTCAAGGCCGGGTTGGACAGAGCCTTGGGTGACATGGTTTAGTGTGAGGTGTCCCTGCCCATGGCAGGGGGGCTGGAACTGGATGATCTTAAGGTCCTTTCCAACCCAAACTATTCTATGATTCTATGATTCCTTCCTTCTGCTAATGTCCTGAACAACCAGATTTTTTTCTCATGCTGGGTCTTTACTGACAGTCCCCTTTATGATCCACTGTAGAATCCCAATGAATGGGAAAACACACAGAATTGCTTCAGGACAACCTCAGAACTTTACAACTTCAGAACTGGTCCTATTCCGGATTCCAAAGTATTAAGTTTACCTAAGCTGAATTACTCCTGTGTGATCCTGATGCTGGCTGAGTAACCCTATTCCCACAGAGCTGACACTTTCTGTTCATCCTTATCACTTTCCTAAGGTCAAAGACCAGGTCAGGATAGAATCCCTCACATACTTCCTTAACCAACCCCTCATATTCACTGAGTTCCAGCCCCACACTTCTCTCTGACCACTGCTTGAAATGTATTAAACAAACTACATGAAAATAACAGGATCCTGAAACAAGAACCCTTTGAGAAAAGGGATGCACATTTACTGAAGGATTTAAAATAAAAATTCTTTTCTCATACAATCAGCAAACAATGTAAAAACTCAACAGAATCCAACAACCAGCAAGGACACTGACAAGTTACTAAGCATTGCCATCCCAGTGGGATTGTGCAGGCTCATCCCTGAGTAACATAAAGCACTGCTCAAAAGTCCAACTTTGAATGATGAAGATTCATACCTCATGGCCTTTTCTGCACAAAGACGTGCTGTGTTAAATCCTGGGATGAAACATATTCCTCAAAATGAAACATGGAAAATTCCTGCTAAATGCCAAGTCTGAATCAGCCGTGATTCAAAAGGACAACTTGAGCAGAGCAGGTGCCAGGGATGTCTGTTCTCTGGATTGATTTACAAACTAAGATTCTTCTAAACTATTAGATGCTCCCCGTCTCATGTGAGCAGACAGCGAGTCAAGCTCAATGTATCTCATTGCCATCTGGAAACTCTACAGGCAAGGATATCTTCTCTATTGAGCTTTTGAATAGAATTAGTTTTCATCCAGCTGAAATCTTTGTTCTGAAGCTGTACAATCCCTGCTCTCCTCCTTCATAAGTCAAGTTTATGCCTTTTCCATGTGGTTTTGATATACTCGTAGAACTGGAGACCAAGGAAAAAACAGCCTAATGCCTCAAGGAAAAGACCCCCAAGATAAGAACTTACACACAATATTATTCTCAGCATCACCAGGTACTGTGTTCTACATTCTTACTCCTCTTAGCTATGACCTTTCATAAATGATATCAGGTGGCGTTTGCCTTATCCAATAGCCTGTACCATTGTTCAAGGCATGTCTGCACATACATAATATTAATTTCTCTAGCCTATTAATAAAAGCAGGAGAAAATAACAATTGCAAATTGGGTGCAGATTTATCCTGCTCTGTTTCTGCAGTCTATTTTCCTTTCTAAATTATATTTATGCATTTGAATTTCCAGTTTCTTTAAATATGAATATTCCTAATTATGTTGTTCCTATGATGGACACAATCCAAAAAACACCAATAAAAGTATGTCCTAATTTCAGTTTTGGTTATAAATTTTGTGTCTTGAGTCACAAGTGACTGAAGACTTAACATTCATACCCTGGTAAACCTGACTGCAAATGAAGTTATCTTTATTGTATTTTCTCCATAAAGAGAAGGTTTAGCTCAGCATATTGCTTGCAGAGATACACAAAGCACAACGGCTTGTTTTGGGCTGCTGCCATTCAGCTTCATGCTGCAACCCCATCTAGAGTCATTAATCTTTTACCACCAGAACACAATTAATCATGGTTGGTTGTTTTGTGGGTCTTTTTTTCTTTTCTTTTCAGGAGAAAAAGACAGAAATCATAGTAATTTTCACAGAAAACATTGCCAGCAGTCTATCAATAACACTCATTTTTCTTCTCAGTACACACTAATAGGTTTGCTCACTGAAACCTGCTTGTCTTTCCGGTATACAAAATGCAGTAAACTAAAATACATATGACCAAGAGAAAAAACACAAGAAACCTCAGCCTGTCTCGTTGTACTGTGTAAGGCAATAAATGTCATTTTAGTGATAGCTGGGCCATAAATAAAATATGGATAGGCTTGAGAAAAAGGTGTTTATGTTACCTCAGAGCTTATTTTCGGGTGGAAACATTTTTTTCCATCTAGCTCACACAAGACAATATCTTTGCCTAAATTATGATGCAAGTTTTGATTCAAAACTTATTAAACCCCCCAAATCTTACCAACTTTGATGGCAGTTTTACTGGAATTAGCTCATGCTACTTGTGGATATAAAACCCCCAAACTTTAGCCCCAGCTTCCCTCGCATCCTAGGTCAGAAATGCCCTTTGACAGTGGTATAAAAATCTTACTTGTACTGTTTTCAGCCTTTTAGGTCTAAGAACTTACTTGAGCTCAGCTCTAATTAAGGTCAATAAGAGTTCTGCCTGAATACGAGAGACAATCCATCCACCTTCCTCCCCTTCAAAATATGACATTTGCCACATGGATTCACATACATCTTCGTTGTTTTCCTTAGACATTTTACAGCCTAGCAATTCTTTAAAATTAAATGTCACAAGCATTTCTTTCTTTTGTTTGTAAGAGACACAAGAAGTCAGCTACAGACTGCTCCCTTTTTTCTTTTTCCTTTTTTTTTTTTTTCCTTTTTAATCCATAAGGTAATTGGCTTTCTGGAGAACTAACTCAATTTTCCAAATTTAATTTTCAAAGATGCTCCCTAATATCCATTATAGCAAACACTGTCCTGCAGATTCAATTAGTAAGCTCTCTGGACCTGCTTATTTCTGAATTGAAAGTGCACTACAGCCTGGATAAATGAATTACCTGAGCAGCGGAACTTCTTGCTCTTGATCTGGCTGATTCGCTTGTTGGCAAGGCGACGCGGATTGCTGCACCGAGCGCCGCTGGTCTCTATCGGATTATCCTGCAGGTAATCAGCCAGCCACTTCAAATGGCAGTCGCACACAAATGGATTCTGAGCTAAATGTCTGCAAGAAGGATGGGATGTTTAATCAGAAGTGACCTGTGACACTGTGCTCCATCATTGTTTTTCACACACGCGAACCTGAAGAGTAGAGTAATTGAATAAGCTTCCTCCAAAACCCCAGGCCTGGCGGAAACCACGCAGAGCTGCACATGAATGGGAGAATCCTGTCAGCTCTCACATTTCGGAGCTCATTAAGCCTGCTGCAAGTCCTTTCACAGGGGAAACAAAAATTAAGATAGCAAAACCTGCTTTAAAGGACACCAAGTCCTGTGTTTTCTCCTGACAGCCTGAAATGCTGCCTTTTGAGGGAAACGCACCTTTTCTGATGCACCTGACCTGACGATCATTTTGTATCCTGGCTTAAAAGAAATTTTATTGGCAAGCTCAGTTTCCTAGGGATCCAAATGTGATTAGTGAATCTTGGCTCTGGGCAAAGCCAGAAGAGATCCAGAAGTCTTTCCTCAAGAGTGAAATAGATATTTGCATATACTCATCCTGTGGAATAACATTCCCTTTATATGCATTTTTTCCTGGAGCAAAAATATTTTACTTTTGAGACTGCACTGTTTATGCAAGATAGAACTTAACTTTATCCTTTGCACAACGTATTCCCCACACAATCGGAAATAGGCATTGTAACATTGATTCTAACTGGATATTTAGACTTTGTTAATAGAAGTCTCAGAGAGAAACAGCATTTCTCTGCTGCTGTTATGATCCGCTCTGCTTGACAAAGTTGAGCGCTGTATCAGGGGAGTTTGCCAGGTCTTTCCCAGAGCCTGATTCTGATCAGTTAAGCTGACTTGCAGCAGTTCCTCTAACTCCCATGGAAGCAGGGCACAACTCTGCAAAGACAGTTTTAAATAAGACAGATGTTTCAATTTGGTTTGGACAAAGGTGTAAAGCTGTAGCCTCACAAGAGCTCTGCTCTATTACTGCCAGTGTGTTTTTTCCACCTGAAGCAACTTCTTCTTTTTCCTGTTTGCAGTTATATTTATGAACTGTCACTTAACAGAGTTAAGTACAGAATACAACAGGATTTCAGGGAGTGGGAAGTGAAAGCATAGCAAAAAGTGCCTGAAGATACTAAAGATTACTGTTGTAGTAGAGCCTTTCCTGGTGTGAAAGGTCCAAAGAACAAATCAGCACATAGAGAGGGGATATGGGATTGGTCTGTAGCTCTAGAAAAAAGGCAGAAGATGGCAATCACTTGGAGTACTAGAAATGGGAGAACAAATCAGGAAATTTCATGAAAAAAGTGGCTTGCTGTGAAGCAACAAGTCCATTCTATGTACTGGCCACAGGAATGGCAATAAAACCCCATGGAAACGAAGGAGGAACTTTTAAACCTTAAGGGTGTTGCCTCATAAGATTGACAAATCTTATATACCTGTAAATGAACCTTCTCTGTCGCCCCTGTTAATGGATGTATCTCTGTACATACACAGCATGTTGCAGCAGCAGAAAGCATGGTAGAGGTGGGGAGCATAACTGGGGAGGAGTTGTACATGCTTTCAGAAATCAGGAACTATACAGCAGGATGCAGACCCAGTAAGGAGAGATGCCAACTCATCAGCCCATTAAAAACTGTTAGGCAATGGCTTTAAAAGAATTTGCTGCTCATATATTGTACAGGCTCAAATTTACATATTATCTTCCCTACAAACAGGATGAATGAATTACTCTGTGAGCTTAAAACACTTATGACATTCATGTCACTATTGGCAGGCTGCATCGATAGCTGGCTGTGCTGAATTTATGCAATACTTTGTTTTCTTGTGCCTTTTATTTCTGTCAGAAAAGGAGGGGCTGGTGTCTTTGGGGTCTCTTCCAATTGCCTTCACAGATTTTTGTTAAAAAGCCTTTGCAAAGACAGGCAACAGCTTTGGGAGTGAAAGAGAGGGCTGTCATTTATGCTACGCCTTCATACTCACAGAGTCTGGATCGATCGGAGAGGTGCAAAGAGGCCCTTGCTGATGGTCTGCAGTTTGTTGTCATAAAGAGATAGCAGCTTGAGATTATGCAGACCTTGAAACGTGTTTACCCTCAGGCAGTTGATCTTATTGGCATTGAGAAGCCTGAAAACAGAGGAAGGGTTTATAATTCATTAATCTTGAAATAATCAAATGAAGATAAGACTGAACTGTGGAGTTAAATCTGAAAAAAATAACCCAGTCACCAAAGTCAACCCACATTTAAAGGTCTTCATTTGCCTGTTACATTTAAAAAGTGAAAACCCCACAGTCAACATTAGTATTCTCATAGTGGGGGAATACACATGTCACAGTGCTGGCTACCTTAAAATACTTAAAATATGTCTTTTTTTAAATGCCCAGGCCACCCCTCCCCATTTGTTCAAAATTCTATATAAATATTTGAAGGTGCCTTTAGCTGTGTATCTTCAGCTTGATATACACAAAAACTGCAAATACTCCCCACCCTGCAATTCCATGCACGCACTCATACACCAAGGCCACAGTGAGAAGAACACTTTTTTATTCTGGTTTTCTCTACCAGCATCTCCCTTAAGTCTAAGTGAAATTGTGGAATTTTGTCCTCTTTTGATAAGCAGTGTGAGGATAATTTAATCATGGACAGAAAGAAAACTTGATTCTCCTCAGAGGCAAGAAGAGAGAAGTGTAGGGTCTGGACTAAAACTTACTGAAAGGCAAGGTCACTTCATAAGTAAGGGTAGGCAAGCCGTGCACCAAGTTTCTCAAAGGAGTTGTGCAGTCTTCATCACTGGTGCTGAATAAAGCCGTGAGCAACCTTCTCTGACCTAGTAAGGAGGCTCTGGTTCTCCAGTCTCATTGCTAGTGGTCACCTGAGTTCCCTTTCAACCTCCGCTGTCCTACTAATCTATGAACCTACCCCATTCCAGTTACTCCAGATCCCTGTGGAGGTGTGGAAAAGCAGCACAAAGGCAATTTACATCCTTATTTTATTTTGCACCTCTAAACAGCAGCCTGTTGCCAGAACGAATCAGTTCAGCCAGAAAACCTTGGATGGTACTTGTGCAAGTTCTCTTAGATTGTTCAGCTAGAGTTCTGTCAGGTATAACAAGTAGATACTCTCAAGAAGCTGGAGCTCCCTCCAAGACACTCAATCACAAAGACACTTAAGGTTGTCACTGTTGTCTGCATATGCAGTATTTTACACTAAGAAGATAGTCAGGAAACAACCTGTTCTTCTCTCAAAAGCCAAAACCCACATCTTTAACCACTAGCAACCTGACAAAAATGGTACATTGCAAACAACATATGATGTTAACTCAGTTTTCTTGATCACAAAATTCTTGCTACTTAGTCAATGAGTTTGAAGAGCTTAATATTACAACACTGTGGCACTCTATGAGGCACCATACTAATACTAAATCAGAAGACTAATGTCTTTCTGAGCAAAAAGGAAAAGATCTCCTCTATTCTTCAGCAAACAAATATATACCATCTTAAACACATCTCTAACAGCACAGGGAGCTTCCAACAAACTGCAGATACACCACTATAGACAACAGGGCAACCCCTCAGGGAAGAAATGCATGCTAGTTAGCTGCTTTCCCTTTGCTCCAGAAGGTGCTTCCTCTGCACAGCATCCTGCCTTTGCACTGCTGAAACCTCTGGACCATTGTACCCTCATTGCAGCTCCCTGCTCCTACTGCTGTTTTGGCAGAGCCCCGTTACTGTGGTAAATGGCTATGGCAATTGTGATACATAAAAGATGGAGTACTTGTGTAAAGCCCTTTACCCAAGGAGAAAAGGAATGCAGTGCTTTGGAATAAGAGGGCATCAGAGCCCAACTCACCTTCTAGCCTACGGAAAAGTCAATACCAATTTACCCAAATTTTCTTTATATGGTGTCAAAATCGAAGTTTGACCTTAGATAAGAGAAAGTCCCAAAGAAGGCAATGATGGATAAATGAAATTACCTCTTTTGCATGAACTAATAGCTAAAATAATTTTATGAAATCATAAGCAGAGCTAGGATTGACCCCTCTGAAATCTGTATTTCGGTGACTGATAATTGCATGACACTTAATCCACCAGAAGTAAAAAAGTAATTTTCATATTAGGCTACAGGAACAGTTCCTCCTATGCATTTGACTTCTGAGATTCTGCTCCAACAGCAAACACCAATGTCACCTCTTGCTACTTGTTTCTTATTGCCATTCATACATCCAAGTCAAAGTAGTCTCATTCTCTCTCAGTTCTTGTGCATTATACATTGCTTTTTCAAGCTTGGACATTATTTATTCCATAAAAAACAGGTTAACACGTTATTAAAAGGCAGAATCAGCTACTTAGATTTATTTCCTGGCATGCACTCTGGTATTACAAACCCTTTGGTTTCTATCCCCTGCCCTTGTGCACTAGTCAAACATGGTTTTCTGGCATTGTAAATCAGCAGAGATTGGTTCCATGACAGACGCCTGGTACCTAGATTATATAGGAAGAAAACTGAAAGCAAGTATGTACTTCCATTTATTTTGGTGGATGCTAGTTTTTTCCCTAATATTACAGTAATATTTTATGCTGCAAGCAGTACTTGTGACAAAGCATAAAGCTGACATGAAAATAATCTCAGTAACAGAGAATTTATAACTGAACTACAGTTGTATTTGTATATGCGGACAACCAGTATGTCTTTCTGTGCTGCTTAAGAAGTGCTCACACAGCAGAGCTGCACTGTGCAGGTACTATTCACTTGCAGAGCTTGAAGTCTAACCATCATTGATCCCACTCAATAAACCCTCAGATCAAAGCTGACCTAGAGCTGCACGGAATAAGCAGGACTCGAAGCCATTCTCTGATTAGTTTCAATAAAATACAAACAAAACCAATGCTGCAAATCAGCATTTACAGTGTGGCAAGTTTTCCTGGCATGAATGTTCAATGACTGAGTTCATGGTGTTATTATGTGTGGCAGTTCTGTAGGAGCCAAATACCAAATACGAAAGATGCTGATCCTGTAATAGCCACAAGTACAGAGGCACACCCTCTACTTTAAGCATCAGAGAAAGCAACCTGGAACAGGAAAGTGCTTGTACAGGATGTTTACAAGTGGGAATTCAGATCCTACACAGTTTTTTGAGGTGACAACATCCATTCCATATATCATCTATACACTATACATGCAGTCCCTAAATGTAGAGAGGACAGACAGTGTGCTCAATAGTAATACAGATGTGGCCATACTGGATGGATCGTGACATAGATCAATGTCCCATTTCTGATCAGAATCTGCAAGAAAGGGGGGCAGGGCGCGGAGAGAGAAAGAAAGCAAAAAACTGTGAGAAAGCTGAATAAATAATCCCTAAAATATTTTTCCTCCTACTTCCTGGGAGTTAGAGGATGACTTTTGGCCAGAAGCATTAAGGTTTATGTTCCTTCCAAAAACTCTGTTATTTTAAAGTATCCCCTCTATGACTATTCCCCTATATAAATCCCAGTTCTTTGCTTAATCTTTCTTCACTATCATAGCCTCCCCAGTGACGTCTAATTATTAATAAGATACACAAGGCTGGCCTCACAGAGAGCTAAAAGTGGCTCTAAGAAAATGTTTTTAAACTAACACAAAGGCATATGAGAAAAACCTCCTTTAGGAAACAGAAACACTGACCTTCCTTAAACACTGAACCATGCTGTAAAATAGACTAAAGGTTCCTTTCCATTGGACTCTCACCAAAAGAAAAGACAGTATTAAAAATTGAGTCTTATTTTAGCAAGCATTAGATGGCATTTATTTTGCCCCAATTCATGGTGAAAGTAAATTCCACTGCTTTCCCTATTTTGCTATCAGCTTGATTGGCTGAGATTTACACACGGCCTCCAGATGTGGTGCAGCATTCAAAAGCAGGTTAAAAATTCAAGTCTAAATAAAACTGCCTGCTACCCAGAGGGATGATGGATTATGAACTCAAGTCTCCATTTCCATCCCTCTGGCTATGTTAAGAGCATAAAGAAATCTCTTTAAGCCTAGGACCACCACAGAACACAGGCAAATGGTTAAAGACCTTGTGGTTTACACGCCACTGAGAGCAATGAGCAGAGCAGTATTGCAATTCCATGAACCCATTTCCTGAAACAGTACGTTTGTCCACACACACTGAAATAATAATGTGTTTCAGCTAAGCCCTTTGAACGAATGTGTGCTGAAATGGCACTGTAATTGTATCAGCTGCTCATAAGGACCATCTGCATAATTAAGATGGTCCCGTAATTGAATTATATGCCCAAACACAGTTTCAAGTGATTAACATTTAAATAACATTTTGAACTCCAAACCCAAAATGAATGAAAAAAATTGTTTTTTAAGAGAAAACGGGGATGTTTATAATGGCTTTTACCCTTAGCAATATTTGTATTTTCAGGTCAGTGAAGTCCAGTAATCAAACTATCAGCAAATAACTATATAACCGGGGGAATGAAACAGCAGCCTAGCAACCTTAACCCATGCTGGAGACTGCAGGTTAACTTCTGGTGCTACAGGATGGACCAGAAGTCACCCAAGGTACATAAACGAGCCTAAAAGGAAAGTATGAGGGAGAAAAGATGCACAGAGCCACTGGGAAACTTCTCTTTCCTTTTCAGGAGGTTTGTGCTTTGACAGCAATGACAGCATGAGGAGAATGAAAATGTTTGGCACCCCATGAACTGGCTGGCACATCCCACATGCCAGACTCCACTGCTGAAAATGAGAACTCACCAGAGAAAGGCAGATGTAAAATGCATAGGAGACTTGTATGGGAGAGGAGAACTGGGTAACAGTTTTGCATGGGTAACAGCAGAGTACAAATTGACTTTTATACAGTACCCCTAGCCAAAGGCTTCGCCTACATTCAAAGGCACTACAGGGCAGCAAAGAAAGCACCCTTGGCAGAGAACATTCTTTAGGATATACAGTACCTGTTATGAAATAAAAAATAAATTTTGCATGCTTTTTTCAGCATTTTCTCTTGAAATTTCCAGGGAACCAAGAGTCACCTTTGATTTAACACAGCTTACTGGGGAGAACAGCTGAAGCACCAATATGGAAGTACCTGATCAGGTACTGCCATCAAAGCAGTCAATGACAAGGAATGTCTAAGGACAGAGTTGTTTGTACCCCTGCTTACTTATTGGCAAAATACTTGTAGTAGGATCCAGGACCATTTTAAAATGGCCTGGAGTGTAGGGCAGCAATGTGATTGCCCCTCACCAAGACAGAGAATCCACTAAAATTTACATTTTCTATGTAATGACTGACCACTGAAGAGTCTGTCAGTGCTTCAGGAACCAGTGACCTGATAACCAGTGTGAAATCATCATCATGCTCGCTTGAACCAGCTTCAAGGGTTCCTCCATGTTCAGGAAACTGGATGATGGTGATGAGAAATTTATTCAACGTGAATTAAAACGGGAATGTTGCAAGCTGATAAGGAGTTAAGAAGGAAGCACAGAGCATTTTGAAAGTCCTGTTTTGGAGAGATTTTTCAAGGCCTCCTTTCATTTCTGATCTGTAAGACTGCAACTCCAGTTGAACACCATCCATAAAACAGTACTTGTGTTACTACTTTGAGAATTATAAGCACATGTTGTCATAGCATCTGGACTTCTGTTCCTCAAAATTCAATAGTGTCTAACTTAGGCATGCAGATAAGGTCACGGTTGATTTTAGGTAACCACATAATAATTCAGATGCACAACAGAGTAAACACATTTTCTCTTCCTGCACTACCGGGAAGTTAGTTTCTTGTGCAATAACAACTAGGAGAGTTTCTGTCAGGTGAGTCCAGCTTGGAGCACCGGCGTCAGAAGAGCTAATGAATTACACGCTGACGTACAAACTAGCGGTTGCTTTGGGAAGCTGCATGCAGATAGGCTACAGAAGTGATACAGAAAGGGCAGATGCTCTTGCAGTCTTTCATTAGTGCTCAACTGTAATTGTATTTCTGTGTCTGGCAGATGCTGCTCGCTCACTTTAACAGCAGTTATTGAGTTTAGTAATACCACAATAGCAGCCTAAATGCAAAAATCTGAAGGAAAAAAAGCATGAGGCAAACAGCTTGAAAACAACTCTAAAGCTATTAAGGAGGACTGTGCAGAGAGCATTCTGTCCTGGCCTAGAAGGACGAGGGCTGCATAGTATCTCTGCTGTAGCCAGGAATATCTTGAGTAATCAAGGGGAAAGTTCACATGTCATTTTGCTAAGAATTTAGAATCACAGAACCCAGAAATGTCATAGCTTGCAAAGGCCCTCCAGAGGTCATCTGCCTTGAACACTGCGCAAAGCATGGCCAATTTATAGATATTCGATGCAGATATTTACTTTATCCGAGAAATAATTATTTCATCAGGTCACAGGTTAATCTGGACTGGCAGAAAGCTGGAGCAGATTCTTGTGCTGTCAGACTGCCCAAACCAGGCTGAACCGTAAGGTCAGACCAGGTTGCTTTGAGTTTAACTCAGTCTGGTCTTTAAAATCTTCAAGGACAGAGAATGCGCAACAGCCTGCTCCACTGCTGGGCTTCTTGTGAAAATGCTTCCTCTTACATCTAGACAGAAGGTCTCTCTTTTGATGCTTGTTTACTCCAGGAGAAAAATGAAGAGCTCCATAGAACATGAAGCTTTTATACATCACTTAAAGCTCAGAAGATTGCTATGGGAAGGAGGAGAGGCTACTGTGCTATAAAGGACTTGGAAATGGAAAACTGTAATTTCTTTATTTTGACATTTATATACTGTTTAATGTTTAATGATGCATCACTCTTTAATTACGTTTATGTATCTACCAGTGTAATGTATACAATACAAAACAGTGGAATTCATGTACATTCCTCACAGTAATTTTGTATTTCTTTCTCTCTAAATATACTTTGTATGAGCTTGTGCTTCACGGGATTTTCTTTGAGCTTCTAACAAGCTCCAAAAGTATACAATTAATAACTGGTAGATTCTATTTTAAGCTCTTAAGTACTGGGATTCAACTCACAATTACAATTCAACACAAGCACTTCAAACTTGACAAATTTGCCATGGAGACATTTTCCAAGCAACCTCTCCAGAAGAGCTATGGGAGCACCAAGAATCAAGCTGTTCATCCAAGGAGAAACAGCCTAAAAAGCAGGTTAAAAAGAACTGCTCAAAGCAAGATTTCACTGGTTTAATTTTGGGAACACTGGTAATAGCAGTTCCTGACAGTACATCCATGACTTGCCACTTCATATTAGTCTATTTTAAACAAAGGTCAGCTGGAGTTGTAAATATGAGATCTAGCTCCAATTTTAACCCAGGTTAGATGCTTGGATCTGGAGGTCTAATTTTTCACCCCTTTCAAAGTTATTTTGCCTGTTAACATGTCAGACTTCAGGCACTAATATGATCATTGGTCTTTTCCAACTACACTGTTGAGTTTTCCCTAATGATCAGACATTAGGGAAAAGAGGAGAAGGCTGTAAGCCTTGGCTTTGTTTTATGAGAGAGGAATACAACAAACCTCTCATTTTAATATATATGTATCCCAAGAGTGTATCTACTTCTAGCAACATCAAAATGGAGTCCACTATGGGGATTCTCTCTTGCCCAGCGAGCCATGGGGATCTCAACCATAAGACTTAGAATCAACACACCTGAGCACTTGTATGATCAGTAACTATGCAGAGTAAATTTCCTCAAGGAAAAGGATTTATTGAAAACTGATACTTGCCACATATTAGAAAAATGAGGTTTCATCCCCCTACATTATTCTGCTATACAATCTCTTTAAACAGTACAGATTTTATGGTACTCCCTCGTTCCAGAAAACAGCACTGTGAAGCATACAGTGTATAACCATAATAAAAAGGCTCCCAGAATGTTTGTTTTAATATGGTTGCAGAGAGGAAGTTCTATTACTCAGATATGAAAAAGTCTGTTAAACTTTGTGCCCATTATCCACAGCTCGCTGTCCTGAGCCGCTTAACTCCTGTTTCACAGCAGGCTGGCTCCGCATATTTGCTCATCTGGGAGCAAGCAGGGCACCCATCAGCTTTATCTGTCACAGGGCTGCTGAGAAAGGAGTTACACAGTGTGATGTGGTGTCCCCTGCGCAGTGACTGGCAGAGGTCTGGCAAACTCAAGGGCTCCTGAAAGAACTTGTCCACATTCCAGGAAAAATGAAAGACAGGAGAGAATGACTTTTAAATATAGTCCAGTTTCTAGGCAGATCAAGGTTAGTCAAAAGCCTCCTGGGCAGGAGTTCAAACTGGCCACATCTAATGGTTACTTGAAAACTTCCACCTTACACTGGAGCCCTTTTCATTCTTTTGATATTTAAATGCAAGTTATACACAAGATGATAATTAATCAAACACTATGTCACATCTTGGATGGATTGTGGGCCCAGTGAAATGAGTTTCACTTTACTGTAAAAAAAAAACCAAACCAAAAATCAGACTCCAATTATCCCTTTCTGGAAAGCAGTGCAGTTCCCTAAACCCCAAACAGACCTGAAATTCTCAGAAGACACTTGATCCAACCTGCTGAACAGAAGAATGTATGAGGCTAGGTTAGAGCAGTTACGGTAGCTTCCTAGTAGCCTCTCTCCTGGCAACTTCAAACAGGAGATAAGGAGAATGACATAAAATCATAGAATCACAAAATTGTTAGGGTTGGAAAGGACCTTAAGATCACCCAGTTCCAACCCCCCTGTCATGGGCAGGGATGCCTCACACTAAACCATGCCACCCAAGACTCCATCCAACCTGGCCTTGAACGCTGCCAGGGATGGAGCATTCACAGCTTCCTTGAGCAACCCATTGCAGTGCCTCACCAACCTCACGGTAAAGAACTTCCTTATATCTAAGCTGCTGTTCCCCAGAACAGACATGTAGTTGGACTTCTGTAACAATGCTTGCTGCTGTGATGGTTACAATTGCAGACATAGAAAGCATAAGATTTGTGAAATCAGCAAATTAACAGAAATCCAATCATAACTATTTATTTGAGGACTATTAACTACTTAAGATAGCTAATTGTAATGAAGATTTCAGAAACAACATTTTAAATGAAACCCATGGGGATTAAAAAAAAACAACAAACCAACATAAACACCCCCCACCTTCCACCAAAAACTTCATTATCTAACCATGCCTGGCTAGTTTCTTGCCAAATATAATACAATATTGGCTTACCCACCTCTGTCTTAAATGTCAGAAATACAGAATTCTAATGCTAGCCAGGTGGTCTAAAACTTGTTCTGATTTCTTAATTTCCCAGACACCAGAGCCAAATGGGGCAGCTGAAGATGCTGTCATGCCTGAGCTGAGCATTACTTTGCCCAGCTGCAGTGTTTCTGACATCAGTGATACTGTCTGCAGATGTAAGGCACTTACACAAACCAATTCTGTCAGAATAAAAGTGGAATAATCTGGACCTATACAGGATATTTAAACAGAAGGAAAATGACATTTCTGAGAAACTCTGATGAGTCTTATCCAAACCAGTAAATAACAATATTACTGCTCTGCAATTTCTTAGTAATTACTTTTTCCTTCTAAATACAATCTGAACGATTTTATAGAGGACCTACAATAATCCCTTTGCTGATTGTGTCCTGCTTTACCATAAAACCAGTGCACTTTCAGAAATGCTTCAGTTTAGGAAATTAGACTGGCTACCAGGGTACCTTAATCAGAGCATTCTTATCAGTGTGTCTCCAGACTAATAAGAAGAAATCCAATCTAGAGCCCACTGAACACTAAATTACATCTAATCATAGGGCACCCTTCCAACTGTTCAACAGCAGGTCTAAAACCAACGAATGCCATTTATTTTTTTCTGGTATCCATTAAAATGCTACAAGCAATCCATAATAGCTGCTTCAAAGCCACGGCTGGAAACGTGTGCAGAGATTTGTTTGCATTTAAAGCGTGATCATTCATCGCTTTCCTTGCCAAAAGCTACTTCAAACACTTTCAAGAAGATCCGGAAAGGTTCTAGAGCCACAGTACTCTTGGAATCCCATAATAGACAACCTACTCACATGTTCATATTCTCAGCTTGAGAATGTTTAAAAGGTTGAAGTACAACACCTTTTAATGGCTCTCTGGCATATATATTTTGCTAATTCAAATTGGAAAATGACTGCATCTTAGCTTAAACATGTAAAAGCTGAAAGCCAGCACTATGTTCATGCAAAGACTATGATATAAAGAAGTTGAAACTGGCTTAATGCTTTATGCAAAAGTTCTAGACCCACATTTTTATAGGACACCATGAGCCACGTGCTGTGTATGTTTCTTTTTCCACTGGGAAAGGTCCTATCTGTTAAGTGTCCTGGGTTAGACAGAGCAACTGTGTATCGCTCTGACCTTGCAACCATTAAATATTTGGGAGCAAAGACTATAATAAAGCTCAGATTTCTCTAATATAGTTTCTTTCTCAGAGGTCAAAGTGACAAGTTAAATTTTAGCTCTCATTTTGGTTGCATCATCTTCACTGTACTGAGTACAATCTGAGTCTGACAATGACTAACATGTCACTTATATCAGCATGTACCAAGTCCCAGCTTTGAAGGCCTTTCAAGCTTATTGTTCTCTCACAGGGCAAAGTACTTCCCCACTAAATACACAGTGTTCATTTACTGCACAGACTGGCCACAAAGACACTGAAGTACAATGAACTGGTGAGGGGTGGGACAGGGAGAAGAAAGAAGCTGCCAGAAAAAGTACGTGCAAAAGGTGAAGACAAGTGAACTGGCTGTGTGCAGGAGGAGATAAACAGCTTCCAAGCTCAAGGGTTGTCATAATCAAACCAGGTGCACTCTTGCTTGTCTGTCTCTAGAACAGGGTGTATTTGCAATTAAGATCTTATGGATAAATTACACGTCTGAGCAGTCCTTAACATATAGAGCAACTATTCCAGGCTTCAGTTCTTCAGTGTTGCTTCTGGATTTCTAATGGAAACCTATGCTTATTTTTTAGATAGCATGTAAGTGCAGCAAAGACTGCTAGCATAGAGTGATAGGTTCAACAGGAACCATGAACTTTTGGATATTCATTTCTGGTTATGTCAACTCGGTAAGAACGGCTTAAAATGGCATGTCTAAAAGTTACTTCATAAACGTTATTGTTTGAGGTAGTGTGCAATCTAAACCAGAACTGATGAATTTATCTTATATCACCTTTACTTTCTGAGTGCATCATCCATGATGGCAATCAGAATGTTAGCAATACACATATTAACCACACTTCACTTCTGCTCCCTCTATTGACTGGCTGAAATGATAGCTGATTTCTCTTTTTGAAGGAGTTACTGGTTCCCAATGTGATTATGGAGACAAGAGTAAATGAAATTTGCAATTTCACATTTGGGTTAGGAAATTTGTTATGCTACATTAATAAATACTGAAGAGTGTATGTATACATCTTACCCTGCTCATGACTGTGTGTTAAATCACACATGGTATAAAATACTCAAACAATATATTGTGAAATTATTTCTGTTGCAACTAAGCCCCATTGCCATGTTGCTTCCATACGCTTGTGACACAGAAGCCCTCAAGGATCTATTCAAGCACAAATGCTAAAGGTGTAAAAACAATCAGGCAACATCCCCATCCACACATCATCTGGTGACCCAATTTCCTTTCTTGGACTTCACCAGGTCTTCATTTCCTCCCCACACTTAAATCCTCTGTGTCTATTATCCATTATGCACACTGTGCTATAAAACTGTTGGCACCTTCCTTTTTTTCTTGAGCCCTTGCATCCCTCTTGCCTGACAGAGAAACAACAGCCTAGCACATCCCAGTGAGTTTCCAGTGGAAAAGGTGATTATAATAATGTCAGAAGCTGAAAAAACAGTATATCAAGCTAGGCTGTAAAATAAAGAGGGAGGGATCATACTCACAGCAGCTGCAGAGACACAAGATCATCAAAAAGGCCCTGGGGAATCTCTGTGATCTTGTTTCCATAGAGCACTCTGAAAGATTCAGGAAGACAAAATAAATAACAGACCAGTTTAGTGTCCTCCCACCTCTCTGCATTATCATCTTTATTGATCTTGTGCACCATGCCCAGGATCTGTGGGCATTTCATTTCACTACTTATCTCATTTGCTTTTCTAAGAGCACATGGTACTAAATGAGTCGTTATGATTCAGGCTTCGTCTGGTGTTGGAAAGCATTTTTAATGTAGAAACTGGACATCGTCCAACCCCCCTATCTGAAATATTTTTCATTCTGTTGAGGGATTTTTTTTTCCCACCCTTTTTAGAAATATTTTAACCATTGAAAGACACACTGTCTGATGTAAAATCCTAGAATTCTGCTCAGCGATACTGAATTTAAAAGCCAGGGGAGCATAAGCTGGTTGTAGGTAAAATTACATGTAAGTGAATCGCTTAAGATACAATAATTGGCATTAAATGTGACAGAGGCACCACTGGATAAAATATTATGGCTTCACCAGCTGCTGTTACCATTTTAAGTAGGTAATGAAAAGAAATTCAACCTGAACTGGAAACAGACATATATTTCAGAAACTCAAAAAAGATTTAGGTGGAGTTTGGTTATAAAAATCAGTAAAGACCATAAATATACATAACCTGATATCCATTATTCATTTTTAATATTACAAATATTTCCCTTCTAATGGAAAAATGCACATTTCTTCAGAAATTGAACTAAAGGGAAAACCAGACAAACCCACCATTATGCTAAGATGTGTTACCTAGCGATGAGAGCAGAATCATATGTGACAGGCACACCTGAATTTCAATCACAGCTGAAGTATTTACTTGTGTCATTTCTGCAGTTGGCAAAATTTGTCAAGCCCAGGAAGTGAGTAGGAGCTTATGTGTGTCCTGCTAAACGGGAAGAAGATTTCCCTCTCTCTGAAAATTTTACTCCTTACCTAAACATTTTAATATATTTCAAATAGGTAAAGCCAGTATTGATGTAATTTCAATGCTTTCTATAGGACACAGTAAATGCTTATAAAGCAGCTCATGCCAAAACTTTGTTCCTTATGTGCCATTAAACTTGTTAATTCCCTAACGTTTTAATGTGGAATAACATGTTAGCAATTAATCAACTAGCCATGTGAGGCTTGGCTGCTGCCTGAAATTCTGGTTTATGCTGTCTTTCAACATTTACAACATTAGGGTGGGCTGAACATAGTGAAAACCAAACACTCAGTGTGATGGACCATTTACAATACCCTCTGGCCTTCCCAGAGTATCGCCACTTCAGTTTGCTCTTCATCAGTCATTGGAACTATATCACCTCTGTGGGAGAGTTCCCAGAACAGCTCTTTTCTGAGCCTAAATAAAATGAATCTAAATAAAATAACACCACTTAGATAGGAAAATTTAAACTTGAAACTTCATTTTTCATTACTTTTGTAGTTTAGCAGGAACTGAACTCCTAACTCAAGAAACTAATGATCACCCAGCATTCTATTTTCTCTCAACACAAGTTTGCAGAGTCAGGAGGTTGGTTTTTAAATGTACTGTTTCACTTAGTGGCTTTTTGTGAGTAATGTATGCTAGTGCTGCTAAATTTTTCTGTTTCGCAACTTCAGCTTCAGAAGACGCATACTATTTCCTACTTTAACAAAATTTCATGCAATGTACATGGACTTTTATACTCTACCCCACACTAGACAGAAATGATGGCTGAGCTTTGAGAGGTCTAGCAGGTCCATTTAGGTAGCAGTTTCAAAGTCACTGAATTTCACTGGGCTCTAAACCAACATTCAAATGTTGACTCTCAGACTTCTTTCTGAACAAAGTAACTGATGTGAACCCCTTTATCAGGAAGCAAAACTTCTGCAAATAAAATATATGAGGTTAAAATGTTAAGTTAATGCCCACAGAACCCAGTATATTTCCACTTCAGTTTCCCCACTTTCTGAACGTTTCTTTAGCAAGTGCATCATCTGTATACAAAGTTTAGATTCTAAGCTCTGTGATGTTGGATGAACATCTTCCTTAGTTTTGTGGAGTAGCAGGATCATCAATGCTGATCAACAGTGCATAATAATATAGCATCTGAAACCGAGTTCAGAAGCTAAGCTCTACAAAACACCCATGGAAAGTAGAAATAAAAATCCCTATTCCAGAATAAGAGTTATTCTGGCTTACACTTATGTAAGGTAAAACCTTAAAGAAATGTCAACACACCCAGTGCAGTTGCTAATCATGGTGCTACCAAATGCAAATATCAAAATAAGACTCTTACTGGAGTAATTTTTCACTTTTACTATAAGAATCAGAAGGTCATAGTGCAGTGTTCCATTGAACTGAAAAGCCTGGATGTGTTTATATCTCCTCTTTATTATTTTGAGCAAAAGAAACCAGAATAAAATAGCTTACAAAATAAAATAAAGCTTCAATTTTCAGAAGCCATGTAAAGAAAAGCAGCATTTCCCAACCTAATTGGGCTTATGTGCATGTGGCACATTAACACTGGAACAAATTAACAGCTAAACAAAAGTCAGTATGAGAGCTCAGGCACTCGTCTCTAATTCATATTCATGTTCAGCACTACACGGAGCCAAATTAGCTAATGCCATTGTCTGCCTGCCATGGCAGAGCTGGAGTCAAATGGTCCGACAGAAAGAAGCAAAGAGGAGGGAAGGGGAAATACATAATGCATTGCATCTCATTTCTTCAGCTCCTTATTTCCATTTCCTCTAATAAAAAGCACAGAAACTCATTTTGTCTAAGACAGGCAAGAATACTCATATCAACAAATAGGAATCTTGGTCAGGTTCTTGATCCAAGATGTTTTTGTCCTGAATGTACCAAGTGCTGCACTGCTAACTACTAGGAATGAGCCAGCCTGCAGAAAGGACAGGCCAGGTTAGGTTAGGGACACCCTGTTACTGCAGCTGCTTTCCTGTATGTCCTGCCATTGGGTCCATCTCACCGCCATGCATCAGTATTTCCAGAACAGCAGCCTTAGGGAAAAGAGAAACCAAACAAACCCCCAAACAGAAATATAACGTCAAAAAGCCATAACAGGAACCTCAGCCAAGTCAATTAAAGAACTTCATTTAAATTTCCAATGCTATTACCAACAGGGATACATTTTAGGAGATCTGCCTATGGCATTACAAGTTATAAAACTCTGTGTTCACTTCTACCCTTCAGATGTGTTGCAGGACATGCAGGTGCCCTGGCTCCTGTGCAAGCTTGGCACAGCAGCACAACCCTCCTCCTATCCCCTAGCACCTGACAGTTTAGACCCCAAATATTTTTTATTAAAAATACACTAACAAAGTTAATATCTAATAAAATCAGCTCAGTAACTGCTGCCAATAGACAGCACATCAGTGAATCAGAATGACATTTATTAGAACACAAAAAATATATGATAACTTTTTATTGTGTGCTCTTGACTGTTCATTTGCTTAACTTTGCTGAGAGACCAAGTTAGCCACACGTCTGACCAGCGCCATTCACTGTTGGTTGGAGAAGGTATTGCCCTAAACATGGTGCACATTTTTGGAAGAAAGAGAAAAGGGAGCTGCAGCTTAAGTCTATATTCACAGAGCTAAACTTAAAAGTAGTAACTAAAGACTAAGCCAGAACTGACTGAGAGACTAATAGGTATCCTTTTCCTTATTGCTCCTTTCTTTCTTTTCTCACCACATAAGAGTCTCTTTGCAAAGATGGAAACCAGTCCGAATGGAGAACAGTCATAAGGATGTGCAAACACACCAGACTTGCCCGTGCACATATTTTATCCTTGTCTTTTCCACGAGGCAGGTATATCCCATACCAGAATGACCAGTTTGAAGAGTCAGTCACTGTATTTTTCACTCAAAGTTCTCACATTTTATTGCTGGTGGCTTTCTAATATAAGCAAGTTGCCGTTATAGCTCAGGGGCAGCTGAACCACCCGCTGAGCAGCATGTAGCATCAGCTCACCAGTTCCCAGCTAAATGCTTTCAGCAGGGCCACAAAGGACAAGCTGCAGCTCTTTAAAAGTACCTGGTGGACTGGCTCACTAATGGCAGCAGTTTTCAGGCTGCCACCAAGCTTCCAAACAACACAGCTAAAGCACAGCCCCCCTGCTGCACTGAAAGCGCTGGAGAAGATCTCTGGAAGAAGCAGCCTATTCAGTTGAAGAGTTATTATGGATCTTTAATGAGAAATCATACAAATATATAAAAGACATAATGAGTCACTATGTTTCTGAAGCCTGGTTCTAGCATAGTATTTTCATATTTCCCCAAAATGTAGCTATTCCAAACCACAATATTAGATTTCCAATTAAACAATTGTCACTATTAAACTTCAAGTTTTGCAGATTAATCCAACTGACGTGCTAAGCAGTTTAAAGTGAAAATAGTCACTGCATAGCTTCATCTAAAAGCTTGGGACATACCAGACAAAGAAAGGATTGGAAGCACACATAGCAATGAGTACGTTACCTTGAGTGAGAATGCAATTAAGCGTGTAACAAACCTTATCTTGAAACAAAAGTCTCACTGATTCTTCAGTGTAGACATTCTGACCTCTTGAACAATGTGAAAATTTGCAAAGACTTTCCCAACACACAGCCTTTCATATGCACTGAAGTTAACACACCACCTTCTGAGGCTGTGAAGCAGTAATTGCTGTGGTGTCTCTATTTCACAGTCCCTCGGTCTACCTTACTTGCAAATGTAGCTTCAATTCAGCTGCTTCGTTAAGTCAGATCCCAGAATACAGACATCTTCCCCTGGAAGGTGCCACAGAAATTTTTTGGGGTATGAAAGCCTACCACAGAATCCCTTACCCTGGACCATATGGTTTCCAGCTAAGTGTTGCTTTATTTTGGCTTGGCTGAAACATTCTTACTGAAGTGTCAAATTTTGACTTTATGCAACGTCTTTTTCAGTCCTCAGAATGCTTTTAACTTTCCTTCAGACTGAAAACAATTCTTGCTAGGAAGAATTACATTTCCCAAACTATGCACCATGGCACAGGCTCAATAAGAATTCAAGTTTTTTAAGAGGAGGAATTGACAGGGATAAAAACAGCAATAAATTTCTCATCTCTGAAAAAAACGTAGACATATAATTTTTTGTCCCTGCACTATTTCATATTTCTTCAGAACAAGTTAGGCTAAATAAATCTCCGTAAAACTATCCCAAGCAATTTGTTACCTTAAAATAAGTTTGGCAGTTATTGCAATAGACAGTGTTTTACTGCAGATTTCAAATCACCATGAATGACACGATATACATCATCACCCAGGAGATGATGTCTAAATGGGACTGCTATGTCAAAATCTAAGCTGTCTCTTGTCTTTTTGCCCAGGCTGATCTAAGCTTTTAAACTGTTCACTAGCTTAATTCAGTATATGAACAAAACCAGAGGAATTCTCCCTCTGCAGTGGTCTTAACTTTAATTCATTTAGTTTAACACACCGAAGGCTTAGACTATTTTGTCATATCTCATAAAATGTCCCCAGACAGTCTGGATATGGCCTTCCAAACCTCCATTTGTGGGAAGTCTACTGACCCCAAGAATAACATTTATCTTCGATACTATTAACAATAACCAAATGCTGGTACAATTCTCTTGCTGATATTAGACAGATTTTGAGCTGATTAAATGCAAAATTAATTTACTTCAGAAAGTGCATGCAGCAATCTTGAAACATGAAACTCTTCATAACTCAGCCCCTATGTTGCATGCTGAGTTATTAACCACTCCAATTCCAGCAAAGCTCTATTCTAACCACGTACAACATGTACCACAGCACGTCATGCCCGCTATGTAGAACTGGGGGCAGTTACCCGGAAGAGCAAGATCACTGCTCGGTTGGGCTGGGTATCAGTTGGCAGGTGGTGAGCGGTTGTATTCTCTCCCCTTGTTATTTCCCTTATCATTATTATTATTGGTGGTAGCAGCAGTGGTTTGTGTTATACCTTAGTTACTGGACCTCTCTTATCTCAACCCGTGGGAGTTACATTCTTTCCATTCTCTTCCACACCCCTCCAGGAGCTGGGGGAGGAAAGGGGAGGAGTGAGTGAACAGTTGTGTGGTTTTCCTGAATTACTGACTGGACTTAAACCACGACAACCAGGTACTAGCAGTAGAGCATTTCTCAAAGTTTTGCTTAGAATGAAGATAACACCGTCTTTTGCAACCAACCAATTCTGCCACACTTCTCAAAGCAAGGGGATTATTTGCTCTCATGTTTATGCTGAAAGAAGTATTGGATGGCAAGACTAATCCCTCCAACACAAAAGCCATGGCTACACTACCATGGCTCACATCTGTGCTCCCTATTGTCATTTTTAGATTCAAATAATTCTAGGTTTCTCAGTTTCAATATTTCATATGGTCCCAAGTACTGCACTATCACTACCTCTCACAGCCTTTAACATATACACCCTTGTATCATCTCTTTGAGACAGAGAAATACTTCTGCTTTTTCAAGCAGGGAGGCTTTGCTATAGACAAGCAGTTTATTTGTCCAACAGGGTCACTAGAATTATGCAACATAACTTCTTCCTCCCAGATCCCACAGTGGCATCTTTAACACTAAGGACACTTTTGCGGACATCACCCTCCGTTCTCCACCAAGCTCTCTAAAACTCAAAACCAATCTGGATCTTACTATACCTTCAGTGTGGTCTGTAAGCAGGTTTGAAGTTTTCTTCATACCAAAAATATGCTAAGGATCTAAGCCCTAGTACCTAAATACTGAAAGGGAACTTTGGACACTGTAGCAGAACTAAATCCACAGCCCCAGAGCTGACCATGACTCACAGTGCCACTTCATGTGACACAATAAGGGGAAAACGAAAGGCCAGAAAACTCCTGGAAGAAGAAAATATGCTCTTAAAGAAAAATGATTCCAGTTCCTCAGGGAAAAAAAAAAAAGAAAAAAGCAAAAAGCCCAAATACTTCTAAGAAAAATGAAGCAGAAGTTCCTTGTTCCATACAGTCATTATATGAATAGGGAACAAAATCCCACTGATCCCACTGAAAAATGGGATGGAGACAACTTCTTTCATGGAGAAGACAACTTCTTTTCCCCTGAGTGTGAGGAATGGAGATGTCTTAAGTCCTTGCAAGAACAAGGTTGCCTTTCTCTTGCTAAATGCAGAGAAAACTTAAGGTAGAAATGGCTTATTTAAAGTGTTAAGATTCTGTGACCTGTTTGACTCCCATAGGTGGATTTCTTGTTACAGAAAATATATAGATGTATAATGTATAAAACTTAAATCTTTTAAAAGTGCAAAGTGATCCATGCTAGCAGGTCATAAGTTTTTATTTTAAAAGATTTCAGTTTTATACATTTTGGGGGGAACTGCTTCTGTAATAAACATTCCTGTGCTTTGAAAACTATAATACACCATTTTTTCTTCCATCCCTCCATAGGTACAATAGGCAGAGCACTCTGAGAAACAGTTCTGCCTGGAAACACTACCCTAAGTTCGCTCCAGAAGAAAGTAGAGTAGCAACCCACTATATATAGGGCTCCATTAGCCAGCAAGACTAACAATGTTGGCTGTCTTCCAGAGAAGCACTTTCACTCTCCTAGACCCATAGGGAGCACTGCAATTGCATGCGAGCAGGGAGTAAAGGGAGGAGCAGAAAATGGGAATAATGCAGGAGGGAAAGGCATGGATTTTAGGCACTACAGCAGTACTTCATTTTTAATGAAAACCAAGTTGCTTACTTCCATTTGTGCATTAGCATTTTCCCCTCCTTTCTTTGTATTTTAACTCAGCTAGCTGAGATGTCCAGCTGCTCTGGCAGAGATGAAACCTCAATGGTGTCTCATTAAAATGTATGCCACCGGTCACATTTGACTTACATATACAAAAAATAACAGTTTCTCTCCACTGAGCTGAAGCATTGTATGCAGAGCAGCCTTCCTTCAGGGCATGCAGATGACTAAAGGTACTGGGCCCTCGGGCACCAAAAAGACTGAGCCGCTTAAAAGAGAAAACACAGGTAAGCAAACCCTCCTACTTCATTTCTGCCTCCTTGTTCTTTCCCCTTGGGCAGTTTCATTGGGAGGGCTAGCACTTCAAAGGAGTCATCTTCTCTAGCACTTGTCTAAGGTTGACAGAACTGTGCTGGTGGTTAGAGCAGAGATCAGATGAAAGAAGATCTTCTACTTTTCAGAAGTAGAAACCTAGGGGAGGTTTCTTCAGAGAAACCCAGCTTCTGCAGAAGAGCAGATAATCTTGCTCCATGATGATATCTAGGGCTCAGAAACTGGAACACCTACACAAGTGACCAGCAGGGAAGAACCTGCCAGAGGTCTGGGTGACAGGTCATAAACTAACTCTTGTCTATCAGTCACAGGGAAAACACTTGTAAGACCTACCTGCAATGAACAGCAAGAGTAAAACCTTTCAATAGAAAGTAAAAGCCAACGGCACGCACAGTGGACAACTGAACCTAGAGAAGGAGTCTGACAATTTCAAGGCTGGAGTCAATACTGTCCGACAGAAAAAGGAGAAACAGACTGTGTGTTACACCAGCTTTGTGTGGCTGCAGAGGGAAGAAACTGAGGCAAACACTTAACAAAGGAAAGACTGCTCAGAGGCAATACTCTTCTTGTGCTGCATCTCATCTCTCTCCCCTCTCTTTTCCTCCTTGGAACCTCCTACTGTTAGCTTCAGCACTATATTACCCACTTGGATATAAACATATTCAAACATCATTTACTTAAAATACCATTTTGGATGACTGGGCAGAGAATACAGAGTCATGTCAGTTGCTTCTGTATGCAAGTCAAAACACTATAAATTCCCACCCAGTTTATATTCTCATTTCCTCTCTGTCCACTCTGATGTGTTCTGTCCCCCTCCTGAGGCCACCTGGGAGTATCTGAATTAGCTACAGCTAAAGCTGAATAACTTCTGCATTGGCAAGTCAAGCAGTAGAAATGTCTTGCCTGTCCAGCTTGCTCCTAGCCAGGAGGTTTGCCAATACCAGAAAGCTGTAGCATTGCAACATCAGCAGTAGTTTCATACTAAGCCAGAACTGTAGTGCTCAGTAAATGTCATTCTCTCACTGAATCATTTCCAGACAGCATTGGGGGATTTGACCATTTCCACAGCATGTTGAATAACACCGCCCTGACTACTCAACAAAGGCTAGCAACACTTAATATATATTTCTGGCATTCTCCCAGCTGGATTCAGGGCACAAAAAAAGGCCCATCCTTCTGCAATCTGGCTCAGAGTGTACTGAAACATATAAGCGTAGTACTGAATGAACTTCTAATATTAGCACTAGTCAACAAGTTATATAGGGGGGTTGAATTTTCCAGTATTCAAACAATAAAATTATAGCAGCTTTTAGAAATAAACTACATCCTTAAAAATAAAACTGCGTTACATGAATATTAATGAGCTAAATGTTTTAAAACTGTCTTTACTATTAATGCAGGCAAATATTATTCCAGTTGAGCTTACCCTCTTCATTTAACCTGGGGCTCATTCTAACACTCTATTCTACTTCATTCTCCATATGCAGCTTCTGACCTTGCACTGCTCCTTTTACCCATTAAAAGCTCCACTGTTTTAATAGTGCTGTGGGTAGCTAGGTTGAAATATAGCTGCATTTAAATTCAACTTGGTGCTAAAACAGTTTCTGTGTTCTATAAAGAGAAAGGAATGGTTGTCAAGAGATCCTGCCTTCCTTTTATCTTTTGTATGGAGTCATATTTTAGTCCTCTTCCAGCTTAATAAAGTAGTAATTACAGCTAAGAAATAGAAACATTTTCTTAAGGGCTCAGGTTCTTCCATCACTAGTTTGAAAAAAAACACCAAACCCAAAACCCAATAAAAAACTCACAAAAAAGTGTAATCTCAAGTCTTTAATACAGGAGAAAAATTCAGCAAGGAAGAATTCCCCCTAACTCCTCCCTGATGAACACCGCCAAACAGTGTCTGAGCTATGATGAGGGTTTTGTGTGCCATGATGAATTGGGGGCCATGGATTAGCCTGCAGGTGCACATGTACAGCATATCAACCGATGCACTGATTTGAAGAAGTGAACAAATCAGTAACCTTGGGGTGTTCATCCACAAAAGAACTTACTAGAGATGTGTAAACAGTTCTTCCTAACCTTTGTGACCAGCGTTTCATTTGTAAAAGATCAGATGCTTCACACAAGCTGGCAACTGCACACAGAAATGTAAGTTCTCCGAGACAGCCCATTATCATCTTTATTTCTCTTACATGCAAGCTCTCCCCAAATGCCCATTCAGTTCTATTTTCTACTTACAATGAAATGAGAGACTTCAGGCCTTTGAATGCATCAGGCGCAATGTCAGAGATTTGATTCTTGCTGATGTCTCTGCAAAGAGAAGGGAGAATGAAACAAAACAAATCATAAACAGGATTTTGATGACAATATTTCAGCTGTAGTTTATTGGAAGAAGGTACCTGAAACAAACCCAGAATTAAACTATCATAGAATGTTGGAGGAATGATGAACTACATAAGGACACAGATAGGTGAATTGCAGGAGCTTTCAGAAAACCAGTCGGTACAACAGCCTCAATAAATAAGCAGCTCCCCTGTTAGTCAGGTCTTACATTATATGGACACTGAGACAAAGAGCTTTATAAAGAGCTTTGAAGAACAATGGTGAAGTTGATAAAACCATCTTAAGAGCTATTAATAATGGAGATCTCATTGTGACTCTGTGGGGTGGCCCTCAAGTGTGAGGAGCAGCCTCTGACAAAGCATAAAGTTGTCTGATGTTTAAAGGTAGGAGTGGAAGGCTAACTTTATAACAGTACAGAAGATCACATATTGATTGTAAGTGAAATGATAGATAAGGTGAGGAAAGGTTCTAAATGAGCTGAAATGTACTGGCAGGACATGCATTAAGGAAGATGATGGGATTAATGGCATCAGCATAATGTAGGCACCAGGGTAATGGCTTTTGTGGCAGCAAGACTCTGTCTACAAGAAGAAACTTTGTCATAAACGATATGTAAAGATGAAAATATTCAGCATAAATACCAGAAATGTAGTTTTATCAAACAAAATTCCCATCAAAACTCTAGAAAATTCCACTAAGAGCTAGTCCCAATCTATATAAAACATTATCAATAAGTCTTAGGATGAGAAAATACTTCTGAGGTAAGACTTCCTTTTCCCACACCATCTCTGTTTTATAGCAATAGGAAAGAGGATGGAAATAAACTACTCAGGCCCTAAATCCAAAGCAGGCACCAGTACCATTGAATACTCTGGTACTGCAGCAGTTTTGTTTTTAATGGCCTAGAGAAAACAAACAGCACAAAAGTCTACCATGACCTAGATCTGGTGAGGCAGGAGGGAAGAGGGTTGACACAGCACTGCCAGATCTCACTAGAGTTTTCAGATACTTTGAGATTGCCATTTTCAAGGGAAAGTGTGTTCCTGGTTTGGAAAATACCCTTCAATTTTAATTATAACCAACCACCTATACAAAGACAAATACAGACTATGCCACAATTTCCTTATACATGGAGGCAAATTTATTACACTTGGGACCAGATGCTCAGAACTGAGTGCCTCTACAGCTACCTGAGAGGAGGATGGAGCCAGGAAGTAGCTGGTCTCCCCTCCCAGTTAACAACTGACAGGAAAGAGGAAACAGCCAGGGGAGGTTTAGACAGAGATGAGGAACAATTTCTTCCCCAGAGCATGCTCAGGCATTGGAGCAGGCTGCCCAGGGCAGTGCTGGAGTCACCCTGGAAGTGCTCACACACCATGTAGATGAGGCCCTCAGTGACATGGGTTAGTGCTGGCCTTGGCAGTGCTGGGGAACGGTTGGACTTGATGATCTTGAAGGTCTTTTCCAACCTTGTTGATTCTATGGTTCCTATTACGACTGTCACTGCAATCCAATCTTTCTATCAATCAGTTCAACCAGGTGCTTAGCTACAGACATAACTTCCAGCCACCTCATTACATTCACTGACAGTTGATATCAGCTTGTACCAACCAGTACTATCAAACCTTTACCCTGACAGCTGAAGCTGCAGTCATGCAGTATTTCATGTACATGTTCACTGTTATTTCCAATGGGGCTCATGCTAAGGATCCCAGTCAGACTCTAAATAAACATCACTTGAGCAAGGACTTAGAAATCAAAAGTAGGAAGGTTTTCCATTCTAGATGTATTTTGAGCTACAAATACTGTCGGCTAAAATTTTTATGAAGTCCTCTAACTATTTTCAAACCTAGACACATAAAGTGGGATTTTCTTCAGTCCTTTTATTAGGTTTGTTTCTTTCATAAAGCCTGTGAAACAACTATATGCAGTTTACTGATGTTTTCTATTACAACGTCATGCTTACAAGGACAGCATTCAATGAAGCTTTCTGGTTCTTCAGCTCAATTCACAGCAGCCAAATTTGTGACAGTTAAAGTAAGAATATTTATTTTTATACAGGGTTTTGTGAAACTTGGTTAGTGCCTGGTAGCATTTGCTGCTTTTTATCTAGTAATTCTTAGGTAAGCAGAAGTCTGATGTGAATCTACACTATCTACTGAGGAACATAGTAAAACCTATTACAATCACATGAAATCATGAGTTGCTGAACAATGACAAGCATCTGAAAAAGGGCATCTCGTTTTTGAAACAAGTATTTCAGCACTGTTTTTTGATTCGCTACATTTCAACATTTCCATCCTTTGTCTCTCCCCATGTCCGGATGCTAATGAGTGTATAACTAATGGTGCCTGAATGTGCATAAATGCCATGCTGGGTGATGACACTCACTTCATGCAGATGTACTACAATCAGCATTAGAAGATAATTAGACACATTATTTCCTTTCCATTAGAGCCCAAGCTCCACTGCTGTTGGATAAGGAGGCTCCATCTCCTTCAGACTTGACTGAGGCAAAGGGAGTCAATTAAGTCCTTGTACTTTTGTTTCCTTCTTTGGGTCTGCTTTGGTAAGATCATCCTATTCTGTGCTTGATTTACATCAAGAGAAATAGATACAGGTTTTTCTAACCTGCACAACTAAGTCAATTTAGATCACATACGGCTCATCTTCACGCTTTAGGATATCTCTGAATCGCTCAGCAGAAATGTGGCTCTTGAGCTGGAAATGTAATAAACTTATCAGGATTCCACCCAGGCAGGGAAAACATTAGTCACCTCATTCTAGTCTCCCTGCACCTCTGACAGCACAGTAGAGATCTTCCAAAAGGCTGTTGAACACACCTTGGAGGGTGGCTATGTTCAGTTCCCACTTAGGGACATAAATTGGTTTTGACTTTGCACCAGGGGAGAAGGGGTACCCTGTGAGTCACTGTATAACATATGACTGTATGGCTTAAATGTCTTTACTGTAAAAGGTAAACAGAACATATCTGTTCTGTTTGTGAAACAAAACAGATTCACTTTTAGATGCAGCCAAATGGAAAACTATTGGATAAATATTCTTTTTGTTGATTAACATATTAGAACAGATTACTTGATTATCTCTAACATGTAAAATGGGCTGTTCTCATTTGATAAGAGTACTCGGCAAAAATCCGTGTCAATTGTGGTTTAGGTTTTAGGAGCTGCTTAACAAAAGTAGCAATGCCACAGAGCTACTGAGAAGACTGTGAAATCTGAATGTATTTTCTGCTAATATATGGTTAAATTAATCTGACAACATGAAATGCCACTACAAGCATCACAGCTGAAGAGGTACAACCACTTCTTTCAAATTGGCTCTATTTACTTGGCTCTTAGTCTCATGTTACAAACCTGCTAGTTAAAAGCCTCAAAAAAGCAAAGACAAAATGAGAGGTGATGACATAAACTTTGGAACTCTTAGGTTAGAAGTTACAGTACTATGGTACAAGCACAGCTGCTATATAAATGTCGTGGTTTAAGCCCAGCCTGTCACTCAGAAACCACGCAGCTGTTTGCTCACTCCCCCCACCCCTTCCTCCCCCCACTCCAGAAGGGATGTGGAGGAGGATCGAAAGAATGTAACTCCCACGGGTTGAGATAAGAGCAGTCCAGTAACTAAGGTATAACACAAACCACTGCTGCTACCACCAATAATAATAATGATCAGGGAAGTAACAAGGGAAGAGAATACAACCGCTCACCACCGACCGACCGATACCCAGCCCGACTGAGCAGTGATCTAGCTCTTCTGGGTAACTGCCCCCAGTTCTACATAGCGGGCATGACATGCTGTGGTATGGAATACCTCTTTGGTCAGTTTGGGTCAGGTGTCCTGTCTCTGCTTCCTCCTGGCTTCCCCTCCTCCCTGGCAAAGCATGAGACTCACAAAGTCCTTGGTCAGAATAAACACTACTGAGCAACAACTAAAAACATCGGTGTTATCAGTGCTGTTCCCAGGCCGAAAGCCAAAAACACAGCACTGCACCTGCTACTAAAAAGAAGAAAAAATGACTGCTACTGCTGAACCCAGGGCAGTAAATTAATTCAAAATGGCATGTCTGGGCTTGGATACTTCATGCCATAATGACAACTTCTGTCTCCGGAGCTGGGATGTATCTCCCTCAAGCCCCCAAAC